>NC_059437.1:39768087-40368087 GCF_021028975.2 Sphaerodactylus townsendi
TTTTTTTAAAGTTCTGGGGCTGCTGTGCTGTTGAAGATCACTTTTGGGGGACAGAAGCACCCTGCCTCTTTTGTGCTGCGGCTTTGCTTTGTGTTGCATAATCTGCACTTTTTGTATCCCTTGAATGATAGGATGGCCCCCGAGGTAATCTTGGCAATGGATGAAGGACAATATGACGGAAAGGTAGACGTCTGGTCTCTTGGAATCACATGCATAGAGCTGGGTGAGTAAACAGCCACTTTGAAAAACAAATTGGTTGAATTTGGTACACTCTGTTTACATGCCCCTTTCATTCATTCATTCATTCATTCATTCATTCATTCATTCATTCATTCATTCATTCATTCATTTTGTTGAATTTATATCCCACCCTTTCCCCGTAGGGCTCAGGGCGGGTTACAACATAAAATTTGACAATATATAAAACTGTAAATACAATATTCCTATAAAAACAAATTAAAGGCAATTAGATACAGTGTTATCGCCCATTAATGAATTAAAACCAATGGTACAAAATAAACCTTTTAACTTACGATTTCAGTTTAATATCACAACAGCACATAATTAAAGGTAAGTAGTTCTACAACCTGTGTGCCAGCATGGTTGTTATCCACATAGATAAGCTAGGATATGTTGATTTCTATTAAATGAAAACAGGATGTGACCTTAGCCTAAAGTAAACAGTAACAATGATGGTGCCAGCAGATCTCCCTGAAGAGGGAATTCCTCAACCATTTTGTCATACTACATATAGTTCAAATATGCCCAACTTCTGTGTTCTACAAGGGCCATTCAGGTCTCCACATAGTGCACCAGAGTCCAAAAGTGTACATTTGATTTGTGAACAACTTTTTAAAATTGACTGTTATAAAGCTAGCATCGCTGTGCACAATAGTATCACAGCTATAAGCCATGTGTGCTTCGCCATGCAAAATCCAAATAAAGATGTAATGTTACAGCCTAGAATATCTTAAAGCCTGACAATAGCCTGACATTTTGGTGCCGCTAGCCTAAAAACTACGCCCCTTGCTGGCCGACAAAATAAAAACACTAAAAATATCCCCCCCCCATTAGAAATGAGCCCAAATTTTTTTCTGCGCCCCCAATGGTGGGCGCCCAGGACATTTGTCCTCTGATGTCCCCATTGTAGCTACGCCTCTGTTCTCAGGTCTTCCATGGTTCTAAGTAATGCACTCAGGTTCTGCGCTTTCTTTATGCTGTGGGTTTTTAAAACTTCAGGGCTAAATCTGCCAAATTATTTCCAATGGCTAACAAAGATCACCTGGATAACTGTTTTCTCTCCTTTTTAGTGATGTCATTGAGATTGTTTATTTGTATTGCTATTATGGATCTTCAGGGAGTAGAATTTGAAAAATTGTGAGGATTTGATTTTCTTCCCTTTCTTCATTACTTCTGACTCTCTTTGCAGCGGAACGGAAGCCTCCCCTCTTCAATATGAATGCTATGAGTGCCTTATATCATATAGCCCAGAACGACTCCCCTACGTTACAGTCGAATGAATGGTAAGAGTTGTCATCCAGTTTGTACTTGCACTTTCGACACCTGGTAGGCATTCCTTTGCTGCCACCCCTCTTCTGGTTTGCTGGATGAGATTCTTTTATGGGCACAATTTGAGACAACAAAATGGGAGTCTGTTGCTTACAACAGAGTGTGTATTGTTATGAGTGGGACCTAAGTTCTCGTCCTTCCTGAGAGATTTCCATATCTTCAAGTGACAGTTGTATTTGCCCTGAGGATGCCATTTTCCCCCAGAAAATGGGAGCAGCAAAATGTAAAGTGTGAACCACAGATAGGCATCCATATAACTTTGTGTCCTGCCCAAGAGGCTCTTGCAGTGGCTTCCAATGCCCACCTTAAAACAATAAAACCCATAGAAGCAATAAGAACCATAAAACATTGAAACACTGAAATGGCAGCATTAAGAGTAGGCATATAAAAATAAGTTGACCATTTTTCATGACTGGATGTTCCCATTTTGTTTATTCAATTTTAATGCCACTGAAGCAAAATTGATGGTAATATTTCCACACAGTTTCATTAGAATTGTTGGGGAGAGGGATACTAATGCTCTTTCAGTGCAAGCAACAGGAATAAGCTGCAGTAATTGGAATTCATGAAGTTCATAAAATTCACTGAGATCTCTAACCAGGGAGAGAATAGCAGTAGTGAGCAGTTAAAACAACTAACAATAAAAACAGTAGACACATCATAGCAGTGTACGTTAAAAGCCCAGCCCCAGTTAAAGATGTTAAATGGTTAGTGCTGATTGGACTGTGGCTCTGACATTGGCACAGGTATTTAAGGACACATGTTTGTCCTTAAACATGTCAAGTGAACTGTATGTTTCTGTGAAGGCTTAGAGAACTATCTAATAATAATTTGTATAACAAGTTGAATATCGTTGAGGTGTATACCAAGTTGAATACACCATTGAGGTATATGCCAGGCAGTGTTCCAGAGATGGTTGTCATGTTATTGGGAGTAGCTCTAAGCTTTTATGAGGGGGATCGTCATAAGGTACCCCATAAAATTAAGGAGATATGAGAAAAACATGTCTTAGTTGTAAGAAAAAGCTAGTCAAAAACAGCTGAATTGGGTCAGATTTGGCTCGGGCGGCCCGAATCCAATCCATATCCAAATCCATTTGAATGTCCAAATCACCTATTAGCCCTGATGTCCTATTAGCTCCCATTGGAAACAGTGGGAATGGGGGCACCCCCTTTGAGGGTCCGTAACTTTGGACCCCCTGAACCAAACGTCACCAAACCTGGGTGCTATAATCAAGAGAGTCTGAATGATACCCTGAAATTCTGGTGGCACTAGCTTAAAAAATGTGCACCCCACAGACACCCCCCAAAATTCCCCATTGGCTGCAATGGAGCCACTTCAAAGCAGAATTGGGGATTCGGCTGATTCGGCTATACCGATAATTTTGCAGCCGAATCAAGCTGAATCTGGATTTTTCTGAATTTTTTGGGCTTTGCTCAAGCTTAATCAGGACCGATTCTTGCATTACTGTGCCACTGCAGATGAAAAGCTGCCACGTGGTTGCTGTTCTGAATGGCAGCTATAGCAGAGGACAGATGCATTTATTGTCGGCCACCTGAAGCTGTATTAAGGATGCAACAATTTAAAATGGTACCTTTGGAATTCTGACATAGGGTGGCGGGCACAGTCATAGAACAACTGCCACAAGAACTGGCACCAACCACAGTGTCACAGAGCGAGGTTGTGCATCATTCTAACAATAAGCCTTCCTCATCCCAGGCAGAAACTCTGCTTAACAGGATGCATTTTAAAACAAACGTATTGTTTAAAATGTGTTCTTGCGTCCACACATATTAACTGCTGCCAAAGTAACTTGTCAAAAATCTGCACAGCCAATTGGAAGCCCTGCAGGTCAAAAGCCCCATGCTGAGGATCCCTAAGTTAAGATGAAAGAGTTACCTGCCTGAAGTCACCCTATGGCTGTCTAAGAAACTGAACCCAGGTCAGTCATACCTTAACCCCGAGATACTATCCGCTGCACCATATTGATGGTATTTGGTGAACTAAACTCTAGAAAGTGACTAGAGGTAGCCTATGACATGCCTGGGCCTGAATGTCCGAATTTGAGCTTGATATTGATATTTTATTTTATTCTGCAGTGCGTGTTGCTGACTTTCATCCGCTCTTTTGTCCTCTCCTTCTGAAATCTAACTTTATTCTTTTGCATACTATTTCTATATTCAGGACAACCTCTTTTAGGGGATTTGTTGATTACTGCTTGCAAAAAATACCTCAGGAAAGACCGTCGTCAGCAGAGTTATTGCGGGTAATTTTTCTGATCTCTGAGTTGGCTTGGGGAGGTGGGCAGGGGTATGTTTGTGAAGGAGAAGGGCTGTGGTAGACACTCAATATTTGGCATATGACAGGTTACCATGTCAAAGAGATTGGAACTGGAAGATGCTACAAAGGGGAGCAACTAAGTTGCATGTTCAACAGAGGCGTATCTACGGGAAATGTAGCCCGGTGCAAAATCTGAGCCCCCGCCCTCCCATGTGAGCGGACACCCTCCCCCACCATGACCAAACAATTTTTTTTGCACCAGGTCTTAAAAGTCAGTGAATGAACCCAGGGGGGAGGAGGAGGGGCGAGGGGTGATTTTCTGCCCCCCTTGTCACTAAATGGCCGCTGCCCGGGAACATGTGACCGCACATGTCCCCATGGGCATGACCGCCCCTGTTCAGGGTTCCTTTAGAAAGTGCCTGATGCTTTCCTTACTTCAACATGCTTCCAGGTGAGATTGCTGTACTGGATTAGAACAGGTTTCAGTTACTCCTGCTATTATTAAAAATGCTGTAAAATATAACAACCGTTCAATAACTGACACTGTTTTCCCCTTGAGATAGTCTCTCAGGGTAGCCATGTTGGTCTGCAGTAGAGCAGCTAGATCTGAGTCCAGTAGCACCTTAAAAGACCAATAAAATTTTGGGGAGTTAAGCTTTTGAAAGGAGTTTTGGCTCTTGAAAGCCTGTACCCCCAAAACCTTGTATGTCTTTATTTATTTTGCTTAAAAACATTTTGAAATTAACTTAAGGTAGTAATCACTAATGACACGATGACATTTGAAGATAAGGGGCTGGTGGTGCTTGCTTTTGTTATGAGTTTGCATTTGCATGAGTTTGCTTTTGCATTTCTTCAGTCGCAACTGAAAGCGATCTGTGGTCTGATGCTAGGCCAATTGGCCATGCTGGTAGGGGCTGATGGGAATTGTAGTTCCTGAACATCTGGAGAGCCGCAGGTTCCCTACCCCTGTGCTAGGTGCTGCTTGTGTGCCACTACAGCTGGCATGCGTCAAGACGAGGCAGCCAAAGCCGGCAGCTGCTTTTGGTACATGCTCAAAAGTGGCTTCTTTTCATTTCTTACCTGATCTTGATGAAACCGTTGTGATTGCTGACTGGAACAGCTGTAAGCACCCTAGCTCTGCTGCACATTCTCCACAAAGGGATCTGTGATGGTAAACTGGACCAGTAGGCAAGGCACTGTGGCATTTCAACAGTGGAAAGGGAGGAGTGTCACACCGTTGTCTAGGCAGTGGGCTACTTCCCCCTGCATCTGCCCTGCAGTTTCCAAGCTACTGTACCGAGAATGCATATGTGCAAAGGAAAGTGAGCTCACTTAAGAGAGTCTGATAAAAAGCACTCTCTCTAGAAGTGTTTGCAGATGCTGCTCATAATTGGGAACACTAGTTATGCTTCAGACCACCCGGAAGTGCATCCATCATTAGTACTTACTTCAGAGAGATGATGGTGGGGAGTGGGGGGTCAGGTGGCTAACAGTTCTAAAGAAGAGTAACAGAGATTTTTAGGATAGAATAGGAATAAGGATGAGACGGGCCCCTTCCGCACATGCAGAATAATGCACTTTCAATCCACTTTCAGTGGACTTTGCAGATGGATTTTACTGTGCGAAATTGGAAAATTCATTTTCAAACAGTTGTGAAAGTGGATTGAAAGTGCATTATTCTGCATGTGCGGAAGGGGCCATGGAGTGACTTTGTAAAGCAAGCCATGGCCCTCAGTTTGCAAGGCCTGTTAATGATAGGACATGGATGCATAGAATCGCTCTGAGTTGAAAGTGTCTTGACAACACTTAACACATAAACAAGGATGGAGCAGAAGGCCCAGAGACCAAGAAGTGGCATAACCACATCAGAGCAAAAGGATCGTGAAGACCTATTTTTGATCTTCGGGAAGGGAGTGTGTCTGCTATCAGCACTGCATGGTTGTAGTCCCACTGAATGAGATCTCTGGGGTGTCATGTAATGTGCCGGTACTGTACAGGTAACTTCCCATGCTCACCTGTCCCAGCTCAGTGGGAGCAGTCTGCAGGCTGTTCTAGCAGTTATTTGTGCTTCCTTGGGGACACTCGCTTTTTTTGAAAACAGTGGGGGAATGTTCATCACCCAAGTCACGAGACGTACCCACAAATCATTTTGCCATAAAGCCATCTGCATAGAATGTCCTTGAACACAGGACAGCACCATTTAAAAAAAAATGCATTATCTTTCAGTTGCAGTTAACTGTTTAATGTGCCTTTTGCAATGTCCAGAAACCAGCTGCACTTTTCTTCCCTTTTTGTGACCCTACCTGCTCATGTCTCCTTCTAAACAGCATGAGTTTGTTCGTTCTGAGAGACCGCCCCGGGTTCTAATAGACTTGATTCAGAGAACAAAGGATGCTGTGCGAGAGCTGGATAACCTTCAGTACCGGAAAATGAAGAAAATCCTTTTCCAGGAGGCCCACAATGGCCCTCTGAATGAATTTCAGGAAGAGGAGGAGGTATCAAGTTTTATCTATACCGGTGATGGGTAATAGTAGTCTTTTGCTGCGTGTGGTTCCACTGATTCTTTATCATAGGCCTCAGCATGACATGGGGAATGGCTTTTATCTCACTTCTAACCCTGTGATATTTTTTTTCACTTAGAGAATAATGTGTCAAGGAAACAGATGGCATCTTAAGTTTCCCAGAGGGGGGTAGGGTTCACCAGTGGTTGGAGCGATGGAGTCCATCATTGGTGACTGATCAGCAAAGGGTTGCCCATAAAACATGCAAGTTCAACTGGGATTTTGTCAGGAGGTCCATGTGAGTGTAACCCCTCGTGAGGCTTGATCCAGAAAATCAGGCAAGTGCAAAGGTTGAAGCACGCCTAAAGCGGTGATCTGGAAAGCTGAATGGGTTGAAGTCCAACGTATGCATCTCAGGATTGCTGACAAATTGGTCAGATTCCAAGACAGCATAGCAGCTGTACATAGGAAACTCTGGAGAGGGACTGGAGGAGTACCTGAGGTTGGCTATTGTCAGCTACATAAGCTACTGAATTTTTTTTTTCAACAACCTTTATTAGGCATTTAAAATAGGCTGTAGAGCGTTACCCAACATTTATGAAGAACAAATCAGGAGTACATTCATAACGCAGACGGAAAGTCTGTATATAGCAGTATACATTACTTAGAAAGTTCTGTCCCTTGCAAAAGAAATGTTGCTGCTTTTTCCAAGAGCATGACATCTGTGTTGTTTAACAGAAGCTCCACAACAGAACTGTCAGAGTCTCTTTCAGATTTGTCTAGGGCCAGCCTGGGAGAGAAATTCCTAATGCCCACATATCTCGGACAGTCAAGAATATTGTGAGCAAGAGTCTCCACTTGGTTTTTACAATGTGGACAAACCCGATCCTGGAGAGGGATGGATAAGTAACGACCCTTTGTAATGGCCGATGGGAAAGTACTATTGAATTTCAGGAAGAGGAGGAGGAATCCAGTTTTATCTAAACCTTGTTCTGATCCAAGAGCTTGGCGCAAGGGATCTGTTATTCTGCCACCAGGAATAAGGGGTCGTTCTAGAGTTCAGGACCAGTGGAGCCTGCTGGCTGTATCTGGCCTTGGATGGCTAATCTTTAGGTGAGGCATGGAGATCTCTTACAGTAGATCTTCACACTGTGGTGTCACATCCCCATCAAGCTCCCTCCCTGTTGTGAACTGTGCCGTGGCCTGGTCCATGCCGTCCTTTTCACCAGTACCCTTCTTCATGCTAGATTGAACTTGAGGAGGGGTCTGGCAGGCAGGCAGCTTTCTGTGGGGCCTCTGCATCTCTGAAGCAAGCCATACGATTATCCTGATGGGTGGATGATGGGGAGAGGAGCATGGTCCAGTCCTGTAACACCTGAGCTGGTGAATAACTGGCCCTTCAGACCGAAGAATGAAGATTCCACACTAGAGCTATAGAAAAAAACACTCCAAAGACCAGTATGAGGAGGTAATACGGAGATCCTGAAGAAATCCACTCAGTCAAGAAAACGCATTGATTTGACTGTGTGTTTCCATCGTGGTGATACAATTTTTGCATCAAGCTTGTGTGTGTGAGGGAGAGTTATTTTAATTATTTTCAGGCTTTCGTTTGTCATTTGGAGTGAGATTTTAAAGGTGAGCGTTTTCACTTAAAGCAGGGAAATCAGGAGGCGGTTATATTCGCTGATAGAAGGGAGATAGATGCCTTCTAAACCATAGGGGAGGAGTTCAGAAGAAGCTCAGGAGAGAATGAAGACCTGTGCTTTTGATGGCTTACTGGCTTGCCTGGGGCAGTGTGGAGTAGTCATGGCTATCAGGAGAAGTCCAGTGGGCCAATGGCATGGGTCCCTCCAGCTGAAGTGCATCTCGTCATGCATTGATATCTCCAGGTGAAACTTGCCTCGCTTCATCTAGGGCAGCCTCTAGGGCTGCCACCACTAGTCAACCCTCTGCCCCTGGGGGCAGGGAAAAGAGGGGCTTTTCCCCCAGGCTGCTTTATCTTTCCAATTCACTTCTAGTCTGGGGCTGCTGAGCTTGCAGACAAAAAAATATATTTGCCACACAAACAACTCCTCCTTTGACAGACTCCAATAAAGGCAGCAGTCATAAGTGTCATCAGTTGGAGGGCACAGGTTTACCAAGGCCAAAGAGAGGACGTCAGAATGTTGAGGATTCCTTGCGGTGCTTGAGAATAATTATTTTCTGTGAATGAAACTGCTGGTAACTCCTCAGTTAAATTTGGTAGGATTGTCAGAGGTGAGATATAATTGGGACCGTAAGTTATCCCTTTGACCATGCCATTGCCAGAGCTATTCTTGAGAGTATCTAGGTGCAGCACTTCCAAGCCATTATTTTAATTTTCTATCAGCCAGCCCTAGTCAAACACATCCAGATGCCCAATAAGTTTTTCTTAGAAATAAATGTCAGGAGTCAATCCCCCTTCGTTCAGAATTGTTGTGTGGCATTGGAGGTACTCACCATCCCACTCAGAAGTTCTACCAGAAAATTCTTCAGCAAATACCTAGCCAGGCTTTGCTTGAAAATCTTCAAGGAACAAATTCAACAGCCTGTCATGACACAGCTTAATAAAATTATAAATCCAGTGCTTGACTGGACAGAACAAGGACAGGAGGAATAAATATTTTATTTTCTTAAGACTCAAACTCCTCCAGAAGATAAGCAATAGTGGAAGCCTGTGAACCACTTCCAGACCTTTGGTCTTGTCTTTCCTCCCACTGCCTTCCCCAACCATGTTCCTGACAGTCTTGTCGCTCCATGTCTGTAGCACAATCATGGCGTTCCCTTCATTGTTGTGATACCCTGGAAAAAAATGTGTCCTACTTATAAAACTCTGAAATGGGGTCACTTTGAATTTGAGACAGCTGAAGAAAGTGCTTCACAAATCCAAGGTGGCTGACAAAGTAATTAAAATAAGTCAAGTATGCTGGAGAGACAATGTAAGTATGTTGAAAGGGCTGAGTTGACTAAAGTAATGCACGAGAGATTTAGGTGAAGCATTAATCCGCTGCTGTCGTGGTATCTGTGGCTCTCACCAAGACATGCTTTTGGAGTGGTCCAAACATCTGGCTTGTGAATTCTTTAAATTATATTTGCATGTTGCATGTGAAATAGAGTGGGATTTTTGGGGGGTAAAGTTATGCATAAGCTTCTAATGTGCACTGATCACATCTGCAATATCCCAATTAGATTTGTAATTTCCACCTCTACAAGGCTGTGTGAAGTATGCAAGAAAATGTTTCCATGCCTCATCTGTAACCATTCATTCATTCATTCATTCATTCATTCATTCATTCATTCATTCATTCATTCATTCATTCATTCCCTTTATTGACATTAACAAAGAGGTTAATAAAATATATAAATAAATAGATTTAAAGAAGAAGATAAAGATCAGTGATAGGAAGACAGTCAATAAAAGGGTAGTTAAACAATATAATGAGCGTGTCTGCTGAGCCAATGCCAAAAATTTTGCCATATCCATAGTCTTATGTGGACATCGGTCACACAGCAAAAACTAAATCTTTGCCTTATCAAAGAATAAATGGCAATTTTGGATGGTCTGTATAACATTCTTCCCTCCCTCTTGCATGACGTGTATGTTGTCCCAGGGCCACCCATTTAGAAGAAGAAGAAGAGTTGGATTTCTATCCCCCTTTCTCTCCTGTAGGAGACTCAAAGGGGCTTACAAACTCCTTTCCCTTCCCCCCCTCACAACAAATACCCTGTGAGGTAGGTGGGGCTGAGAGAGCTCCAAAGAACTGTGACGAGCCCAAGGTCACCCAGCTAGCGTGTGTTGGAGTATATAGCTAATCTGAATTCCCCAGATAAGCTTCCACGGCTCAGGCGGCAGAGCAGGGAATCAAACCCAGATCCTCCAGATTAGAGTACACCTGTTCTTAACCACTACGCCACTGCTTTAAAAGAGTAAATAAAACTTGTCTTTGAATTTCCAGCAGGCAAAGGGAATTTTTAACAAAATTATATTTTGAGCAAATAATAGATGATTGGAAGCCTTAGGTTATCTATTCATGTTTTCGACACATTTGTACATGCTATTTCTTTAACACGCAGTAACCATTTCCATTAGATACATGTGTTTTTCATTCTTGTATTGCACTGCTAAGTATCTCAATGATTTAAACTTAAGTAGGGTTCTAGTGATATTCGCCAGTTTTTGGATAAGAACTAAATATTTCTGCAGAGCAAAATTATTTTACAAAAATACAGTTACATTGTGTGAACAGTCACTCAGTCTCCCCCTGACTTCAATCTTACAAGTTCCATTTTTCCTTCTTTGAATACTACTCCCCAGATTAGCTGCATAGAAGATCCCACCAGCCCGGATGTGTGTGGTACATAGGGTAACATCAAGATGGTACATCTAATGACAATCTTGTATTTTTTTAAAATAAAATCACTGCTAACCAGTTTGACTTCAGCCCCTTCCGCACAGGCAGAATAATCCACTTTCAATCCACTTTCCATGCACTTTGAAGTTGGATTTTACTGTGCAGAATAGCAAAATCCACTTGCAAACAATCGTGAAAGTGGATTGAAAGTGCATTATTCTGCCAGTACGGAAGGGGCCTTCATGATGCCATGCCAGAATATTTTTGACAAGCAGACACTTTCACAAAGCGAACCCCAGAATTGCTGGAAAGTGGCTACCTTTTTGTTACTGTCCTGCTTTCCATTAACTGACCAATACCTGTAACATATAAAGTGTACTAATTCCCTAAACAATGAGGATGCCTTAGATGATAAAAGCCTTTTTACCCCACGACCTTCAGAATTTGCTCCAGAGGGGAAATGAAAGCAAGACCACTTTGGCAGCATATCCTTCCCTGTTCAGAGGTCTTTTGGCTTGGGACCCTGATACCAGATCTCTGAAATAAGTGAGACTCAGGTCTCCCACCAGGATTTCTCAAGTAGCAGACAGGTACGAGAATGAAAAATGAGCCCACTTTATCATAAGTTATTTGAAGTCATTCAGCTTGTGTGATTTCGTGTAATGTTTTTGACACTCTTACTGCCTTTTTGCAGTTATTCCCCGTGAACTAGGTTATGTCCATGCTACTAATTTTTGCCTGGTCCATGCAAAAAAGTAGCTTGTACAATTGTTTTTTAATACTGTAGTGTAGCCTGTTGCAATTTGGGCTGTTCCAGATTTTTCTTTGTAATGCCAGGATTTAGTTTCCCAACAGCAGGCCCCCTACCTAGGCCAAAGTTTTACCATCTTATTCCACACCAACCTTAGCCCTGCCATTCCTTCCCCACAATTAATTTGTACCTTTAAAAAAAAAATCTCATTGTTTGCAAGTCTGCATCTTTACGAAGAGAACTCTTTTTAGATTTTGCATGCTTTTGCCTTTCTCTTCACAGAGGGGAATCTACCCCCCTTCCTCTCCCTTTCAGATTTTAGCATTCACATGCATGCTTGAGGTGGAGAGAACATAACTGGACATGTGCACATTCAGTATAACTTTTTTAAAAATCCAGACCCAATCCAACCTGTTCCCAGTGTGGAAGGAGCAGCAATGGCAGAATGGTTAAGAGCAGGTATACTCTAATCTGGAGGAACCGGGTTTGATTCCCCGCTTTGCCGTCTGAACTGTGGAGGCTTATCTGGGGAATTCAGATTAGCCTGTGTACTCCAACACACGTCAACTGGGTGACCTTGGGCTAGTCACAGTTCTTCTGAGCTCTCCCAGCCCCACCTACCTCACAGTGTGTTTGTTGTGAGGAGGGAAGGGCAAGGAGTTTGTAAGCCCCTTTGAGTCCCCTTTGAGAAAGGGGGGATATGAATCCAACACTTCTTCTTCTTCTCCTCCAGGAAGGCCAAACTTAACTTACACTGTAGCCGTTGATCACATAATGCATGCTTTACAAACAGCGACAAAGTGCAGCTCATTAAGAAATAAAGTGCAAAGTTTGCAATGATGGTGTGGCCATGTGGGCACCACTTTGCTTACAGAATAATATTCCCTGCTGGAAGGGGAAGCCCCACAACAGCGTTCATTGGGAAGTCACAGAAAGGTGGGAAGCTGTAACAGTTGCATTTGCATGACTTGCCCTTGGGTACTGATACAGATAACTTTTGATTGCATCAGTTTAAAAGATTTAAAATAAATACAAAAATTAAAAGATAAAATACAGAGCAAGATTAAGATTATTTATGACCATATTTAAAAACCTGGCCGTTTGCTCTAAAGCACAGGTGTCAAACTCGCAGCCCTTCATGAACTACATTTCCCATCAGCCCTTGCCAGTATATCCAATGCTCAGGTTGGGAGGAACTGATGGGAATTGTAGTTCATGAACATCTGGGGGGCCACAAGTTTGAGCATCCCTGGAATCACTTCTGCTGGTCTGTCCGGCACTCTAAGCCCAACAATAAGGTTGAGAGGAACTTTGTTCTGGTCCTGTTATGAAAGGGGTAGTAACACAGAACATGATGTACAGTTTCTGCAGTTTTCAACGTGCAGATGCAAAAACGCTCACTATGGGGTGTTTTGGAGCCTCTTCCATCCCTCAAAGCGGAAGGCAACACATTGCCTCAGGCCAAAGCAATGGCACGTCGGTGCTCCAGGTTGGAAAGAGCAAACAAATACCTGGCCACACCTAGGAATCCATATGAGGTACCAAGACAGAGGAGAGAGCAGAACTTTTTTGCATGAGCCACCAACTCCTGATGTTCTAGTTCAAAAAGTCTAGATTTTATAGTGGAGAACATTTCATTGGGAGGGAGCATGGTTGTCCTTGGGTAGCTCTCCCAACACTTCTTGGAACGGAAGGCACCGTGTCAATCAAAACTTCTCTTTTGGAGCATTCCTTCCTTAATGACGCTCTGATACTTGACTGTTTTTAGAGTGCACTTCAGGAAGGCCACCTCCTTAGTGCAGACTGTCCTGCTGCCACCACCCGGTTCGGAAAGAAGGGACATTTCCCAAGGCGGCATGAAAGCATTCCTTTCTGCAGTTGCTCTTAACGAAACGCTCGCCGCTGCAGAGGTGTGTGTTCGGGAGCTGACCTCCGGTGATCTATTTAACCCTCCTGCCCCCTTGTTTTGTAGGACAGTGAGCATGGGACAAACCTCAGTAGGAAGATGGACAGTCTGGGCAGCAACCATTCTATCCCCAGCATGTCTGTGAGCACAGGCAGTCAGAGCAGCAGTGTCAACAGCATGCAGGAGATCATGGATGAGAGCAGCTCTGAGCTGTTCATGATGCATGACGACGAGAGCACCATTAATTCCAGTTCCTCTGTTGTGCACAAGAAGGTATGTTCTGTGGTGCTCCCAGCCTCAGGGGAATCTCTGCTTTGATGCTGTTGCTTCTTCAGGCTTTTGAAACTAACCTATAGACTTTTCTTAAGCAGCTAGCAGAGGGAGGAAAGCCTCCTCACCTTTATTTTTTTTTGCAAGATTTCAGGGATGCTGCTATGGCTTCTGACATCCGTTTCAAAATGCTCCTAGGAGAATGGCCCGAAAACTGGGCTCTCATCTTTTTAGTAGTGGGAAATGTACCCATAAGGTTGCTTTCACCTTTGACAATGGTGGCAGCAAGGGAACATGCACACGTTAAGGACAAGAACGCCAGTGTCCTTTGAGTGCATTTTTACAAACTTTGCTTCCATCCCTCACCCCTACACCGCATGAACCCCTTTGTCCTTGCCTGTCACCCCAACTTGTCTTCTGAACATCTGTCTGCCTCAAGCAGTTGTCATGTTGGCTGAAATGGTCACATCTGCCAAGCTAACCCCGTAATCTCTATAACATCTCGCCAAATCCCACTGTGCGTAAGGATTCCCCCCACCCCACCCCCTTGACAAGTTAAAGAGCCTACTGGATCACTCCTGGAAGGTATGTTTTGAGGACTGCATTCAGAATGGTGCTTCTGCTTTTCTGTAGTATTTCTCATGTTTGGTCTCATTTGGCCATAGAGGCGATTCAAATTGGAGAAGCAGTGGGCCATGATAAAAAGGTATTGGCACTGAGGCTTCTGTTGGAAGAATCATTTCAGAGCAGTGAAACTGAGGTGGTCCTTCTCAGGACGGATAGAAGCATGGACCGAGACACAGGGTGCAGCAACTTTTAAGCAGGCCTGAATATGATCAGTGCCTCCATACAAGACCACCTTGGATCCTTTTACATGCTGCTCCAAGCAACTTGGAGGAAAAGAGGGGTAGAAAATTAGTTCTTATAACTCCTGGCACATACCTGCCTGTAAAGTCCTTCAAATGGTGCAAGACTCAAAGGGAATCTTTTGGCAGGTAGCAGCAATGCATACCAGCTTGGGAGGGGGATTGGCCGAAGTGTAATTATAGTAATGGTTAGAATCCTAGGAAAGCTAGGATAGGTTCAATCTCTTTGGAAATGAAAATGCGCAACAGGCATCCTGTCAATTTTAATGAGGCAGGCAGGCCCAGTGACCCTATTTATTTGGCGGTTGACCTTTGAACCCTCACAAAGTAAAGTTAAAATAATTTTTGTGTTCCAGGTGTTTATGCGATGAGTTACCATAAAATAACATTTCAAAATAACACCTTTTGAGGGAAAATGGGGGTGGGTGGGAGGAGCTTATAGCCACCCACTGAATAATAGATGGAAAATAGAAATGTTTCCACATGCTTTTTAAAGGTGAGTGTCAGTGATGGTTATGTGGTGCGTGTAAATTTCTTACTAAGAAGCTTGCCACCACGAAGGACTGATCGCCAGCCAACTTGAGAGATGATGGTGATCGCCAGCCAACTTGAGAGATGATGGTGAAACACCACAGGTGTTTAATATATAAATGTATTGTGGCTTGCTGTATTTAGATCCTCAGGAATTTGGAAATGCAATATTTTGTTCAATCCAATGCTTTGCAAGCCTGCAGTCTAGAGAGCCTGAGGTGGGTAAACTGTATGGTCATCCCCGTCTGCGCTGCTGCCTTCTGAACGCTTTGCCTGTCCCATTCCAGATGGAGTTGGAGAACTGAGAGTTGCAGCCACTTTATTTTAGTTGGACGGGGTGCTGAACTAGGTTTCCATTCCTAGGGTGGATCATCATGGATTCTACAAAGGAGAATCCTGCCTTATCAACTCGTTGAGAGTGTCAGTGAACACATGGAAAGGGGTGATTTGGGTGGACATCATATGCTTGGACTTTCAAATATTTTCTGACATAGTATCTCTCCAAAGGTTCCTGAAGGATAACAGTCATAGGATAAGGGGTTAGATCCTCTTATGGATTAGGAACTGCTTAAAGAATGAAAAACCAGTGATAGAAGTAAATGGGGATAGAAGTAAATGGGCACCCTTGAAACATTTGACTGGTTACTGTGAGGATGCTGGAATATATAGACATTGGGTCTGATCCCTCAGGGACTGCTCTTATGTCCTTACAAGGATTCTGAAAACTAGGGTTGTGGAAATATTTGGGATCTTTTTGATTTATAACAATTTTTTGGTAGGTCAGATAATTCTTTTCCTCTTGGAATAATGGATATTTCTATGCTCTGTCTTTACCTCCCATTTTGTGGCTATCTATAGCAGGTAAGCCTCTGGACTAAAAATAATAATAGAATATGTATCATACAATTGATTTTGAGCGTGCTCTTCTAAAATGAGCCCATTCCTTCTTGACAAGAGAGTCATTCTAAAGTACTGAAGCAGGATTTGAAAAAGTGGGGGGGGGGGAGGTTTTGTCTGTTACCTTCCTGAGCTGCTGAATGTGTCCTAAGATACCAAAGGAATTCTGTACTACCCAGAAAGTTGAAAACCAGTGTATACTTAGGGTTAATTTCAGCTTACAATGGGAGCCATAAAATATACCCTGGAAGGGAGTTAAAATCTCTCTACATTATTTGGAAACTAAATTCTCATAGCTGAGAGTCCCTGTAGAATAAGCTAGCTGCCCACAGAGCAGAATATTTGGGGGTAGACGTCCAATTGTGTCTTACATCATTGGACCAATCCGCTATTTACTTTCTCAAGCACATGTATAATTTCATAAATCTCAATCATCTTGCCTCTTTTCTTTTTTTCCCGTAACAGGAAAGTTTGAAACCTACCTCACAGGGAAGGTACTTTAATTTCTTAATCATTTTGATTGCCCTCTTCTGTTCTTCTTCCAGCTCTGCAATATTATCTTTGAGATACAGTGGCCAAAACAATATTCCAAAGGTGGCTGCACTTGAGATATTTTTGGGAGCATTACAGCATTGGCCATTTTAATTTTCAGGCCCTTGCAACGTATTTAGTCAGTAATGTGCATCAATGATTATAACGTGGGACTCAATTTGATACATACCGGCATTGTATTTCTACATGAAGCAGCTGGAAACTATCAGACAGATTTATACTTTTTTATACATACACACATGAAAGATACTGCAGAAGCTAGAAATGTTTACATTTTCTCCTTTAAAAAAATATGCATGAAAGATCCTGATACTTTCTCATTTATTGTACATGTGTGTTTTTAGTGATAGTTTATATAAGAATTTTGTACCTTGGTTAGATTACACAGCTGATAGTCTTAGGCTCCTTCCGCACATGCAGAATAATGCACTTTCAATCCACTTTCAATGCACTTTGCAGCTGGATTTTACTGTGCAGAATAGCAAAACCCACTTTCAAACAATTGTGAAAGTGGATTGAATGTGCATTATTCTGCGTGTGCGGAAAGGGCCTGAAGCAGTTCCTGCAGGGGAATGGGGAAGGGCTTAGGCAGGAAATAGCCTTGGTGGAGGGTGGTGAAGGAGAGGCAGAGGCAGAGACAAGGCCTGTGCCAAGAAACATCAGCTACAGTCAGTAGTCTCCTTGTTGGTCAGAGCAGAGAATAAGCCTCACATGAAAGCTTTTCTTAAAAAAAAACTTTTATTGGTCCACTGCTGATTAAGAGCAGTGGACTTTAATCCTCTCCTCCGTAGGAGTGGAATACTCTGATCTGGTGAACCGGGTTTGTTTTCCCCGCCCTTTTACAAGAAGTCTACTAAGTGACCTTGAGATAGTTGCAGTCCTCTCTGAACGCTCTCAGTCCCACCTACCCCACAAGGTGTCTGCTGTGGGGAAGAGAAGGTTATTGTAAGCCGTTTTGAGCCTCCTTAAACTTAGGGAAAGTTGCAGTGTAAAAACAAACTCTTACTCTTACTCAGTAGGGTGGGGTAGAGGGGTGATGTTGTCTTAGCACTGTTTTGTCTTTCCCCCTTTCCTTCCTTCCTTCAGTGTATCAAACATTGCTGAATCAAAAATGAGGCGGGAAAAGGAGAGGGAAAAGGAGTCTAAAAGGTGAAATAGGCTATTCTCCCTCACACCTTTGGTTCCTCCATTCCCACACTTTATTTCCCACTTACTGATGTGGGCCTTATTCTCTTCCTTATGAGAAACTTTCTTCCTTATGAGAAACATTCTGAAGGTCCATCGCTACTGTACTATTGAAAGGGGGCAAGTGATAGATAACCCATACATAATTGGTTTTGCAATTTTGACTCCCGTTTGCAGAGTCTGTAGAAGTGTAAAATTGAAAGGGAAACAGATACATACACGTGCATTGAGCAAGACCATGCCCCTGTAATGCTGCAACACTTGTACCGAGTCTGCTGTCTAAGCAGAACGTGCAT
This sequence comes from Sphaerodactylus townsendi, assembly GCF_021028975.2. Lineage (NCBI taxonomy): Eukaryota > Metazoa > Chordata > Lepidosauria > Squamata > Sphaerodactylidae > Sphaerodactylus > Sphaerodactylus townsendi. The sequence goes on from NC_059437.1 coordinate 39,786,062, forward strand.
AAACCTCGTATGAATTTGTGAGATTACAGTGTTCAGAGTTAGTGCACAAATAAGAAAGACGCCCTAAGCTCCAAATATGAGTTTTAGCAATGGAGGAATATTCTCTTGAGAAGAATCAGTGGACACCTTTTGTTGCTGCTCCAGCATCCAAGTGGCTGTGTCCCTACCCCCTCTGCCACCAACATCAAGGAAAGGTTGATAATGCTCATTAAATCGCCATTGCTCCATAAACAAAAATCAAGGGAAATCAAGATTGGTTATAAGGCTTGAGGTCAATTAACAAATTGTCCTGGTGGGAGAGTGGGAAAGATTCCAGCAATGAATGATCATCCTTTATCTCCCCTCTGTACGTCTGATTGCACAAACATGTTGGTGACATTCTAAGGCAATTGCCTGTTTCTTTTTGCCTACGAATGGGAAATACTTCCCATTGTGTATTCCACCCTTCTGTTCAGAACCTTAGACCATAAGGACCTCTGGTGGAGAGATTTCAACAACTTTCCTTGTTTTTCTTTCTCGTATAGCTTGCCTCCCTTGTTAGTTTAAAAGTATCAGCTCAGTAATTAAGTCAGTGGTACTTCCTTACTAGGGAAGTCAATATTGCAATTAAATATAGCTATTTAACTCCATGGCATAAAAGATTTTAGTTTTGACGCTTGCATGACTAAATTCATGGTCAAGTTTCAAGATCCTCGAGAACAAATGTGTGGAATAAAATTGAGGGAAAGATAGAAACCTTAATCCCTTGAAGCATTAATCACAACAGGAACCCAAATAACAAAGAACTCGGGGTATTCCATCATAACACTAATGCATGTCTCTTAGGTCTAGATAAAATAATACTAGCAAGGGAAACGCCCATGAATCTTTAGGACTGTTCAGTCAGCCTTTTCCTTGGGATGTACATTATGGACTCTGCCATGGACAGACAAGGCCACGCATCTTTGAGGATGAATTAGTATGGGAAATATTTGGTGCCACGAAAAAGAGGGAGGGTATAAGGGAGCTGCAGTTAATACTTTATGGCGTTTGATCAACGACCTGGTTCAACACCCAGGCCCCAAGAGTTGAAGTGGCAACTCTGTAAGAAACAATGAAAGGAAAGTTTATGAAGCTGAATATAGGATGATACCGAGATGAAGGAGAGCTCAATGGGAAGGTGATATCGAGGCTGACCGGGAAGGGATACGAAAAGAGTCAAGAAGTCCATCGCAACACAGAACAAAATGGAGGAGATGTAATCATGAGCCCTTGAATTTTGTGAGGCCAGCAGAGAAGCTGCCTGACTGGTCATGTACCTGTGCCGCAGCATTCCCTTTTTCAAATGGCGCCGACAGGTGTCTTTCTGTCGATGGAAAGTTTCCATGGCCTCTAGGGAGACCCATAGAGCATTGCCAGAGCATAGGTCCCAGTCTGTATAACCGTTACTGATCTGACCCCCCCCCCCCCAAAAAAATAGGCACATATTTTATTTGTTAACAGTACTGTTTAAAGTGACAATATTAGATTTTACCCTAGTGAGAGCCTTTGCTGGGAAGGCCCTCTGGAAAAGACCCTTTCCCCCGCAAAAAAGAGAGAGAGAGACAGAGAGAGAGAGAGAAACAGAGAGACAGAGAGAGAAGAACGGTTGACACGGAGGGGATACTTTATTGCTGTGGTTTGAGCGAGTATTACTGGTCTGTGAAATTTTTCCTCCAGCAAGCTTCTCATACCATTGTGAATTCTCCCTTCTCTTCACTCATAACTAATGAAATAACGTCAATACTGTATGGAAGCCCTGCACTTCACCAATTTTGTCTGGGCCTTTCCCCCACCCACCCACGCTTTTTGGTCACCAGGTCACAGCTGACTCTTGGTGACCCAGTAAGGTGTTCAAGGCAAGAGATGTTCAGAGGTGATGCACCCATTGCCTGCCTCCAGCTCATAACCCTGGTATTCCTTGGAGGCCACCCATTTAAATAAATAAGGATACTATCTGGGATCAAATCAGGACTGGGAACCTGCTGCCACAGCTGCAAAAAATTGGGAAGTAGACCTCACATGAACAGCTCCTCTCTAAATTATCCGGCACTAAAGAGCAACCCATGCAGTCTTTATATCCTTTGCCTCACCTTGGAGCTCAGTAGTATAGTTTTTCTGTGACACTGTGAACAAGGAAGGTTGCATAATTCCACGGACCAAGGGTTCCAAACCGTTTTGTTCTTGTGGACTCTTTTGGAATTCTGACACGAGGTTGTAGGCACAACCACAGATGGTTTCCAGAACACGTGGAGCCAACCACAAAATGGTCCCCATGGATGTTAGAGCCACACAAAGAAGAAGCCAACATGCAAGAGACAAGAGCAGTCATTTTTTTAAAAAAATGCTCTGGAAGAGGAGAGTGAGGCAAATAAAACCGACACTGTGGTGGCAGCTCCTTAAACACTCCTTAATGTGCTGAAACACTCCTTAAATGTAATTTGCCAGTCAGTTCTCCAGTGGCTGCAGAAGCCCTTCTGGGTAGGAGCCCCATCTTCCCCACCTGCTTTCTAAAAACATTTGGCGAGTGCCAGGAAAGGTAGCCAAAGGTGCCATGCTGGGGAACCCCACCATAGACTGTGCTGGAGAGGAGTCTCTCTTTGAGAGCAGCGCACCATCAAACTAATTGCAGAGGGACTGCGTACATCCTGATTTAGTTCACCAGACATGGCTAAGATACCTTCCAGGTGGGATTCCATCCCAGCCTCAGATTAATGTCTATGTATGACATCCATCCTTTTGACTTACTTATTTGGAGGATCACCCCAAATAATTGCCCTGGGTACCTCAGGATAACTTAGACATAGAAAACCTTCCTCAAAGAGATCCTCTGACATCGAGTGGCATTGTCTTGTATCATTATCAGCATTCCGGGGAATAAGCTACCTTATGTGGAATAAGTGGTGTTTATTTAAGCCTCCAGGGACAATGTAGGGCAAGACTTGCACTCCCTGAAAGCATATCGAGTGGTCTTCTCAATCTACCATGCAGACATAGAGGCAAACACTGCACTCATGTAGACATAAAAAGTTCTACAGTCTGCAATATTTATTGTTCACTGAGTTTCTCTGTTTATTTTATACACGTTGTGGGAAATTTATCTGAACAGCAAGAAACATTCAATTTTTCTTTTAAATATGGGCTTATGAAGCTGCCTTCTAGAGAATCAGACCACTGGTCCATCAAGATCAGTGTTGTCAACTCAATCTGGCAGCTGCCCTCCAGGGTACCTGGTAGGAGTGTTCTGCATTATCTTCAAACCTGATTTTTTTAAAACTGCAAGATGCTCAGGTTTGAACCTGGGATCTTCCTGCCAAGCAGATGCTCTGCCACTGAGCCACAGACCCTTTCCTATGCTTTGTGATAACTATCAGATCAGTGAATTCACATTTACAGGTAAGTCTACTCTAAGGTGTTTCACACCTTGTCATTGATCTAATGCTGTCAGTCTCTGCCTTAAGAAGCCTCCATTATAAATGTAAGCCACGCAGGTTGCGGGAGCTATCGTGCCAAGCAATAAATACAAGCAATAAATAGAACCACTTAGGTTTTATTTCATTTCCAGTGCGGTCAAACGAGTTAAGCCAAAAGCTTCATGCGGGAATAGATAAGTGAATTATGCCTTTTTCAAATTGAGAACCAGATTACTTGGAAGACACAGGCCTAATGAAAACAGGTGGGTTTTTTTTTCTTAATTGCACTAATGATAAAGTACAACTTTTCATTTGGTTGGGAGGAAGAACGAAGTTAACCGCACTGTAGAGGGAGGGCGGGATAGGGGAAGGGATTTAAATGAATGACAAAATTATTAGGTGAAGAGGAAAAGCAATAGGCTTCACCAGGATCTGGGGAAAGTTAAAAGGATACGAGTGAGATATGTTGAGGTTCAGGGCGCTTGAACAACGTGACTTATATACAGAAAAAAGGAAGGAAGAAATTACTTTTGATTTATGCACTCATGGATTACATTTTTTAAAAAATGAGTGCACAAGTATTTCTAGGTAGAACTGTTGCACGGGGACTGTTCAGGTGTCCAGCTAAATCTGTGAGCACCATTCTTTATTTTGTTCAGTTTATAGGCTGATGTTCCCCTTGTGGGCTCAGGGTGGTTTTCAACAATAAAACCACAATAACTTTAAAAAAAATTCAGCATGGCACTGTCAATCTCCAGTGGGTTATTTATTAACTAAATTATATCCCATAAAGTCATAATTTACACCACGCATCCAAGAAGAGAAAGGAAAGGAAAATAAAGGGGGAAAGTGAAGGAAGGGGAGACGCATTAATTTCCACTGTTGCTTCCGTGACAGCTCTGCCTTATGGGTTGTGCAAAATTGTACCAAATTGCACAGGGTCCGGGTCTCACTTGTGTGAGCATTCCACCAGGCCAGGGCCTGAGCCAAGAAGGACAACCAGACAGCTTTAGGACCAGGAATCACCAGTAGGTTCTTTTTAACTGAGCATAAGGCATTCTGGGGAGCTTATTGATTATGCAAGTTCCAAAGAATCTTTCATATCCAATCTGTGGATGTTTTGATCATGATCCAGAGTCATGTTTTGGTCATGATCCAGAGGCAGAGGCATGTATTTTAGAAATCCTGCAGACCCCATACCACCTTAGGGCCCAGGCCGAAGGGTAACATAACATGTAAGAGAGCTACTTAGAGAACAGGATGGCCAAGGTACGGTAATCTTAGCTATAAATGAAGGAGAATATGATGAACATGTACTTGTCTGGTCTCTTGGAGCTGGGTGAGTAAATGGCCACTCTTTGCAAAACAAATCTGTTGGACCTGGTACTTTGTGTTCATATCCAACTTTTACACTTAGAACTTCAGTTCGATGCCACAACAGTGCATAATTAAAGCTAATCAATTCTGAAGGCCATGCACCAGCATGATTGTTATCAAAATAGATAAAATAGTTCATACTAATTTCCACTAAATGAAAATAGGGCGTGACCTTAGCCTAAACAGTAGCAATGATGGCGCCAGCAAATTTCCTTGAAGAGGGAATTCCTCAGCCACTTTGTCATACTGTATAAAGTTGAAATATGTCCAACTTCCATATTCCATGAAGGCCATTCAGTGCTCCAGGTAGTGCTCCGGAGTCCAAAAGTGCACATTTGGTTTTGAGAACAACTTTTTTCATTGACAATAATATCATAGTTCTGAGCAGTGTGTGATTGGGCGAGCAAAGCCCAAGTAAGGATGCGGTGTTTTAAATTAGAGGAAGATAGTTCCTCCTGCTGTGCAGGAGGTTGGACTGGCTGGCTCTTAAGGTCCCTTCCAGCTGCATGTTCTATGTTGCAGCATAAAATATCTTAAAGCATTATATGAAAAGAAATTGACACCAGACTCTGGCCACAAGCCAGATGTGTTCAGATTGTGAGAAAACAGATATGGCCTCTCCACCCTCAGCAACCAACTGGTCCTCGTTCCCCTGTAAGTAGAGAAGACAGAATGTAGCTGGTGCCCCCAAGTGATGCTAAGCCAACCTGCTATGTGCTCAGTTGAACCCAGGCAATTGCTGAAGAAAATTCTGCCCAGCCTGAGGCCTCTGGCAGGCAGCTGTTGAAGATCCTGAAGAACATTATGGCTTCTTCTCTTGATGTAGCCCTTGGCACTTGAGATCTGCAGCGTGATACCTGCGGGGCATTTCTGGTTGCTTCCTTCTCCAGCCACATTTAGGCTTTGCACAGCAATGCGCTTTAAGTGGCCCGTAACCACAATTGCAACAGGATTCAAATGGCGGAAAGTAAGCAGTTCATTTGTAACAACAGAATAACTGATAGTGACGAAAATACTCAATCTGGAATATGTGGACATACAGAGAAAGGGTCCATAAAGTTACAGACATTTAGATGAAAATAGCTTTCCACCGAGATTAAATTTGAATTTCAAGAAAATAATGTGATCCAAAGAAGGAAAAAAATCCTCTATTCCGACATATATTTAAATGGATGTGGATCTATAATAGCTTAAAAAAACACACCCTCTCATCAAAATTTGAGACTGGAGGTCTACAGTAAGAAACTACTGTTTTGTCTATGTTGATCCTTGCTCAAATTCAGCAGCTACTGTGGGCAATTAGGCTGGAGGGGAGAATTGAACTGCAGAAGAACTGCACAGAACTCATCCTACTGTACAAGTGGCAAAGTTGAGGGAATGTCCTATTCATACAATGGGCTTCTGTGTTTATTTTATTAGATTCTATTGTTGCAAACTTGGCCTGTCTGAAACCTTAGCCCAATACTGGCTTCCTTCATCTTTAATAAACACTGGCACCGAATCCATCCTGCCAATCACCAAAAAAATACAGAATATTGCCAATTTGAAATAGGCTTTTTCTGGAGCATTAATTTCTGCAAGTGACCTGGTTAATGAGTGATGTGCGAACAACAAAATAAGGGGAAAATTTGACATAGCAATGCAGGTAAAACTGGAGCTCCTGCACAGCTACGAAACATGGGAATGAGTCATTTTAACACTGTTAAATTTCTGACTTTCTTTTGTCCTGAATATATATACTCACGTGGTGGAGGGGCGGGGGGATCCTATCTAGCCCCCAACATGACTCCAGGCCCTCACCACCTACCTTAAGCCCAGGGGAGGGGGGCTGAGCGTCTCTCAGCATCTGTTGTGGTGGCAGCTGAGCCCAGAGCTGCTCCAGGCATCCGCCGCCCTGGTGGCTGGGCCAGGAGCCATTCCACGTGTCCACTACTAATGTGACCGGTCCCAAAATGAATGACTGTGGCAGCAGCTGCCGCCATTTCAAAAGGTAAGTGCAGAGAATGCTTTTTTAATTATTTGGGGGGGATGAACTCCTCCCCCAATGACTTTTTTTAAATGTTCGATTTTTCTGCAGACCTAGGGGGTCCTCCCAAGTTTGGGGGAAGCGTGGTTGTGGGTGTAGGCATTCTCAGATGGGAGCCACACTTGGAAATTAGGTATATACATTAAAGCTTTTCACATGTTTCTTCTATGGAATGTAGCCATTCTGAATTTAAATTTCAGTTCTTTGAAATATGACTGTTTTAATTCAAGTTATTTGTTAGATGTATGCTATCCTACGTATGTTAATAGATGTACATGTGATCCTTCATCCCCTCCCACCCCCCAGAAAAATATTGCATCTCTCCTGGAGGCCTGGCCTTTTCTGCAATAGAAAACAATGATCATAGTGAGATGCGGCCATCAAATGCAGCCCCTAGCTGGTAATCGTCATCCTACATGAAGCTGTCGTGATCAATGTGTTGTGCTTGCACATTCTCAGCTTTGGACATGCTCGGCCATATTTATGGGGCCATGCAGACAGTGTTCCTTCAATAACAAAATATGTGTGTAATGTGCCCTTTACAGACCTCCAGAGATGAAAATTCTATAAGAGGGTACTCTTACACATTTTGTTTGGGTGATTCTCTATTGCCAACGCTAATCGGTGTGAATAAAAGAAAACTTCTGAAAACTGAGACAGGGTGGAGCAAGGGAACATACACCAGCAGTGTCCCTTCTTGGATGGTGCCCACAATACTCCTACATTTGCAAGATGGTCAGGGAATTGGTAAAGGCTTCAAAGACCATCAGCTTGCAATTTCTTTGGAAGGGCACCCGAAAATCCCCAAAAGTACAGTCACATTTCTTAGCCGTTTTTGAAATACCTTTTGTGGGTCACTTCTGGACATCCAGTTTGATGGAGCTCAGTAGTGAAGCATTATATGCCTGTGCTTATTTCTCTCAGACTCCTTCCCGGATCTGCTTTGACTTATGTCCATAGCGATTTCCTTCCTGCGTTTGTGTTAATGGATTTCTTACTGGTACTGTTCAGAACCTGTGAAAGGGAATGAGAAGGACCTCTTCTAATACATGTTACTTGGGGGGGGGGGGTAGCTATGGATCCATGTGCAAGAAGGTGTTGAGTCAGTTTGCTCCAAGTCCACTTTTAGGTCAGGCTCATGAAATAATTTTGCCTTCAGGTCCTTGGTTAGAGGTTGGTTCTTGAAAGCTGGGAGGGGGAGAACGCAATTAGCTGTCTAATGTAGCCCTTGATTAGGAGCTGGAGAGGAAATTTTTCATACAAGGAAATTAGGAACTGGTCAGTGGGCCTGACAAGAGCAAAATTGGCAGTGGGAACAGGGAAAACTCAAGGGTCCCAGCATCTGCACGTACCCAAATCTACTGAATATCACACATGAGCCAACCCATTGTTTCTTGGTGGAGATAATGTAATAGGTTTCCTGAAGCACTTTCCAAATTATCCTTGTGATTTTTTAAAAAAATATAACATACCGCTTTTATAACTCCCATCAGTTATAGCTCCCATGCATTGGAGCTATGAAGTCAGATCCTTGTCTTATAAATGCTTATATATTCAAGAAGACAGTTGGAGGTTGGGATGAGCTGAGTCACCAGACCCTGGCAGAGAGCGAAGGCTCAGGATCTGGTGTGAAAGAGACACAATTGGTCAGATGGGTCCTTGTCAATCATACCCTCAGATTACAAACCCAAGCAATGTCCCACTTTTCCCTCACCTAACCATTACAGGAACTACTGCTGAGTGAAGCTCTCACTGTCCACGTAGAACAGAATGATGTGTGGATGACCCATAATAATTAGTAAGGTAATATCTGATTTAAGATAACGACATTCTTGCAGCTAGAATCTGGTCCAGCATCACCTTACAGACCAACAAGATTTGGAGGTATGAGCTTTGGAGAGTCAAATACCTTCTGACACTTACTTTTGTAAACCAACCCTACAACTGCTTCATAATATAGTCAAAGCCATTGTTTTTCCACTCGTTGCCTGCTACTGCAGGTCCCACACCACTTCCTTGTGATATTGTACTAACAGTGGAATTGTAAGGTCTGCTTTGCATCTTATTTTTATTCTTATATGTACCCTGCGATTCTTGTCACAGGGAATCACACCATTCTCCCTTCCCTGTAGCCTGACAACCAGAGGCCTGCGAGTTGGTTGAGGCTGAGAGTGTGTGATGGCTCCAAGGTCACCCAGCAAACTTCTATGGCACAGGACAGATCTGAACCCAGTTTTCTGATACTTGGGGTGTTGCCTAATTGTGGACCTCCCAAGGGTGTTCATTGTGGGACATGGGACTAGATATTCCCTCAATATGATTAAGGAGGAATCATCTTCTAACTTGTGCCGTAGGCTGCATTTTAACCTTCTCGCCACCCAGTGTTCTTCATTCCTGTCCAGGATTATTTGAGCTCCCCCAGTTTGAATGCTAGCAGTCTGAATCTAAATATCCCCCCCCCCCAGTAAAGTGGATTGTTTAAATAATCTTTATAGTATTAATTACATTGTTTATTATCTGCATTATCACTATGTGTTCTTAGCATTAGCAGTCTGAAACATCATAAGCATAAGCATTTTATTGTCATTGTGCACGCACAATGAAATTTACAGTTCAGTGGCTATCTATGTTCCCATTGTGCAGATGAGCAACTGAGGCAAGGGATGCTCACAGACCTCCAGCCTGCCCACAGGCAGGTGACAGTGCAAACACCTGTCCCCAATACAAGCGTAGGACCCTACAAACAAAGAATGCAAGCTCTCATAAGATGCATTAAGTCTTTTGAAATGCTGGGGTGTGTGTGTGTAGCATTTAAGCGTGTGGAGTTTGCCACTGCCCATTCACTGTTTTTTTTTAAAGCTCTGGTCCGGCAGGCAGAAGAAGAAAAAAACTTAGCAAATATCATTTTTTCCCCAAACGGTGTTCTGTCTCTTTAAATGTGAAAAAACCCTTTCCAAGGCTATGGAGAGAAAATGCTAGAACCGTGCACGATCATGACTAGAAAGCAGGATCCCTGAGTGGTCAGAGTCTTTCCAGCACAAGACAGACAGGCTGGTCTCCTCCAACCTGCATCTATTTAAGCAGAAATGCTCCTTCTTCTGAAGAGATAGCAAGTCCAGAGGAAAAGCCAGGCTGGGCAAAGGGAATGTGGCAGATCCTTGCTTCTGTGTTCAAAGGGAGCAGCAGCAGTGGCGCTAGCAGCAGCAGCAGCAGCAGCAACATCCTTGCTAGCCATGGAAACCATGTTTTTAAAGGGATTATTCGGGTGCAGTGTTTTAAGCAAGCCCTTCTGAGGACCGTGCCTGCTCTGCGGCGCTTTGCGTTTGCGATTCTCTTTTTTGCACACATGTAATTCTGGAGATTATTATAAAAAAGAGAGCGAGAGAGAGAGATCCTGCCAGGGATTCAGAAGGCATCCCACCAGCGATCAGCTGACATTCCCAACCGAAGCCTGCAATGTGTTGCTTATTCATTTTGTACTGTGAGAGCTGCAGGGACTAAGCAAGAGAGCCAAACTATGCATTTCAAACAGCAGGGCTTGTGCAAAAAGAGGGGCGAGAGAGAGGCAGCCGGCGAGGAAAGAGCACAACTGGACTTTCTCCTTGTTTTCATCCATTTCTGCAGGATCATGTATTCATAAGGGATGAGGTGGGCCACGGGGAGCGCAGGCCTGATCTGCGGCCTACCCACCCAGTCCAGAACCAGGCCCTCCACTACCGGAACCGAGAACGCTTTGCCACAATCAAATCAGCATCTTTGGTAAGCAGCAGCCACCACACCCACCCCTTCGCCCCGCGGTCCCTTTCCCCCCCTCGCCGTTTCCCATGCGACTGTGGCAGGCTGGGGAAGGGGTCAAGGATGCTCTCCCGACACCCCTTTCCCCCCCTCTTTTTTGTGTGTTGTTGTTGGCATAGCAACTGGATATTGCAACATGTTTTGTCTTTATGCATTTTTTTTTTTTGCAAGATGTGTTTTGTCTGTATGGGTGTTGTTTTTTTTAAAACCTCAGCGTTTGCAATCCCTTTGCAGCTCCTGTCCAATTTAAACATGGCTTTTGCAGGGGGGAAGAAAAAGGGGGTGTATTTTTCCTCCAAACGGTTCCAAATTGCATCCGTGTTTCGTTAAATATAATTGTGTGGGGACGGGGTGCAGAGCGGTGGGGGGATTTGGTCTGTCTGATTTGAAGGTGTTTATGGTTCTGATGAGCATTGACGGTTTTGTCCAGTGTGAAAAGGCTGTTGCCTCTCCCGGTGAATCCGCTGGCTGTTTGTGTTCATTCATTCTCATTCATTCATTTATGGCTTCGCTGCATTGTTCCCGTTTTTGACACTGTAAAAGGACCGGCCAACTCCTATAAAGGGTTTGGGTTTTTTTAAAATTTTGTTTAACCCTTTTTCTTTTCATTTTTTTACGGGCGGCTGCGAGGAAGGTGGAGGATGGGAGGGCGGTAGTGGCTGAGGGCGCATTTGTACTATTGCAAATGTGATAGCTGGTGATGTCTTTGTAGTAGCGAAAGGGGTGTGTACTGGGAGAGAGCGAGGGCTGTGCCTCCTCCCCCATCCTTTCCTTTGCTCGCTCTCTTACACACACACACACATGCACGCCCGTGCACACATACACACACACACACACACTCGCTCACACCGAGCTGGGAATCGGCAGCATAGCCCCAGCATGGGCGGAGGAGGGGCCGCGATGCTTCCCAAACCAGAAATGCTCCCCTACATATAAAATGATGGAAATCTTCGGCATTTCGTCCAAATCAGTATTAGAGGTCACATGGGCAGGGAGATTTATAGGGTGCCCAGCGTTTGGCCGTTGCATTTGCTGCCTGCCATCATGACATCATCCTAAGCCAACCCAGAAATTACAATGGATAACCCTCCCCCTTTTTCTCTCTCTCTTCTTTTTTGTCTTGCCTGGTATCTGAATGGGTCTCCCCCCCCCCCCTTCCTTTGCTGTTTCCCCGATTCTGCCTCGCAGCACATTCCTCTCCCACCCCTCCAGCTCAAAACACATCAAAAGAGCTCGGTTGTGAGCCCCAGACAAAGATGGGGATGAGAAGGGGGAAAGGAATTTGCACCCCCTCTGGGGTGCTGAAGCGGTGTAGTTCAAAGTGGTGCTCACGCTCACCGCTGGCACAGATCTGGGAAGGTGTACGGGTGTGTGTGTGTGTGTGTTTCTCTGTGGCATGGGGAACGGCTCCCTCCGGAACTCGCAGGTTGACCCGGATGCATGGCATGGAAGAATGGTCTTCGAGCTGACATGCTCGGCACCTCCTCCGAGGAGAGGCCTCGGTTTTCTCTGTGTTTGTGGAGAACCCGAAGGCATCGGGATCTACTATGTGGCGTGTTGTAAAAAAAAAAAAATGGATCTGCTTTAGATGTAGGTCAGTACAGTCAACCAGCCCAGTGATGTTCAGTCTCGTTTTAAAATCCCACTCGGTCCAGATTTCTGCTTTCCGTGTATGACTCCCCGCCCCCCTTTAGCATATAATTTGGCGAGAGGCTAAAATTCACCTGTGAATGCTCAAAATCCCAAGATGAATGTGGGGAATGTCTGAAAACGTAAGAGAGGTACCTGCGAATGTCGTTAATTGTAAACATTCCCTGGCGTATGCTGCTAAAGTAGGAAATAGATGTCTGATACGGTGGGTGGGAGGGACAGTTCATTTGAGATTTGTATGTGATTGGGGACGTTTCACCAGGATCTGTGATTTTCCTGTCACACATACCACACCAGGTACTACATTAGTTATTTAATAGCAGTGGCAACCATTGCGATGTGTGGAAGAGACAGTGACCTAGAGTATTCACCTATTAACAGGAGGAAGGAAAGAGCGCCAAATACACAACCAACTCCCACTGATGTTTTACTACGGCTGGCTTTTAACTGCTGCATGCCTGCAACCAGTTCTGTTATCACAAATGGCAGCCTTGCCACTGTTTTGTCAGGCAGAGAAAGAATTCTTCTCATTTAGCCCTCTGCAAATATGGGGGCTGACCGCCCATCAGATAGCATCACCAGTTCTATTCCTTTACCATTGGTGGTGCTTGTTAGATGTGGTCTTGGTTTGGCATTATAGGAGGAAGTGTGGACTGGCTGGGACATGCACAAAAACCAGGTTGAGAGGAACCAAGGTTCTCAGACCTGCTGCCTGTTCCCAGTTTTTGAGAACCGTGACTCTCATCTAGTTCCCTCCTTTTCAGAATGCCATTTGGCAATCTGTGCATTGGCACTATTGCAGTAGAATATGCACCCCACCCCCACTGTCAGTTCTATGGCTGTGTTAGGTGGCTTCTTTTTGTAGAATTCCTCTTTTGTCTACCAGGTACAGCTTTTTGTGCATCAATTTCCACAGTGCATTTATTAAGAACCCCCTGATTTCAACACAAACCTGGCTTCTCAGGCTGAAGAACCTGGCGGCCTCGTCTCACCTGGCAACTGGAGGCCCCTCCCGCCAAAACAGAAATTTAGTAGCGGTCAAACTTACCAACGTTTATGTACCAACCGCTGTAAGTTAACATTGGGTCAAACTGTGTAGATTTACAGTGATGTGTAGCCCGGTTGCATCTGCTGGGAGACGTATAGAACCCAGAACAGTGTGTTTGGGTAAATCTGGCCCCGTCAGGCCGAAGAATCTGGCAGCTTCCTCTCACCTGGCAACTGAAGGCTCTTCCAGTTGCAGACTTAGAGATCTGCCCATAAGTTGCTGTATCAGGTCTGTTTTCCATTTGGAATGCGTCAGTCATCCAGGAAAGGAGCAGTGCCTGCCAGGTGAGTAGCTGTCCCTTCCGTGATGCAAAGAGGTTTGTTGGAGGCTGGCCAGATGAGTAGCAAGATCCAGATGTGTCTACGATCAATCTTTTGGCCAACTTTTCTTCTACTGTTTTGGTTCCACTGAGATAATGATACATCCATCCACGTGCAACTTGAGCAACTTAAGTTGTATTAACCACGCTCTTGGAATGGCATCAGGATGCGTACTTTTCGCAGACTCTTACAGAAGATCCTATACCTGGCTGCAACTCCAATAGAACACCCAAGGCCTTCTCCATATTTTTTCCTGTTTTGATGGCATGGGCAGCATTGGGTAAACGTGCCCTCTCTCTCTGGGCTTGTGCCAGAGTGCTTGTGTGCATGAAAAGCACTCTTCACCTTCCATTTTCCTAACTTTCCCTTGACCAGATGTGTCCTGCTGAGCTGCTGCCATTACACCCATATTGCTTCTCTGGGTGCCAGATTGGTGGCAGTGTAAGGCATCATAGAATCATAGAGTTGGAAGGTACCCCAAGGGCAATCAAGTCCAACCCCCTGCAGTGCAGGAACACACAATCAAAGCACTCCTGACAGATGGCCATTGAGCCTCTCTTTAAAAACTTCCAAAGGAGGAGACTTCACCACACTCCGAGGTAGTGCATTCCACTGTTGAACAGCCCTTGCTGTCAGGAAGTTTTCCCTGATGTTTAGGTGGAGTCTCTTTTCCTTCACCTTGAACCCATGACTCCTGATCCTAATCTCTGGAGCGGCAGAAAACAAGCTTGCTCCCTCACCAACATGACATCCATTTAAATATCTAAACATGGCTATCATGTCACCTGATGTTTGAAGGGATGTCATGCTCCATCGTTTTGGAGCTCTTTGTTCCTGAGTTCTCCGTGGCAAAGTCAAGGAGAGTATATCGCAAGAATAGCACAGACAGATTGCTGAATGCATGTCCTCTTGGATCATAGGGAAAAATGGCTGAGGAAGCCAGTCTGGTATGTCCAACCTTACCTGAGATGAACCAGAATTGGTCGCTTCTGGAGGGAAAGCTTTCTTTCTGCAGTTCCAATGCTGATTCTATCAGTGTCCTCACTTAGCAGTCAGCTTTGCTCATTTGCCTTTTCTAAGCAATGACACAGTGACATAATTGCAAGGCAGTGAGATACAAATCCTTAACTCTCCAACCTCATGAATGCCAGGAGAGATACTAAAAACATACCACTTCTGTTTTGCCCCTTTGCCTCTCACACTGCTGATCGTGGCCTTGTTCTTGCTGAGAAGAACAAACATACCCATTTCTTATTCTCTCTTAATATCTTTTTGGAACCCAACAACAGCATGAACAAGGAGTTCCCCTATTAGGCAATTAGCAACAGCCCTAAGAAACCCAGACATTGTAGTGGTCCTTGTAAAAAGTGACAGAAAAAAAGCTACTTCAGTTGGACCCACTCAAGGTATTTATGATGTGAACTTCAGGAACTGATGGTGAAGATTCACCAGCCTAGATTTCTCTGCTCTTCCTATTGCAACATTCTGGATCATCTTCATTCAGTGTTTTGCTATGATTTTTTTTGCTATGATTTAGCTGTTTTCTTATTGGCTGTTTTGGCAGTGTAGATGGAAGGTCATATGCTAGACAGCCATAGTCCAGGCAGCATTAACTACAGAATCACACTTAAAGCATGGCTCTGGTCCCCTGTTTCTCCCCAGTAAAAGAGTCACAGGTCATGAAGAGCACTGGGACGCTGGAGAGAGTGGACAGTCCTGAGCTAGTGCTTCTGCTCGGTCAGACTCCATAAAAGGTATCCTTTTGCTAGAAAATCTCAAAGCTGATACGGTTGTGTCTTTCCAGTTTCAGGAAGTTTTCTTCCTCTCCGTTCCATATTGTGTCTTAGAAGCCATTCCCGACACATCCACAGTTACATCACTGAATGATGTAGTAAAGCTAACTGAGGCTTCTGTGTCTGTCCTCACAAAAGAGGTTACTGAAAGGAGAGAGACTCGTACCTGAGCTAACCTCATGAGGAGGCAAAATCCATACATTTTGTCATAGAGTGTCTGTAGAAGAGGGGGGGTTTTTTTGCAGCAGGTTAGTATTAATTATTACCAGGTTGATGATGAACAGTTAGTTACATAGTGCTTTGAAAACATTCCAAGCATTTTTATCTGGTAAATGTCTGGTCACCTTTAAAGCATCATAGGTCAGTGTTGTCCCCGTATTACTTGTGCAGCTTGCTCAAGGCAGAGACAAGATTTGAACCAGGGACTTAGTATGCTAGCTACTTGATGGCATACATCCAAAAGAAACTGAAAACATGGAGCAACTGACTGGCCACAAACAAAAGAAGGGTAACAAATTTAACCCTATAAAAACTATAATTGAGTTCCCTAAAAGTCAAGAAATTGTTTAAGGAGCTATTAAATATAAAACTGCTAAATATCAAAAACATACATGTTTATTACACATTAAAATCATCTACACTTGTAAAAGGTCCATAATAACCTACCTCATGCACACAATATCACAATTACAATACACAGGAATGTGTCTGTTTTTAAGGGTCAAAAAGTGTACAATACATAGGACCCTTCTGTGTATTGTAATTGTGATATTACGGGCCTTCTACAAGTGTAGATTATTTTAATTTGTAATAAATACATTTGTGTTTTTGATATTTAGCAGTTTTATATTGAACGATCTATCACTCTAACAGCAGCCTCTTTTGATAGAGATAGGAAACTACCCTGGATGTGTTGTTGGAAAGGCAGGAGCGGAAATCTTTTAAATATAAGAGGTGGTCCATTCAGAACCAACATTTTAAGCAGCACCCAGAAACTGCAGGTTGGTGAGCCTTAATTGACAAGTTGATGGAAAGACTACTTTTAAAAAGCAGACTGACTAAACACACCCCCTCATACATCTAAAATGCTTTTGAATGTCTCGTATAACTCTGTAACGCAGCATTTTGTAAACGCTTTGAACACGACCTTCTTTTCTAAACATTTCCTATTTCCAACTCGTAGCCCCCCAATTTGCCCACTGAGCATAGAACAGGGGTAGGGAACCTGCGGCTCTCCAGATGTTCAGGAACTACAATTCCCCCCCCCCCCCACCCCCCCCCCCCCCCACCCCCCCCCCCCCCCACCCCCCCCCCCCCCCACCCCCCCCCCCCCCCACCCCCCCCCCCCCCCACCCCCCCCCCCCCCCACCCCCCCCCCCCCCCACCCCCCCCCCCCCCCACCCCCCCCCCCCCCCACCCCCCCCCCCCCCCACCCCCCCCCCCCCCCACCCCCCCCCCCCCCCACCCCCCCCCCCCCCCACCCCCCCCCCCCCCCACCCCCCCCCCCCCCCACCCCCCCCCCCCCCCACCCCCCCCCCCCCCCACCCCCCCCCCCCCCCACCCCCCCCCCCCCCCACCCCCCCCCCCCCCCACCCCCCCCCCCCCCCACCCCCCCCCCCCCCCACCCCCCCCCCCCCCCACCCCCCCCCCCCCCCACCCCAAAGATGCCAGCCACAGATGCAGGCGAAACGTTAGGAACAAGACCTACCAGACCACGGCCACACAGCCCAGAAAACCCACCCACCACCAAGGGAATACCGCCCGTCTGACTGACGCTGTAGGGCTTGACACAGCGACTGGTTTCTTTGATGCAACTTGGGGAGTTCCCAAAGAAGGATTCTTCATAACCAGAACTAGCAGGGTACTGGACTCTAATGCTACTTCAGCTGGGCTGCACATGGCATACTCGAGATGGAAGTGGCGGGGACTGGACTCCTACTGCAACCATCTTTAGCGTACCTTTGCTCTTTAATGCAGATATAGGAGTACAGCAGTGGATTGCATGCATTTGGCGATGAATAGTGATCATTCTATGCCAGGGGTAGGGAACCTGCGGCTCTCCAGATGTTCAGGAACTACCCCCCCACTCCCCCCCCCCCCCCCCCCCCCCCCCCCCCCCACCCCCCCCCTCCCTCCTTCCCCCCCCCCCCCTTCCCCCCCCCCCCCCCCACCCCCCCCCCCATACACCTCTGAAGATGCCAGCCACAGATGCAGGCGAAACATTAGGAACAAGACCTACCAGACCACGGCCACACAACCCGGAAAAACCACAACAACCAGTTGAATCCGGCCGTGAAAGCCTTCGATGTTAGAGGTATTCCCTTGCCTTGCCTGAGCCATGTGTTGAGAGGTTGGTTTGAGCTGAAAAGGTCCCATTTTGGACTAATGTGGGTGTCAGTGGAAGGGAGGAGACTCTCTTAAATTGGCATAAAGGAAAGGTTAATGCCTTCTTTTCTTTTGGAAGGTGGGGCAGATGAGATAATGACGCTGCCCCTCCATTCATGAAGGGGAACAGACATTGTGAAATTGAAGTGGGGGAAGTAATGAGGTCCCCTTTGCTGCTTTAGGTAGGATTGTCTCTCGCTATTCCATCTCATCTCCAGGCAACAGAGATCAGTTCACCTGGAGAAAATGGCTGCTTTGGAAAGGTGGACTCTATGGCATTATACTCCATTGAAGTCTTTCCCCAAACCCTGCCCTTCTCACGCTCCCCCAGAATTTCCAGGTATTTCCAGAGCTGGCAGCCCTAACTGAAGATGTTAGCTTGAAGGGTGGGAACTGAGCTCTTGCATGCAGTCAAGGGAACCATACCAAGCCGCTGCTTGTTTTCTGGCACCCCTTCCAAAATTCAATAATTCTTTCATCCTCCTGTTCAGGTAGACTTGCCCTGGAGGTCATGCACCACTGTTCGATACCACAGGGGATAAGCAGTTTTATTTTGGGCCCTTGGTGATGCAGTTGCTGTCCCAAAGAAGAACTAGAGATATCCTGTTGCAAGAGAAATCCAACTTTCTTTCACATCCAGTGGTCTCTTGCATTACTTTCTCACTGAATATTGTTGAACTGCAGTTGCTGCCCAGAATGTCAGTAAAGCTGTTGGGTTTTCCAGACTTGAGGATGGATTAGCTTTCTGGACCGTGGCAAAATTAGTGACAAACGGGCCTCGCCTGGTTGCAGTGTCTGAGAATACCAGTTAACGAAGAGGAAAGTTCTTTGACATCAGCAGATTAGTCAATTTTTTTCTTGATTAGATTGAGATTGGTGAGGCTTCTAGGCCCTTGGGCTTACACGGTCATGCTTTTGAGCCTGTAAGGAGACCTGAATGCCGCAGAGGTCCTTATGCCCCTCTGAACATGGATTGGATGCTCACATATTGCCCAACTTTCACAGCATACATAGTGATGTGGAATACTATGTGAGTTATTTTACTCTTGGTTGCCTGCAACACATCCTTACACTTAAGAATCTTTTCTTGCTTCTTCATGGCTGCCCTTTCCAGTCTCAGTTGCCTTCTGATTTCTTGGTTGCAGTTTCACATGGACCTGTGATGCTCACTGCCATAGCTTAGGAGTCACATTTGCTTCTTTGGCCTACCACTTGCGGCTCTTTTGAGCACTGTTCTCGAATGTGGCACCTGCCCCATGTTTCAGGAAAATAGGCAAGGTCCTTGATTCATAGGACTTGCGGTTGGTAGGTGGCATATTGCTTACTGTAAGAAGATAGCAGTAGTGGTGAAGAGGTTGTGGGAGTGACATACAGTAAGGTCCTCTTTGATTGACAGCCTCTTCTACTGCTTCCCCCAGCTAAGGGTTTAAACATTACAAGGACTGGTGGAGGTGCCACCATGATATGGTGTAAGAATCTTTTGTCAAGATTACTCCTGCCAGTATCCATAGAAAGCAGATCACCTTGGCATGGATTCCAACACAGCTACTTCCAGCATTGTGTTGACCCTCACCTGGTAGAGCAACAGTGGCATGGGAAATAACCACATTGCTGGGTCTGCCCATGTAGTCATTGTTATCTGGCTTTACTGGATGGACAAACTAATTTAACAACAACTTTGGCACCCCTGTTAGTAACATATGAACCAGTCCCAGCAATGGAATATGCGAAGCAATCAGAGGCATAGCAAGGGGGGAAAGCCCCAAGTGCACTGGTGCGTCCTCCAACCCCACCCTGGAACGTCCCCGGAATGCCCCACGCCCCCAGAATGCCCCCGCCACGCCCCCATAGGGGCGTGTGCCTGGTGCGTTGTGCGCCGCCCCCTGCCCCCTTGGAGGTATGCTTGTGGAAGCAATGCCGTTGATGAGCTCTACACTTAATGTATAATCTGGTGACTGGAAGTTTTAATTATTGGTTTTAGATGTGTAAAACATCTGAATCACATGCTGGTCCTTTGGGACACCTTCTTTTCTCATGGTGTCTGTGGCACACAATATTGTTAAAGGGATCAAGCGATTTTTTGTGTGTGCAAAAGTGGGTTGCTACGGGCAGGATCTTCTTTAAGGGCAAGGAAATCCACTGCATTATCTTCAGGCTAGCTCTGTGCTTTTAAACTAGTAATTATTCTGAGCAATTTGAAAGGAGGACTACAAATAGCAGGCCCTTCCGTCTAGAGAAGAAAGGACAAGAAGTAGTTGGAAGTGTTCTTGTAGGCTTCACCAGGGGGAGGCTCACTGCAAGTTAAATCTGGCTACTAAAGTGAGCTTGATTTGACTCCTCCTCTATGGTTCCACTGAACGTAAATCAGGGTGTGGTAAAATATGTTTACGTTGCTCACGTTCATATTTCTGGACAGCAGTGAATGGTATCATTTGTTTATTGCGTTTGTATCCCACCTTTCCTCAGCATTCCCCCAAGAGGACTTTCACCCAGGCCCTGACCAGACTCACATTCCGTGTGAGCAAAGTCGCTAAATTGTGTAGCCTTCAGGCATTTCTGGGAGATCTGCATTTTAGAAAAGCAGATGGCCCCATTGCCAGTCGGATTTATAGGGAGAACTTCCAAAAAGCATTTTATTCTTCCACCACCATTTTTCTCCAAGAAGTTGTTCTGAGCAGGACCTTCTTCTCAATATGCTGTTCTGCTCAGGGGAACTGTTTGGTTTCCCAGACTTAAGCTCTCATCCCAAACGGGGCCTTTAGGAATCACTCTGCCAAGTCAAAGCGTGGTGCTGTATATCCCATGCGCCACTCTGAAAATCGGCCTCCTGAACCTAGTTCCCAAGTGCTTACCAAACAAGGGAACATTGTTCGGTGGCATTGAAGAGGGGCTAAGCTAATGGCAAAAACCCAGTTTAGCAGAAATAGCCTCACAAGATGTACATTGATTCCTCAGCTCAAAATTGCTCATGTGTAGCTTGTGTGGATGCGGGACCAGACAGGGAGGGGGGGAGTAAGGGCCCAAGTTATCTCAGGAATTTTAATTACCAAGAAAACACACTTACCTCGTTTAGATCACAGCAAACAGGACATAAAATAACCCAATCATTATTTCACTATCAAGGTGACCAGAAGAGAATCTGCTATGCCATATGCCCCAACAATATTACACAATATCAGATCTTAATTCCTCTCTCGTAGACCCTTCGGCCCATCTTTAAAAACTTTATTGTGATCAGACTAGAATGACAGCCATCAGTCCCCTCAGGAACTGGCGTGAGAAATGCCATGTTGAGTCAGATTATTAGCCTGTTGTGGTCCCTGTTGTCTATTCTAACTGGTAGCAGCAGTGGCATAGTGGCTAAGAGCAGTGGCTAAGAGCAGGTGCACTCTGATCTGGAGGAACCGGTTTTGATTCCCAGCTCTTCCGCTTGAGTTGTGGAGGCTTATCTGGGGAATTCAGATTAGCCTGTGCACTCCCACACACACCAGCTGGGTGACCTTGGGCGAGTCACAGCTTTTTGGAGCTCTCTCAGCCCCACCTACCTCACAGGGTGTTTGTTGTGAGGGGGGGAAGGGCAAGGAGATTGTAAGCCCCTTTGAGTCTCCTACAGGAGAGAAAGGGAGGATATAAACCCAAACTCCTCCTCCTCTTCTTCTCCTCCTCCTCCTCCTCCTCCTCCTCCTTCTTCTTCTTCTTCTGGGCCTCAGGTCAAGGTCTCTCATATCACCTACTTCTTGGTCAAGCTGGGGACTGAACCTGGGACGTTCTGGATGCAAACCAGGTTTCTGCCACTCAGCCATGGCTCCTCCCCCTCCCTCCAGCAGTTTGTTCCACTGCTGAATTAATTCTCTAGTTAGGAGGTTCTCCTTAAATTTTAAGCTAGAGGTGGAGAACGTCTCAGGTGCATTGTGCTTCAGACACTAGTCCACAGACTGAAATTGTTCAATATCCTCATGGGCATCAGAGATCAAATTGTTATTTGCCTACAGTTAGGGGCTTCACAGGCAGAACCAGCAATGTGGTACTTCCCATGCAGAGGCATAGCAAGGGGGGAAAGTGCCCGGTGCAGTGGTGCATCCTCTGGTCCCGCCTCGGAACGCCCTCGCCATACCCCCACACGTGTGTGTGTGTGTGTGTGTGTGTGTGTGTGTGTGTGTGTGTGTGTGCCCAGTGTGTCACTCACCCCACCGCCCCCTTGGAGCTGTGCCTCTGTTCCCATGCCATTGTTGCTCTACCAACTGAGGGTCAACATATTGCCAGAAGTAAATGCCCTGGCATCCACACCAAGGTGATCTGCTTTCTGCAAATCCCGGCACGCCTATTTTGTGCTCCCATGGCTTTGAACTGTGCTGCAATCCTTGGCTGGAAGACTTGGCTGTAAATGGACTGCTCGAGCGGAACAGGGAATAATGGCACCTTTTAGCCTCAGTTTCCCTCCTGCTAAAACAGGTCTACAGACCCCTGTGGAATAATCACAGGGCTATTCTGATGGCAAATTCAGTGAATATTATAAAGCAATTATAAAAGTAGGGCTGTGAGTTTTGGTCAAAACCATTGGTGAGAGCAAATCTAACAGTTGGTGGAGCTGAGAAATTAGGCTCTTTTGCTTATTTTAATAGAGAATGAGAGATAAAAATGTTCAAGGGAGCCAGCCTTCTCATTTCTCATTTCCTTTGGCGTTCTCAAAAAGGCCAAAATATACAGCGATAAGGTTCAAACTTTTTGTCTGTGCAGGAGGTGATCGCATCTTCAGTGAAACACTGGTTGATGGCCCTCAGTTAAATAAATGTATGAATCTCTAATTTCAGTAGAGCTGTTTATATGTCCATGACTTCAAATATTGGCTACTTTCAGTATAAGCTGAATTATACCATGCCTTGCATCAGCTAAATGTTCAGCTCGCCAAGGGTCAAAGTATGTGTGGTCTTCAAGATCTTTGATTAGGCTCTCTCATGCACCCTTCCAGGTAAAAGCAGTTAGGAGAAAGATATTTGCATTAGGGCTATAATGCTGTAGGATAGATGTTCTGTCTGTCTGTCTATCTATTCATCTATCTATTTACCTGTCTATCTACGTACCCACCTACCTACCTACCTGATTTACAGACCTCCCTTCCCGTCAAGACAGGCTCAGGGCAGCTCATAACATTCATTATATAATAATACAACCTTAAAGTTCATATTCAACTTAAAATACAGTCCCAATTTCTGGCACCCCCAGCACCCTCACATTGTTTTCCTCTGCAAGGTGCAAGTATGTATAATATGGAACCACGGCTTATTCTGTGAGGACAGAAACATACAGGTAACTCCTGGTGTCATCATATTTTCCCCAGTCTTTCTTGCAAGAAGACTCCAGGCAGCTTACAAACTCTTCTCCCCACAACAGACACCTTGTGAGATAGGTGGGGCCGAGAGAGTTCCAGGAGAACTGTGACTAGCCCATTTCTTCAGGGGAGAATTTCTTCAGGGGAGTGATTGGGAATAATGCAGGGATGATGTGGTCCCAGTCACACATGAATACTGTATCTGCGTACAGGTGTTTTTTTTAAGCAAGATATCCCTCACACTGGTATAAAGTGAACTTCAAAAGTCCATCTTGGGACTTAATCAGAAGTGAAGTGCATAAATAATTCCTGCTCTTTCAATAGTCTGGAGAACCGGGTTTGATTCCGCACTCCTCCGCATGAGTGGCGGACTCTTACCTGGCAAACCACATTTGATCCTCCACTTAAATGAAGCCTGCTGGGTTACCTTGGGCTAGTCACAGTTCTCTCAGAACTCTTTCGGCCCCACCTACCTCACAAGGTGTCTGTTGTGGGGTGAGGAGTTTGTAAGCTGCCTGGATTTTCTCGCAAGAAAGAAAGGTGGGATATAAATCCAAACTCTTCTTCTTCTCTTATTCCTCCTTGCTAGAGGTGTGAAAGCCCAGGAAAAAAAACCTTCCAGAGGATTCAAAGAATTGGAATTATTCCTCCCCCACCCCGCCCCAAATTTTTTCAAGTGCTTTTTTCACATTTTTTGATGGAAAAATCGAATTTTGGCAGAGTACTGAAAAAAATACTATGAAGTATTTTCGTTTTTAGAATGAGTGTAATATTTTTATAGGTAAGGTGAGCATGCTGTAGACAAGTTGCACTCTAACGGCCCCATCCAAAGGCAGGGCCGAGTCCACTCAAGGGAGTGATTCATGGATTTGTCCTTCCCAGGGCACTTGCCCTGGTAGAGGGGCGATTCTGCTTGTATGCTGCTGCTGTAGCCCTTCCTGTCACTGGGATGCAGCGCTAGACATCGCACCAGTATCCCAGGGCCCCTGCTGCTATCACTGGTGCAGCGGGGACAGGCCAGGGGTGTGGCCCGGGAAGGAGCTGACATTAGTTGGCTCCGTCCCAGCCTTTGCTGGTGTTACGCTGGCGACCTGGACCTCAGGTACGCCACCCAAAAAAGGTGATGCAAGTCCATCCTGCCCAATGGGGGCTTCTCCGTGGCAGGGAGGCTATTTTTCTGTTCAAGCCTCCCCATGCTGCCAGGAAGCCTCCATAAGAACATAAGAACTAGTGTCCACCTAGTCCAGCCCTCTGCTACTCGCAGTGGCCCACCAGGTGCCTTTGGGAGCTCACATGCAGGAGGTGAAAGCAAGGGCCTTCTGCTGCCGCTGCTGCTCCCGAGTACCTGGTCTGCTAAGGCATTTGCAATCTCAGATCAAGATTGGTAGCCATACATCGACTTCTCCTCCATAAATCTGCCCAAGCCCCTTTTAAAGCTGTCCAGGTTAGTGGCCATCACCACCTTCTCCTGTGGCAGCATATTCCAAACACCAATCATGCATTGCATGAAGAAATGTTTCCTTATATTAATCCTAATTCTTCCCCCCAGTATTTTCAATGTATGCCCCCTGGTTTTAGTATTGTGAGAGAGAAAAATTCCTCTGTCAACATTTTCTACCCCATGCATAATTGTATAGACATGGGAGAGGCGAGGTGGTGCCGCGTCGGCGCCACAGCCCAGTTTGGATGGGTCTCCTCATCCAAGATATATTTCTGTCCCTAGAAGGATACCTAATCTTCATGAAGGATGCCTGCAGGGCTTTCATTGCTTCTCAACTCTTGCTTGCCTTCTGACTTGACTCTTCCCTTGTGGTTGACCTTTTCACCCCTCCTTCAAGCCACTATGGCCCACATGCCCACAGTCTGGGTAAAAAAGTTCCTTATTGCCCTACCTTTCTGGAAGGAAAAAGGATCCGAAGGAGGTGGGGGCAGAACTGCATCAGAGCTTCAGACAAAAACTCTGGCAGCTGCATTGAGAACAGAGCGCTCTCTCTCCTGAACCGGTAGTGGCAGAATAAAGAAGGCAAACAGCTAGCTGGAACTAAGACACATATGCTAAGGTAGCTGGCGGTTTTCTCTCAGATATCAAGCATATTTACAATTTTGTTTGTAGGAAACCAATGCGTTTATAACTTTACATTCCATAAATATGTCAAAAGGTTGCAATTTTATACGTGAAGTAAGTGATAAATGATGCATTTTATATTAAAGCAGTAGAATTAATTTAGGGTTAACGGTAAATACTGCATATATTTCCATTTTCCCCAAAATTTCCTTTTTTAAAAAAATTAAAAACCCATTTTGCTCTTTGTGGATTCAGAATGTCCAGAAATGTTACACCTCTGATCTCTGCCATATGTTTTTTTTAAATTGACGACTGACTGTTTTCAGTGTGAGATCATTGGGTTGAATCAGTGAAGGCGAACCTTTTCGAGACCGAGTGCCCAAATTGCAACCCAAAACCCACTTATTTATCGCAAAGTGCCAACGCGGCAATTTAACCTGAATATTGAGGTTTTACTTTAGAAAAAACGGTTGGCTCCGAGGCACGCGTTGCTCAGGAGTAAGCTTAGTGAAGCAACCGTGCTTCAAATGGGTGAATCAGAATCCCAGGAGAGTATACTCAGAAGCAAGTCCCATTGCCAGCAACCGAGCTTACTCCCAGGTAAAGGATCATGCCTAGGCCAGCCTAGGTGTGTGTGTGTGTGTGGGGGGGTGATTTTCCACCCCCCTCCCACATGATGAACTTTGTGTGTGAGTGCCCATAGAGAAGGGTCTGAGTGCCACCTCTGGCACCCGTGCCATAGGTTCTCCACCACTGGGTTGAATAAACAAGCAAATAAATAAATATTGCGCTTCAAGAGCATTTGTTCTAAACACAGTAAGCATGATAAGGTACCACATACCCCTTTTTTTTAAAGCACGGAGATGTATGCCCTTTCCATGCATACTAGTATACAAGCCCATTTAATTGTTTGTGATGGTTGTTCAGTAGAATGCCCAGCTTGCCCAGGAAGAGTTGGAAGGGTAGCCCCCCACCCCACCCCCCCACCCCCCCACACACAAAAGTGTTTCTCCGGTTTGTAAGTATCTAGCATGCAGCCCTAAGAAAAGCTACAACCTTCTCACTGACTTCAGTGGAGTTAGATGAGTGTAGCTCTACTTAGGACAACCTCCTAACTACTCTGAAAGAAGACGTTTCAGTTGGTACAGATTCTTCTGTACATTTGATAGGCATGGACTTCAGGGTGCGAATAACAGCAAGTTTAGAATGATTGGCTCCTACTTTGTTTCCAGGCTTAACTCAAGCTGTTGCTTGCCTTCTAAAGACCTTCACAGCCTGGGATTAACGTGCCTGAAGGATCGCCTTGTTGTGTATAATCTCATCAAGTGAGGTCTTCAGAGCGGTTGCTCTAGTCTAGGTAGTTCTTTCTTTTGGGGGAGTTACAGTCCTTGGTAGCCAGAGACTGTACCTTCTAATCTGGAGAGCCAGGTTTGATCCCCCACTCCTCCACCTGAGTGGTGGAGGCTTATCTGGAGAACCAGATGTGTATCTGCACTCCTACATTCCTGCTGGGTGACCTTGGGTAAGTGGCTAGTCACAGTTCTCTCAGAACTGTCTTTGCTCCACCTACAACACAGGGTGTCTGTTGTGGGGAGAGAAAGGGAAAGGAGCTTGTAAGTCACTTTGAGTCTCCTTACAGGAGAGAAAGATGGGGTAAAAATCCAAACCTCTCCTCCTCCTCCTCCTCCTCATGGTAGTGTCATTACAGTGGAGCAGTATGCTGCAAGAGGTTCAAAGAACCCCCCCCCCACACACACACACACACAAACAACTTTTCTAGATTTCAAAATCTTTCTAAAGGCTCTTCTTAAATTAAGACTGCTTGCAGGTTACTAGTATTGGGCTCTTGAAATGTGGCAGCTGGACGTTGTTTTACTGTTTGTTGTTTGATACGTGCCTGATTTAATTGTTCAGCAAATGTTTCATCTATTATGGTGATAGCTACAACCGTGAAAACTGAGACAAAAATAAACAGTGGGACGCAAGAGTGAAAATTCTGTAGGTCCAAGAAATGTGGAAAACTGACGTGATATCTGAGCCCATTAGCACAAATTGACGAGGATAAGGATACCATAAAACTGATGAATTATATTACACCTTTACAATTCACCAAATTGGCCTCCGCAAATTTGCAGCTGCTGAAAATCTGGAGACTTTTACATCACAAATATATCATGATTAGACAACAAAAACATTGGTAGCAGGCTCGCATCTGATCAAGTTAAGGATAAATTGCTCCCTTGGTTCAGAATACAAAGAACAATATAATAAATAATGGCCCAAAGCTTCTACCGTAAATACAAAGGCGCTGTTCTATACTTGCTTTGTGATCGTGTCCTTCCAAATCCTACGAATTTGGTATGACGCTGCCATGCCAGAAATGTCTTCCTCTGTGGGTTGGACGTCATGTCATAAAAATAAGTATCAACACTGATTTTTAAAAGTGCAATAGGGAAAATGGTTATCTGAATTGCCGCCAGGTCTTGCTGGGAAGACACATCCCACAGTATGTTTTTAAGACATCCGCCTGATTTAACCGCGCATGGGTTTTGGGGAAGATATTGTAATTCTTTTTTTTTTTTCATTTGAAATAATGTGGAATACATTTTTGTTTTTCAATTAGCAATTCTGGCTGAGCACATACAGCAATCTGAACTAGAGTGAAGTATAGTTCTGGCGTGCTGTGTGGTTTCCGGGCTGTATGGCCGTGTTCTAGCAGCATTTTCTCCTGACGTCTCGCCTGTATCTGTGGCTGGCATTTTCAGATCCTCTGAAGATGCCGGCCACAGATGCAGGCGAACCGTCAGGAGAGAATGCTGCTAGAACACGGCCATACAGCCCGGAAACCACACAGCATCCCAGAGATTCCTTCGACAGTACATTGAAGTATAGTTCATTTCCTCCTCTGGTTTGATTGTAAATCCAAGGGGTGAGCTGAAAGAGTCAGAAACCTGTTGCCAAATTGGAAGAGGGTTTTTTGAACCCACTTCTTTTCCCACTTCCAAACAAGTTTCTTCATAAAAATACGAAAGTTGTTAATTCTGAGGGGTGGGATTCATAGTCACACTGTCAGAAACTGTAGCCTGTAAATAAACCAAGGGCGTCTTGGTAGTTTGAAAGTGGGAATGTCAGGAAAACAACCCGAACATATAATCGGCTGTGTATTTTTTTAAAAATAGAACAACTCATGACACCACTAGATTCAAATACAGGTCTAACGTAGGTCCAAGTGTAGTGGTTAAGAGCAGGTGTACTCTAATCTGGAGGAACTGGGTTTGATTCCCCACTCTGCTGCCTGAGCTGTGGAGGCTTATCTGGGAATTCAGATTAGCCTGTACACTCCAACACACTCCAGCTGGGTGAACTTGGGTTAGTCACAGTTTCCCTAACCCACCTACCTCACAGCGTGTTTGTTGTGAGGGGGGAAGGGTAATGAGTTTGTAAGCCCCTTTAAGTCTCCTATAGGAAAGAAAGGGGGGATATAAATCCAATTCTTCTTCCTCTTGTAGCATCCTCTTAACCTGTGTACTCATGAAAATTTATCCCATGCAATTTCCTTGTATTGCAGTTCTCCCAGCTAAGTGCGCCTGATCTCTTCAGAAGTGACTTTAGACACTGATCTAGAAGGCATAGAATCCAAGCATTTTCATGTCTTCTGGGGAAAGAGATACGTGTGCACACCTCTCAAGCACACAGTCATTCAGATAATCAACTGGATACCATCTAGAACAGGGGTGTCCAACCTGTGGTTCTCCAGCTGTTCATGGACTACAATTGGCCATGCTGGCAGGGGCTGATGGGATTTGTAGTCCATGAACAGCTGGAGAGCTGTACGTTTCAGACCCCTGAGCTAAAACCAAGGAACCACCTCCTTGCTCTTCTATTAGTGAAGAGGCTGATAGACCCTCCAAGTGAAGACTCCAAAACAATGTTAGATTGCAGATTGTACCCCCCAAACAAAGTGAGCTAGTCAGACAGCTTTCTCAGCCTGCACAACCACGTGTCATTTTATTCTCTTCTGGAAGTTGATACCAGTTGCCTGTGAGAGCTGTCCACAGTCCTGCAGACTGGTATTTTGCCTCTAGTTCCTGTTTTCTCTATTAAAGCCTAGCCAGACCGCTGGCTTCAGCTCTCTGCTGTTTGCTGCCTCCCCTTTTGCCCCTGCATAGCTCCATTATACATTTTATGAAAGCGCTGCCTTATCCCCCTTAGACTTGGACCAGCAAAGACAGAACAGAAGTTGCTTTAGCAACAGCAACGATAGAGATTCAAAGGCAAGTGTTGTCCGTGTTCTTTAGCATTCCTTGGAGCCACTTTAGTTGGCAGGATGCTGGAAAGGAAACAAATACTCATCAGATTCAAAAATGGCAAGCCGGGGTTGCAAGTGAATCCCTGGCAGTTCTCCGTTCACCTGGGCTGTGCAGCTGAAGTTGGATGATACTCTCAGGCTGAGGCCCCAAGATATCCTCTATGTCTTGAATAGGGCAGTTTAACCCTTAATCAGTCAGAAGTCAAGATCAACTGTTGAGTGGAATCTTTCAAAGTTGTGTAGCAGGGAAGATAGAGAGATAAAGACCCAGCCAAGTATAGATGAGTCTCAACTGGCAATGCCCTAAACCAGTGATGGCGAACCTATGGCACGGGTGCCAGAAGTGGCACTCAGAGCCCTCTCTGTGGGCACATGCACACAAAGTTCATCATGTGGAGGGTGGAAAATCACCCCACCCCCACCCCCACAAACACATCTAGGCTGGTTTGGGCCACTGAGCACGACATGTGCGCACCGTGGTGAGCAAGGAGGACTCAGCTGGCGGGCCTGGTGCCTGTGCTTTGGGTGACTGCTGCCCGAGGGGGAGGGGGAGGAGGCAGAGATGCTAGAGAGGCACAAAGCGGTGTGCAAGGGACTTGCTGGAGGCTAGAGCAGGGTGGCCCCTGCTCGACTGGGTGGGGCGGAGGAAGAGGGAGCCAACCGGTTTTTTCTAAACCAGAACCTCGGCATTCAGGTTAAATTGCCAGGTCAGCACTTTGCAATAAATAAGTGGGGTTTGGGTTGCAATTGGGGCACTCAGTCTCAGAAAGGTTCACCATCACTGCCCTAAACCTAATGTCTGAGTGTGCTCCTGGAAACCAATTTACAGATGAGTGACTGTCACATGCCCAATTCTAGCTAATCAAGAACAGAGAGTGCTGTGCCAGAGCTTTGTATATTCTCACCCTAAAAATGCCCCCAGGGAGTCCTGGGAAACCCAGGCGCTCCTCTTCATCCTTCTGCATTTGCATCATGATTCAGGCAAACAGCAATAACAGATCAGGGTCTCAGGGGGAAAGGTCACAATTCTGTGGCCCGTCCCCACCTTCCCAGTCCTGGTAGAATTGGGAATGTTGCAAGCACGCTAGTTCTTGAAGGGATCCTGCCTTTCTCATCGGAATTTCCGACCAGTCTCACCTTTGTTGCAGTTTCCTTCATGAGGTTATTGGGATTTAAGGTCAGCCATCTAGAAGCTGGGTTGGCTCGATTCGAGGCAAAGCTCTTTACGGGAGAGCTCAGTCCCATTGCAAATTAATTAAAAGGTGGATTGTTAATAATTCATGTATCTATTGTTTCAACAACTCATTTCTCTTCTCTCCGTTTTTAAGAATAGAAGTAGCATGCTTTCCCTTTGTCTTCGATGGGTCTTTTATTCACCTGGTTTGTTAATTTTGCCATTGCTGCATACTCTGCTAGTTTGCTTTCCCGGTCCACTCTGGGTGGACACTCTTCTGCTTTCCATTTTGGCTGCCATGATCACATATCTGGCAGAATGTTCTGTAGTTTACTCTTGGCTTCCATAGTAAACTTTAATTTTTAATATATATTTGCCAGATTTCGGCATGTATTTCTTTCCAATTTTTTTTTTGTCTTTTTGCACTTTCACCAGACATGCTAACGAGGACTGTCCACCAGTGGCGTAGCTACAAGGGGGAGGGGGCGCATGTTGCACTGGGTGCATGCCTGGGTGGTAGAAAAATCGCTCCCGCCCCACCCACTTTCCTTTGATGTGTGTCTGTGCAGGGGGTGGGGGAGGCACCCGGGCGCCATTTTTCCCTGGGTGCTATTTTCCACCCTTGCTGGCCACCCTGCTGTCGCCCCTCTTTACATTTTCAATGTTTCTCTGTACTGTTCTTGTCCATCTTTGCGATATCCTCTGGAGTAATATACCACTGAAAAAACTCTTATACCAGTTTTCTCTTAATGATTGACTGGTCGTAAATCTTAATATCTTTTGTCCATAAGGTTTCCCGTTATTTTCCCCTCAAAGTTTTACCACAGATATTTTAACTAGTCCTGTTTCTGTGTCAAATGGGAGCAACAGCTTTTAGATTCATCCTAATAAATATTCTTTTTGCTGCGTTGTCACCTTTACAAATTCAGTCAACTCCTTTATTACACCTGTTGTTGTGTGAATGTTTTAATCTTGGAACTAGTTGAAAATATAATAGTGTCGCCTATAGTAGCACTGCCTGTCCCCCACCCTGAGTTACTAACCCAAAGCAGGGGTGTACCACCCAGGTGGACATACAGGGTCAAATGTCCCTGGATTGCAGCCATTTAGTCACGGGAGGGGGTGGTGGAAAATCGCCCCCACACCCCTCCTTTCCCCTTGGGTCCATACACTGAACTGGTACAGAAAAAGTTGTTTGGTTGTGCAGGAGCGCAACTGCCCATACCGGGGTGTGTGTGTGTGTGTGTGTGTGTGTGTGTGTGTGTGTGTGTGTGTGTGTGTGTGTGCGTGTGTGTGTGTGTGTGTGTATGCGCGCGGGGGAAAACTCAGGTTTTGCATAAGGCTACTTTTTTCCTAGATTCGCCTCTGCCCCAGAGCCAAAAATGTGGGCAAGCAGCATCTGAGACAGTGGAATTCGGCAACAATTGTCTGGAGAGAAGGGTGTTAGCCTGTCTAATCAAAATAACCCTGACAAGAATTGTTACCTCTAAGAAATCAAAGGCTTCAGAGCCCATTTTTTCTTCTAAGAAGCAGTGTAACTGTATTAGCAGCCAGCACATTGGACCCCCCCCCCCCAAAAAAAATAATAATAATAAAGGCTGTTCCTTGTTTTCACGAATTCTGCCTCTGGGTCAATGGAACAGTCCAGAATAAGGTAACTTGTGGCTTGAAAAAAAATATGGGTCTGGACTTCTTTCCCTATCAGGCAGGTGCTTTCATCTGATAACTTTGTGTCTTCTTCAATGATCTTAGGTTACAAGGCAGATCCATGAGCATGAGCAGGAGAACGAGTTGCGGGAACAGATGTCAGGATATAAGCGGATGCGGCGCCAGCACCAGAAGCAGCTGATCGCCCTGGAAAACAAGCTGAAGGCTGAAATGGACGAGCACCGCCTCAAGCTGCAGAAAGAGGTGGAGACTCATGCCAACAACTCGTCCATTGAGCTGGAGAAGCTGGCCAAGAAGCAAGTGGCCATCATAGAGAAGGAGGTGAGGCTGGGCCTATAACCTGGCTTGTAGAGAGCCAGTGTGGTATAGTGGTTAAGACCAGGTGTGCTCTGATCTGGAGAACCGGATTTGATTCCCCGCTCTGCCCCTTGAGCTGTGGAGGCTTATCTGGTGAACCAGATTAGCTTGTGCACTCCAGCACATGCCAGCTGGGTGTCAGGACTACAATTCCCAGCAACCACCAGCTCCCACCTTTTTGAGTTAGAGCGGGAAACCGAGCTGAGGAGCTATGGCAAAACGAAACTATGTAGTTCCGTCAGAACCAATGAGAGACCAGGAACTGGAGGGAGGGTTGGGCTAGTCACAGTTCTTTGGAGCGCTCTCAGCCCCACCCACCACACAAAGTGTTTGTGTGGGGGGGGGGGAGGGAAAGGAGATTGTAAACCCCTTTGAGTCTCCTTACAGGAGTGAAAGGGGGGGTATAAATCCAAACCTCCTCCTCCTCTTCTTCTTCTTCTATTGGACACATTAAGTCCACCTAAATTTTCTTACCAGAGGGCAGTGATTTCTGCCAATTCCTGCTCCCTTCTCAGACCCTCACTATGTTGTTCCTGAGATCCACCAACCCCTTGGAGGGGGAGGGAGGCTCTACGGGCTACAGGATATGCTTTCTTAACTGTGTGTGTGTGGGAATGGGCAAAGGACAAAGTCTTCAACAAAGGAATAAATCAGAAGTGTGCATTTCAGAACCAAGCTATACTTCATCCAGAATGAGGTGGTAGAATTCAGGACTATACCACTTTAGACTGTAATCAGTAGCAGGTCGTTGAACTTCCCAATGCAAAGAGCTCATTCCATGTAGTAAACTGGTATACCAGGGAGAGGGCTTGGCTAATCCTAGTGTGCTGGTTTCCTTCGTAACTAGAAGTTCTCTGCATCAAGGGACTAAATGAACTATGACCAACCCTCCACTTAAAATCTGAAGAAGTGTGGCCCAGATTTTCCACTGCCTCATTCTGCATAGTGTACTCATCTCAAGATGGAATGGGAATTAGGGATTCCTCAATAAAAGGATCTAGATCAGTGTTTCCCAACCTTTTTGAGGTCAGGGTACCCTTGACCTCACTCTTCATATCTCACGGTACCCCTGCCGCCACCCTCCACCTTCCCCTCCCATTGCCCCTGCTTGCCACACCCCCCACCAGGGTGAAGGGTAGCACTGGGGGGGTGTGTGTGGCTGCTGACCTTGTGGCAGGCCCTGCCCCATGGGCCATCTCCATGTCCTTGCTGGCGCCGGTGGGAGACACCACAAAAATGAGGGGGGCGGGCGGTAGTGTTGCTGCGGTACCCCTGGGACATGCTCACGGCACCCCAGGGTACCAGGGAACCCTGGTTGAGAATGGCTGATCTAGATTTTGCAATGAGGGCACCAGTTCTAGATTTCAATTAGATTGCACAATTGGATATGTCTGCCTGAGCACTACTGGAACTTCAGATTACAACTTAATCCTCATTTGCGTAAAAATAAAACGGAAGGGATTCCAGAAACAGAATCAGACAACGGCTCTTGCCTGTCTATTTCAGACATTGCGCAGGGACCAACTGACAGAGGCGTAGCTGGGCCAAACTGCTCCCGGTGTGCAGTGTGTTTTTTCCGCCCCCCCTCCCCCCGCGGCACGCCCCCTCCCCCCTTCCCACACTTACCTACGTTCCTTTTCTATTTCTAGTACTTTTTGAGGCTGAAAAAAGCAGCCTCTTCGCAGTTCAGGGAAAAAACTGCCTGACAAACTATACTTCCCAGGAGACCTTGTGAGCCTCAAGGTCTCCTGGGAACTGTAGTTCCTCAGGCAGTTTTTAGGGGGAAAGGGGGAGGGGCCGGGGCAATTTTCTGCCCCCCCCCCCCGGCGTGCGCCCGCCCCCTTGGCGCTCCGCCACTGCCAACTGATCTCTATTTCAGAGATTGCACAGGAACGTTATAACATGGACATCATTGAGTTCTGCTAGTCTAGACTATGAATGACCAAACAACAACCTGGGGAGAACAGGCGAGGAAGGCACAACAGATGAAGATATTGATGATGCTTCTCTTACATTTCAGGCAAAGTCAGCAGCGACAGATGAGAAGAAGTTCCAGCAGCAGATTTTGACTCAGCAGAAGAGAGATCTGACCAATTTCTTAGAAAGTCAGAAGAAGCAATACAAGATTTGCAAGGAAAAGATTAAAGAGGTAAGAAGGGGCGCTCTTCCTGTTTTTTATTCTGGGTTTCAGGCAAAAATGTGTCCTGAGAGTTAGTGCTTTAAATGAATCTAAAACCAGTCAGTAGTTTCCTTATCTTATATTAGAGCAGAGCATCTTAGAGATGGCTTGCTTCCCCGGGGGAAAAAAATTGTGCTTTTTTTGTTGCTCAGTTGGGTTTATAAGCTGCTCTTTCTTAAGGACTTGGGGGGAAATGTTAGCAACAAAAGAAGGAAGGGATGGTGTCAAATGTTCTACAAATGACTAATTCCATTCAGAAGAGGGCTTGTGTGGAGTGGGAGGAGATTTTGCAAATACCCCCTGACTCACCTTTTTGCCATTCATTCATTCATTCATTCATTCATTCATTCATTCATTCATTCATTCATTCATTCATTCATTCATTCATTCATTCATTTGATTTCTATTTATTTGATTTCTAAGCTGCCCTTCCCCATACGGGCTCCTTGCTGACTGTTGTGATCCTGACAATGACTGAATGTTTCATCATGACTTGAAACAACACCCCCTTATTCTGATTTGTCTTTGGACATCGTCTTCATATAGCTGTATCTGATTGGCTATATGGTGTTGTCGTGCAGTCAGTTCTGAGTGAGGGGCATGCCCTTACCCTGGCTTTGTTAACGAGGGAAAAAGGAAATAGATGGTGCCAAGCAGCCGGGAGGAACACACTTGTTGTTGCTGCTAAATTAAGCATAAATTTTGCCGTTCACAGCACCCTCCAAAAGACTGTCAAAAGAGTCTTTTTGGAGCTAGCAAACAGAGTTGAAAATGTGAGGCGGGAAGATTTCGGCTCAGTTCTGGAAATGTAATAAATGTAATCAGTATAGCCTCCTCCTATATACCTCCTCCTATATGAAGGCCTTTCACTGCTTCTAAAATCCAGGCTATAGCTTTGGCAAGCCAAAAACTGAAGGCAGTTCCATAAATCCCTGGCAGCTAGGCCTAC
Organism: Sphaerodactylus townsendi; assembly: GCF_021028975.2. Classification (NCBI taxonomy): domain Eukaryota; kingdom Metazoa; phylum Chordata; class Lepidosauria; order Squamata; family Sphaerodactylidae; genus Sphaerodactylus; species Sphaerodactylus townsendi. Next base: position 39,821,917 of record NC_059437.1, read on the forward strand.
TTGCATACCCTCAAACTTGAGTGTGATGCATGTTCCAATTTTTGTCACCGAAAATCTAAATTCTGCAACCTGTGTGAGTTCTGCAATGTGGAGAATTTTTCTTTCCAAATTTACAAAGCTCCTCCTTGAGAGGCCCCAGACATAGGTATCAAACTCGTGGCCCTCCAGATGTTATGGACTACAGTTCCCATCATCCCCTGCCAGCATGATGCTGGCAGGGGATGATGGGAACTGTAGTCCATAACATCTGGAGGGCCACGAGTTTGACACCTGTGCCTGAAGCCTGCCCACCCCCACCTTCCTGTTAAGGGACATTGTGTGGCTTCCCAGGTCTGTGCTGGGTCTATTTCTTTGTGACTCACCTGTAGGAATCCCATCTAGGTATGTGTCATCAAAAGCATTTAAAGCACAGAATTCCTCAGTCACGTGCCCCGCCCCCATACGCACATTTAATACCCAGCAGTCAAGGAAGAAAACTTTTCCAGAATATCACAGGAAGCAGATGGAAGGCTCAATCACTGCAGTTGACACCTGTCTTAAGCAAACACCAGCCAAATAATTCTTGCATCCTGCATGATCAGATCAAGAGTTCCTGCCACACCTGGGTACTGTGTTTCCATTCCCTCACACAGATTGCAACTGGCACATAAGCAGGCGTTGTGAGTCTGATTTGCACATACATGTGCATCTCTGGCTTTGACTTGGTTATTTGAAGGCTTGATCCTCCTTGATCTGAGATTGCGAAGGCCTTAGCAGGCCAGGTGCTCGGGAGCAGCAGCAGCAGCAGAAGGCCATTGCTTTCACATCCTGCATGTGAGCTCCCAAAGGCACCTGGTGGGCCACTGCAATTAGTAGCAGAGTGCTGGACTAGATGGACTCTGGTCTGATCCAGCAAGGCTCTTTCTTATGTTCTTAATGTGAATGAAATTTCTGAAAGGATGGCACGCGAGGGTGAAGCAAGGTGAAACGCAAGTGCGGCTCATGATACGTTCTCTCTGTTAGCCCATTTGCATATGTGATGAAGCACACCTTGGATGTGGCTCGTTGACATCTGTTAATGCTTTGAAAAATCTTACTGTATATCTTCATGGTCACATTACCACACAGTTAGATAAATTGTTGAGTGCTTCCAGGAGGATTGATCAGAAGCAAACCTCTTTTTTCCATATTCTTCACTGTTCTTATGTACAAGGATTCCCTGCTTTTTCTCCACAAGTATCTGGCTAAGTTAAGATCATGCAAAGATGTCTACCTCTGCTATTTCTGTCTTTCTGCTTTGCAATTCTCTGTGTAGTGGAAGGAAGATGTAATCCTGCTGGAGGGTCCTAGAATAGTTTAGAAGAAGAAGAAGAGTTGGATATCCTTCTATACCATTAGTGGATCTCTTGCTCCATTACATTAGTGGATCTCTTGCTCCATTTTATTTTATTTGGGATCCTCTGTGTATGTATTGTTCATTGTTTTGTTGTTGTTGTTGTTTATAATATATATGTTTTTGTTGTTGATTAAGAGTTGTGGTTCCAGTATATAAATGTTTAAATTATTTTCATTAAAATAGATTTGTATAGTTCGCACTAGAGCCAGACAGCTTCTTTTCCTTTCTTTAAACAAGATACTGTCTCTAGCTCACTATATATATATATATGACCTTGGGCTAGTCCCAGTTCTCTCGGAACTCTCCCAGCCCCACCTACTTCACAAGGGGTCTGCTGTGGGGAGAGGAAGGGAAAGGAGCTTGTAAGCCACCTTGAGTCTCCTTGCGGAAGAGAAAGGTGGGGTATAAATCCAAACTCTTCTTCTTTTTAAATTGCTCTTCTAAGCCCAGCCAGATGGCAGAAGTGCAGGAGGGTGGTGAGTGTGTAAAGGTGCACAAGTCCCATCCATCCCCCCCCCGCCACGCCCCCTGCCCTCGGTCATGAAAGAAGACTGCATTTTTTAAAAAATGACTCGGTCCTTCCTCTGTGTATAAAGGAGATGAACGAGGATCACAGCACACCGAAGAAGGAGAAGCAAGAGAGGATATCCAAACACAAAGAGAACATGCAGCACACACAGGCTGAAGAGGAGGCCCATCTTCTCAGCCAGCAGAGACTCTACTATGACAAAAACTGCCGTTTCTTCAAGCGAAAAAGCATGATCAGGAAGCACGAGTTGGAGCAGCAGAATATTAGGGAGGTAGGACATCTTCCCTGTGTTGTTTTGAACTTTGCGTGTGGCGGGTGAGGATCAGGTACGTAGAGAAGGGCATTTGCCCAGTGGCGGCCAGGGCTGGTTCAAGGTGTTTTGATGCTCCATGTGTGGTACACCCAGTCACTCTGAAACCCCAGCCACTGGCAGTGCGGACCCAAGAGGGGATGCCAGTTGCTTTCCCTGCTGCCAAAGGCTGGGAATTGGCTTGAGCCCTCGTGCTGCATCATCACCTCCCTCACTGGGTCGTCTCAAGCAGTCACTTGACTAATTGCATTTTGAGGGCCTATTGCTGCTTGCCTTTCCCCCTAGCCTAGGGCTTCAGCCAGTGGTGTATCGACAGAAAATGGAGCTTAGGGCAAGAACTGAGTTTTCTGCCCTCCCCATGGGCGGCCACCCTCATCCACCTTCTCACAATCCGCCCCCCCCCCCTTTATCCTCCCTGTCCTCATGCCACTCCCTCCAGCCAATTAGTGCCCTGCCCCCTTCTTATTCTGTGGGCCCGGCCCATCTCCATGCCGGCCTGCTTCTGCCTGGTCCCACCCATAGCCTCCCTATCAGGTGTGGGGGGTGTCCTCAGGCCTTCTGGCTCCCCTGAGGCCGCTGGGCTCTTGCAGCTTGCACCTGAACTGCCCGCCAAGGGGCCTCTTGCTGCTGAGTTGCCTGCCACGGCTGCAGGCCTTTTGCCCTCCCCAGTCTTACTCGCTCGCCACCTCCACTCCTGCTCGGGGTAGATTGCCAGGTAGCGGGGGGGGGGGGGGGCGGCCCCTGGACTCTGACACAGGGGGAAAGAGGAGGGTTGTGCGGGGCGATTTTCCAAACCCCCCCCCCATGTGACTAAATGGCTACCGCCCAGGAACATGTAACCCCATATGTCCCCCCTGGGCAGTACGCCCCTGGCTTCAGTCCAGTTGTCCCCTTTGGTTTTCAAGGTCTGGGATGTCTAGGTAATTGTGGTGCATTTAGAAAACATAAGTTTCGTACTGTTTTAAATATTTTTAAATCTGCCAAAGAGAGAACAAAGCCAGCCATGTTTAATTCAAGACCTGAGCAACCAAGCACCGTTCATAGCTGTGTTCTGAAAGAGTGGGCGGTAACTTTGTGAATGACACCAGGGTAAGCCAATCAGCTCTGTACAAGTCTGGCTTCACTGAAAATCAGGAGGCCAAGCTCTCCCTGAGCTTTATTCTGAGCAGAAACCTGTGCTTGTTTCACAAATGCAATGAATGTGCTTCCCTAGCAGATTCAATGAAACTGCGTAACATGGTCTGCATTTCGGACTTTTCGTTCAATTGGCTATCGCAGTAAGCATGCACGCACCGCAGTCATTCATGATTTGGGCACTCAGTTCTGTGTAAGGTGGGCTTCTCAGCAAGGGCATTTCCCTGAAACATGCACAAACATCCCTCCGACAAGGGAGATTCATCTGCTTCAGCAGGAAGAGCCCCATTCCGAAGCATGTGCTGAACAGAGGTATATTCATTGTGGCATTTAACTTGAATCATCGTAAGGGTGGGGAACCTTTCCTGAAGGATTTGGGCATGGAACGGCACAGGGACCAACAGGGATGAGTCGGTGGTGGATTGAGCCTGTCGGAGAAAACTTTACTGGAAAATTGTTCTTCTGAAAATGGAACGTTCAGCATAATTGTAACATGACTTCAATTTGGAAACTGGTTTTCACTATTCAGTATTAACCCGTATAAAACTGATCCAGATTTGGACTTCTGTAGGAGTTCCCCTGTCTCCCTTCAGTACATTCGTTGTGAGGAAATAACACTTTAAGTGATCTCGTGCATTTGCATTTTGCAAGATTAGATTAAACGTCGCCAACTTGCAAAGCGCAGAGGGAGGGAGGAGGCCACGTTCCAGTTTCCCTTCAGGTAGCTCTGACGATGTTAAGGTAGCTGCCATCTTGTTTGGTTACAAATTGATGCATCTTCTCCTGTCTCCAGTGAGAAAAAATAAAAGCTAGGAAATAGGAGAACAGCGCTCTCTTCCAATTGCACTATTGAAGTAGAGCACTATTGAAGTAGAGAACATTCCCAGCCTTTCCAAAAGTGCCTACTGCTCAGTATTAGCACTTGAGGTAATTTAGCAGACAGTGGCCTGGCAGAAGAAGATCTTTCTTCACACGCTGCATAGTTAATTCTTCTGAAAAATCTTGTAAAACAAATCACTCGTGTTGTATTCCAGGTTATATTCATTTTCCCAAGGCCAAATTCCTTTATATTGGAGTAGAAAAGTTCCCACAAAAAGAGTGATGTCATCGCATTTCATGGTCCTAACAGGACTAACTATGTGACTCTAATCTGGTGAACCAGGTTTGTTCCTCTGCTACTCCTGATGAAGCCTGCTGGGTGACCTTGGGCCAGTCACAGTTCTCTCCGAACTCTCACAGCCTGCCAGGCTCACAAGGTGTCTGTTGTGGGGAGAGGAAGGGAAAAGAGCTTGTAAGCCACCTTGATTCTCCTTACAGGAGAGAAAGGTGGGGTATAAATCCAAACTCTTCTTCTTTGTGACTACAGTCACCTTTGGAATTCTGGCAAAGGTGGGGGGTGGAATCACAAAGCGCCTGCCGCACCCTGTGGAGCCAACCACAAAATGTCAGGGAGCGAGATGATGCGTAACTCTTCTAGTAACTTCAGAATTTCAGCGAGAGGGTCTGTTTAACTGGATGTCTTTTGAAATGAACATACTGTTTACAAATATTTTCTTACATACAGACAGCGTCCTTTCAGTCACACAGTGAAGATCCTTATGGCATGAGGGCAGCAGCCACTGACGCAACAGTTTTACAAATCCACCCAGCCAATCAGAAGCCTTGCTGGGCAAGAGCCCCACCCACTTTTTAGAAAGTGCCAAGAAAGGGGTTGGCAGCTGCCATGGCACACACGGGTGCTGCACCAGGGTTCCCGGTCCTAAGAAGGAAAAGTTGTACAGCCACTGCTGTGTGAATTCTGCCGAAGGTGCAATTGGGAGGGGGGGAATCACCCCAAACTTGCTTCAACTGTTAAGGTTTCCACCAGTTACGACAGCCGAACACTTGGGTAGCTCTCCAAAGAATCAGGCAGTTCTTGGATGATGCATCTGTCTTATCCCAGTAGCTGAACAGCACCTCTGGGTTCAGAGGCAGTAATATTTTGCTACATTCTGAGAACCAACATAAGAGGAAGGCAGTTTGCATGCTTTTGTGAGGTTTCCAAGACCGAGTTAGTATCAGAACGCTGGACCGGACGGACTTTGGCTGATCCATCAAGGCAGGGGTCCCCAAACTTTTTAAACAGGGGGCCAGTTCACTGTCCCTCAGACTGTTGGAGGGCCGGACTAAAAAAAACTATGAACAAATTCCTATGCACAAATGATTGTAAAATGTTTGATTTCACCTTTCAGCCTTTTCTGTCATAGAGTCTATTTTAGAACAGTGACCAAAGTATGTCAAGTACAGGGTGGGCTCCAAATATTGTTGGGGAGGCTGTGGAATACCTTCCCCTGTAAAAAAAAAAAAAAGCAGAACTTTCCCAATGAAACATTCCATCTAACCCAGGATCAGGTATCTTCCTGGGTTCTTTTCCTCCCTAGTGTTAGCCAGCTGACGATTCGGCCAAGCCTTTGGCTGATGCCAATGGGAAAGTGAGAAGCGGAACAGAAAAGCCGCTGAGGAGCAAACACATGGAGTAGCTGGGGAGAGGGAAGGGAGAGATTGGAGCATGGCGTTGCCACATGTAAGGTTTCCAACTCTGGGTCAGAAAATTTGTGGAGATTTGGGGGTGCCATCATGTAACTGCAATCAACAGTCGTTGGGGCCGGTTCCTCCTCTCCCTCGAGCCCCCACTGCACATGAATGGAGCCATCGCCGCCATGCCTGGCAGGCCGGATAAATGCCTTCAGGGGGCCACATTTGGCCCCCGGGCCGTAGTTTGGGGACCCCTGCATCAAGGTGTTTCTTAGTCCTTCCTTTAAGGTACAGCTCTGTATAAGTGTTCTTTTCAAGGAAAGGGCTGGTATGAGCTGGCAAGGATGAGAACCCAACACTTTGGAATTACCTTGTGCGTGATCTCACTGTACATTTATGTGATTTATATGTGTGCACTGTCGATATGTTTGCAAATAATGTGGTAGCGGGGTTTTTTTGGTCTGCCCCAAGGCGTTTACAATCAAAATTTAGATGGAAAAAGTTGATACTGAGGGTAAACAAAGAATAATATGTCAACAGCCTTAGTTCTAGTGGATTTGAACCAAAGGACTTGCCAAAAAAGTGAGTTTTGAGAAGAGTTTTTCAAGGTAAAGATAAGGATTCAGCGTTGGATTTAGGTGTCCAAAGAGGCCTAAGGGAGAAAATTCAGGAAACCTTCAGAGAGCAGGTAGAGCTCGAGGAGTGAATGTCATTAGCAGGGAGGTATTGCTAGGGTATGAGAATGCATAGAGGAATTCTCTTGCATAAGTGTTCAAAAGGTACTCACAAGCATGCCTACAAGGCACAAGCGAGGCACTGGTTCTTGTATTGCCCCTGGAGAAGTACTTAATTTTGTTCACCTGTGTGGTTGCAGTACTGGACACGGAGGACACTGTGTCACAGTGACTCTTTCCTTAGCCCCATTTACATCACTAACAAACAAACCAAAAGAAAAAGACCCCACCCAGATGTGGAGTCAGCCATCCATTCTGCAAAAGTTCCCGAAGTGCCAGTCTCTAGCCTGTAAACTTGATCTCATGGTGCTCGTGCCTGCCACCTGCTGGGCAGCTTGCAGAAGTGCAACACAGGAAAGATTTGTGGGCACCCCAAAGGGGATGGGCAGATTTGCTTTGAACTTCCACTGCAGGCACCACAGCGAAGTTGATTTGCGGTAGTTTCAGAACGATCCGTGAAAACATTTTTCCACACAGAGCCCACAAGTGCAGACTCTTTATCCCTATCCGCCCTTCGTATCTGACAAAGGGAGCTGTCACTCTCAAAAGCTGATCTCCTGGTCTCATAGGTGCTACTAGCTCAGATCTAAGATTTCCAGAGTGTCAGCTGTTGAGAGTCAAAGCTCCCTTTGTCAGACACGAAGGGCAGATGGGGACCAAGAGCTATTTGCCTCTCAGAAGCTTCTACCCTGGAAATTTTGTTGGTCTTTAAGGTGCTGCTGGACATAAATCTTGCTCTGTGGCAGCAGACCAACATAGCTGTCCATCTGAAAAAAACAAATCCTACTACAAGGTGGTCTTAGATAATTATATTGAGGATGTGTCATGATCATGAAATGGAACTTCGCTGCACAAAGACCAAACGCTTCAGTGGCGTAGTGGTTAAGAGCAGCAGTGGTGTAGTGGTTAAGAGCAGGTGTACTCTTAATCTGGAGGAATCGGGTTTGATTCCCCGCTGTGCTGCTTGAGCTGTGGAGGCTTATCTGGGGAATTCAGATTAGCCTGTGCACTCCCACACACGCCAGCTGGGTGACCTTGGGCTAGTCACAGTTCTTCTGAGCTCTGTCAGCCCCACGTACCTCACAGGGTGTTTGTTGTGAGCGGGGAAGGGTAAGGAGTTTGTAAGCCCCTTTGAGTCTCCTATAGGAGAGAAAGGGGGATATAAATCCAACTCTTCGTCTTCTTCTGACTACCTTGTACTGTGGACAAATAATGGGAAGGGCCTTCACGTCACGCTGGCTGGTCACTATTGGGGTGACGCAGGCCTAGATTGGCCTTGGCTTGATCCGGCAAAGCCGTTCTCAAGTGGGGCTCGTTTCCAGAGCATCCATCAAAATCTTGCCACCTTGCCTGTGTGCAAGAGAGATGACCGTCCGCTGCGTCGCTGGGGCTCGCTCCTCGCCAACTGTTTCTTTTCTGTGCACAGGAGCTAAATAAGAAGCGGACGCAGAAGGAGATGGAGCACGCCATGCTAATCCGGCACGACGAGTCGACGCGGGAGTTAGAGTACAGGCAGCTGCACACGTTGCAGAAGCTACGCATGGACTTGATCCGGCTGCAGCACCAGACTGAGTTAGAGAACCAGCTGGAGTACAACAAGCGGCGGGAGCGGGAGCTGCACAGGAAGCACGTGATGGAACTTCGGCAGCAGCCCAAAAACTTGAAGGTAACCACTCTCTACTTACTTATCTTAGTCCATCACACACAAAGTGTGGCGTTCAGGGTAGCTGATGAGGGCAAAAAGGCCATTCAGATCAGCAGTGGAGCAAATGAAGGCAACAAACTGTTGGAGGAGCACAGAAGACCCCCAAATCAACCCCTCCTCAAATTCCAGGTCTGTTAGCCATGAATTCTCAAGCAGAAGCAACACGGTGAGGGTGGAAGGAAACAAACTTTTCCTGCAGGCTTTGTCTGATGCGTAAAGGAATGCCTTGGGCTCATTCCGCACTTGCAGAATAATGAACTTTCAAACTGCTTTCAGTGCTCTTTGAAGCTGTGCAGAGTAGACTTGCAAACAGTTGTGAAAGTGATTTGAAAATGCATTATTTTGCGTGTGCGGAAGGGGCCAAAGATAGTGGCTTGGTAAAATATCTCTCGAGAGGAAACTGCACCTGTGGACCATATCCATGGACCATACACCTACCTGAAGGCAGAGAAGGGTCCCCAATGGCATCTCAGCCTATGCACTGGTTCTGGGTGATCATGGACCACTGGTAAGTGTGAGAGGTGCTAAGAGTGTAACTTGGGACCCAAGCAGTGCTGCCTTCTGATTCCAAATGTGCCGGGGGGAATTTGCATAGTCGCTGGTTAATTCAGTTGTTTTAGGGGGGGCTCTTTGTACTTTTTCTTACTATAGAAAATTTTCAGAGCTGTCCGATCTCCTAGTTAGGCCACTAGTAATGAGAAAAATAAACCTATAGCCATCTTTTGCAGGATCAAGTGGGCATTCTTCTCGGTGATTTAAAGGTGGAGATAGAGAACTGCAATTTAGAATTCATTGTAAAATTCATAGGCATGGCTAGGTTGTGGGTCTCAACCAGCTGGATCAGCACTAGATTTCCTTGCACAGAAATCTAGCAGAAAACCTAGCTTGGAAATAAGAGTGTGGTTCTTAGGAGAACCGGAGAGGCTTTGAACGAGGCACATTTTCTGTTTGTGCACTTTATTGTTTCACTTTGTGTAGCCAAACAGTTTTTACAGGTATTGAAGGTGGGTTGAGTGTGCCCAACCTAAATTTTTGTCTCCCACCCCCACCCCCCTCCAATCTGCTTTCTCTGTGGGGAACAAGCAGCAGTAACGTAGTGGTTAAGAGCAGGTGCACTTTAATCTGGAGGAACCGGGTTTGATCCCTGCTCTGCCACTTGATCTGTGAAGGCTTATCTGGGGAATTCAGATTAGCCTGTGCACTCCTTGGGCTGGGTGACCTTGGGCTAGTCACAGTTCTTCTGAGCTCTCTCAGCCCCACCTACCTCACAGGGTGTTTGTTGTGAGGGGGGAAGGGAAAGGAATTTGCAAACCCCTTTTGAGTCTCCTTACAGGAGAGAAAGGGGGGATATATATCCAAACTCTTCTGCTTCTCAAAAGTCCTGTGGGTGACTGCTTTTGCCACAGTCAGCATCCTTTTTAAATCAAGCCTAAGACTGAACTGTAGAAGCAACTAACCGACTTGAGCAATTTTGCTGTTGTTTTTTTTTACGTAATTATTTTTTCATGTTCAGACATACTGCCATTTAGAATAAGCCGATGGTGAACCTATAAACTTTCTTCTTAGCGTTACGAAACAGGACCTTTTAAAAAAATTAATTGGTAAAACGCCTAACTTGAATTGTCACTTTTCTCTACAGGCCATGGAAATGCAGATCAAGAAGCAGTTCCAGGACACGTGCAAAGTGCAAACCAAGCAGTATAAAGCACTCAAGAACCACCAGCTGGAAGTGACTCCAAAGAGTGAGCACAAAACTATTCTGAAGAGCCTGAAGGATGAGCAGACGAGGAAGCTTGCCATCCTGGCTGAGCAGTATGAGCAGAGCATCAATGAGATGATGGCATCGCAAGCGGTGAGGGTCCCCCTTGGGCTGCAGAGCCTGAGCGATGTCCTTTCTAACTGCCTGGAAAGCAGGATCTCCTGACTGTGGCTTGCAACCTAGAAAGAGGCCCCTTCTGCACATGCAGAATGATGCACTTTCAATCCACTTTCAATCCACTTTGCAGCTGGACTTTACTATGCGGAATAGCAAAATCCACTTGCAAACAATTGTGGAAGTGGATTGAAAGAGCACTATTCTGCAGGTGCGGGAGGGGCCAGAGAGCTAAAAAACCCAGCCCATGAGACCCAGTGGAGGATTTTATATAGTAATTGTCATGCAGTAGCAGCTCCTCTGAATTCCCAGGTTCCATTTTTTTAAAAATAAAGTAATTGTCCAGATCTTTTACATGCAGAAACGTAAAGGGGATAGTGGTGTATTTTCACAACAAAAGGTTAATTTAAAAAAAATGAAAGCCAGGAATTCAGAGAAGTTAGTAGATTATAACAATAGATTGTTACGATGCACTATTGATCTGACGATGTATGAGCTTTAAAGAGATTCCTAAAGAACCCTCCCGGGGCATGGTGGGGGAAATGACCAAGGGAAGGGAATTGCACCAGTGTGGTGGAGATCTTGGATAAGGGCACTCCTTTCCCACCCAGACCTCCTGAAAACATTCTTGGGCTGCTCTCCTCCCAAAAAGATTAGAGAAGAGCAGGCTTGGGAACCAACGACTGACGCTCAGGCTCATTCCGCACATGCAGAATAATGCACTTTCAAACTGATTTCATTGCTGTTTGAAGCTGTGCGGAATGACAAAATCCACTTGCAAACAGTTGTGAAAGTGGTTTGAAAACACATTATTTTGCGTGTGCGGAAGGGGCCTCTGTTAGATTATAACTTCATATGTGCCCTGCGGGGTGCCAGTGTGGTGTAGTGGTTAAGAGCAGGTGCAGTCTAATCTGGAGAACAGGGTTGGATTCCTCGCTCTGGCACTTGAGCTGGGGAGACTTATCTGGTGAACTAGATTAGCTTGTGCACTCCAGCACATGCCAGCTGGGCGACCTTGGGCTGGTCACAGTTCTTCGGAGCTCTCTCAGCCCCACCCACCTCACAGGGTGTTTGTTGTGAGGGGGGAAGGGGAAGGAATTTGTAAGCCCCTTTGAGTCTCCTCACAGGAGAGAAAGGGGGGATATAAATCCAAACACTTCCTCTTCATATGGGTTATCATTTTTTAAAAAAAAAAAAAAGCACTGCATGTTGTCGCTGAAATGGCCATGAACTTCTGTGTGGGAGCAGCCAACGCGTGCCCTCGCCTTCTGCCTCCCGTCTGCCTGTCACGAGCTTTCTGGATTGGCTGCTGAATATTTGCATAGCTCAGTCATGGCCCGCCCTCGGGCTGGCTCCGGCCACTACAGAGGCCCCTGACTTTCTCATGCTCTTTTCAGCTGCGGCTGGATGAGGCTCAGGAAGCGGAATGCCAGGCCCTGCGGCTGCAGCTTCAGCAGGAGATGGAGCTGCTCAATGCCTATCAGAGCAAAATCAAGATGCAGACGGAAGCACAGCATGAACGGGAGCTCCAGAAGCTGGAGCAAAGGGTGTCGTTGCGCAGGGCACATCTCGAGCAAAAGGTACGTTGGGGCGGGCGGGCCATTCAACTGTCGCCTTCAGGCAGCAGGACGAATGGGTGGGGGAGTTGCAGATGGAAGAAAAGTGTCCAAGTAGAGTGTGCAGATGCATGCAACTCATTTTTAGAATTCATTTCCTTGGGACAGGGGTCTGCAACCTGCGGCTCTCCAGATGTTCATGGCCTGCAAATCCCATCAGCCCCTGCCAGCATGGCCAAGTGGCAGGGCTGATGGGAATTGTAGTCCATGAACATCTGGAGAGCCGCAGGTTGCAGACCCCTGCCCTGGGATAAGGAGGAGGGGGATTCATGTTTCCTGGAGGCACGGGAAGTTCCTGGGGCCAGCCTGGTATGAGATCAGCTTCTTGAGAGTCCTGAAATAGAATCGTAGAGTTGGAAGAGACCCCAAGGGCCATCAAGTCCAACCCCCTGCAATGCAGGAACACACAATCAAAGCACTCCTGACAGATGGCCATCCAGCCTCTCTTTAAAAACCTCCAAAGAAGGAGACCCCACCACACTCCCAGGTGGTGCATTCCACTGTCGAACAGCCCTTCCTGTCAGGAGGTTTTTCCTGATGTTTAGGTGGAATCTCTTATCCAGAGCTTTTGTCACATCGGTATGCTTACCAGTTGAGCATAGAGGAGCAGGCAGACATGCTCGTCTGTACAAGCATACAGAGTTCCCCCAAAGCAGATGTCCTATTCCTGGACCCATCTTTGAAGCCAGCTACACGCGCTCACTCACACACGCGCACACACCACACAGAGTTTCAGCTGCTATGTTCCAGCAGTCAAAACTGTTTCCCCTCCTGAGTTGGGGTGGACTGAGTGGCCCAGATGACCCCGGGAAAGGACCCCCTCCCCTCCCCGACGAAAGGCCAGGGCCAGCGGTACTGCCAGCCGGCCTTGGCTCCTCCTCGCCTGACTGGCCCTGTCAGCAGTCTGCCTGGGTCCGCGCCGCCAGGTGCAGTCACTGATGGGGCCACAAGGACAAGGAAAACTGACATCGGTGGGCCCAACTAGGGGACCCTGAGGTCAGACACCACACTGCTTACCTGGACCTCACTGCCTGCTCACCTGGCCTGGGAGAGGAAGAGGGAAGCCCCCGGGCCATTGGTGCATTCCGACTTTTCCCAGTGGCCATCTTGTGCCCCGTCGCCAACCTCCCCCTCCCCCCCATCTCCGACTGCCTTCTAATAATCGAATAATGGCAGGAGGGGGTGGATGGATGTCCCTTTTCCGCCCACCACTACTTGTGTCCAAATGTCGCCCTCCCTCCTATGGCCCTTGTGCACCATGTTGGTTTTACTAATAATTGTTCCTCTTGGTAATGTAAGACCAGGATCTCAAGGCCCTTTTTAGTGTGGCTAAGACAGGGCTCTGCAACCTGCGGCTCTCCAGGTGTTCATGGACTACAAATCCCATCAGCCCCTGCCAGCATGGCCAATTGGTTGCAGAACCCTCATCAAGTTCCAGAAGCATAAGCCTGACTGTTGTTACTTTCTGACGATGGGGCTGTCCATGGCTATTTGCTGAGGCTAATGTAATACACCCTCTAACTTGCACCTTTTGAGAACAGTGTTTCAGCGAGTGCATATTCCTTGTAGCCTAAGGTGCTGTGATAAAGAGAGGCTAGCCCCCACTTACAGGGAAGAATTGGTGGTCAGGAAGAGTGGTCAGTCCCCTTCTGGAGACAACGATTCGCTCTGCAAATTCCACCACACGCCCAATGATGAAAGTGACTTGGGTGTGGGCCAAGGAGAGAGGCTTCGAAAGAGGAGAACCGGAGAACAGAGAGAGTTCCGCTCCTCTTCTCCCGTGTGCATGTTCTCCTCTTAGGCCCCTTCCGCACATGCAGAATAATGCACTTCCAATCCACTTCCACAATTATTTGCAAGTGGATGTTGATATTCCGCACAGCTGCCAAGTGTTTTGAAAGTGGATTGCAAGTGCAATATTCTGCATGTGTGGAAGGGGCCAAAGTCTCCCAACACCTGCGTATAAGATCTCGTTCTGCCACAAGCAGTTTGGGTTCTAGTAAGGTGAGGGGATAGGAGCCATGTAGCGTAGTGGTTAAGTGCTTGCACTGATGTTGACACGGTCAGGAGTTGGATCCCCCTGTGGGTCAGATATCCTGGCAGCTGGCTCATGGTCAACTCAGCCATCCATCCATTTCTTGGTCGGTAAATGAGTACCTAGCTCATAGCTAGGGAGTAAAGAATAGCCGGGGAAAGCAATGGCAAACTACCCCACAAAAGAGGCTTGCCTATGAAATCACTGCTCACAGTGCTACCCCAGGGTCGGACATGACTGAAGGGGAAACGTTACCTTTTAAGATGAGAGGATGAGCAAGTGGTCCCCACCGAGGTTCAGGGCCGCTCTGAGGACGCCACTGACCCTCTCCCCTCCCCGCTTCTGCCGTTTCAGATTGAAGAGGAGCTGGCCGCCCTGCAGAAGGAGCGCAGCGAGAGGATTAAGTTTCTGTTGGAAAGGCAAGAGCGAGAGATTGAAACTTTTGACATGGAGAGCCTTCGGATGGGCTTTGGAAATTTGGTCACATTAGAATTTCCTAAGGAGGACTACAGATGAGATTAAATTTCTTTTGCCATTAAAAAAAATGCAAACAAAAAAATATCTCAAAATCCCAACATTCCCCCCCATGTTAACGGGTGTGCTCTCTCTCTTTCTGTCTCTTTAACTGACATCACGTCGGACTTAGTGCCTGTATATTCTTACTCCATCAGGGGCCCCCCCTTCCCGCCAGTTGTCAAGCTCCAGTGCTGGACCACGCTCGGCAAAGTTTCTCGAGTCTCATAGTGTCTCACCGTATTGATGTCTCTGTGCAATGATTTTTTTTTCTAAAAAAAAAAGAGAGAAAGAGAAATATATATGTTTCAGTGAAAACTTTGGAGACAATTCTAATGAATCAAAAAAAAAGTGGATGTATGTTTGCTCAAAAGCAATCACTTCATTTTTGCCACCAACCAATGAAAGTACAAGCAAAAAAAAAGAGTAATTTTTTTAAAAAAAGAAGTCAAATCCCCAGGGGGAGAGAGATGGATGTCGCAGCCTTACCTTAATCAGCTGCTGCATAACTTTTTAGTTTTTAATTTTGTTTGTTTCTTTCTTTTTTTTGGTATTTATTCATCAGGAATAATTAAATAAAAAAATAATAAAAAATTTTATTAAGAGATTGAGAAATTTGATACATTTTACAGAAAAAAAATGAATTCTGAATTGTGCTGTACATATCAGTGGTGGACATATTATTACTTTGGGGAGGGAAGGGAGGGGGGGTCCGTGGGGGGGGGCAGAGGGAGAGCGTGATTTTTTGAAAAGGGCCAGGCCAGGCCAGGTGGGTTTTTGGCCGTGGTCTTTGGCACATTCTTGATTGTATCATAATCATTTTCTGCTGTAGCAGAGGATGTGAATACACTTAAAAAAATAAAAAAGGAAAAAAAAGAAAAAACCAGAAGCCCAGAGGATCCCAGGAGCACAAATTGGGCCTTGTCAAATTGTGTATTTTGTGTATAGAAGGAAATTTAAGGAGAAATTTACTTATTTTCATATTGTATTTTAACTGTTTCTCTGATCAGAAGTTTTTTTACTACCTGCCTCCTTTTCCTATCCTCCCTGGCCACTCCCCCCCACCCCCACCCCCTTTCCAAGTCAGTCTTTGGAGTTCCACGGTCACATCGCCTTGATCTTTCCTCTCCTCCGCTCACCCCTTCCCCGTCCCCCTTCTTCCATCTTTGGTTCCCCCACCTCGACGTGCCCCCCCTCTTCCCCGACCCCGATAATCTTGGTCATAAATATTGCATTATTCACACTTTCAAACTGTGTATTTTCTTACAATAAAAAGGTTTAAAAAAAGGCTTTACTTCTTTTGCATGCACTTTAAAAAAAACAAAAACGACAAAAAAAACCTTTTTCAGGTTCAAAGGAAGAGCATGATAACTGTCAGAGCTTTTAATTATATTTGTAAATAAAAGTGTTGCTCACGAAGCCTCGCTGTCTCATTGTGGAGGGGGAGCAGCTCTCCCCCTGAGCCATCCCCCCACCCTGTCCTGGTTTGTGCCGGGGGGCTTCTCTGGCCCACCATCTTCTTTGAGAGTTTATATCAAACCGTGCCAACGGATATCGCCCCCCACGAGCCGTGGATCTTCCGCTTTGGTCCAACTGCTGGTTGCCGTTTGCCGCCACTGACGCAAACCGAAGACTGAAATTTTTGCTGAGTCTGTGCTTTGGTCGCGATGCCGAGAAGAAAGCGGGTGGGGAGACCGGGCAGCCGCATCTGTCTGTCTACTAAAGGGGCTTATAAAATGTATCGTGTACAATGTCTGTGGGAGGATTGAAACGGTTTCGTTTGTGCTCAGGAACACACTTTGGAAACTCGGGGGGTGAAGACAGACATAAGGCACAGGAGCGGGTTTCACAAGCATCCCCGCTTGATCCAAACGTCCCTTCCCTCGCTTGCTTTGAAACGAAAATGGATCCGCAACAGAAACTGGTTGCTGATTGGCCGGCACCTGCAAGATGGCCAAAGATCACCCTCGTTTTGCTTTGTTTGTGAAAATGCCAATTTATTATTAAAGCAAAGGCTGAATGTATAAATGGGTCTGTGTGAGAGCTGTGGTGGGGAAAGAGGCTGTCTGCTTGAACTTGGAGCAGTAGAGACGGGGCAAGGTCGGCGGCTCAGCCTGTGCACAACCCACCTGCGGTTGCCTTGCAAAGGTGGAAGGAAGCTCCGCTCACTTTGAGACTGAGGACCCAGCTCTTTTGGTGCATTACGTTTGTCTTCACCCTTTGGGTTCCACAAGGTGCATTGTAGAGAAATCTCGTGTTTGCAATCTTGTTTGGATATAACACTGTTCAGATACCTTCCGCCCACGCCACCAAGTAGTTTTGTTTGTTTGTTCATTTCCATTTTTACCTTCTCTTTTCTCCCCAGAAGGGCCTTCACAGCAGTTCGAGACCAGCGCAGTTGTGTTTCTCCAGCGTTCACAGTGCTGAAGATGCAATTTTCATTCTGCTGGCCCTCCTCCTGGAGGATTTATGTAGCCAATAATACCACAGACAACAGGAGCTGAAATGTTTCCACACAACTTCCTGCGGCGTGTTCTTTTTTTAGCTAGCCATTCAGATGCTTTCGGCGGTCAAACTTCCACAGCAGAAACTGGATTAGCCTAAACCTAGTTCCACTTGACAAGTGAACAGTCAGGGAGAGACCAAGTCTCTGATTTCATCCGTGGATTGTAGCGCAGGAACCTTCTGGTCGCTATCAGAGTATGTTGAGCAAGATTGGAGTCCAGGAGCAGCAGTGGTGTAGGAGGTTAAGAGCTCGTGTATCTAATCTGGAGGAACCGGGTTTGATTCCCCGCTCTGCCACCTGAGCTGTGGAAGCTTATCTGGGGAATTCAGATTAGCCTGTACACTCCCACACACGCCAGCTGGGTGACCTTGGGCTAGTCACAGCTTCTCGGAGCTCTCTCAGCCCCACCTACCTCACAGGGTATTTGTTGTGAGGGGGGAAGGGCAAGGAGATTGTAAGCCCCTTTGAGTCTCCTGCAGGAGAGAAAGGGGGGATATAAATCCAAAACTCTTCTTCTTAAAACCAGCAAGATTTCCAGGGTGACTGCTTTTAGTAGTCAAAATACTTTTGGGCTCATACCCCAATAACCTTGTTCATCTTTAAGGTGCTGTTGGACTCGAATCTTGCTCCTCTACTGCAGACTATCTACAGGCACCCACCTGAAACTATCGGGTCTGAATATCTCGTTCTTATGCCAGCTTTCTTTCAGGGAGGTCTGGGTGTCCTTTCTGGTCCTCCTCTCCCTAGTTTCATTGTATTTATTTATTATTTTATCCCTATGATGGTCCTGTAGGTAGGCTAGGCTGAGAGGAGGGAGTGATTGTTCCCAGATTATGCCACCAGTTTTATGGCTGAGTTGGGACTTAAATGGGGGTCTCCCGAATTCGATTTAACAGCCCCTTGTAGCTCTTGCTATGGCTCCTTCCGCACACGCAAAATAATGCATTTTCAAACCACTTTCACAACTGTTTGCAAGTGGATTTTGCCATTCCGCACAGCTTCAAAGAGCACTGAAAGCAGTTTGAAAGTGCACTATTCTGCATGTGCGGAATGAACCTATGTTTCCCTCTCCCTTTGCATCGTTCCTGGTCAAACATTGCCTATTTGAATTGTGGAATGATAAAAGTGTACTGTTCCTGTTTTACTTTTTATTTTAACTACTCCCACCCCCCACCCACCCACCCCCGGCAAACTACTCAAAGTGGCTTGCATTGTTGAACCTCAGAACTGTTTATTTTTTCCGTCTCACGAAGCTAATGCACATCCCACCAAAAAAGAGATGCAAGCGATACTGTTGAGTTCCCAAAAATTACTGGGTGGAGATTTCCCAGGACCTAAAATGAGGGAATGGATTACAGTTATCCAAAGATTTTTGCTCGGTGCCAAAAGAACTGTTGCGTGGGTCAAGAATTCTGTGGGCTCAGCACTGAGAAGTCTTTGTGTCTGGATGCCACCTACATAACTTCAGGAAGTGGGAATACAAGCCAGTTCTTGGCTTTTGGTATTAGCTGCAAGAGATGGTCATAGGGGAAAAGTTGGTCACTTTGTTTAGTAGAAACTAACTGCAAAACAGGGAGCAAACACAGAATATTTCATGGCAAGGCAGAATAGGAACTTGAGCAGACAACTGTTTTTATCCCTTCCCTGGTTTTTGGATCGAAGGAAATTGTGCCTCTGACTATGTGCAGAATGCATTTGGGTTGTGACTGTTCTCTATAGAAACAATGTTTTAGAAGGCTTGGCTGTGTTCAATGTTTTCCTGTCTCCGCTGTTTTCCGATGTGCACGCGTAGAACAACAGATACGTTGAAATTAGTACTAGCAACAATTGCTCTTTATTCTGTTCATTTGCTTCTTTTGTTGAGTGTATTACTTGATGTCTTGCATTTGTGGTTTCTTGACCTTACATTGTTGGGAAAGATGCGTTCTTGGCAGTGACCTTCTCTTTGAGGAAAATGACTTGCAGTTCCCGCGACACAACTTTTGAGATGTACAGGACAGAATTCTGAATTAACAATTTTTCTTACATCTTGTGTGTTTTAGCTGCCTTTAAAAATGGGGATGTGATCTATCTTAAAGTACAGTGTGGATCCACAATGTGATATGCTGTGGTTGATCCTATTTAAAAAGTTGTACTGTATGCTGGCCTGAATGATCCTTTCCCTTTATCATCCAGCCAGATGAAATTATTGCTGTCACAGCTCAAAGACTACCAGTGTTTACATTTACTGACCTGTAAAGTATTTGCTTTCCTTTTACAGTCTTGTCATAAACACGAACGTTTTCTCTTGTAACAGGGCTGTGTTTGCTGCTGTGTGCAAGTTTGGCAGCCTGGTTCACTTTTTGACAGCCAAGATGGGCATATAAGGGCCGTGGCGACAAACGAAGCAACTGAGCATGCTCTGTTTGTCGTGTATCAGTGGCTGTTTGTACAACACTGCAGATTTTTCATAATAGACAGTATCATACCATTCCCCATCCACAAATAGTTTGCTTAGGTGTAAAGTAGCATAATATAGACCCACAGTCTCTTCCCCTTAATTTAGCTTTATGTTCTGTGGCAGCATTACTGAACTGAAGGGCTTGGGAACCACATGTGGCTCTTTGACATGCCACCAGTGGCTCTTCAGAGCACCATTCCCCAGTGTGGCACCTACCTCGTGTCCCAGCAAAATCGGCAAGGCCCTTGTCCAGTGGGGCCCAGGGTTGGCAGTTGATTCCCACTTTGAAATACCTGTTGCTGAAAGAATGGGTAAGTTCACAGCCTCCCTAAGGTGCAGGCCAGATGTCAGGGAAGTAAGTAAACGTGATTGTTTTGGTTGCAGGTAGTTGCAAATGTAGCTACTTGTGAGCCACAGATTGAGCATCACTACTCCATGCCATAGGTCAGGGGTGGCCAACCTATGGCGCTCCAGATGGTCATAGACTACAATTCCCATCAGCCCCTTTCAGCATGGCTAATTGGCGCTGATGGGAATTGTAGTCCATGAACATCTGGAGCACCGCCCCTGCTGTAGGTAAATCTGATAGTAATTGTGAGCAATGAAAGGCCAAAGGACTGCCATTGCTGCTATAGAGCAGTGGGAGTCTGAGGCCAAATCTGACAAGACACTCTTGTTGTTACTACGCCAACAGCTGCTTTTCTTCCTTGCAGCTATCCTGCCTGTGGAGAGCAAGCAAAAATAGCAAAGGGGAAGCTACAAAGCCAGAGGGCTCCAGGAAGTTGGCAGTGCTGCCCCCTGCTGGGCATGGTCCTAATAGTGCCAATTCCCATTCCCAGCTCTACCACTGACTGTAGAATAAAGTCCCCCCCACACACACACAACTCCTCCCACAAAATTATTTATGGGCCACTGCAAGTAGCAGAGAGCTGGACTAGATGGACTTTGGTCTGATCCAGCTGGCTTGTTCTTATGTTCTTATGAACTAGATAGTTAAGCAGGCTACCTAAAAATATTCAAGAGGAGTGGGCACTCCTCCCAAGCTCAGGATTTATTTACATATTTTTATTTGGTTTTTATATCTGCCCAGCTGTGGACCTGAAGGTATTGCACACAGCAATCTCTTTTCACTCATTTTGTCCCTGCAGCAGCTATGCAAACTCTGCTAGATAGAAAGAATGGGTTGTATCTGGCCTTTTAAGTTTTCTTAAAAGGGAGCCCACAAATTCTGCCACTGGAAAAACTGCCTCCCCCCCCCCCCCCAAGTGGCCTTTATGATGCTCTTTAAAGTCTATCAACTCTTAGGAACGAAATTTCAGGTAGCATGTGTGCAAACAGATGCTTCCTCGGGAAAACCGAAATACCCTTTGAAATGGCTTGCATGGTTGGATACAGCCTACTGACTGGTCCAATTCACTAAAGTGAGATGCATGGTGGAAAACTAGGGATTTAAATCCAGATACAAGATAGCTGTCGTGTCCAGATTTTTAGCATTCTAGGACTGAATATCACTTAGCACAGGGGTAGGGAACCTGCGGCTCTCCAGATGTTCAGGAACTACAATTCCCATCAGCCTCTGTCAGCATGGCCAATTGGCCATGCTGGTAGGGGCTGATGGGAATTGTAGTTCCTGAACATCTGGAGAGCCGCAGGTTCCCTACCCCTGACTTAGCATATTCTCAACCCTGGCTCAAACAAAGGCCTGACGTAGAGTCATTGAACGGCTCCTGTGAAAATGCCATTCTCTTCTCTCTTCCAGATCCAGGCTTGCAAAGCAACCAATTGGAGGTTTTGCTTTAAGGAAATTAAGGAAGCACATTCCATAAGCTGACATGTACTGTGATTGCAAACTCAGGCTCCTAACTCCGGCGCCTCTGAATGATCTGCCAGGACAACTGCCAAGCCTTAGATGCTGAATGTACATTGGGAGCTTTAGGTGATAGTTGCAAAGAGTAAGCGATAGAGCCAGGGAGCTAGTGGAGACTAACAGCGCTATGAATACTAACTTCAGCAACTTGGAAAGGCATAACTCAGGATCAGTGAGGAAGCTTTTGTTTATGTCTGCCAGATTGCCACAAACTCACCAAGTTGCCTTAGGCAAGTCACTCTTTCTTAGCCTCAACCCATTCCCTCCAATTTCCAATTATAAAGTAGAGCAGGGGTCTGCAACCTGTGGCTCTCCAGATGTTCACGGACTACAATTGGCCATGCTGGCAGGGGCTGATGGGAATTGTAGTCCGTGAACATCTGGAGAGCCACAGGTTGCAGACCCCTGATGTAGAGTAATAATATAGACCTTGCATAGTTGATGTAAGAGTTACTGCAATAATGGGTGTGAAGCATTCAGAATACCCAACCTGCTATCTAAATGCTAATGATCACCATTTTCAAACTTTCTGCCAGCAACAGGCTTCTTTCTGCAACATCAGGGCCTGAGCATCTGTCATACCTCTGTGTGCCGCACGGGAGTCTGGGATATGCTCTTAACTTGCACACAGTTCACGGTGTACAACTTTATCGACTGGGTCAGTTCTCTGCAATGAGGGGGAAACCAATCCTGATAGGTAAGTGCATTTACAGGAAAGTCATGACCAGGGGTAGGGAACCTGCGGCTCTCCAGATGTTCAGGAACTACAATTCCCATCAGCCTCTGTCAGCATGGCCAATTGGCCATGCTGGTAGGGGCTGATGGGAATTGTAGTTCCTGAACATCTGGAGAGCCGCAGGTTCCCTACCCCTGGTCATGACCATTTTCTTTTCACTGAGCAGCCCCAGGAAGCTTCCGGGGTCTCCCTGAACTCTTGTGTGACAACTGTGTGATAGCAGGGGTGATAAAAGTCTGGATCTCACGCCTGAATGGGATTCACTGCTCACTGCATTAGCAGATAATTTTGCACTGGGCCACTTTGGGCTACTCTGCAGTATGCCTGTAGGGGGTGTTACCACAGGGCAATTGCCTTGGGCCTCACACACAGAACACAATAATACTGAAATGAACAAATTACACCCAACAACACTGCAGTCTCGAACCAGCTCTTCTGACAGAACTTTCCT
Source organism: Sphaerodactylus townsendi (assembly GCF_021028975.2). Classification (NCBI taxonomy): domain Eukaryota; kingdom Metazoa; phylum Chordata; class Lepidosauria; order Squamata; family Sphaerodactylidae; genus Sphaerodactylus; species Sphaerodactylus townsendi. The sequence continues at coordinate 39,844,255 of NC_059437.1, forward strand.
CTAGTGACCACCTACCTAAATGTGCTCCCCAAAAGAGGGGAAAATAATAATTTCTACAGTAACTTGAACAATTATTGTTACAATATGAACACATATTCTGTAACTTTTGCAGTTAGCATTTATATTAATTGAAATGGAAAAGAGAGGCAGAAGGAATGCTGTCATTGCAATCTGCGAGGGAGGGGTTTGTCTGTTTTTGATGGGAGATTGTTTTTCAAGATATGAAATCTTACCGTGCTGCTGTGTTCGAATTCTAAGGCCAACTATTGAAAGTTTTTGAAAAGGTAACAGGCAAGAGCTGGATACCGTGGATCAAAGATTCTCCCTTCCCCTTTTACAAGGTGGAGAAGGATATGGCACTGGGGGAAGTGCCAATGTTGGCAGAACCGGTATTCAGGTTCCAACCCAATCCATGCCCACTGTGACACTGTTTAGGATTGCCCGGAATACCAGTTTTTCCCCGATCAAGGAGCGATTACATTGATACATGATGCAGTGAGAAGGATAAGCGTATGTGGGAGGCAGTGTTACCCTTGGAGTCTTTGAAACAAAACAGACCTCAGGTGGCGCCTTTAAGACGAACCAAGTTTATTTCAACATCAACATTCATGCGCCTGAAGAAGTGAAGTGAGACGCCTAAAAGTTTACGCTGGAATAAACCTGGTTCGTCTTAAAGGTAAAATAAAATGGGTCCGAGGGCTCCATGCACGGAAGAAAGAAGCACACTTCATGTTGGAAGAAAGTAAGATTTATTTATCTGAAGAAAATAAGCAGAAACGTTCCACTGGTGACCATTATACTTGTCATTCATTAAGCTCCCTGCTGTTTGTGACTCACTTTTCAATGATGTAATTTAGTTTTTGTGGATTTTCTCATTCAAGTTTTCTTGCAACAAGTGGATTTCCTTGTTAGAGGGTGGTTGTTCTTTCTCTCTCTCCCCCCCTCCCCATTTAGTGTTCTTGTACTTTTTTGTAGGCTGTCTTGTTTTGTAGGTTGTCTTGACTGTCTTTCACAGCTAGAATCAACTAGCTGTGGTGGGTTTTCCAGGGCTGTGTGGGTGTGGCCTGGTGGTTTTTGCTCTTAATGTTCCACCCGCATCTACAGCTGGCATCTTCAGAGGCATGTCATGGTAAGTGTGCTTGTCTTCATTTAAAATGAGAGTGATAATTGAAGAAATTGACATGGGAAGTTGACTTACATATTGGAAAAGGCAATCCCTCTGCAGGGGATCTTTTCAACCCTGCCAGACCAGGTTGAACTGCATTAGCACATCTGTGCTCTTGTTACTGAGCCTGACCCTAGCTGTCCAGACAGAAATATTTTGGGTTTTTTTGTAAATTTGTAAGAGAGCTTTTCTTTTTGCTGGTTAATGGCTCAGTGACAGAACATAAGCTTTCAACGGCAAAGAACCTAGGTTTAAGCCCCAGCATTTAAGCTCAGGGTGCATGGGAAAGTCCCTCCCCTCTGGAGAGCTAATGCCCAGTCAGAGCAGACAATGCTGAGACTGATGGACCTTACAGGGTTGCCAACAGCCTGAAGAAACAGGGCTTTGCCTCTTTAACCAAAGCTTAATGCATGGAAATTGGGCAGTTAAAGTTTTTCATAGATCAGAAGGAAATAAGATCACCTGGTAAATAGCATCTTATTAGGCCTCTGTTTAAAGGCCCAGGATTTTTTTTTGTCCAGGTTGCTGACTTAGAACCAAACAGCTTTGTAGGTTTTTGTCCATAAACCAACCTTAACACTTCCTGAGTTCCAGTTCTTGTACATTTGGTAAACCAAAAAGCCAGAGAAGCCATTTATCCTAAAATTCTAATATTTAAAAAAACACCTCATCCTGAAATTCCTGTTTGCGAAGGACCTGCACATTCAATGTTCTCTGTAGAAACAGGCTGTGGACATACAGACTCCACAGAGAGATTCAGACATATGTTCCTTTTCATCAAAACCACCTGAATAACTCCAGTTGCAAAATAGTGAATCAGGGTAGAGAAAGAAATATTCCCAGTGCTTCAAAGATGTTCACTAGAATACTGTGTATGGTGGAACAGAGAGAGAGAGAGAGAGAGAGAATGAATGAATGAATGAATGAATGAATGAATGAATGAATGAATGAATGAATGAATGAATGAATGAATGAATGAATGAATGAGTTGCAAGTGGATCAATTGCAGCCAGGTGGGATCTAAATTCTAGGCTGTTGTCTATTTTACATTCAGCTGCTCATAGATCTTGGGTACGAAGCTATCCCATTCAGCCAGGTAGCACATGCCTGCCACAGGGGGCCCCAGCTTGTACTTCTTGCGGAAAGATGCAGCTCGGAAATTCTCCCGCTTGGCAGCAGAGGTGTTACTCAAGACAGGCTCATCACAGGTCAGTCGCTGGGACTGCTCATAGATCAGCCAGACATAACGGTGAAGTCCTGTATGAGTGAAGAATATAATACAAATCAGGGAAAGGCCAACTCAAAGCTACTCACGGATACTCACTGTTTCTAGGTTTCTAGGATTTTGGTTGTTTAAGAATTAGGAAAAGTTAAAGCATTTAGTGCCTAGATTTTTAAATATATCTTTAAAAAGAACAACCCTAAAGGCATATGCTTGAGTTTTATAAAATGGCAAACAATGAAGAAGATAAAACTTACAACTTCCAATACGAGACTTAGGGTTGGGTGGGGAGGACACCCAATAAAACGGACTGGGAACAGGTTCAGGAGCTGTAAAGTTCTTTGGGCCACCCATAACTCACTTTATGATTGGCTGTTGTGGGTTTTCTGGGCTGTGTGGCTGTGGTCTGGTAGTTTTATGCTCCTAATGTTTTACCTGCATCGATGGCTGGCATCTTCGATTGTAAATGCAACTACAAATGCACTGCAAGTGAACTCCACCCAGACACATTAAAAATGCACCTCACCCCCACCCCTGGTACCTGTGTGCTGGACAAAACGTACAAGCTACCACATAACCACTCCATACTGTGCCACGCACAGAAACACATCTTGCCACGACATGCCTCTGAAGATGCCAGCCATAGATGCAGGCAAAACGCTGGGGGCAAAAACTACCAGACCACGGCCACAATACACTGGGACAATAAGACTCCAGTTGAGATGGCCTTCCAACAAAGGACTGTGCCAATTCACATAGGGTGGCTCATGTCGACAACTGTCCACCATGATAAACAGAACTCCCACACACAGTGGAAATGTACTACTGGCTGCTCCCACAATCTGCTAACAGGGAAGGCCATTACTTTTGTGCTCTATGTGTGACCAGTTTGAAGCATTTGGCTGAGGGCAAGCACTGCAAGTGGAGTATTGGTTGAACCCAGCAAGTCAGTGCTTAGGAGAACCAGCCAAAAAATACATAGGATTCAAAGAAGAAGCCCTAAGGAACAGCAGTGGTGTAGTGGTTAAGAGCAGGTGTACTCTACTCTGGGGGAACCGGGTTTGATTCCCAGCTCTGCCACCTGAGCTGTGGAGGCTTATCTGGGGAATTCAGATTAGCCTGTGCACTCCCACACACACCAGCTGGGTGACCTTGGGCTAGTGACAGTTCTTCTGAGCTCTCTCAGCCCCAAGATGTTTGTTGTGAGGGGGGAAGGGAAAGGAGATTGTAAGCTCCTTTGAGTCTCCTTACAGGAGAGAAAGGAGGGATATAAATCAGAACTCTTCTCTTCTAAATATGTGAATAAATACTGTGAATTCTTAACTGCTCTGTGGTAGCTTGTACGTTTTGTCCAGCACATTTAGCTGGAAGTCAGGATATAAATAAACAGAATTAATAAAGTGAAGGCAGTCAGAATTTGTAAGAGTTTGTCAGCCCCTTTGAGTCTCCTAACAGGAGAGAAGGGGGGGGGGGATATAAACCCAACTCTTCTTCTCTTAAGAACAGAACTGGACAAGCCATTATAGCCACTGGGCAAAATTCTTATGGGCCAATGTGTTTCCTCCTCCCCAGACACACACTTGGGCAAGTTCAGCTTGGCGGGGGGGGGGGGGTAGAAGAGTGGTTCCCAGCCTGAGTGACCTGTGCATGGCATGTGGATGGGTGTCCCAGCTCAGGAAAGTTGTGCATAGCACATAGGCAGACACTGGGGCCAAGTTCTGTGAAGTGTGGTGCTGGCTAGCCAGCAGGCTGCCCCACCCTCCCGGGGGTGTGGGGGGGGAAGAAACTGAGCCTTTTCCCCTCCTAGTCTTCCCCTGATTAAGTATGGTGCCTTTTTTTCCTCATGACCCCTTTTCTGTACCACCCAGCCGGATGCAGCATTCTAGAGACCTTGAAAACTTTGCACACTGTTTTATGTTATTTGGATTGGTCTGAATAGGTGGCATGACATGGCTTTTGGGTTCTGCTTCGAATCTATGCTGCTGCTTTCAACCGGTCAAAAATAACTGGTGGTTGTGGGCTTTCCGGGCTGCGTGGCCGTGGTCTGGTAGATCTTGTTCCTAACGTTTCACCTGCATCTGTGGCCGGCATCTTCAGAGGTGTATCACAGCGAGAAGTCTGTTACACACACTTAGACAATACACAGGTCAAAAAGCCTTCGACAATACAAGACCGTACAAAGGGGAACATGCCAAGCTCCACTATGGGTGCGAACTTTCCGTTGTTGGAGACAATGCTGCGGTTGCCACAGCATAATTCTTCACACAAAAGAGCCATTCAGGCAGCAAAAGAATGCATGCCAAGACATCCTCCAGCCCAGGGCCTGGGAGGGTGAAGAGCATCATGTGCATACACTAAAGACTCATCTTTCAATAGGGCTGCTCTGTAGCTAGAAACACCCCGTAAGCCTCTTGGGAGGGGTAATTCAAAAGCAGCCCTGACTTGGGTGGCCCAGACAAGCCTGCACTCATCAGGGCTTGGAACCTAAGCAGGATCAGCCTTGGTTACTACTTGGATGGGAGGCCACCAGAAGCCTAGCTGGGCTATGCTACACTCGGGGCAAACTCTGTGTTTTCTTTCCCCCCTGCCCCCCCACACACTTACCTTATTGAAACAGTGCAGGCTGGAGAAGCGGCCTGTTCCCTTCAGACTGAAAACGGCCTGGTGGGAACTACACTCACCATGCCATTTTCAGCCTGAAGGGAACAGGCCACTTCTCCAGCCTGCACTGTTTCAATAAGGTAAGTGTGTGTGTGGTTAACGCCGTGGGGGGAGGGGCTGGGGGCGATTTTCCGCCCCTCTAGGTTTGCGCCCGGTGCAATGTGCCCCTATCCCCTGGTAGCTCCACCTCTGGAGACCACCAAGCTTTCTAGGCAGAGGCAGGCGATGGCAAACAACCTCTGATCGCCTCTTACCTTGAACGCCCTACAAGATCGCCGTAAGTTGGCTGCACTTTCCACTACCGATTCAAATGCAGATCATAATGATCTACTTTGTGCTGTGCTGAATGCCTCTGTGGGACAGGGAAGCCTTTGGCAGCCATTAGCCAAGCTGTCCTAATGGTCCAGAAGGGTAAAGGGACTGGTCCAATCCTCTAGAGGAAGAGGGAAATGTAGGAAGGCCTAGGGGACCTAGGGGGAGAGAACTCAACATGAAAAAGGAAACAGGGAGAAGGAAAAATTGGAAGCCTGCAGGGAGGCTGAAATTCATGCAGTGATTTTTAATCAACCAGCCAAATGTTTTGTTCAAGTTGTCCGTGTGCCCACCATAGCATTGCCAGCCAGAGCTGGCACACCCTTCCCCAGCCCAAAGAGGGCAGGATTGATGCACTGGCATTGTATTTACGCACAGTGTCCCCACTGGTGAAAACTGAAAGTGATATGCTTTTCTCTTACCAGTCCTGGAAGCCTAGACAGGGAACTGGGGGAGGCAGCAGGAGCCCTCCCTCTATAGCAGCGGATCTGGTCTGCCTATCTGCACAACACCTACATATGTGGGGTTACCCACCTGAAGGTGAGGCCTAGAGTTCTCCAGTTCCCCTAAAGACAATGGCTGCTTTGGAGGATAGACTCCTACAGAATCACTTTCCCACTGAACTCCTTACCTGTCCCAGACTCCGCCCCCCCAGGAATCTCCAGAGCAGAGTTGACAATTCTTTACTGATGTGACCAAAAAACCACATTTCAGCATTGCCCCATGATGGCCCATCTCCTAACTGTGAGCTCAACCTCGGGTTATCAGGTCTGCCAAGGTGCCTTTTCAGAGTTTGGCTGATTCATACATTACACAGGCTGTTTCTGGGGCTTTCGTCCTGTGTTGTAACAGAGGTGAGGTGGGGTTCTCCTTAATCCCTACCTGCAGGGTGCTCAGTTTGGATCAAAACTGTGTGGTGGGTGCTGAGAAGAGGCTCCCCACCACCACCACTACATGCACACTTTGGTCTCCGGGAGATGCTATTTAGTCCACTGGGGAAACCCAGGCATTCCTTGGGACATTAATGCCTTGCTGAAATGCAGGGCTCTCATGTTTCCTCAACAGCCTCAAGCATACATGCAACTTTGCCAGGTAAAAAGTTAAAAAGCTGTGAGGACAAAAGGAAAACTCTGCCCCTTTTCTCCGAACCATGTTTGAACAGCATTCAGAGCCGAGCAGAGCCAGCTCTGCGTGGCTAATCACTCAATAGCCTCCCCACCTTAAAAGCAAACACACCCTGTTTGGTTGCTGAGTGCCAGCACCTGGCCAGGTCTCTACCTGTCCTAAACGCCATCTACCTGCCAGCTAGCTCCTGCTTCTCTGCCCCCACACTCTGAGCACCTTCTTCTAAACAGTCAAAGAAACAGGAGACTCATTGTGCCAACATTCAGCGAGGTCTGCTAGCTATGAAAACAAGGTTTCGAAAATCCCAGAGCAGCGCACCGATAAACAGCCCCTGCTCAAACCAAAGATCACTTCAAACATTGTATGTTTGAGAGACATCTTCCTGAAGATGCAGTGATATTCAGAGGAAATCTATCTTGTCTGCTGCTGCCTCTACCCCCTCTCATTTTGTGTGGAGCAAGAAAACACTTTTCAGTGACCAGAATGTCTGAATGCTAGCTCCTAAGGGTGAGGGACAAAAATGCCAATTTGTCCAGACACATGCATTTGGACATTATGGACACGTGGAGATCGGAAGGGGAGGGGGAGGCAGGTGGAGCAGCATTTATCACAGCAAACTGGAACTTAGATGTAGCCCAGTGTCCGAATGCAGCCAGTGTGCATGCAGAACTGTTGGGTTTCTTAACTTAATATTTAGCAGAGTAGCAGAAGAAGAGACCACGAGACAGTTGCTGGTTTTTATATAAATGAGTTTACTTGCTATTAGGAAGAGTTTACATGGAAGAAAACAAAGAACAGCTTTCTACCCTATTTCTAACTTGGTTGCATAGCTCAGCACCAATGTGGTCCCACAGGGCCCCAACCTAACAAGGCATTCCTGGTGGGTTCACCTTCTGTGATCACATCATCAATGTGGCCTCCTGTAAGAAACGTACTTTACTTTATAACTTCTGTTTACGTGACTAGCCTCATATAGGCAGTGCTGGGGTTAGCTGACCAATAGCTTAATCAACGAACTGGCCATAACACTCTGGCCTCAGTAGCTAATTAGCATGCACATAGTTAACCCCTTCATGTCTGAATTGTGACAGACACTTGCAAATACCCACAAGAACACGTATCACTGAAGCACACAAGCTTTGCCACTGCTAGCTATCATGTGCGTGTATACATGGAAAATCCATGAATGGAACTCGATGTCCACATGTGTGGCTGATACAGATCCACATCTGTATCAGTGTATATCAGCTGCCTCCCCTTGAGCAAGCACCCCCCCCCCTTGAAGACTCAACTCTACCGCAGGGATTAAATGCCATTGAAAGGTAGGAAGGTAGGTTGGAGAGAGAGAGAGAGAGAGAGAGAGAGAGAGAGAGGAACAATCTTTCAGGTACACAATGGATTACCTACCTGTGCCTTTGGAAGGTGCTGATCCCACATAATCTGACAAGATACATCCGCTGCTGATGTCACTGCCTTTCATGTTGGTCACCAGGAAATGGTGCCATTCTCTAAAGCCAAAAAACAGGAACGTAAGTGTTCAGAGATTAATTCAGTTTTCCACAGGAATCTCCTGTGGTACTGGAAGGACTGGTCCCTTCCATGTGCTGGCCTGAAATTCATCACACACACCTGAAACACATCACACACACTTTCCAAGATGGCGGCATGAGGCAAGCGGGCTGCACTACATCAGAATGCAGGTGGCACCAGCCTCACAAAACACACGTCCTTTTACTGCCATAGCAGGCTGAGGGGAAAATACAGCCTTCCATCCTTTGTTTCTCACCTGAGCTTTGGATTCTCCCTGCTTGGAACATCCAAGTCCGTCAGGATCAGAGTGTAGAGTTTCTGTGGGTCGCAGCTATTCCACGCAATGGCTGTTGGACAATTCTTTACCTACCACAGCAAAAATCACAGGTCTAAGTACAATATCAGAAAGAGCCAGCATTTGACCATTACTGTTTTTACTACAAGGGGCTCCAAATCAGGAACAGGGCAGGGAGCGTCATCCTTAACATTTCTGTATGGAAAATCCCTCGACCGCAGAGGTGGGATCCAGCAGGTTCTCACAGGTTCCCGAGAGTAGGTTACTAATTATTTGTGTGTGCCGACAGGGGGTTACTAATTGGTGATTTTGCCACGTGATTTTGGCCTTAGTTACACCCCTCCTCTCAGCAGTAGCGCGCAGAACTTGAAGCAGTCTAGCAGGAGGTGCACCGGCATGCGTGGCAGCCTGCACCTGTGTGCATTCGTTTCCCACCCAAGGACCGGCGCAGCGGCTGCGTCCTTGCCACAGCCCCGCCCAGGAATGCCCGGCCACACCCCCATCGTGCCCCACCCAGCCCCATGTTTGAATACCACCACCATGGGAACCTGTTACTAAAATTTTTGGATCCCACCACTGCTCGACTGTCTTCCTATCTGTGAGAAGGGAAAACAGCCAAACCTCTGTACAAGTTCTTGCGATCATTAAATGCTCATGCTTGATATTTCCTGCCCTTCTAAAAGAGGCTGGTGGACTGAGCTAGTTCTCAAATGTTAAAGCCACAGCGCAATACAGCATTAAGCATGTTTCCGCCTTTCTGCATCAGTGTGCATCAACGCACCTACATCTGTAGGATTCTGGCCAAGAAACAGAATTATACCCAAAATCATCCCCGCTTTATTAGAAGGCTGGTGGGAGATATACTATTCCTGTCGGACTAGCAAATGAACAGGCGAGTTCTGTCCAGCCCGCAAGTTAGCCCTGACCCAATGAGCCTGCAAGCAAGGAATAATTCCATAACACAATCTAGATCTTCTTTCAAGCCAGCCAAGTACAAGCAACGTTAAGAACGAACAACGCTTCACAGTCATTAGCCAACCCAACCTGGAAAAAATTCCTTCCAGACTCAAAATGTGGCACTGATTTAGAGCAGTTGCGTAAGATAAGCCTGTTTTTGAATGCCTGATTTGTTTGTGCTATGGTTCCCACTGTAAAAAAAAGAGATCGTCATCCTGTATCCAAAAGCACCCAGGCAAAAGCTTCTTTCAAAGGTCAAAGGGATGGGAGGAAAGGGATGGGCCCATCTCTTATTTGTCCCTAGCATCTGGCTCTGTTGTTCTTCATGTGTGTTCCTGTTCAGACATTACAGAAGTACTTTTATGGTTTACTCTATAGAGCAAACAGAAACTCCAGGGGAGAGAGGAAGGTTAGTTTATTAGCCTTTTTTAAAATCATCAGGTCACATCTAACTTATGGGGACCCTTGGTGGGGTTTTCAAAGCAACCGAGGTTCAGAGGTGGTTTGTCATTGCCGGCCTCTGTGTCACGACTCTGGTATTCCTTGGAGGTCTCCCATCCGAATACTTGCCAGGATTAAGACTGACAGTGTCTGTCTGGCCAAAGTCACCTAACTAATTTCCATGGCAGAGGAGAGATTCAAACCTGAGTTTCCCAAATCCCAGTCTTACACTTTACCCCCTACACCATACTGGCTGTCTGTTTATAAGTTTAGTTTATTGGTCTACTTAACCTTTATTCAGGTTGTACATGAAAATATACTCAAAGCTGCTCTCTGCCCAATGGTACCTTCCATGCTTCAGATGAAATGGACTCTATATAGTCCACAAAACAGATCTATTAATCCTTAAGTTGCCAAAACTGCACTTAAAATAGAGATTTGTGAAACACTGAGGCCCTTTCCGCACATGCAGAATAATGCACTTTCAATCCACTTTCAATGCACTTTGCAGCTGGATTTTACTATGCAGAACAGCAAAACCCACTTGCAAACAATTGTGGAAGTGGATTGAAAGTGCATTATTCTGCATATGCAGAAGGGGGCTGAGGTACACATTATATAACTAAAATTATGCACACAACCTAGCCTGAAATTACACATACAACTTTTGGATAATCTGATCTGGAAAGATCTAAAATAGTCATTTGTGTCAGTATTCATGACTTTGTTAACAGAAAATATGTTTTCTGTTACATAAAAGATCACTCCCCACCCCCTTCCACAAATCCTCGTTTCAGAAGCTTTCTTTGTAGAAAATATACTTTTGCAGAGAAGCATGACTGAAATTCAATTTTTGGACAACTGGCGTTGCTTGCTGCCCTCCAGCTACGAAAGCCAGCACAAATAAACATAGCTTACATCAGTGCTCCAAAGGAGCCCAAATGAAGAAAAGTTTCATAACTGTAGAATTACGGGCAAGTTGCCAGGTAACTTTCCTCTTCCCAAGTACAAAAACCTTCTGAGAAAGACTCACAAAACATGCTAGACCAGAGCGGCTTCAAATGCTCTATTTTGTACCCTGGAACTACTTACAAAGTTTACGTGAGCAGGGCAATCGATTAATGGTGAACATAAGTATAAGTTCAGGCTTTGGATGCAAAATACACACAGCAGGAAAGCTTCATTTGCCCCCAGGGCCAATCTAAGCGGTGAACAGAAGACATTCCACAGGCTCCCAAAGTGTAACGCAAAAGCAACACAGGAGGCCATTACTGGGAATTCAGGACCAGCAAAGGGAGGAGAAACAACCCTTTTGCAACTTCTCCACTCAAAATCACTACTCCCCAAGCTGCATTTCAAATTGCACAAGTAAAGATAAACAAACCCCATAATCTCCCCCTTGTGAGAGTCAATTCTGAGGAGGGGGAAAAAGGAGGAAGGTAGATCCCCTCCTCCTATTCTTCACTGAAGAATTAAAAAAAACTGCTTTTCACTTAGGAAAAAATCCCTAAGGAGGGCCAGTTCCTTTGCTTTCCATGAATTACATAATTTGATCCTAGGATAGCTTTCCTCCTTTGGAGCACTTGCCAGATTTCCACATGGGGCCTCACGTAAATAAACAGAAATGTCCTCAATTTCTTGGAAACGAGTCACCAAGCCCACATGCAATTGGAGTCGTGTTGCATAATGTCAAAAATATGTACGCTGAATAAGTTCATAACCCATTTATACTGAACCTTCCGCTCATGCCCATGTGACCAAGATGCTGAGAGGACTGTGTCGGTGATAGGGCACTGGAATGGAAAAGAAAACTGTGAATGTTTTGGACTTGGAATAGTACTTTTCCAGAGAAACAAACAAGAGGGAAAAGAAGAGAACAAGGCTGGAGAGGCACAGATTCAATGCCTCCCCTAATATAAAACAAACTAGGTGACCTTGCACCATTCTGAGCCCAGTCGACCTCACAGGGTTGTTGTGAGCACAAAATGGAGAAGGAGATAACTCATATGTATGCTGTCGTGAGCTTCTTGGAGAAAACACAGGCTGTGTATAAACTGCTGTGAAGTGACTGCTGACTTATGGTGGTAGGGTTGTCAATAGCACAATGGAGCCCTGAGATCTTCTGGAATTACAACTGATCCACAGTGATCAGTGCCCTAGAGAAAATGGCAGGTTTGGAGGGGAGACTCTATGGCATCACATCCCTACTGAGTTCCCTCCCCTCCTCTCTTGGGGAGAGGACTTTGAAAATGGAGCTGTCGGACGCCACTTACATTTATACTTGTATTATTATATTTAGTATACTTAGCTTTTACTGTTTCTATCGCTGCTTTTAAAGGTTTTTAGCTATCTTATGATTGTATTATGCTTATATGTTGTGCACCACCCAGAGCCCCTCGGGGATAGGGCGGTGTAAAAGTTTAAAGAATGAATGAATGAATGAATGAATGAATGAATGAATGAATGAATGAATGAATGAATGAATGAATTGCACCCACACCAAGCTCTGCCCCAAATCTCTAAGAACTTCCCAACTTGGAGCTAGCAATTCTACAAGGCAACATTACAATTTGGAAGTGTGCAGCTGCTTTTCTTAAAATTCAGCATTCAAATTAAGTTGCACACAGAAATAAAATCAGGCCAAGCATCAAAGCTGAGGTAGAATCCAGCCAAAGATCATATATTTCAGGTCTCATGTTATCCCGAGCTTCTTGGAGGAACAGTGGGGTACGACAAAGCATAATAAATGAAAGACTTCACATTATGATCTGGAACCATGTTATGTCACACACAGATACAACAACAGGCCAGCCATTAAAATCAGGGCACAATACAGCCCAAGATAAGGCTTCATTGTTTTCAAGGACACCATAATTTTGAGTGCACACATAGTTTTTCCACTGAAACCAGGGAGACTTAACTCAGACTTAAGTTTAGCTGCTTAAAAAAAAACCATGTCAGGGTGTACAAAAGTGAGCTCACAGTCATGCATTGTTAGCTATCTGCCTGGGCTATTGTTTCAGCCAGCCAATCGCAGCCCTTGGTGCAAACCCCTCATTTGCATGGCTGCCACTATTTAAGCTTGGTGAGAGCAAAGTCGCCTTCATTTGCAGTGGGGCAGCTGAGAAGAAGAGTGACTCCATGGCTGCCGTCCCAAAAGACCACGTTCAGAAGAAGAAGAAGGGGAGGAAAGGGAGGCCTCAAAAGAACCTGGCCATGGCTGCCGTCCCAAAAGACCAGAAGGGCCGTGTTCAGAAGAAAAAAGGGAGACCAAGTAAGGCCCAGAAGAACCAGGCCAAGCAAAGCAAGGCTCCTTCCGGAACAAGGAAAAACGTTTGCCTCCTTAGGCTACCAAAGAGTTGCCATGTCCAGAACTGCCCACTCATGTCCTGTTTTTTAAAAAAGCAGATGCGGGATAACGACCTGTTCTTGTGTATGGCTAGGAAGCCTCTGAGTTCCTTTGGGCCCACAGCCTATCGGATGAGCAAGCAAATGGGTGGGCAGAAGAAGCAACACCGTAACCACGTTCACCCCGATTTTCTGAAGGCAACCGACAAGAGACATGCCAAGCAAAAGAGCGCTCCTGGGGTGAAAACGGCCAAGCCAAGAAAGGGCTGCTCCAACGAGGAGAATGCCTACAGGGTGGCCAACCCCTCCACATCAAATGATGTGCACACCAGCTCCTCCGGCACAGACACCATGACCCTGGATGTGGCTGAAAGCGTCCCTGCCATCCCGCAGCCTCTGGCAGGAGAACTGCAGCCAGCGCTCAGCTAAAGAGACATCCCTCCCTCTTCTCTCTACACCAAGTTGCAGGCCTGTGAGAAGACCAAGGAGAAGAGAGAGGAAAAGAAGTCACCGAACAGGCCTGAAAGATGCACCAGCCCCAAGGAGACCATCTGCACCCAGAAACCAGTCCTGAGCAGGAGCCGTTTAACCAAGAAATGAATTTTTATTTTAAGTAAGGATTAGCCGTCCTTAAGGAATAGGACCGTCTCTAAAACCATCCTTCATGGCGAAGAAAAAAAGTATTTCTTTTCTGAGAAACAAGCAACAACCAGAAACTGCTCAGCATCATAATGCGAAGTGAGGATTGCTGACATGGGTGTTCCCGCTCCTCGGAAGTTCATCTCAATATACGAATAAAGTTGAATCTTTTATGCCACGCATATTGTGTTGTGGAATTTCTTCTGAGACAGATATACAGGTGGAGGTGGGGGTGCTTGAGGAACAGTCTCTGCAAGCGAGGGTCTGCTGAAGTTTTGTCACCACCACTTGGTAGAGTTGCACGGGGGGGGGGGATTATCGGTGGGAGTCCCAGCATCACAGGGAGACTTGGGTGTTCGCTTGATGACTAATGAGCGCTGCAGTGGCTTCTTGCTAACGAAGAGGGAGTGTGGAGGAATCAGCTTAAGACCAGGGAGGGACTGCTTCCTTCCTAGCTCCCTTTGGGATGACGTGGTATATTTGTTGCATGAGGTATTGAAACAAAGGACAGGATTGCCCATTGGGATCAATGGGAGTTGCTTGAAGGCTGGTTGCATAAAATGGGAGCTAGGACATCAGATCTCAGAAGCCAAGAATACCTTGTTGGCAAGTATTTGGATGGGGGACCTCCCAGGAATACCAGGGTTGTAAGCCACAGGGAAGCAATGGCAAACCACCTCTGAAACTGAACTCTGCCTTGAAATCTCCACCAGGGGTCACCATAAGTCAGATGTGATTTGATGGCAAAAAAAAAAAAATGCCAACCAACTTCTATGGGTTCCACTGAAATACATTACAGGACAAAAAAAACCCCTGTGAAATGAATTTTTGGATTGAAGTCTCCAGATAGACTGCTCTAAGACTGGAATGATGGCCTGCTGAGTGGGATGACAGCTCCTGGAAGTACCATGAGGGTTCTGACTTCTGAGCCTAGGAAGGACAGCCCCCAGAGTGTTAGGACAGCCCCTATGATTGAAATCAGTGAAAGTATTTCATTCTACTCTTAAGGCAGTGGTGGGATCCAAAAATTTTAGTAACAGGTTCCCTCACCAGCCCCCCCCCCCGCCCCCCCGCAAAGGGGGCAGAGGCGTACCTAGGTAAACCTGAGTCCTGGGCAAAACCTGAGTTGGATGACCCCTTCATGGGCAGCCACCCCACCACGACCCCCCCCCCAAATTTTTTTGCACCAGGTCATTTCTAAATCATCATCACATTATAGAAAATGCCCCAACTCACAAATCTGAACACAGCAATGGTGAAACACACAGGTTCTTTGATAGAGACTGGTGAGATAAAAGGTACGAAAGGCTGAGAATCAATGAATTGCAGTACCTGAAAGGGATTAACCCAGTTCAGGGAGTTACATTATTAGTCACAGTTGCTATATGGAACCTTCATGTTCAAAGGCAGTATGTCTCTTGGGGAGGTGAAGGCATGGAGATGGAAAAGCGGACCCAATTAGTAACCCCCTCTTGGCACACACAAATAATTAGTAACCCACTCTCGGGAACTGGTGAGAACCTGCTGGATCCCACCTCTGTCTTAAGGTTTGTTATTACAGGTGCACAGAACTGATTTCAATCACTCTTGGGCTTGTCATTCCAGGCCCCAAATGTTTCTGCTGCTCCTAAGGGCCACCATGCCACTTTGGGGCCTGGAATTCCGATCCTATACTTTTGATAGGGTACAACTGACACAGAGTTGAGATGGCTTGCTGCTACGTGGTGAAGCTCTAAAATTTGTATGCAACCAACTTTGAGATTTTCTGGCACACTGTACCATTAAGGATTGCCAAACCCTTAGGTTATAATCTGAGGTAATTTTAAATTCCAGACCTGTGGTACAATCCTGAGGGAATTAATTTTTAAAATAAAAATTCCAAATCTAGCTGTGACTTTCTGCTGCTTCCTTTTAATTCTTTTTAATGAATTAATGAACTAATGAACTTTTTAATGAACTAACACAGTCCATAAGATCTATTATTTTTTTTACAATCTTACGTGTGAACAAAACACCATATCATTAAATTCTTTTCCATGTTGTAACAAAACACGGTCCAGTAAGCACCAGTCTTGCACTGGTTTACCTATGCCATATGCTACATTTGAAAAGCAATTATTGAGATCCACTTGATGATAGTGTTAGACATGGGCTATTGAAGCTATGCTTTAAAATTTTCGTCACTCAACATTAATTTAGGCTCACTGTGTAATTATAGCTTTTTCTAATCCACCTCTCAGTGCTCTTCTGAGATACTAGATATTAGTTTTGAGATATTAGTTTATTTGCTCCATTTGTACCCAGTCTTTCTTCCCAACAGGGACTCAAAGTGAGAAAGAGAGATCAGTTATAGTTTCTCCCTCAGGGATTACAAAAGCCTACCACCAGTCCCAGAGGGTATACATGCCATTTCAATATCTCGACATCTTTCTCGAAAGATTTATGTCAATTAGTTAAAAGAAAAGAAAACACCAGGCATTGAAAACATAATCCAATTTCCTCAAAAAAAAAAGACAAGAACATATGTATAATTTAATAAAATGATGACAATGTTTAAATATTAAGAAACAGTCAAAAGTAATTGTGATGGAGTAATAACTATTTAATGATGAAAACTATTATACTAGAACTAAACAAAGATATCTAAAAATAATTTCCAAGTGTTAAAAAAAAATAAGTTTGTGTATACGGTAATTGCCATCTACCCACTCACTATATAATTATTGTTATTCTTTTGAATGCTTGTTAATACAATATAATACATGGCAAGAGATGTAAATCGGTTAACATCTTTCTCTGCTCCCTACTTTCTGATCTACCCCTGAAAGTGACAATGTCGAGTCAAAGTTACATGCTAGGACACCCATAGCATTGTGCCCACACAATGATGTCGCTTTTGTGGACAGGTTGGAAGTGACACTGTGGCATCACAATGATGCCTATTTGCATTTCCTCACCCGGCCCTCCCCATCATATCTTCTGCCACTAGCCTGTCACTCAGAACGCATCATGCAGGCTCCGTTGTGTTTGGTTTCACTTCCACCTGCAATACGAGGAGAAACAATACTCGGCTGCCTTGAGAAATTGTGGGGGCCCACCCAGGATGATTTTTTAAAAAATCTACAAATGTAGCTAGTAACATTCCATTCAGTTTATATTTAGCAGAAAGTCCCTGAAGCATTTAGTCTCTTAAGAATATGTTGTCAAAAGACCGCATTTGCCTCTTAAGGTTCCAAAACACAAAAAGTCACACAGAACCAGAGGTCTTCGGTGTGCTCCGTGCAGATATCCTGGTGTTTTTTCTCTCTTGCAGATTAAATTTGGTGTCCATTCAGAACAATAATTAATAGCAGGGGCTAAGTCTAACAGTTCTTATCTCTCTCCCTACCCCTACCCGCCACCGTTTGCATCAAACTCTCATATGTACTACCAACTCATAAGTTCTGAGAATTCCATCTCTTCTTCCTGATCCACCTTCATCAGCACATGGGCTTTGGGGTGATACTGTATAAGGTAGTATGGTCATGGTGCTGGGTGCTGGTACCCCTTCAGTTTTTGTACGGAAAGTTAATCATTCCATCAATGAAAATCATTTTGAAGGTCAGCTGTAGCTATCTTGCTATCCTAGGTCCATAAAGTTGCCACTCTGAAGAGCTTTAGCAGGCAGGGAGGAATAACGTGTATCACTTTTGATTACACACTTGGACACTGGGTTACCAAGTACAGCTGAGCAACCAGCAAAAGCTCTGGGGTGGGGGGGACAGTAGGCCAGTAGCTATGGCACGGTATCACTTCTGGAGAAACCCAGAAAGTGATGCCATGCTACTCTAGGGATCGCCAAAAATTCTATGGCAAAACTATAGAATGTCCAGTGATTCCTAGAGAGGACTGACATCACACCATTTGGCCAATGGCCCTTAAAAATAATTCTCTTCTCAGTAATAGCAGGAAATGTTGCTGGGAATCCCTCACCTCCACTGGTGGGTTGGGGTTGGTGATGCCACAGCATTGTTCTAACAATCTGAGAAATTTGCCGTGGTGGCGAACCTTTGGCACTCCAGATGTTATGGACTACAATTCCCATCAGACCCTGCCAGCATGGCCAACTGATGGGAATTGTAGTCCATAACATCTGGAGTGCCAAAGGTTCGCCACCACTTTGCTGCAATGCTATTTTTTTCTTCACGTAGCTGGAAACATGGCTGCCCGGCCCTTCTGTAGTACCAGTCTTCAAACATTCTAGAATTTCTCCAAAGGCACTTCTTGAATTATTAGTGGTGTTTATACAAAGAATTAAAGAAAGAGGAAAAAAATCAGACCCCACTGAACTCCTTTATGGTTGTTTCTTTTTTAAAAAAACAGCCTGTAGAGAGCCATAAATAAAACTAGACCTGGAATTGTTTCTGATTCATTTCTGGTACCCTGGAACTTTAGTAAAAAGTAGACTTCATACTATAATAGCTGTAATTTTTATTCTTCCCAGAAGTTTTTTAAAGCAAAGTTGAGAACCACCAAATCTATTAAAGTCTTCTTGGCATTCATTCCACACAGGATGCTGAGACCTCAAAAAGCTGTTCCCCCCCACCCAACATCTTTTTGGGGAGGGATAGGGAGGAGGAGGGAAGGGACGGGGCCTGGCATTTGGTCATGGCCCGCTCACCCTGCGAAGGAGGGAGGTGGAGGGGGCGTCATCCTAGCCACCTTAGGATGAAGGGGGAGGGGAGAGGGGGCCTGTCATCTGGTCATGGCCCACCCACCCTGGGGAGAAGAGAGGGGGAGGGGAAGGGCGCCCATAATCTGATCTTGTATTTTTGATATCAAGTCTGCCAGTTAAAGAATTATGGAGAACTTAAAAGTTTGCCTTCTTCTTAAATGTTATTTTTGGTTTGAAAACAAATGGCACAGCTTGTGGAGTGGAAGGATTCTTTGGACCAACGTGGGTACCTACAATCTCATCTTACGGTTGTTTGCCATAAACGCCAGCAAAACTACCACACAATGCAGACAGCTATTTGGGGGGTTGATTGGCTCTTCTTAATGCGCAACACTATGTGAAATAACCACATGAATGACAAAAACCAGTCACACCCATGTAAGCCTGTTTTGTCAAATAATTGGCTTGAAAACTACTCATATACCTGACGTGTCGAAAGAGTACCGCAAAATCAATCAAAATAGTTGCCAGTGACTATTAACCAGCGTTCACCAACTTGGGATCAAATATCCACCTTTCTTCTACAGAGCCCAAATGGCTGCTATTGAATGTCAGAACATTCTTGGTGAGTGTGAGTACATCTAGCTGAGACATGGGAGAGATGTTATTGGATCTTCTGACATTTTTATTTTATTAAAAGGAGTGACAGTTGGAGGAATTTAATCATTTTCCCAATGTCATTCTTTGTCGGCCCCCCTTTTGTTGCTCTTAGCCTCGATAGATAGGAAAACAAGAAAGCACCTGTATTTTTCCCTTCAGTGTTAATAGCTGCAGTTGATTTCTGTCTCTAAAATGGCAAAGGGAGGAAAGGTGATCCTCCCTGTCGTAATACTACACAGCTCAGAGAAACTGGCAACTTAATAAAATTAAAGAGAGAGGTACTCACAGAGATGTAACATTAGCCCAAATTGTGGAATTCCCTTTAGAGACAACATAGACATGAAATTGTAACAACTGAGTTTCAAATGGGATTAATTTAGCAGGGAAACAATTATATTTCAAATAAATCTCTCCCACTCTTATAAAAAAAACCCCAAACCCTAATTTGCAGAGATTGTTTCTCAAGCACAACTCCCTCCATTTGCGTATCAGTGGCAAAATGACACCCACAACACAATATATGTGGCATAAAAGATCCATTTTTTATTAGCATTTTGGGATGAATTTATTTGGGGGGTCGTCACCCAAGAGTCAATATTCCTCAATTAGCATTATAGTGTTGGGCAGTTTCTCAATGTCACTGGTTACCCAGGGGAAAAAAACATTTTCCTTCATGACAGAGGGTGAGTTCAGAGATTGCCCTACTCCTTAAGCACTCAACACGTTCAATCCTTTCTTTAAATTAAACTCTATTCCTTGGCTTGGCAAAATGGCTCCTGCGCGGCATTGGTTTCTGGGTGCAGATGGTCTTCCTGGGGCTGGTGGATCTTTCAAACAGGCCGGTGACTTCCTTTCCTCTCCCTTCTTCTCACAGGCCTGCCACTGCTGTTGGGAGAAGAGGGAGGGACGCTCCTTTAGCTGAGCATTGGCTGCAGTTCTCCTGCCGGAGGCTGTGGGGTGCCATGAGCACTTCTGGTCACATTCAGGGTCTTGCCAACTGCGGCGGAGGGGCCGGCGCGTGCCAGCATGGAGGGCTTGGCCAACCGGTAAAAAATCTCCTCGTCGGAGTAGCGTCTTCTCGGCTTGGCCGTCTTCCCCACAGGAGCACTCTTTCGCTTGGCGAGTCTTTTGTCCATGGTCTTGATGGTAGCCTTCAGAAAACTTGGTAGAACCGGGGGGCGTTTCTGCTTCTTCTGCCCACCTGCCTGCATGGTCATCAGGTTATAGGCTTTGGCCCAAAACTCTGGAGTGTGCTTGGCCATGCGAAAGGAAAGGGCGCTGTCCTGCATCTGCTTATTGAAAGACCGGGAGTGGAGGGGGCAGTTCTGGAGGAAGCAGCTCTTAGGAAACCGAATGGGGCAAATGTTTTTTCTCAGTCCAGAAGGAAGCTTGCGTTGCTTGGCCACGTTCTTCTGGGGGGCACTTTGCTGCCTCTTCATCTTCTTCTTCTTCTCTTTGGAGGCCTTCTTGTCTTTTGGGACGACAGCCATGGCGTCTCTTCTCGTCCTTTCAGCTGCCCCACTGCAAATGAAGGCGACTTCCCTCTCATCAGTCTTAAATAGTGGCAGTTATGCAAATGAGGGGTTTGCTCCAAGGGCTACGATTGGCTGGCTGAAACAATAGCCCAGGTAGATTCCTAACAATGCTCAACTGTGAGCTCGCTTTTGTGCACACTGATTTTTTTTTAAAGCAACTGAACTTAAGCCCGAGTTAAGCCTTCTTAGGCCCCTTCCGCACATGCAGAATAACGCACTTTCAACCCATTTTGAAGCTGGATTTCATGACACAGAATAGCAAAATCTACTTTGAAACAATGGCTCCATAGGGCAGTTCTGTTGGGGGAAACGGAACAGGGGGCAATGTTGGGGTTCCTTCCCCCTCTCATGGTCCCAATCCAAATCCCAATCCCCATTTGCTTGGAAATTCATTTCTGAGCTCTCAGAACTCTCAACATAATCTGGGGGGGGGGGGGAGGAAAGTAAAATTTCAGCCTCCAAGTTGCAGCTCCCCCCCCCCTTCTAGTTATAGAATGGACTATTTTCCACCCTTCATTATCCCTTTCTTCAGTGCATACTTCTAGCATCCTTAATTCATATGAAAGAAAAGAATCAAAACCACTAAAACTGGATATAGGTAAGACTCGAGGATAAATACGGAAGAATTCACAAAAGTTTGCGAAGTCTAATGAAACTGCTAGCTACACTGGAAAGAAAACCCTATAATCTTCAGGCTTTGTGAAGGAAAAAACAGGATTTTGAAATGAGAAACATGTAGGTCAGATTTTGGTAATCAAATTAAACAAGCAGCAAGGGATAGACTGATTCTTCCAACAATATAATGGAAAGTAACATGCATGGGGGTGATACTAAGTAGTCTGACATGCCTCTGAGTCCACTAACTTCAGTGGACATAGAAGGCTGTAACTCCATTTAGCATGACCCTGGCAGTGTCTTCTGATGCAGTGATTGAATTTTGGACCATTGTTGAGATTTTATACTGTCCTAAACAACTCAAGACTGAAAAAAAAACATTAATTCAAAAGTTACCTAAGCCGTTCTGAGGAAACAGGCATTTTATTGAAACAGAAGAAACAAAGAAAACAAACGACAGCCTCAAGAACAATAAGATTCCTTGCAGAGATTGGTTTATAGAAAAATATGTTGTTAATTTAACTACACTGTTTTCTATGCTTTTCACACAAAAAAAGTGAATCTTATGAGGTGCTTTGTTGTAAAGACCAGCAAATAGCATTTAAAGGCATAAGCTAGCTAATAATTACAAATAATTACTGAACTGTTAGAGATACTGGTTCAAAACGATTATTAAAATGCCAAAAATATTTCTGATTGACTAGTTCATTTCGAAATTTTCAGAGTAAAATAATATATAGCATTTAACCGTATCTCCCCCTTTCCCCAGAACTGAAGTTAAATAGATATTTTTTTCAATCAATGTACTGGCCCTTTCTCAAACAATTTCAAACATTATGTTTTTCTTCTTAAATCATCTTAAACTGAATATTCAAAATTCCAGAAATCTTAATGAGAAATAAACATGTACAATAGGGCCCATATGTCTGGAAACACATTGAATCAGGGTGGGTAGATGGGGATTATTAGTTTGCAATGTTACCGTGTGTGTGTGTGTGTGTGTGTGTGTGTGTGTGTGTGTGTGTGTGTGTGTGTGTGTGTGTGTGTGTGTGTGTGTGTGTGTGTGTGTGTGTGTGTGTGTGTGTGTGTGTGTGTGTGTGTGTGTGTGTGTGTGTGTGTGTGTGTGTCAAAACTGGTACAGTCCTACACTAAAGAATGAACTGTGTCATCTCATTCTGTTACATGAGCACGTCCACCTTTATTCATGCAACCAGATACTCTTTACTCACGTAGCAAACGCTCTTTTTTGTTGGTGAGAACTGGTTCCAAGGAACTCAATGGACTAGAAGCAAAAGGCCAGACTCATAAGCAGGAGGGTAGTAGAGTTCCCATAAAGTATGACGGGGGTGCTTCAACCCTCCCCAACTTTATGAGTCCCGTTCCAAAATATTACTTTTAACTTGAAGCTTTGCAGGGGGAAGTTCAGAGAAGAGTAACGCTTCAAATAAATTCATGCACAACAAGTTGATCAATGGCTCTCTCTCTCTCTCTTTTTGCGCTGTCATCACAGCTAACTTATAGCGACCCTTACGGTTTTCAAGGCAACAGAGAGTCAGAGATGGTTGGCCATTGCCTGCCTCCACATTGCCACGTTGGTATTCTCTGGCCGTTGTCCATCCAAATACTTACCATGATCCCGCTTAGCTCCGAGCTCAGAAGAGACCAGGCTAGCCCAGAGCTATCCAGATTGGGGCACTGTCTTTTAAGAGCCCAAGAATCGCCCACTGGGCCAAATTAAGGTATGCTGAAAAGGTGTGAAGATGAATCCACAAATTAGACCCCAGGCCAATCTAGCCCAGTATTCTTCACATTTTAACTGGCCCTGGCTGGCCGAGGGGTCAAGAAAATCAAAGATATTCTCCACAGCTTTTACTGGAGATACTTTAATGGTAGGAATTGAGCCCAAGCCTTTCTCATGCAAAACAAATACTCTACTTCTGGAGCCACAGATAAGGGCCACAACAGAAGGCTTCATAGTCTGTCTATGGTTCTGAAAAAACCTCAAAAATAGGCCCTTCCATCCGGCATTTAGGAGCTTTACAACTGCTTTACTACATGGATAGTCCAGATCATATGCAAAACTTTGTTGCGAACCCCCCCCCCCGCACAAAATCTAAAATTATGGCCATCACCGTAACTCATGAAGTAAACATCATAACTTTCCACCTGCTGAACTAGCAAGTTGAACTGAACCTACACGTTCAGCAGCAGCATAGCCAAAATGGGACGAGCAAACATCAAGATTTGGGATCCTCCAGGCTAGCTGCGGTTGGCAACAGGATCAGTGGCTCCAGCAGATCCAAATGTGATCTATTCAGGTAGTTTTTTTTTTGGGGGGGGGGGGAGATAGACCCCTTCCACACATGAAGAATAATGCCCATTCCATCCACTTTCACAATTGTTTGCAAGTGGATTTTGCTATTCCGCACAGTACAATCCAGCTGCAAAGTGGATTGAAAGTGAATTATTTTGCATGTGCGGAAAGGACCGTAGTCTCTGCAGCAGCAACAACTGGATGAGTGTGTGTCAGTAGCAGGGGTTTGCCCGAAACTGGGCATAATTTTTGTCCTGCTGCAAGCCAGGCATTCTGCACACGGTCAGAGAAACACACACCCGTCTCTCCAAGCTACACACAGTGATGCGTGCAAAGAGAGGAACAGGATTCTGAGCCGGATTGAGTGGTCCGGAGGTTCAAAGCCAGCCGTTGCGGGGGGTCACTCCTTACCTGGGTTGGGGTGAGCACCTGGCCAAGTTCCTCCAGCGCCAAGGTCCCATAGAGCACCCGCAGGGGGTGCGCCGGCTTCTCGTCCGCCTCGCTGAGGCTCAGAGGCCCGTCCCAGTCGGCGACGTCCAGAGGCATCCTCGGGGCAGCGACCACGCGGGAAGGGAAGGCGGCGCAGTCTGAGCGGGGAGACCCGCGTCTTGCTCCTTCGCCCGCGCGGCCCCGCCCCGACGGCCCCGGCCAGCCCACCCGCTGCGGCTCTGGGAGGCTCCCATTGGAGGCCTGGAGCGGGACGGGAGAGAGGCGAAGCCAGGCTTTGCCAAGCTCGGCCTGGCGCCAACGCCCTAGCCCTGCCCCCGCATCAAAGGACGGGACGGGCGGCTCCTCTCTTTGCACGCATAAGAACGAGCCAGCTGGATCAGACCAGAGTCCACCTAGTCCAGCACTCTGCTACTCGCAGTGGCCCACCAGATACCTTTGGGAGCTCCCATGCAGGATGTGAAAGCAATGGCCTTCTGCTGCTGCTGCTCCCGAGCACTCAAGGTGGCTTACAAGCTCCTTTCCCTTCAGGGTATTGCTTGGAGAGGCGGGTGTGTGTTTCTCTGACCATGTGCAGAGTGTCTGACTGGCTTGCAGCAATGACAAAAATCATGCCCAGTTAAGGACAAGCCTTTGAAACGACAGGGGGTGGAGGGGGGGGGGTGCGGGAAGGCAGGACTCCGACGATCTCAGCCGCGACTGGACACTTGAGACCGTGCTCCTATGCCTTTGACATGCAAGCAAGCCCCATTGGACTCGGCGAGGGTGACTTCCGAGTAAAACATATGAGGTCTTTGTGCTCAGGTTGCAATGGCGCGCTGCTGACTTGGGAACGATCGTGCTGCATTCCAGGGGTTTCCTCTCCACCAGAGCTGGTTGAACGCGGCTCACAGAAAACCGGGGCTGGGCGGCACTTTAAAGCGTTTGTTTCCGGGACAGTTTCTATTTCAGTGGGCTCCGATGATCGACTCAAGTGTCCGACGGAATAAAACGCCGCTGCTCTTGAAGGGGCCCTTCAGCCTGGCCCGCGGCGGCTGCAAGTTGAATCCCCGAGTTGTGGCTTCGCTTCCAAGCTGCGATCCCAGGCGTGCTTACTTGGGAGTAAATCCCGTGGAGGCCAGTGTGAGGCAGCAGGCAGGCAGTGGCTAGCCAGCCCTGACTATCTCTTGCCTTGAAGAAGATACGACGAGGTGGCCAGAAATAGGTTGCGTCTCGACAGCCATTCAAACGTGCCGCCGGTTCTAGGTTGCTGTCAAAGGAAAGAACAAGGGGCTGGGATTTAAAAAAACAACAACACACCACTTTGGTGCTGTGTGGTTTCCGGGCTGTATGGCCGTGTTCTAGCAGCATTCTCTCCTGACGTTTCGCCTGCATCTGTGGCTGGCATCTTCAGAGGATCTGATGTTGGGAAAGCAAGTGGAGTATATGTCTGTTGGAGTGTCCAGGGTGGGTGTTTGTCTTGTCTGGAGAAACCTTGTCTGGAGAAACAGACAAGGTTTCTCCACCCACCCTGGACACTCCAACAGACATATACTCCACTTGCTTTCCCAACATCAGATCCTCTGAAGATGCCAGCCACAGATGCAGGCGAAACGTCAGGAGAGAATGCTGCTAGAACACGGCCATACAGCCCGGAAACCACACAGCACCAAAGTGATTCCGGCCGTAAAAGCCTTCGACAAAACACACCACTTTCTCACGATCATTATTATTGTCTGTCAATTGGGCGTTATCTTATATTATTTTCAGTAGCTGTTAATGATTGCCACCTCTGGAATGGGAAACAGCTGGAGATTTTGGTGGGGGCAGTTGAACCTGAAGTGGATATTTAGGGAGGGTATGATGCTGTAGATTCCACTTTCCAAATCTGCTGTTTTCTCCAGGTGAACTCATCTCTGGCCCCTGGAGATTTGTTGCACTCCAGGGCGATCCCCAGCCATCCTCTGGAGCCATCCCCTGGAGCATAGGTGTCGAACTCGCATGCTGGCAGGGGATGATGGGAACTGTAGTCCATAACATCTGGAGGGCTGCGACACCTATGCCCTGGAGGATGGCAACCTCCATAACTATATCTATATCTTTTAACTATCTGATCGTTTGCATGCCATTCCAAAGCAACGAACAAGAGAAAGCGGATATGGAAATATACCAGTTTGTATAATATGATCGGTTAGTTCAATCAAAGGAAGCTGATTGCCTTGCTTGAAAGTTTTTGAATTGGAAAATATTGGCACTGTAAGAATTTATAGGAATTTTAGAGGGTTATTATGGAATGCTAGTACTGTATATTTTGAATTTTTTTTTTATAGACGATTTTATTGTTATGTGAGGTGGATACGCTGCCTCTGAATATTGTTAGCCGCCCCGAGCCTGGCCTTTGAGCCAGAAAAGGGCGGGATATAAAATCTAATAAAATAAAATCTGTGCTGTGAAGCTATCTTGGATTGAGCATCTCTCTTGCGTTGATCGCCAGTGGCCAGCAGAGGGGGCTAGAAAGCTGTAATGGAGCCGTCTTTTTACACTGCATTCAAATAGCTACCGATAAGTCTTCGAGTCTACTCAACATCCCTTCCAGGATGAATTTCCCTTCTCTTATATTTACGGTAGTTATCTTCAATTATCTTATCACCCATACTGTGGTGAATGAGTTTGCAAACCTGAAAACCAATTTTGTTCCCCAGGTTTGTTGTGTTGTTTTGTTTTGTGATTTGCTGGTAAAATTGTTGTTTTTAGGGCAATTTTTAGTCCTTCAAATTTAAAAAATGGTTATTAAGTGCTGTGATATATGGCAACCCTATGAATCAATTACTTTCAAAATGTACTATCCTTAACAGTCTTGTTTAGGTCTTGCAAACTTTTAAAATTAATTTAAAAAATACTGTCTGTTGTGGGTTTTCTGAGCTGTGTGGCTGAGGCCTGGTTGTTTTTGCTCCCAATGTTTTGCCCACATCTTTGACTGGCATCTTCAGAGGCCTGTCATGTTAAGATGTGTTTCTATATATGCCAACCGAACCTTTGTTCCTGTAGGTGACTTGCACTCCTTACTGGGCATAACCGTCTCCTTGCATGGAGTGAGAGTGTGCGCTCAAACACACCCCTAAATCCACCTGCAATGCTTTTAAAGGCCAACAGTTATAGTCAAACTATCTTTCCAATATATTATTTAATCTTTATTCCATCCTTTCCCAGAAGCTTTGGGATGCATATGTGATTCTCCCTTACTGCACTTTCTCATCACAACAACCCTGCGAAGTTGGCCAACCTGAGAGACTACAACTGTCCCAAGGACACCAACAAGTTTTATGACAGACTGGGAATTTGAACTTGGGTCTTTCCAGGCCTGGGCCTTGTCCAGCTCCGTAACCACAGCCCCACATTGTCTCTCCTCTGAGACTGATCTTCTGAATGAGGAGGAAGAAGAGTTTGGATTTATATCCCCCCTTTCTCTCCCGTAGGAGACTCAAAGGGGCTTACAATCTCCTTGCCCTTCCCTCCTCACAACAAACACCCTGTGAGGTAGGTGGGGCTGAGAGAGCTCCAAAAAGCTGTGACTAGCCCAAGGTCACCCAGCTGGCATGTGTGGGAGTGCACAGGCTGATCTGAATTCCCCAGATAAGCCTCCACAGCTCAGGCGGCAGAGTGGGGAATCAAACCCGTTTCCTTTAGATTAGAATGCACCTGCTCTTAACCACTATGCCACTGCTGCTCCCTCAGAGAATACCCTTGACCATTCTCTGAGAAACCCCAAGATTGCCTAGAGCACAGCTAAAAACTCCACCGTGCTGAGAGATCAGGCGTGCCTCTGTCAGATCAGTAAACATGAATAGAAACCCATCAGAAAGCTGAAGTTGTTTCTCATTTCTATTTGGAGCTGAGGTTCGGGCTGCAGCATCAGTCAAATGTACAGCGACGTCTACGTATGACTGATGCTGTTTCTCGTAAGGGAAACTCGCCCTGGCCATGTCTGCATAGACAGTTTGCATAAATTGCCTGCAGAAGTTTCCCCCCTTATTGTTGCAGGAAGACTGAGCTGGCAGCAAAATGCAGCCACAACTGCACATTTGGCAGGCTGTGTGGTTTGAAACAGGAGCAGATGAGAGAGCTCTGGACAATGGTGAACACATTAGAGTTGGGCTGGGGGGAGGTAAATATATTTCTCTCTGTTCGCAAGTGTATAGAAATGATGAGTGGAGACTGTGGATAGAGAAAACAATCCCTCATTGTGTGTTACTGGAATTCTGGGTCCTAGAAATAAATAGAGAGGCATGAAGTTCAGAAGGAATAATGCTCACGGTTCACATCCAACAGTTTGCAGCACAAAACAATTACCAAACATTCCTGTTTTGTTTCTTTTGTATTTCCTTTTTTTTGTCAACCATTTTGTTTTTCCACTTGTGACATTTTGGTTTTTTGTGTTGACTATGCATACATTTTGAAACATTATGTATTCATACAATGGTACGGATAACACTTACAGAATGTAGCAGTACAATGCTAAGAACAAACAGTCTGGAGAGTGTGACTCTGTTTTTTTATGTTGGGTGTTATGGAGTGGTATTTAGGAACTGGCTTTAAGATCTATTGTATAAATCAGTGGTGGCGAACCTTTTCAAGACCGAGTGCCCAAACTCCAACCCAAAACCCACTTATTTATCGCAAAGTGCCAACCTGGCAATTTAACCTGAATACTGAGGTTTTAGTATAGAAAAAATGGTTGGCTCCAAGGCGTGTGTTACTCAGGAGTAAGCTTGGTGGTAGTCAGTGGCTTTGCTTTGAAGCAACTGTGCAACGCTTCGAACTGGTGAATCACAACCCTAGGAGGGTTTACTCAGAAGCAAGCCCCATTGCCAGCAACCGAGCTTACTCCCAGGTAAAGGATCATGCTTTCCCATGAAAATCAGTAGGGTTTAATAGCGCTTAACAGGGTTACCTACACTGCTTCCCCAAAACTAGATCTTAGGTTTAATGCTAATAATCTCCCTGAAATAATTACGCTATTATCACATGACGAACCCATGCCATAGGTTCGCCACCACTGGTATAAATGCTTTGTAAACATCTGCATATAAGTAGCACAAGCCATTTAATAAATTTTTAAAAAATGTCTAAACATATGGAGCATAGGTTTACTATCATTTCTGTACATACACAAAGAAAAACGTTATTTTAAATGCTATTTCCATCTCCACAAACATTGGAAAAATACTTTTAACAATGGGAATGAAAGTACTTACAGGTAGAACTTTGGCATATAAGGTGGAATTCCTGGGTTGAAGGCACCAGAAAGATGGAAAATTCCATTTGTTTTCAATGTTAATGACTACAAGATTTTAATTTCTTTCCTCAAAGACAGGAAACAATGATGTAATCAAATTGTACAAATACTTACCTAAACATATATAAGCCCAATATTTATATCACAATACAGCAAGGTGTGACTTTGTTTAGGACTGCTCTATAAATTGCTGATAACATATCGCTGGACAAATCTTGTTGGAAAATGGTTGCTTTGCGTTGGCCTTGCTTCTTTTAAAAACACGCTGTTTAGAGCGATGGTCAGCTTGACTAAAATTCTACTTTGTTTTGGTGAGTAAAATCCAGTGTGAGAAAAAGGAAAATGGTGCAACAATAAAGGATTAAAATTTCACATGCACAAGTGAAAATCGATTGGAAACGTGTTGGGACAGAAACAGCAGGGATATGAATTTTAAAATGAGCGACGTCGCAGACCTCAGGATCCATACAGACAACAGCTTACTGTATTAAGAAACATATGGTGCACATTAGCGTACCATATAAGTGACCCTGTCATTTGTATTGGTGTAGTAGTGGTTAAGAGCAGGTGGGTTCTAATCTGGAGAACCAGGTTTGATTCCCCACTCCTTCACCTGAGTGGCAGAGGCTTATCTGGGGAACCAGATGTGTTTCCCCATCCCTACATTCCTGCTGGGTGACCTTGGGCCAGTCACAGTTCTCTCTGAACTCTCTCAGCCCCGCCTACCTCACAAGGTGTCTATTGTGGGGAGAGGAGGGGAAAGGAGCATGTAAGCTACCTTGAGTCTCCTTACAGAAGAGCAAGGTGGGATATAAATCCAAAACTACTACTCTTCTTCTCCTGTGCTTGGGATTGTTGTAGAATTCTGCTCTTGACTTTGTAGGTGAATACAAACAGCTTATTCAATGTTTACATATGCAGGGTAGAAACATACTACTTTTAAAAAGGGGAATCTATATTCATCTTTTACAGGGTGGTGGAGATTCTCATTAAAGTTTAAAAGCCCATTAATATGAACACAACTTCCAACTTAGAGTCCTGCCAACCAGGGATCCTGGCTGCCCTTCCGTTCTATCACATTAGCTCAAAAGTTGGGAAATCCAGAACTTCATCTGCCATTTACTTCCCCAAGAGATAAGAAGAGCCAGTTTGCCGATATGTTTTCAAAAGGAGTACAATTGGCTAGTCTTCCAATTCAGTCCATTCTGAGAAGCTTTTCTTATACTGGGGCATGAGCATTGTGCAGAGATGCACGGGGGGGGGGGGAGATGGCACCCGGGGCAACACCTGCTCCGGGTGCCCCCCAGCCCTCTTCAGATATATAGATATTGATATAAAGGTTATGGGCCCAGAACGCCCCACCCCTTCTGTGCCACCCCCCTAAAGGTTATGGGCCCAGAATGAAGGTCCCTCTGGCCCCTTCCTCCACAGCTTCTGAGAGCGTGTATGTGGTCTGTGAAGTTGACTGTTTCGGCAATAAACGCTATAGTAATGTAGATGTGTAACACGGAAGAAAGGATTTCTTATTTCATCTCCATGTAACCCTCCCTTATACCCATTTATAAAAAGCAACTGAGAACCTGTCTCTTCTGTTCTACTTGCTAACATACGTCTACCCAACAATCCCCCACCCCCTCCCCGCGCCCCTTGGCGTGCTCTTAGGGCTGCGTTCGGCCTGCGCCATCCCCGGCTCCGGGGCAGCGCGCGCCATCAGGTCGGTGGGGAAGGGCCGGGAGGGATCGAACCCCTCCCCACCCGGGAAAGGCAGGAGGGGCGCTTCGGTAGCGGCCCGGGCGATCCCTCGCCCCTTCGGGGAGCTTCCCCCTTCCCCGCCCCCGATCCCCGCCCCGCCATCTCTCGGCGAGCGCAGCGCCTTGACGCTCCGGCGGGGGAGGGCGCCCGCGCTCGGAAGCGCCCCCGCTTGCCCCTGCGTGCCCGCCCGCCCGGGCGCCCGGTTGCAGAAGGCGGCGAAGGTAGGTAGGCAGGCAGGCAGGCGGGCGGGCGGGCGGGCGGGCTGCTGGGGCCCCTCCTGGGTCGGGCAGGGGAGCGCAAGGAAGGCGAGCCGTGCCTAGCCTCCCTCCCTCCTGCCCTCCGTCCGTCCGTCCATCCATCCATCCATCTCTCCTCCCTTCACCGGCGATCCCGGCGGCTCCTCCCGACCGGCTCCTTCGCGCTCTGCTTTTGTGTCTGGCTCTTGCAGCAGCAGCTGGGGGCGGGCGGGAGGCAGATCCGGGGCCCCCCTTGGGGTGCGCCTCCTTCCCTTCCCCCCCCCCCTTCCATGAGCTGCCTATGCTGGCTGGGGAGGCCAGCCCCGAAATCAGCGGGGAGCCCTTTTGGGGAGGGGGGCTGCGAGGCCGGCAGCCGGGAGGCGCAGGGGATGGGGTAGCCGTCCCTCGCCCGGCTCAGCACCCTCCTCCTCCTCCTTCACCCCTGCAGGCTCGCCGGGCTGCCCCTGCGTCGCTGGAGGACCGGACCGGACCGGGGCCAGGCTGCGGAAAACGGGCATGACGGCGCCTCGGCGGAGAGAAGGGGCGACGTCTCCGGAGCCGGCCGGGTTTCGCGGCCCCCCACGCCCGGCACGGGAGCGAGGGCCTCTTCACCTGGTCCCGTTGGCGTAGCCTTGGAGAGAGACCCCCGCCTCCCGAAACGCCCGTCCTGCCTTGGCACAGTCTGCGGGGCCCATCGGAGTTGAGGAATCTGCTTGCCCCCCCCCCCACACGGCTTTTCAAGGCGGAGGAAGCCACCCAACCCCCCCCCCCCCGCAAGAGCTTGGCCAGCTGCTCCCCGCTCTGCAGTGGGACTACAGTTGAACCTACAGAGGCCAGGCCAGTGGGGCTGCAGAGGTTTCTTTGCAAAGAGACCGGTGCTGTGGAAAAGCTGGCTAGCATTGGTGGGCCCTGGGGGAGATTTTTTTGGAGGCCTGGAATGAAATGGATGCCGTCACCCCCCTCCCCTTTTGCCCCGTTTGACAGCCAGGCAGGGAGAATTTTTGCTGAGAACTTCTCCCGGTTCCTTTTCGGCTTCTGCCTGAAATTAGAAAGATCCCGGTACACCAGCAACAGGCCTTTCCTTCTGTTTCTCCCTGGGAAAGCCTTCCGGGGCTTCTCGTTGGCATTGTTTTTGCGGGAGGCTGACAGGTGTTTTGCTCCGCATCTCGAAGGCCCAACAAGGTTATGCCTGAAAAAACCTGTTTCTGCCGCTCTGTTCTTAAAAGACGGGTTGGCCCAGCGAATGTATGAACTCTTGCATTCTGTGTTTCTTGACCCATGAGGCCGGTGGGATTCCTTGCCTCCTGACCTGATTGAGAAACTCTCTTCTCTGGCTTCCTCCATCCACAAAGCTAGAATTCCCTTGTGGGGCTCAGGATGCGGGTAAGAAACTGCCTCCTTGTCGGAGCACCCTGAAAGGGGGAACATTGTCTGAGCCCCGCAGGTGCTCCTGAGCCTATGGAGAGGATACCTGCCTGGTGACCCTTGACTCTTCCGTGCCTGATCGCCAGGAACTGGCACCATGGCACGGCATGGCACGGGGATGCTGGTCTTGGCCAACGGACTGGGCTTCCCACCCAACAATGTGGCCCGTGTGGTGGTGTGGGAGTGGCTGAATGAACACGGGCGATGGCGGCCCTACACGGCGGCCGTCTGCCACCACATCGAGAATGTTCTGAAAGAGGATGCCCGCGGGAGTGTGGTTCTGGGGCAGGTGGATGCCCAGCTGTCTCCATACATCATTGACTTGCAATCCATGCATCAGTTCCGTCAGGACACAGGTAGGGAGGGGCAGAGTACTGGCACAGTAGAGATGAAGAGGCAACCATATCCCTGTTGGGCACTGATCTCGATTCATAAAACTATGCATATACCTGGTGCGTGTGTGGGAGTGTGTGTGTGTTTGCTTGAATTCTCCCTCAAATGGAAAAAAATATCTCACAGGACATAGGAAAGTAGGACATTGTATCTTGTGTTGGGTAAATTTCCATCGCCCTTCCAGTTTCTCCATCCGGAGATCAAAGCTACCTGTCATGTTGATGTGAGCTTGCCTGTTGGAATTACAGGATGCACCTTCCTCACAGTAGAAATACTAGATTTCTGCATGCAGGGAAAGTCCTCCATGGAAATTATTTAGTATGTTCTCTCCCCCATTGGCACTCTTAAGGGATGTAGGATACAGATCAGTGGAATTTGTTGTAAGTGTAAGCCAGCTCAGACATTAAAGTCTGAAAATTGGGAACTGAGCTAGTGTGTGGGGCTGGAAGATCTCCCTATATCTGAACTGGGTGTCTGAGTAGTCTTTGAGCTGATAGATATTTGTAGGAGTTAACTCTTGAATTTGGGTTTAGTGCTAAGGCTATCTCCCCTGAAGAACACTCAAATGAGTATTTTAATTTATTGTATAATCTTTGCATCAGATAGGGGCTCATGGCTGCAAAAGAAATAATTACAAATGTCACAATAAAAATGTAAAAACATGAAAAGACGAAGACTCAAATGTAAAACTAGGGATAAGAGTCTTATGAAAAGGCTTTTTGAAATTAAAAGAAAAGTCTTCAGTTGGTATTGGAAGGGCATCATTGAGGGAACCAAATGTCACTGTTCTTCTGGGTAAGCACAGAGAACTGATCTTTCCCCATGAGGGCTAGTCTCTTTGTGTCTGAAGTTGGAGGAAAATTAGCAAATTGCTTGCATGCAAGGAAACCCATCTTCCTCCACACCTTCTGTTTTGAGAAGGCAAAGTCTATTAGGGTTATACATGGGATGGGGATCTCAGTAGGGACTTTGACTTTGCAGTGCATTTACTAGCATCTTTTCCCATTCATAAACTAAAATCTAAAATAAAAGGAAAACCAGATTTCCTTTTTAAAAAAAACAGAAAAAAAGCACTTTAAAGACTAACAGATTTATTGTGGCATCAGTTTTTGTGGAGTGGAGCCCATTTTGCCAAACACATCTGTTGTTGTTTGTGTTGAAACAGACTAACAGTGTAATCCCAGTCAGCTACACCCTTCTCTACTCATTGATTTCGGTGGATTGAGAAGGGCGTAGCTTGATTTAGGATTACACTGTAGTATTCCTCCAGAACTAATTCTTTTAAAGAGTACAATTCTAGATCTTATGACCGGTGGAAAGAAAGGCTGAGTTCAGAATTACACGCAACTTGTGTTCGGGGCAGCTGAAATTTTAGCTGTCTCTCTGCCCGTTCTTTGCCGCTCTCCTCCCAACTTGAAAAATATACAACTGTGCAGAATTTAATGTGATGTGGCACATCACCAACATTTCGCTCCACTGTCTGTTTTCCGTTCCAGCATTAACAGTCAGAGTGGCTCTAAGTACATGCAGAGTGCCTTCTGCTCGCCACTGAATGCACACATCTAGTTGGTGCGAGATCACAGTCTGGAGCCTACAGCTTTTGAATAGCCTTGAGCTCCAGCACAGTGGTGGGATTCAAATAATTTAACAACCGGTTCCGAACTTCTGGTGGTGGGACTCAGTGGTGGGATTACAACTGGTTCTTCAAACTGCACAAAAAATTAGCTACTGGTTCTACCGAATAGGTGCGAATAGGCTGAATCCCACCACTGCTCCAGCACCTAGCACTACAGAGCGGTGCCCTCTGCCCTTTTTGGCTGGGCCAGCTCAACACTGTGGTTATGTGGTGACTTTAGTCTTTTGATACTTGAGTGTGGAGGGGGTTGACTGTTTTTCAGGACACTGAAAGGGATAGGATGAAGGCATGCCTTTTCTGGGCGTGCGCCAGATTGCCCCTAGTTGTGACCAAGCAGTGCAAAATCCCTTACACTGGTGGCTCGAGACCGCCTAGATCCTTGTTGTCTGCAATGTCACTTCCGCACATGCAGAATAATGCACTTTCAGTCCACTTCCAAAGCACTTTGCAGCTGGATTTTACTGTGCAGAATAGCAAAATCCACTTGCAAACAATTGGAAAAGTGGATGGAAAGTGCAGTATTCTGCATGTGCAGAAGGGGCCTTGAGAGCAGGTCAGCAGGTTTTGCAGACTCATTCATATCATCTGCTATCC
Organism: Sphaerodactylus townsendi; assembly: GCF_021028975.2. Classification (NCBI taxonomy): domain Eukaryota; kingdom Metazoa; phylum Chordata; class Lepidosauria; order Squamata; family Sphaerodactylidae; genus Sphaerodactylus; species Sphaerodactylus townsendi. The sequence continues at coordinate 39,879,486 of NC_059437.1, forward strand.
AGTTCTTTGAACTCTGGATTGAGCCTGGGGCCTTCTTCACACAAAGCCAGGGCTCTGTCCAGTGGTGGAATCCAAAAATTTTAACAACAGGTTCCGATGGTGGTGGGATTCAAACAGTGGCGCCGCCGCACACACACACCTCCAGTCCCTATTGGGCCGGGAGGTTGCTTTAGTAACCCCTTCTCAGCACTCCGAAAAAATTACTCACCACTTCTAGAGAAGTGGTGAGAACTGGTTGGATCCCACCTCTGGCTCTGTCCCACTGAGTCATGCCCCCCACCTCACCGCCTGTCAAATACTTGCAAAATCTGGTGTCCGGAGCCCCTGGCCAGCAGCACTTGGTCACAAGCTGGATATGTACACACATAGATCTTTTGTCCCAGTTTTTCAGGGCTTTAAAAGCCTTGTTAACTTGCTTAGAGAAAGTTACAAACCCTGGTGCTGCCAGGTAAAATGTTACTTCTATCCTGAAGGGCCGAGGAGTAGTAAAGTAGTAGAGAAGTTTCTGTTTTTTGCTAAGCCTTACCTGCCCCACCTGCATTGGTAGGCAAGGCCATAAGGAAAGTATTTCTTTGTTTTGAAATATCTGCATCTCGTCCCTCCATCAAAGATGTTCAAGGCAGCTCATGTTGTGTTGGATCTTGCAAATCTGTTACATTAATGGGTTGGGGGAGGGAAATTTCTCCTAGGCTCATTCCGCACATGCAGAATAATGCACTTTCAAACTTCTTTCAGTGCTCTTTGAAGCTGTGTGGAATAGCAAAATCCACTTGCAAACAGTTGTGAAAGTGGTTTGAAAATGCATTATTTTGCGTGTGTGGAAGGGGCCTTAGAAACAGCTCTTGCAATAGTGTAAGGCTCCTTGCATATGGCAAAGTACCTTTATTAGCAGAATAGATCCACATTAATAACAGTAACATCCACATTTATGCTACTGTATAATCATCACACTAAAATACCAAATCACATGAAAGGATTCTATTTTGAAATATTCTGAATGTTAATTCCAGCAATCAAGAAGTCAAGTCCCTGTTTGTTAGATTGCAGCCCAGTAGCACCTTAGCGACAAATTAGATTTTGGGGGCATGATCTTTCAAGAATCAAAACTTTCTTCATCTGATGCAAGTAGGAATGAAGATCCCTGGGTCCTTATATCCCAGGTGTCCTCCGAAACTATCACAACATTTGATGGAAATTAACTGAAGAATTCCCTTAAAAAAAACTTCTGTACGTTTTCTGTAAGTCTGTAAAAACAGATGCAGGCAAAACGTTAGGAACAAGATCCACCAGACCATGGCCACACAGCCCAAAAAACCCAGTACAACCAGTTCTGTAAGTTTATCTATGCTTTGATCTGGATGGCCCAGGCTAGCTTGATCTTGATAGATCTTAGAAGCTAAGCAGGGTTGGCCTGGTTAGTTCTTGGGTGGGAGACCACCAAGGAATAGCATTGTGCAGAGGAAGGCAATGACAAACCACCTCTGTTAGGCTTTTGCCTTGAAAACCCGACTGGGCTGCCATGTCAGCCGCATGTTGTCAACACTCTACACACACGTGAGCGTGTTTATTTAAAATATTTATTTGCTTGTCTTTCTTCTGAGCATCTCAGAACGTTTTTGTGATGTCCGATGTCTAATTGGGCCATTTTTTTACATGTAGGTATTTACAAAATTTTCCAGTATTTTGCCCCAACTACCTAGTAGTTAATAATATCTGCTGCTGATATTAAGTTGCACATCCACATAGATGTAATGCTGCAAAATATTGCTACTATAACAGCAACAACTTTGAATGAACGACTAGCTGGAAGCTGCAGTGTAAATCAAAATGTTTATTTGACATTGGTTAAGCTCCACTTTTCTCTCCAGTAGGGATCCAAAGTGACTTACAGCATTCTCTCCTTCTCCCCATTTATCCTCAAAAACAACCTTGTGGTGGTAGGTTAGGCTTAATGTGTGTGAGTAGCCCAAGATCACTCATCAATCTTCCATTACAAAACTAGTCCGACTTTCTAACCACTACGCTATGCTGGCACTTATAAGGCTTCCATCCCATGGTGGGATTCAAATAATTTAACAACTGGTTGTTCACAAGCACCATTTTAACAACCAGTTCTGCCGAAGTGGTGTGAATCCCACCACTGCTCCCATCACACACAGTCATATCAGGTGAATCCTGGCTCTCAGGGGTAGCAACAGTTTTATTTTTAACTTAAACAAAGGTCAATTGAAACAGAAATGTTTCCCCTGATATTGGAAATACCATTTCCTTTATATCCTGCCTTTTGTCCACCCTCAGATTCAAGGTGGTGACCATAGGGTTGCTAGAACATCTTTCATCCAGGATCTGACCACACCCAGATCTGGTCAGCATCAGCAAATATACTTCATCCTGTGCCATTTTTGATCCTGTTCTGGAGATGGTCAAAGATAATCAAGGCAGTGCCAAGCAGATGTCCCACGAAGGCTCATACACAGCAGAGGCCCCCTTTCCCGGTTAGGATGTCTGGAAAATCCCTGCTCTGAAAGTGTTTTTGATTCGGTTGCGTCCATCCCCCCAGGCGATCTCAATTACATGCCCTCATTAAGCAGTCCCGAGATTGCTGAGTGGTTTCCCTTCATAAAGTTCTCTGCTAAAATGATCTCCCTGCCTAGAAGCCCTAGTGGTGTTGGAGTCTGTGATCCTCGTTTGGGGTGGCGGTGCTCATTCTACAGTTTTACAACCGAGCATAAGTGCACTGCGCAATAAGAAGCTAAATTGAATGTGCTGAAAATGTCTGGTAATAATTGCATTGATATTTGGAGCTGAAAGCTCTCCAAGGGGAAGAGCCAGTTTGAAAAGGGGGGGGGGAATGCACACAATCATTATTATTTTTTCCTTTGGTGGTTTTAATGACCTCTTTCACCTCAAAGTGGACCATTCCACTGAAAAACTGTCAAGACTTGAATTCATTATAATTAATTCCTGCAGTCTCATAGGAGATTGCGGCTGTGTTATCAGGCTGTTTCTAGATGTAATCTGAGAGTAGCAGGCCAGTTTTGGGGTGGAAGATCCAAGTTCAGATTTCTCTTCAACTGCAAAACCCTGAGCGAGTCATGACCTTCTTGCTTAGCTCATACTTGGCTCCAAGCTTGCCGAGTACTTAAGTGCTGTTCTTTTCAATAAGCCCTTCCTGCGCATACCCAGTGTTATAGATATTGCACAAGGATTTCATGGGTGCACTGTTTAACTGATAACTCACTGAATTCAATACTTTAACAGTGTTTTGGTGGACTGAAATGTGAGTTTCCCTCAACTGTTTTGAGTGGCACATTCTTGTAAAACTAAACTATTTTTTGACGTAAGCATTTGAAAAACCGTTTCTGGCTGGCACCTTCTTAGAGGCATCCTTCTTTTTTCTATCTGAATTTCCCCACCTTTCCAAGGAATTCAGGACAATGTAGGTGATTTAAGTTTCATTTTATCCTCACAACAGTGTTGTGAGCTGACTGGATGAAACACAGGGCGTTGTTGGAATCTGAATTCATACCTTAATCGCATCATCTGAAAACAAAGCAGTAATAGTTTTCCACATTCAAAACAGAACATCTGTACCTGGTTGAGGGAATTAACTGACTAGAATGTCTTTCATCAAGATGCAGATCAAGGCATAGTTAACCATGAAATGGCTGTCACAGGCAGAGGTGCACCGGGGGGGGGGGGGATGGCACAGGGGGTAACACCGTCCCCATGTCCTTCAGCCCCGCTCCGCCAGGCTGCTCTTTCAGCCAGTGGAGAAGGACAACGGCGATCCCGGGCAGCCTGGCGGGCCTGGTGGAGCTGGGCCAAGGGGTGCCTAGTGGACCTACGGCAGGCTCCTGGCCTGGGCGGGGGCACCTCTCCGAGAGAGGGGTGTGGGGTGATTTTGCGCCCCCACGTGATCTAATGGGTGGCAGCTGGGGTGATAAATTGGGTGGGATATAAATTGAATAAACCAAACCAATTATCTCCCATGTCCCTCTGGCAGATACGCTACTAGTCACAGGTTTCCTGTGGGGGGTGGGAGGTCTAAAACCAGTACAATGCCTAGTTCTATGTAGATAGGCTGAACTGGGATGCTACTCATATGAAGGTGAACCTAATTTCAGAGAAAGAAAGGGACTTGGAGCAAGGCTTCTTTTGTAGACCTGAAAGTTTTGGAAAAAGTTCATAATGGAGGAGACACAGGCACCTCCCATAAATATGCTGGATCCAACCCCAGGCACGACGTATATTGTAGTCAAACGCCAGGTAGCACCTGAAGATCTTCCAGAATTACAGGGTTTCCAGGTGACAGAGATCAGGTCCCCTAGAGAAAAAGTCTACCAGTGACAATACTCCACATTTTCTGGGAGGAAAGAATAAATGCGACACACTGTAACAGAGAGGCCGTATTCGATAGATGGCATTCATAAATTAAATTACCAAAAAGATGGACATTTTAAAAGCATCCGTTGGAGTTATTTTTAATATCCTTCATAAAGAAATCATAGCTGATCATGTTGATGCAAGCTAAACAGTTGTTTGCTTGCCTTTTGCTTTGGAAAATGGATTTGGGTAGTACAGAGAGCTTGTTTAGGCAAATTCTGCATGTATACTAAAACATGATCCAGGTTACTTGGGTACTTACACATGCCGCATTGTTGTCAACTCTTCTGAGGGGAGTTGATGTTTGAAAATTGAAGGGTCTGTGCAGATACTGAATGGCTGTTTGTCAAAAACCATCCTCTCTGGTACAGTTTCTCAGCTTAGAAACGAGCTGTTGTGAGTGGGAAAAATCAGGTGTAATACGGTTGTTTAAATACCTTGATAAATCACTGTCTCTTTTTGTGTCTGTTTTTCCCTATGGAGTATGCCTAATTAAAGTGTTGTTAGAGCGAGGTGTTAGAATTGTTTCTTCTCAAGGTTCAGTCATCGCCCTTCCTTGGGTCTTTAGTAGGGTAAAATGGGAGGTGGATATCTTGAGTCTCTTTCGCTCATACATAATATAAACACTTGTGTGAACATGACGCCCCATGAGATACACTGTCTGCCACTTTGCATGCTACAACAACTGACGCTTATTTTGCACTTTTGACAAAAGATTGTAAGACGGGGTTTGTTTTGCCAACCACCACCCACCCTAGGCTTTGAAAATACTGGAGAACAGCGTATGGCAAAGTCAATGAATACAGCAGGCAGTGCATTTATTGTTTTTAAAAAATTGTATTTCACACTGTCAGCCCTTCATGAGATGGCTCACGGTCATAAAGCATAAACATACAATATAGTAAAATGGCAAGCGTATATATAATATTAAAAGACAAGAGGGAAGGGATAAAACACCTCTCAGTTAAAAGCAAAGTGGGTTGCCAGAAGAATGTCTCTAAGGAGGTACATGTTTAGAGACCAACAAGATATTTTGGACATAAGCTTTCCCCCCAAACTTACACCCCACATGGAGAGAGACCTGTCTCGAGATCATAATTGTCAGGCTGAATAATATAGGAGAAGGTGTCCCTAACGCTAATGACCGAGACCTTAAATTGAGCCTGAAGCAACGAAAGAGCCACTCCCCCAATAGTTGATGTGTTCTCTGTTGCCAGTCACGGATAGCAATGTGGCTGCATCGTTTCATACCAAATGAAGCTTGAACTTTTAAAACTATGGTGGAGTGAAAACGTCTGCCTACAGTCATTGGGGTGAGGATAAGAGTGTGAGTGACAGGTGTCTCTCACTGTTCCTCCGTGGAAATCCTTGAGGTGATTTCCTTCCCATGTCATCCTTTCCCATGACCTCTCTTTTAAGACCAGCTTTCAGTACGACTGGCAATCTCACTTTACAGCAGTAAACATCAGTTGACTCTGCCGTCTGGAAGTTTTGTTCCATTTTGCATTTTGTGTTTCATTTTAAGAGGGTTTTTTTAATTGTTTGCATTTTAGTGCTTGTATCTTCTTAAACTGTTGCAAGGTATCTTTGGGAGCTAAATACAGGGATACGGGTTTTATAAATAAAGGCATTAATTGTTAGGTCTGAGTTAATTAAAAATAGCAAAAAATGATAAGATGCTTTAAACAAAAAATCCAGCATGAAAGAACTATGTTTTCATTGTTATCAAATATAAAATAACCTTTCCTGGGAACAGCAAAAATCCTCCCCCACCCTTAAGTGGACTGAACAGCAATTGTTTTTACATACACACCTTGAGACAATATCCACCATATTTTTGACCTTTATTTCTCAGCCTTTATAGAGGAAATGTGAAAAAAGGCAGAATAATTTCAGAAGTTTAGCAAGCGGGATTTTTAAAAACATATTTTTGCTGATATTTTTAAAAAACCTACTTTGTTGAAAACTGATCATTTAGTTTATTTATTAAAGATCAGGTTGTAATGTGCTCCTCAATCCAAATGTTGTCCTGTTGGGTTCTACAAAAAAACAAACAAACCACCCAGCTTTTTGGATGTGGAATTAGTCTTGAGTTTAGTGGCCATTGCTAAACAGGTAATGGCATCAAAATGGGAAAAGTGAGAATCTTCTTTGGAGGGTGAATAATTCTAATCTACTGTATGTGGAACACTGCCTTATTCATTAAGTTAACATACTATCAAAGAGCCTAGATAGATAAATTCAAATGTTCAGAGATATATTTATTGTGTGTTGGGTATTATTTATAATGTTCTGGAATAGCAAGGTAGGATAAAGTGTTTCCTTATATATTGCATGATTATGAGTGATTATAATGCATCTTCCTGTAGTTGGGAGGATGAAAAATGTTAATATAGATGTTGTGTTTGTATTTTGTGTTTTTTTTAAATACCTAAAGTTTTGCAAGTGATGAACATGATCCACCTAGAAATCAAGCATTTAGACACATGGATAATTTCAGTAGTAAGGCTGCTATTGGAGCACAGTGACAAAGCATTTCTAATGTACATGCAGTTCAACCCTAAGAACATTTTCCTGGGAGTAACCCCCCATTGAATTGACATGAGTATGATTTGTGATTCTAAGTAGAATTGCTTAGGGTGGCATCAGCCTCTAACAGAATTTGTGGTTAAGGCTTGAAACAAAAGCCGGATTTGCATTGGGCTGAAGCAACTCCTCCAAAGCTCCTCCCCAACCCCACAAAGTATAACAGGTTGTTCGGAGTTAAAAAGCAACTATGAATGGATAAGATGGAGATATGGGTGGGGGCTGTGGTGCTGAAAGGGGAGGTAACTTATATTCCATCAAAACATGCCCTTCCTTGGTTGCTTTTCCCAAGGCAAGAAAAAGACAAGCTAAGAAGGAATGCTTGTCTTTTTCCCCTCTGCAATAGCATAGCTAAAGAGCAGCTATGAGAGAGGGAGAAGAAGAGGAGTTTGGATTTATATCCCCCCTTTCTCCCCTGTAAGGAGTCTCAAAGGGGCTTACAATCTCCTCCCCCCCCCCCGACAAGAAACACCCTGTGAGGCGGGTGGGGCTGAGAGAACTCCGAAGAACTGTGACTACCCCAAGGACACTCAGTTGGCATGTGTTGGAGTGCACAAGCTAATCTGGTTCACCAGATAAGCCTCCACAGCTCAAGTGGCAGAGCGGGGAATCAAACCCAGTTCCCCAGATTAGAGTGCACCTGCTCTTAACCACTACACCACTCTGGCTCACAGTTTTGATCAGGGGAAATGGTGACCGTGGAAAGAGTCCCTTCCCCAGCACTGTTACCATGATAAATATTGGTGCTCTGTCATTCCCCTCCCCCCTTCTGGCTCATCTCGCTGGCTCCTTTGAAAATACTTAACTATATACCTGGGGAATCTGATTACTGATCTTCATTTTAATGTGATTTGGCTTCAGAAACTGGATCAGATGGATTGGTCTCATCCACCACGGCTACTTTTATGTTACGATGATTAATTGTATGAGTTGTAGCCAATTAATTTATTGATTAAAATTTTGTGCATGAGTCAGACCAATAGCTCTGAAGCAGGAAGCAGATTTCTTTGAGTTTCAAATGATGCATGTGCCCGTTTTTGTGAAATAGTTAACTTTTCTTCCTCCAATACCTTAAAAGGATCGCCCCACATTCAAGACAGAGGGGAAAGCCTTTTGTAAGGCACCATTTGAGATTTTAAAGTGTGTTTACATTTAATTATGGCATTTATAAATGTTCCATCCTTTCTCTGAGATAACTGGAACCCAAAGTAGATTTTCTTATTAATTCTTAAAAAGAAACATTTTAAAAATCTGCTGTCTGATGAAATGGCAGCACCCTGCCCACTCAGGGCCTTAAAGGTTGACATCGAAATCTTGAAAACAATGAGGAATTCAAGCGGTAACCAGTGCTGTCTGCAGAGGACAGGTTTTATATGATCCCTCAGTGAAATTTAGATTCTCAGGTTCATGGGAATCTGGTTTGGAGGGGAGGGGGCTTAAGCCTTCCAATTTGATTTCCTTACTAACCCATTGGAAGAAACATGTGTACAGTTGGGGTTCCTATATGCCAACAATGGGCTACACCCAGTGATGGGATCCAAAAATTTTAGTAACAGGTTTCCATGGTGGTGGGATTCAAACTGTGGCGTAGCTCCAATGGGGCTGGGCAGGGCACGACGGGGACGTGGCCAGGAATTCCGGGGCAGGGCATTCCTGGGCGGGGCTGTGGCAAGTGACGCCTTGTCGGCTGCTGACCCGGTCCTTAGATGGAAATGAATGCACGCAGGCGCAGGCTGCCATGCACGCCGGTGCACCTCCTGGTAGACTGCTTCAAGTTCTGCGCGCTAGTGCTGAGAGGAGGGGTGTAACTAAGGCAAAAATCACGTGGCAAAATCACCAATTAGTAACCCCCTCTCGGCACACACAAATAATTAGTAACCTACTCTCGGGAACCTGTGAGAACTTGCTGGATCCCACCTCTGGCTTCACCTAAGTTTCTTCAGCAGGGTGAGACAGGGTATGTTTGTTTATATGTGTGTTCATATTGCTATGAAGTCACTGCTGACATGGCAACCCTTAGTGGGTTTTTCAAGGCAGGTGATTTGCCATTGCCTGCCTTTGTGTCATCATGACCTTGGATATTCCTTGGAGGTGTCCCATCCAAATATAATTCAGGGTCAGAGCTGAGAGTGTATGACTGGGGCAAGGGCATCTAGCAAGCTTTCATGATACGAGTGGGGATTTGGACCTGAATTTCCCAGGTCCTAGTCCTGCTCCTTAACCACTATGCCAGGTTGGCTCACATTATATATCTTGACTGATTTACGCACAACATGTCTGCTGCACGATGGGGGCAAATGTTCACCATGGCAAGATTTTTTGTACTGACCTATTTCCTCAAGCCCCGCTTTCACTTTGTATCCTCCCCACGGCAAGTGAGAGCACTTCTAGCATGTATTAAATTTTGCTTCAGTGCCAGAGTGGGCAGATCTGCCAGTGAGCCCTCCGTCAACAACCAGCCTCTTAGCTCCACCCTTCCTGGTTCCTTCCACTGCCGTCCATGCCTTCCCCCTTGTCCCCATTCCATGCTGCTAGCTCCTTACTGCTTCTCTAAGTGCTTTCATCTGGATTTTAAGTAGATGACCTTTAATGGCATGAGTTACAGAGTTTAAAATAAAATACAGAGATTTAAAAGATAAAATATAGAGCAAAATTAAGGTCGTTTGTTTATGACCGTGCATAAAAACCTGGCCGTTTGCTCTAGAGCATCCCTGGATTCGCTGTCTAACAGATAAACAGTCTTCTGATAATCTGTCCAGCTCTTAAACCCATCAATAAAGTGAAGAGAAACTTCATTCTGGCCCCATTATACAGAACACGATGTACAGTTTCTGCAGTTTTCAACGTGCAGATGCAGAAATGGTCACTATGGGGTGTATTGGAACTTCTTCCATCCCTCAAAGCGGAAGGAAGCACATTGCATGTCGGTGCTCCGGATCGGAAAGAGCAAACAGATATCTGGCCATGCCTCGGTGACCGTAAGAAATGCCAAGGGAGAGGGGAGAGTACAACTTTTTTTGCATGAAGTGCTTTTATCGAGATTTTGATATAAGTCAGTCTCTTTGTGGTTTCAGCTCAGTTCCCCAGGTCTGCTTCCACCCTCCCTGATGATCAGGAGGGCTTTTAAAAACTTTATTTGAAATACGCCTCTTTTTAAAAAAAATTAAGCCTCTCTTGCATCAGCAGTGAGAGAGAGAGGGGGGGGGGGAAGGGATGGGATGGGATGAGATGGGAACAGTAATCAGCGGAATAAAGAGAACTAGTGATGGGCAGAATTAAGAAAAACAGCAAAAGGAAAGCTCGGCTGAGACTAGCAAGCAGCTGTGAGGCAGGCACTTGGCTGCCTCCTCATGTGTAAACAGAGAAATGCGAGGAGACTACATTTTAGCCTCACCGCACAGCTACCAGCCCCGAGATAAGCTTTTCATGAGTAATGGGTCCTTATATATTTTATTTACTCACACATAGGAGAGGCCATAGCTTTGCATGAATATGTCTGTACAAACATAGATAACCTATTCTGATAAAGTTTGATATTCTAGGAACAGTTTTATTACAGGATCCTCCATTTATTTAGAGAACCTCCGAGAAGCAAGATAGAGTCCCGTCACTTTCCACTGCCAAGAATTAGGCTGTATAGTGAAGTTGCAGCCTGAATTAGGTCAGTTTGTCTATTTTTTCAATGAAACTGAGTTGTATTGTTGAAGGCTTTCACGGCCGGAATCACTTGGGTGCTGTGTGGTTTCTGGGCTGTATGGCCGTGTTCTAGCAGCATTCTCTCCTGACGTTTCGCCTGCATCTGTGGCGAAATATCTGCATCTGTGGCGAATATCTTCGATCCTCTGAAGATGCCAGCCACAGATGCAGGCGAAACGTCAGGAGAGAATGCTGCTAGAACACGGCCATACAGCCCGGAAACCACGCAGCACCCAAACTGAGTTGTTTTTCTATTAATATTAACACGCAGAGTCCTGTATGTTTGTGATGTTTGAACAGTGAAAAGCAGTTTATAAACAACTCTTGTTTTAAAGAGAAAACTGTTTATAGTGTGCCAAAATATTTCCGTAACCTTGGGAAGAGCTCTTGAAAACTAGAACGTACTAAAGGGATTGTGCTTGAAAAGCTAATCCCTTAGGATACTTATAAATTATACAGATAATTGTTGCAGAATTTATTCAACTTCTACTAATCAAAAGGAGGGATATACGACTATGTGGGCCTCTGATGTTCTACCCTCTGACTGCTGGAAATCTAATTCAGCAGCTCCATGTTCAGATTTCACCAGATGTTGCTTACATATTTGTAATTCTGTCTTTTCACTGATATGGGCTAGAATGAGTGTTGTGCATGTCCAGGTGGCACAAGCTATTACAGCTTTTCTCCAGACAACCAAAGATCAGTTCCCCTTGGAGAAAATGGCTGGTAGATGGACTCTATGACATTATATACCCCACTGAGTTCCCTCCCCAAACCCCACTCTCCCCAGGCTAGAGACCTCCAAATTCTCCAGGTAGATCCCAATCCAGAGTTGGCAGCTCCATCTAGAAAAGGATTTCCCAAAGTGGTGCCAGGACACCCACTAGCACTTCGGATGCCTGGCCAGTATTTCAGGATGTGTGCTGTGTCATATTAAAGCTGTGCTTACTATCTTCTGGCTTCTTTCAAATGAAAGGGTTTTCCACTGGAGGATCTGGAGAACTAGTAAGCACTCGGGCTTTCTTTGGGCAATTCCGCACATGAGTAAAATAGGTTCGACCCAGTTCCCTGAGAAGGGTTCTGACCTAGGTCAAAGCCATTGTTGTTCCCCACTGCAACCAGCTTGATCCCAGCTTGGAGGGCGGAATCATCCAGTGCCTCTCCGCAGCTCTGTTCCTATTGGCTACTGTTCTACTGTTCTACAAAAAACCTACGTAGGAGCTACGTAGAGGCGACGCGACAAAGCACCATACAGAGGAGGGCGAGATTTGCATAGCTCCCGCCTCCTGTCAGAAATTTGGTGCGCTTTTCGCTGCGGCGGTTCTCTAGCTCTATGCATGCCCGAAACACTCAACTGTGATTGACTGAACGGGGGACTCCTGGTGCCAGAGATTCCACACTTTACTGGAATTGAGATGCGTTCGAGCGTGGTTCCCCGAAAAAGTAGTAGTTCCCAACTGGAGTCGGAAATTTGACTGTTACATGGGGCGAAGCTGGGACTAAACCACGTCGATTCCAGTGGTTGTGCAGAGCTCTTAGGTCAAACGCAGCTCGAACTTAGGTTGATAATGCAAGTGCAGACTCGACCATAGTGTGGTTTCATACCATTCCCCCTTCAGGCTTCCCATCTTCCTCAGAGGTCTGAAGAAGGAAATATTCTATCTATCTATCTATCTATCTATCTATCTATCTATCTATCTATCTATCTATCTATCTATCTATCTATCTATCTATCTATCTATCTATCTATCTATCTATCTATCTATCTATCTATCTATCTATCTATCTATCTATCTATCTATCTATCTATCTATCTATCTATCTATCTATCTATCTATCTATCTATCTATTTATTGTTTCGTTTTCTATACCTCCCTCTTCCCAGAGGACTCAGGGCGGTGTATAACATAAGACCTACTACAACCAAACAGGGAGCATGATTAATCAGTTACAAATATACAGGGTTCTGGCTCTTCTTCTTGTGGCAGCCATTTTGGCTCTTCTTCCTGTGGCAGCCATTTTGGGGTTTGGCTTCAGCTCCGGCTGGCAGCCCTTTTGGATAGCACTCGTTAGTCTCCTCAGAATTACAAAGGTGCCCACAGTCTTAAAAAACATTGGGGAACCCATGGCTAAAAGGCTGATTTAAAAAACTTATTAGCACGGTAAATTCTGCTGACTTATCAATGTCACAGCACCTTGGTTTTTAGCTAAGGTTCCTAACCCCCAAGTGGTGGCTGCAGATCTTCTGGGATTACAGTGGATTTCCAGGCAACATAAATCCATTTAAGATGTCTTCTTTGGAAGGTGAACTGCGTTGCCCTATACCCCATACCCTACCCCCCAAAGTCCAGATGTTTCCCAACTCTGGAGCTGACAACTCTGTCCTAAGTCTCTGGTGGGCTTAGGAATTGCCTGAAGAAACCTGCTGACAGAATATTTGGTGTCTGTCATGGCTGCTTAGGTCAGAAGAACTGCATCCGAGCAGAAACATCTCTCTTGGCACTGGTGCAAGAGCATTTGCCAAGGAGGAGGGGTTGGGTTAATGCGCGGCCTCCCGCTGCCTTCCGCCTCCCCAGGCCTCCTTTCTCCAGGGGAGCAGAATCGCTGTCTCAGCAAAAGCTCCCAGATTTAATTCAGTTCCTTCCCTTCTGCCAGGCCTCTCAGAAGGCAGTTGATTAATTACCATAATTATGGCAATTAATCGGGTTGGACAAACAGACACAGAGCGGTTTTTATGGGAATGGTTCCACCAGGCCATGGGAGGGCAAAGCTCTGTACAGTTTGGGAAGGGAATGGAGCTAGGTGGACGGGCTCAACTCTGTGAGAAGAATCCTTCCTTACAAAGCAATGCCAACGGATGAGGCGATGGTGCAGTAGCTGAACATTCGCTTGGCGTTCAGAAAGTCCCATGTTCAGTCCTTGGCATCTCCAGTTAACAGAACCAGTTCAATGGTGATGTGAAAGGTCTCTGCAGGAGAGATGGAAAAGCTTCTGCCCCCCCCCCCCCCCCCAGACCAGAAAAGACTAACCAAGATAGCCCAGTCTTGCTTATAAGGTAGCTTCATGTGAAGCCTCCGTTTCCCCACCTGTCAGCCCTTGTCCATATCATGCATACAGAGCTAAAATAAAGTTGTTTTAGGTCAGGACCATGATACAGGGTGAAAGGTCTAAGTGGCTTCTCCCGAACTTGGGAACCCTAAAAACCCTAGTCCTCATTTGAATTGGGTCTGACTCCCTGTGAACCTGAGAATTAGGCCCTGAGGGGGATAGCGGTGGGGAGAGGCTCAGAATCCCTACCATAAAATTCACTGTTGTGACCTTGAGCTGTTCTGAGCCTAATCTGCCTTACAGGGTTGTTGTTAGGGCAGCCAGCCTCCACGTGGAGCCTAGCTCTGCCAAAACGACAGCCAATTTCCAGACAACAGAAATTACTTCCCCAGAGAAAACTGGGGTGGTGTAATGGTTAAGAGCTGGGGCACTCTAATCTGGAGAACCGGGTTTAGTTCCCTGCTCTGCCACCTGAGCTGTGGAGGCTTATCTGGTGAACCAGATTAGCTTGGGCACTCCAACACATGCCAGCTGGGTGACCTTGGGCTCGTCACAGTTCTTTGGAGCTCTCTCAGCCCCACCCACCTCACAGGGTGTTTGTTGTGGGGTGGGGGTGGGGGAGGGAAAGGAGATTGTAAGCCCCTTTGAGTCTTTTTGCAGGAGAGAAAGGGGGGATATAGATCCGAACTCCTCCTCCTCCTCTTCTTGTTTTTTTTGTTACTTTTGTGAGTGGACTCAATGGCACTATGTACCAATAAGATTCTTCCTCCCCCAAACCACACACCCCAGGTTTCATTCCTTAAATCTCCAGGATTTTCACAATCTGGAGTTGGCAACCCCAAGCTTAAGTTTGACTGCTTTTTAAAAACAAAACACATCATCTTTGTGCACAAAAGTGAACTCTCACAGTCGAGCATTGTTAGGTATCTGCCTGGGCTATTGTTTCAGCCAGCCAATTGCAACCCATGGAGAAAACCCCTCATTTGCATAGCTGCCACTATATAAGCTTGGTGAGAGTGAAGTCACCTTCATTTGCAGTGGGGCAGCTGAAAGGAAGAGAGACACCATGGCAGATGTCCCAAAAGACCAGAAGTACCTCGTTCAGAAAAAGAGGGGGAGGCAAAGTAGACCTCAGAAGAACCTGACCATGGCTGCTGTCCCAAAAAACCATGTTCAGCAGAAAAGGAGACAGAAGAACCTGGCCAAACAAAGCAAGCTTGCTTATGCGTCAAGGAGAAACATTTGCCTCTTTAGGCTTCCAAAGGGCAGAACTCTCCAGAACTGCCTGCTCATGTCCTGGTGTTTCAATCAGCAGATGTTGGATAATGTCTTCTCTTTGCACATGGCCAAATACCTCCTGGGCTCCTTTGGGGCCATCGGCTATCGTCAGATGACTATGCAAACAAGTGTGCGGAGGCAGCACTGCACTTACGTTCACCTGGATTTCCTGAAAGCCACGATCAAGGCCTTGGATAAGAGACCCACCAAGCGAAAGGGGACCCCTGTGGCGAAAACAGCCAAGCTGAGAAGGGGCTACTCCAATGAGAATCTCTACAGGTTGGCCAAACCCTCCACATCGATTGACGAGTGTACCAGCCCTTCTGGCGCAGACGCTATGTCCCTGGACGCGGCTGAAAGCTTTCCTTCCATCTCACCGGCTCCGGCAGAAGCCCTGCAGCCAACGCTCAGCTAAAGGAAGACCCCTCTCTCTTCTCTCTGCAGCAAGTTGAAGGCCTGTGGGAAGACCAGGGAGAAGGGAGGAGAACAGAAGTCACTGGCCTACTTGAAAGATTCACCAGCCCAAAGGAGAGTATCGGCACCCAGAAATCAACCCTGAGCAGGAGCTATTTTGCCAAGCCAAGGAACTGAATTTTATTTAAAGAAAGCGTTAGATGTGTTGTGTGCTGAAAGAATAGAACAATCTCTGAACCCACCCACCATCATGAGGGAAAATGTTTATTTCCTGGTAATAAACGACAACAAGAAACTAAATGAGTAAACAGCAAGAAGAAACCAACACCCTAATTCGAACTGAAGATTGTTAACTCTTGGGTGTCTACTCTCCAAGGAAATTTGTCTCAAAATACTAATAAAGCTGGATCTTTTACGCCACATATATTGTGTTGTGGAATTCTTTCTGCCATTAAGACGCATATGGGGGGAGTTGTGCAGGAGAAACAAGGAGGGTGGGGTATAAATGTAAAATAATAAATAAATCTCTGCAAGTCAGGGTCTGCCGATTTCTTTTAAGAGGGGGAGAGATTTGTTTGAAATCTAATTGTTTTCCTTCTAAATTAATCCCACCTAAAACTAAGTTGTTGCAGTTTCATGTCTTTTGTTCCCTCTTTTCATTTGAGAACCCATGTTCTCTCTAAAGGGAGTTCCACAACTTGGGATAATGTTGCATCTGTGTGAGCGCCTCTCTCTTTAATTTTATTAAAAGCAGCTGCAGGGAGGAACTAGTTTGTCTCAGCTTTGTAGTGTTAGGACATTTTGGAGACAGAAATCAACTCCAGCTATTAACACTGAAGGGGAAAATACAGGTGCCTGTCTTATTTTCCCATCTTTTGGGGCTAAGGGCAACAAAAGGAGATCATAGAGTGGCATGAAGAAAATGGTTACATTCCTCCTGCTCTTATCCTGTTTAAATAAAATAAAAATGTCAGAAGATCCAATAATACCTCTCAGATGTCTTAGCTAGACATACACTCCAGAAGAGTACTGTGACGTTCAATAGCAGCCATTTGGGAACTGAGCACTGAAGAAGAACGGAAGACATTTGACTTTGATGCGCCCTCTTTTGTCATGTCACATATACTGTGAGTAGTTTTCAAGTCTCTTATTTGACAAGACTGCTTTTTATCAGTCACATGGCTATTGCATGGAGTTTTATGCATTAGGAGAGCCAACTAACTCCTTAAAGAGCTGTCTGTGCCGAGGGTAGTTTGGTTAGCGGTCACGTAAGTAGTCATGGTGGTCCAAAAAATACCGGCACCCTACAAGCCATGCCATTATTTTGTTTTGTTTTATTTTTGTTTTGGTGTGTGTGTGTGAGTGTGTGAGTGTGTGAGTGAGTGAGTGAGTGAGTGAAATAACATGAGATTGTGCAAACTATGTTCTCCAGCATTCTTAATCCAGCAGGCTTGAGTTCCAGAACTTCAGAGGTCAAGTCACATTTTGTGTTCCTGTTTCTTTTAATTTACAAATATTTATGTCCTACCCTTCCTTTCAAGAAACTCAGGGGTGAATATATCTGGATGAGGCAATCCCATTTTTTTCTCAAAACAAACCTGTAAGGTGGTAGTAGTAGTAGTAGTAGTACTAGAAGAAGAAGAGGAAGAGGAGGAGGAGGAGTTTGGATGAATACACTGATTTTCTCAAGGAGTCTCAAAGCTGCTTCCCTTTCTCTCCCTACAACAGACACTTTTTGGGGTAGGTGGGGCTGAGAGAGTTCTCAGAGAACTAGCCCAAGGTCACCCAGCAGGCTTCATGGGGAGGAGTAGGGAAACAACAGACAATATAACGTGACACACACTGGGCTCTGGCAAGGCAATTTTATAAACATATAAATTCAGAAGTCATTCTGTAAATACAGGGCGACAGCACTAATAAACCACTTATGCAATCATGAATAAAGGCAATGAAAAGCAACAAATAATATTATCACAGTTGAAACACCTGACATAAACTAAATGATACTCCATAACTGAATGTATATGTTTATAAAATTGCCTTGCCAGAGCCCAGTGTGTGTCATGTTATATTGTGCATTGGCTTTTTGACACACACTTATTGCTTTGTTGGTCTCGGAGTGGGGAAACCAGACTGGTTCACCAGATTAGAGTCCATTGCTCATGTGGAGGAGTGGAGAATCAAACCTGGTTCTCCAGATTACAGTCCACTGCTTTTAACTACTATACCACGCTGACTCCCCGAGTTAGCTTGAGTGAAAGTGACTGGACCAAAGCCACCCAGTGAACATCAAATCCTGTTCTTCCCATTCCAAACGCTACACTCTAACCCTGTGGTGGCAAACCTTTGGCACTCCAGATGTTCTGGACTACAATTCCCATTAGCCCCTGCCAGCATAGCCAATTGGCCATGCTGGCAGGGGCTGATGGGAATTGTAGTCCATAACATCTGGAACGCCAAAGGTTCGCCACCACTGCACCAGTATATCACAAAAGCACACGGCCTGCGTGACTTCTAGACTGGTCTGGGAGTGTCTGATTGATGGAGTTGCTGATGAGTTGGGCTAGGCTGTAATGGGCTGGGCTTGTTGATGGGCTAGGTTGACTGGTTGGCTCTTTAAGTATTAATGTCGAAATACCTAGGCTTGGCTGAGCTGTCCTGGAGAATGGTTGATGGGCTAGGCCACCATGGGCTGACCTGGCTGATGGGCTTACTGATTGTCTGTGTACGTAATTTTAAAATATATCAGCTGTGGTAGGTTGGGCTAGGCACTGATGGGCTGGGTTTGCTGATGGGCTGAACTGACAAGCTGGCTTACTTGCTCCAAATCCATGCATTCTTATAACCTAGAAAACACAGTTTTAAGCATACGTATTTCTGTTTTGCTTTGTTTCAACCTGGACCATCAATATAGGCAGACTGGTGGTGCCCAGAGGCGTAGCAAGGGGGAAAGGTGCCCGGTGCACTGGTGCGTCCTCCGCCCCTGCCCCGCCATGCCCTGCCCTGCCACACCCCCGGAGCGCCCTCACCACGCCCCCTTGGGTGTCTCTGGTGGTGTCCTTTGGATTTTATCCTATAACTTCCCAAATAGCTTGACTGGGTATGTGGAAAGGTGGTTGGTCAGACGATGCATAATAAAATTGGTGGCAGTTCACAGCAAGGACTTCTTGCAGGCAGAGCTGAGCACAAGAAACACTGCCCTTCCTCCGAAAAGCAAGAGGAACCGTTAACATTAAAGTCTGGAGCATTTCCACTCGCACATCATTTGAAAACAGTGTTCCTTGCGGGAGAAACTGCAAGCAAAATTGCTCGCTGGTTTTCATTAAAATTGGGTGGAGCGACCAGAGACCAGACAAAATAGCTTCGCCCTGGTGGCACTGCCAGGTAACTGTCCCTGTGCAGAGGTTCAAAAGCCAGCTTTGGGTTTGTGACACGGAAAGCTCAAAGTATAATGTTAAGCACACAACGGCATTTCACTGTCTCAGGGCAGCAGTTCTAGTTTAAGACTGCAAGAACATAGGACCCGAGGAGACAGAGGCAATGAAGGAGAGCTGCTTGCGCCTCTTGCTGTGGGAATAAACCGCTAGTCCTTGATGTGTCTTACCGGCAGTTTCTTGCACAGCGGCGGTGCAACACGGCAAGGAACCAGGATGGCTGCCAAGCCAGCCCTACTGAAAACAAACACCACAGAAACCGCTGGCATCCAGCCATTTAGCTTTATGAGTCTCCAGGGAGGGATGCATAGTTAACGTAACACTTCAAACATAATTATTGATTGCATACGCAGCCTGCTGTTCCGGCTGCACCATCAGCAGGCGGAGGCAGAGATCAGAGGCTGAGCATGGCCGACTCTGTTTATTTATCTCTCTGTCCCTGGCAGGACATGCCCTGCTCTGAGGAGTCCCACTGCAGGCATGCGGTGCAGCGAGTGACCTAGAGAGGAGAGACACAGAATGCGACGTGGGTGGGCTTCTGCTTTTTTGCATTGACTGATGGTCTCTCTTTGAACACCTTGCCCATCTTTGGTACGGGACAAGTTTGAGTTAAAGATGAAACTCACTTATTTACTCCCAACATTCTGGGTAGAGACCTTTGGAAATGTTGGTTTGGACTGTCCTTGAGGTGTTCTCGGATGATTTACTGCAAACTTTTTATTGATTTCTTGCACACTTTTTAATTTCACAGTTTTAATAAGGTTGACAATAGAAATCAATTTTCCTAAATTTAGCTGCTCAGGTCTAAACACAAATATTAAAAAGAAAATTGGAGGGCAGGAAGAATTACCGGCAAGGTATTCTCTATCTATATTGCCTGCAGGGAGCTGGGGTTGGGAGATATTTCCTTGCCTAAGCCTTTTGTGGGTTTCAAGCTGAGAAGACATTTAACTGGTGACATTTTGGTTCATATCTCATTATGCTCTTAGCCTTTATTCTCTACCTCCTTGGCTAAAGAAAGATGGTTACAAAGTGCTCATACAAGATTATGTGTTATCTATGTAACATTCTATTGTTTATCTACGTAAGTTGAGAAAATGATCCATCTTTGTATGAGATTATTTTACACACAGAAAAAGAAGAGTTGGATTTATATTCCCCCTTTTCTCTCCTGTAAGGAGACTCAAAGGGGCTTACAAATTCCTTACCATTCCCCCCTCACAACAAACACCCTGTGAGGTAAGTGGGACTGAGAGAGCTCAGAAGAACTGTGACTAGCCCAAGGTCACCCAGCTGACATGTGTGGGAGTGCACAGGCTAATCTGAATTCCCCAGATAAGCCTCCACAGCTCAAGCGGCAGAGTGGGGAATCAAACCCAGTTCCCCCAGATTAGAGTACACCTGCTCTTAACCACTACGACACGGCTGCTGCATTTACCACTTCTTTTGACCTTTGTTAGCATTTTGCCCCTGTTTCTAATCAGCCACGGATACAACATATGTTTGCTTTTGACTTTGGTATTAAAAATGGGGCAGTATTTAAAAAATCACATTTGCTGATATTTTGAGATTCACAACATTTGACAGCTGATGAGATTTCCTGCGATTTCCTCTAGAACAGGGGTAGGGAACCTGCGGCTCTCCAGATGTTCAGGAACTACAATTCCCATCAGCCCCTACCAGCATGGCCAATTGGCCATGCTGACAAGCTGATGGGAATTATGGTCCTAATATCTGGAAGGCTCTGGGATACCCTGCTCTAGAAGATACTAGAGACACTGATGACAGTCAAGTTTCATGTCCAAATGATGCATTAAAAATGTGAATGAAGATTTTTTCCTGTGAGTGATGAAATAGGATATGCATGTACATTTTGCATTTTTAGAATATCTGTTGCGTTCCAGTCTACATGTTTCTAGGAGGCTGCACAGCGTTCTTCAGGCCAGGGCAGAGGGGAACGGGTACAGTTTGTGACCGCTTTTTAGATCGTGATTCCTTTTTTAAAAAACCATTTCCGATATTTCACATCTCCTTGCTTCAAGAGCATCTATAGATTTATAGCTCTGTGCATTCGAGTGGGCCAAAAGGTCTCGCAAGACTGGCTTTTAGCACCTTCGCTCGGTTTAAGCCAGCACTCTGGGAATATCTGCTGATGAGTCCCCGTGCTTTTCTAGAGGTGAGTGCTGATTAACAAGCAAGCAAGCATACCAATTGCTATGTCAGGTTCCTTTCCCATACTCCGAACACCCTCCCTCAGCACAGACCACCAGGCCAATTTGGACCAGGCCGAGGTTAGTCCATCCTTGCTTGTCCAATCCAACCATTGTTCTGACTCTGCTTCCCTTTGGAATGCCAGGAAGCCCCGTGACCGCCGTTGGTGAGTCAACGTCTTCCTGTGCACGTTCCCACAGCCACGATAGAGGGAGCAGCTTTTGCCCTCCGTGTTCGGATGTTCCCAGTTGATAGCATCCTTCCCCTTTTCCAATTCGTGCCTCTCACCTCTGAGCATATTCCATCAGAGGTCACAGCTGGTTTGATTTTTGTTTTGGAGGGAAAGGTTCTTCCCCCACCTTTTCCTCCTGCTGACAGTGTTCCAGTCCAATTATGGAAAAGAGGGTTTTCCAGTTCAGACAAAGGACACATATGGCAGCATTAATTCATTCACAGAGGTGCTGAAGCACTTGGAACCCCTGATCTTCCAGGGCAGTGGTTTTTTTCCCCCATAAAATCCTTCCCAAATGGACTTATCAGTCCAGAACCCAGTGCATACCTGCCAGCGATTCCTTTCTCAGAGCAGAGGATTGTGGAAAGCATACAGGGCTGCAGACTAGATTCTCAGGGCGGACAGGCCAGACTCAATGAGCTCCAGCATCACTCTGAATTAGCAGAGTGTACTGCAGAACACTAGAAATTCACCTGCAGCCATTCACTGCAGCAGCCACTGCTAGACAGACTGTCTTTATGTACCGCTTGGTGATCATCTCACTTTGGAAGGCAGGGTTTCCTAACAGAATGATGATAGGATTGCAAATCAGAGTTGCCATCTTTAGGGATGAACAGGCAGGACAGCTGCCCAGAAACAGTTGACTGTAAATGCTAAACTTAGGTAACAGTGGATAGGCATTAGTCATAGGTGTCAAACTCGCGCCCCTCCAGATGTTATGGACTACAGTTCCCATCATCCCCTGCCAGCACATTGCTGGCAGGGGATGATGGGAACTGTAGTCCATAACATCTGGAGGGGCGCGAGTTTGACACCTGTGCATTAGATGATGGGTGTTAAGAGCTGGTTTTAGACCAAACAGCTTTTGATTTAGGAAGGTTGGTACCTAATGAGCAGTTCTGAGTGGAAACTGGGCCATTGCCATGATGCCAGTGAGCATATGTGTGCCTATTGTGATTGTCACCATGGCCCCAGTTCATGCTAAGTGGACCCAACGTCTCAGCGACAGCTTGACTCGTCTGGTATGAGGTCTGTTTGAACCTCCCAGTGCAGGCCTGCCGTCCACAGGTTCTCTTTTTTGTTTGGTTGTTTGCGTTCTGCCCTTTCAAGTGATTGTTGCTGGGGCCAAGCCTGTAATAACAGCTCCCCTCTAAGGACAGGGCAGAGAAACCAAGACATTTGAAATGACCCATATTGACAAGTCTTTTCATTCTGGCACTTCTTGCCATTTCAAAAAGGCCCCTGGGAGATGCTTGATAAGTGCTGAACTGGTAAGATCAATAACCTGCAAACAGAATAGCAGCATGGGAAATATCTGTGTGTGTGTGTGTGTGTGTGTGTGTGTGTGTGTGTGTGTGTGTGTGTGAGAGAGAGAGAGAGAGAGAGAGAGAGAGAGAGAGAGAGAGGTGCCATCAAGTCGGTCCCAACTCATGGCATCCTGTTGTTAACAGCCCACCTCAGCTCTTGCAAAATGAGAACTGTAGCTTCCTTTACGGAAATGATACATCTCATGTGGGGTTTTCCTCTTTCCTGCCGCCTCCAAACTTTCCTAGCATTATTGTCATTTCCAGTGACTCTGGTCTTCTCGTTATGTGACCAAAGAAGACCGCCTCGGTTTAGTTATTTTAGCTTCTGGAGACAGTTCAGCTTGATTTGATCCAGCTTCAGGAAAAAAGCAATACTGTATTATTAAGAACAGGATCTGAGGCTGCATCTTCACATCTCTGGATGTCCTGGTGCACTCTAGCAATCCTTTGCAACTGGATTTTCCTGCTGTTGCAAACTGTTGTCATAACTAGGGTTATACAGCAGTGGCAACACAATTCTGAGGGCAGAGAATGACAGGGGGGAGGCCACTGGCTGCCGGGATAATTGTGGCACTGCTGGATTATTTATTTTTTTAAAAAAACTGGATGGAAGCTGGGCAGCTGGGGGCTTGCTGAGATGGAGCAATTTATGAACCCAACTAACTCTGGCCATACTCCCAGACCTTCCCATTCCACTGGTGTAGGGAGTTGTGCCAGCGATGCTTTGGTAGAAGGGCATAGCATTACTGCCCTGGCACTTGGCAATGGTGCATTAGTATCAGGTCACTTTGCTGGTATATCTTGGGCTACGTCACCACAGTAGCTAGCTGCCTTCCTGAGCATTTTTGTTCAAGAGCCAGCATGGTGTAGTGGTTAAGAGCAGGTGGATTCTAATCTGGAGAACCGGGTTTGATTCCCCACTCCTCTACATGAGTGACAAAAACTTATCTGGTGAACCAGATGCGTTTCTGCATTCCTACACTCCTGCTGGGTGACCTTGGGCTAGTCACAGTTCTTTGGAACTCTCTTAGCCTCACCGACCTCACAAGGTGTCTGTTGTGGGGAGAGGAAGGGAAAGGAGATTGTAAGCCACCTTGAGTCTCCTTACAGGAGAGAAAGGTGAGATATAAATCCAAACTCTTCTCTGTCCTCTTACTCTCTTGCCCTCCAGTTAGATGATATGCATTCATTTAGCGTTTCCATATTTTATTGAATTATTAAATCATATATGCTGTTCAGGACAGTCTGCCTTATGCAGACTGCCCCCTTCTCTAGCTGTTCCCTGAGCATCTAGACATGAATCTTCAGTCGCCTACAACCCATGTGATAAACAGACATTTGCAACCCTAGATGGGGGAGGTTTGGAAGAGACTGTTAGAGTCCTTCTCTTTTGAAAACTACAGCTCCCATGGTTCCTTGGGGGGGAAAGATGATTGTTAAACCAGCAAAAGCCTTTAACGTCATTGCTATTTTTTTAAAAAAAATCCTGTCTTTCCACCATATACGGCTTTCAAAATCCATTAAAATGCAACTAACTAGATTTTTCACATATAGAAAAGCTAGTGGATAGATGTAGTTTTAGTTTCCTTGACCCACTCACTAAAGTCTTTTTGACAGTCTGGGTATTGTTCTGTCTTTGTGTCATGGTAACTTTATGGTATGAAAACCTCTGAAGCAGATTGCTGAGTTTGCTTTTGGCCAGATGCTGTCATTCTCTGAAGGGACAAGACCACTCCTGCTCCATTACCCATCTTCTATATAACTCAGCTGTTCTTTGCCAGGAGCAGTTGTAGGCAAAGAGGTGTTCGAAAGCTGATATTGTTTAAATGACCCGAAACAACAACTCTGGGTTTTTTCCTTCTTGTAAATTCTTGCGGGGGTGGCCTTTTTCTTCCTTTATAGCAGTGGTTCTCAACCTTCCTATTGCCGCTATTCCAGAAGTAAAGAAGGGTCAACTCTGGCAAGTATTTAAATGGGAGGCCTCCAAGGAATACCAGGGATATGATGTGGAGGCAGGGGTACTCAGTTCCTCATGTTGTGGTGACCCCCAACCCTAACATTTATCCATTTTACAGATGGAGAACACTGATTCAGAGAGTCTTAGGCAACCCCTGTGAAAGGGTCATTTGACCCCCAAAGGGGTCGCGACCCACAGGCTAAGAACCACTGCTTTATAGCAACATAAAACAGAAGTCCAGTGTCAACTTAAAAAGACAAATAACATTTATTCCAGCATCAGCTTTTGTGAGTCAGAACTCACTTCTTCAGATGCAATGAAGATAAAATCATTATCCTCATATTTAGCCTGAAAGTTGTAAAAAGGGAAATGGGGGTGATTGGGGGCAGAGAAAAACCTGGCCTCGTAGTTTTGCTACATTGACTAATCCTTTCTTTACCTTTATTCTTTCTCCAGGGACGATGCGTCCCGTGCGAAGGAACTTTTATGACCCTTCCTCCGCTCCTGGGAAGGGGATCGTATGGGAATGGGAAAACGATAACAACTCGTGGACGCCATACGACATGGACATCTGCATCACCATCCAGAATGCCTATGAGAAGCAGCACCCTTGGCTGGATCTGTCCTCTCTGGGATTTTGCTACTTGATTTACTTCAATAGCATGTCTCAGGTGAATCGTCAGACACAACGGAAGCGGCGGCTCCGGCGACGCATGGACTTGGCTTATCCACTGACCATGGGCTCCATCCCCAAGTCCCAGTCCTGGCCTGTGGGTACCAACTCCGGGCATCCTTGTTCATGCCAGCAGTGCCTGCTGGTCAACAGCACCCGAGCAGCCTCTAATGCCATCCTTGCCTCACAGCGGAGGAAGGTGTATTCGGGCAACAACAATGGGACACTGGCTGTCCATCAGAGCAATACGTTCAACGGCACTGCGCTGTGGTCTTTGGGCACTACTCCGGGAGGTGGGACAGCCAAGATCGAACAGGTCCGGTCAGCAAATGGTGTGCAAGTGACCACCTTCTCACGCAGTCAAAGTGCTCCGAGCCACACTCAGCTCCCTGGTCAGAACAACCTGAACCGGCCTGGTACACAACGCGTGGCCATCCTGAGTACCCGGGCATCCATCCCTCCAGGGTAGGCATTTTTAATTTCCTTTGAAACACCCTGCTCCATCACAAAATGTTAATCCACAGTTGTTCCGCACTAGATTTCTGGAAGTGGGTTTGTAGATCAGCATGGTTCAGAATGTTAGAGTTTTAGCATAGGATTAGGGAGGTCTAGGTTAAAATCTCATCAGCCATGAATCCCATTGGATGACACTGAGGTCACCAGCTCACCTTACATAATTGTTGTATAGATGAAATGGAGGAAGTGAGAATCATGTGTGCTGCCCTGATCTTCTATAAGGAAGGCAACATTAAAATGGAATAGATTTTGATCTTGAAGAGGAAGGCTTTTTAAAAGCCCGGAATGTTTACTGAATCTCCCCCAAGCCTGGTTCATAATTTTCTTCCTCATTTTTGCACTTCCCAGAGGCTAGTCTACTGAGCCTCATAGCGCAGAGTGGTAAGATGTACTACTGCAGTCAAACCGCTGCTCATAATCTGAATTTGATTCCAATGAAAGTGGGTTCCAGGCAGCCAGCTCAAGGTTGACTCAGCTTTCCGTCCTTTCGAGGTTGATATAATGTATACCCAACTTGCTGGAGTAAAGTGTAGATGGCTGGGGAAGGTAATGGCAAACCACACCGTAAACATAGTCTGCCTAGTGAATGTTGTGATGTGATACCACCCCATGGGTCAATAATGTGCAGGTGCTTGCAAAGGGGACTATCTTTACCTTTAGTGGATGGTTCAACATCATGCTTTTGTTTTTCCCTTACTCGGCTATTCCGAGTGGCCACATTGGTGTTGATAGTTGTCCACAAACATGAACAGGATCAAAAAATGTCCACAGCATGTTATCAAATGTGTATGCCACTATGCAAGTTCCCTTTGGTAGCCAACTTTTTTTTAAAAAAAAATTGATTAAATGATACAAAATATAGACATGAGTTGTTTATATCATATCTTGCTGCCAACTGCTCCTTTTTTCTTTTAATTTCACACATTTTTCCCCTCCATTTGGTTCCAGAAATGTTTTGTCTTCATTTTTCCTCTGTTGTTTTCCTAAGCACTTTTGCTGTAATGTTTTTTCAATCTGTTTTCAAGCCAGCTTCCTTTAAACATGTAATTATGTTGAAATGGTCTTTATTTCTCCACCCCACTAATGGCGCCTAGGTCAAATGACCCCCCCCCCCACAATGCTCTCTAGGTATGCCAGTGGAGGGCTGGTGCCAGGTCCAATAGGTCAGAGGGTGACTTGCTGCTGCTGCCCCATGAGGAATATTTTCCCAACAAAGGTCTAAGTGTGGCTGGGAATATTTTCTACGGCGGAAACACACTACTTGTGCCTAATTACTTTTGATGAGATAGAGATAGCAATATAATGTTTAGGCAGAGTTGGCTGGATCAGTTTTGTTAATTTCAGATAGAACTTGCACTGGAATGTTCAGGCAGAGATACAAACAAGCAGGATCACTTTGGGGGTGGGCTGGTCTATGATGTAATGTTAGGCACAAACACAAACCATGTCCATTGTATCAGCTGTGACAATTTTATCTCAAATTAGTGATGCAACTTTAAGTTGAAGATATGCTGGTTTGCAGTTAGAAGTGAGTGAAATTGACAAGGGAAGTTGCTTTTGCAGGGAGGATTTGACAAGAGATTGCCATAGTAACAATCATGTGTTGCTGCAGCTCTAATTTGGCTGAACAATGTGCTACTTTGTGTGTGTGGGGGGGGGGGTGCTATGCCTTTCTATTCCTTCAGGTAATGGTGCCTGCTCCAGTAGGGTTTTTTGTCTTACATTTTCTGGAAATACCTACCGGTAGGTTTTATTCATGCCTTGTTTGGTTGCCCTTCAGCAATTTTTTCCTTCACCTTCCTCCGTTTCAAGAGAATTAAAAAAAAATGTTATAGTGAACTAGCAATGTAACACTGAGGCAGAGATAAACTAGCATGGTTGATTGGATTAGTTTTGTCCATTTCATATGAAAGTACTGTTGAAACTTTGGGCAGAAAACATCATCAGGAACAATAAATTTTCAGCAGTAGCACGTTGAAGAATTTTTTACAAATATTATTTTATTGGGTTTTTATGTCGCCCTGCTCTTTCTGAACTCAAAGCAGCTTACAACCAATAAGTATACAAATAATTTAAAACCATCAATGAATACAGTTTAAATAGATTAAAAGACTTTATCCCAGTATTAGACTTCTTAAACATTCCTAAAACAGATGGCGATAACAAAACTAATGGGTGTTGATTGCAAGAGGGGAAGATGATGGAGAAAAAGAGAGATCAGATTATTTTGGAAGTCCACTTCAGATCTTAGTTTGGCCTCAACCATAAACCTGGTGCAACAGTTCTGTCTTGCAGACCATGCAGAATTGCATTAGGTTCCCCAGGGCCCTGGTATCCTCAGACAGAGCATCCCAACAGGCTAGGGCCACAGCCCAAAATGCCCTGGCCCTGTTTGTGGCTAAATATACCTCTATTTGGGCCAAGGATCACCAGTCAATTGCTATTTGCAGTTCAAAGCGCTCTGGGGGGGGGGGCATAATGGGAGAGAGGGTCTCTTAAGATGGGCATGGGTCCAACAGACATTTTGTAGGCTTCACAGCTTTCTGGATCCTGTCGACATTGTCTAGGGCATAGGTGTCAAACTCGCGGCCCTCCAGATGTTATGGACTACAATTCCCATCATCCCTTGCCAGCATGGTGCTGGCAGGGGATGATGGGAAGTGTAGTCCATAACATCTGGAGGGCCACAAGTTTGACACCTGTGGTCTAGGGAGACCAGCTGAATTGGTCCAACACAGACCCTGAAGATGGCCAAGGGGTCTCTAGTTCACTTACTGCATTTAAATTGGTGGGAAGGTCCTTGCGGAGTGATAAGATTTTATCCACAGAAAGGCTCATAAAAGCCTCTCATCTAATGGCCGAATTTCTACTAATTTGGGGGCTCTTTGATAGAGCCATTAATGATCGAATTATTCTTGTGGATGCAATGTTGGCTGCGAAGTAGTCTTTCTTTACAGTCTTCACCACCATCTCATAGGCTTCCAAAAGTGTCCTATAAGATGCTTTTACCACTTTGTCACGAGTTCTCCACCAAACTCACTCCAGGCATCTCAGTTCCCACTTTTTTTCTCCTTAACTTCTCAGTGTACCAGAGAGCTAGTTTGGTGGGGGAACAAAGAGGGTATTGGAGAGTGAGGCCATCGATGGTTTCGGAAAACCATCTCTGCCATTAGACTCCAGGCTAACTTTCCTTTGCAAGATGGCCTGTGTTATGTTTGAGGGCTCTCACAGATTGTGTGGGGAGGGAATCCATTACGGAAACAGTGTGTGGGCTGCCTAAAATATGGCTTGATGATAGCGGAGTTGCTGGGTTGTATCAGCCCTTTTGCCCAGGAAGGAGCCTTAAGCTAGCTATGAATTTGGCTGCTGCCCCAGAGAGCAGGCCTTGTGTTTCCATAGCAACCAGGTGCCAGTACTATAAAACACTGAGGAATAATTAGAGTTTTCAGCAGCAGCTCTCTCCTACCATTCGGTCCCTCCCGCTTTGCTTCCCCTACTCTGATTTCCAGCATTCCTTCTTTTTAAAGGTGTCTGTCTGCTGGGAAGGTGGTTTCTTATATTGTGTTTGGTATTTGGGTTCAGATTTCTGGGGGAAATGATCTGCCAGTTCATGAAGATTGTGTGTGGTTTATAAACTTCTGTTTTCCCCTTTAAAGTACCTGGAAGATTGCAAACTTTTAATAATTGCCGTGTCTATTTTGAACACCTCCAGCAGTTTACATAGAAATATATTCATTATAACAAGCATGATATACATATATTTTTAATCTGAGCATCTGTTAAATTAGGGAATGCATCTAGCCAATATTTTACTGGTTCAACCCGAATTTATTCTCTTTGCTGCCACTCTTGTTGCTTGCTAACGTTATAGGATACAAAGCCAGAGAGAAATTTTCGCAGTCACAGGTCATGTATATTCCTTCAAAACAATATAATGTGGGGAAACTGTGCCTTGTAATGTCAGGCAGTGAAATTAGTCGGCAAGCTTTTCAGGGGATGTGAGTCAATGGTGGAGCATGTGCTTTGCACACAGGAAGCTCCAGGTTCAATCTGTGACATCTCCAGTTAAAGTAGCAGTTTTAGGAAATGTTCTGTCCAGGATCTAAGGCTCATTCCGCACATGCAAAATAATGCACTTTCAAACTGCTTTCAGTGCTCTTTGAAGCTGTGCGGAATAGCAAAATTCACCTGCAAACAGTTGGGAAAGTGGTTTGAAAACGCATTATTTTGTGTGTGCGGAAGGGGCCTTAGAGAGCTGCAGCCGGTCAGATTACTGGGCAATAGTGAGCCAAGTGTACCTATTGCCTGATTTGTTGTAAAGCAGCATTCCATGGGCAACACTGGACCCGCAGTAGTTGCTCACAATGTGTCCTGATAAATATATTTTGCTACTCTCGGGTATGTACTGACCTGAATGGCCCAGCTAGCCCAGTCTCATCAGATCTTGGAAGTTAACCAGGGTCAGCCCTACGGTAGTTAACACTTGAATGGGAGTCCACCAAGGAAGTTCTGGGGCACTACACAGAGGAAGAAGAAGAGTTGTCTTTATATCCCCCCTTTCCTATAGGAGACTCAACGGGGCTCGCAAACTCCTTTCCCTTCCCCTCTCCCTCACAACAAACACCCCATGAGGTAGGTGGGGCTGAGAGAGCTCAGAAGAACTGTGACTAGCCCAAGGTCACCCAGCTGGCATGTGTTGGTGTGCACAGGCTAATCTGAATCCCCCAGATAAGCCTCCACAGCTCAAGCGGCAGAGTGGGGAATCAAATCCGGTACATCCAGATTAGAGTACACCTGCTCTTAACCACTACGCCACTATGCCGTGGCCAACCACCTCTGCTTATCTCTTGTCTTGGAATCCTACATGATAGCCATAAATCAGTTGAGTCTTGATGGCGTGTATATTTCCTGCATGCACCTGCCTATTGTGGGTTACAGATGGCCTGCCACTCAGAATGAAAGAGGAAGGCATCTGGCTGGCAGTACTGACCCTAATCACGCCCAGGAACCAGCACTGAGCCATGACCACCATTTGCTAGAGTTTCCTTCCTCCATATCACTTTGTGTGTTAACTTTCTGGTTACTACCAGGGTTCGCTATAGCTGTCTGTCAAACAAGGTCTGCCTTTACATGCAGAGACTGTGGCACTCATGAACAGGTAAGACCACTGGTCCAGAGACCAGGTAGGTTGATATTATATTAGAGATCTCCGTCTAGAAATCAGGTTAATTTCCGAAGAGAGATGCCCAGGGTCCAACTGTGTCAGAACTGCTGCCTTGGAAGTCTGCTTTCTAATCCCAGATATCTGCACTGGACTTCCTCAGTGTTGGTGGGAGATACATTCTCCATATGCTCTGAGCTATATAGTATGGCAAAGCAACTGACAACTGTTGGATAATCTGGCTTCCAGAGGGGCACTGGTTGTCAATGCAGAGATGAAATCAGGTTGTTGAAATAGCACCAACTGCTGAAATGGGCGTTGCTGGAAGATAGCGTTTCAGAATTGCGTGGAATCTGGGGCCAGTGCTCTCTATACATTTCTCAGAATTGGTTCACTGTTGAAAGGAGTGGCTGGGTAGAGCTCTGCTTGGACGACTAGTTGCAGATGCTGCCAAGGGCCACACTGAGAAGAAGAGGAGATTCTGTAGGATGCAGCTTGTCATTCAGGAGTGCAAACAGTTGCATTTGCTGCAGTTCCTTTTTTCTATATTACAGATGTCGGTATTAAGTGCCCACAGCAGCTAGATGCCACTGGAACAAGTAACTAGCTATGGTTCCTGTGCCCCTCACCTGCAGGTTTTCAGTTTGTAATGCGACACATGAGGAAAATAAAACTGGGAGGAAATTACAGATGGGGCATACAGTGGAATTCTAAGCATGCGTTTTTTGCCATCGTCACTGATGTATGGCGACCAATAGGCTTTCCAAGGCAAGAGACATTCAGAGTTTGCTGTTGCCTTCCTCTGTGTCATGATCCTGGTATTCCCATCCACCTCACAAGATCAGGCTATCCAGGTCTGTCCAGGTCAGGGCAATCAACAGCAAATCC
Source organism: Sphaerodactylus townsendi (assembly GCF_021028975.2). NCBI lineage: Eukaryota > Metazoa > Chordata > Lepidosauria > Squamata > Sphaerodactylidae > Sphaerodactylus > Sphaerodactylus townsendi. The sequence goes on from NC_059437.1 coordinate 39,911,273, forward strand.
CACTGAATTTGATGGTATTTATTCCCTAATGAGTGTGCAGAGGTTAAAGAACAGGGTTGCCACTAACCTGGCGGAAAAAAATATCCTGTCACTTCAGGAAAGATTTGTGTTGCACTCTTTGCTCTTCTGGATCTAAGCCTAAACAAATTTTAAATCAAGGTGTTTGCTCTTTTGGATAAAGATGCAGTATAAAAAGGAATTATACTACAGTATGGCAATACTTATTCCAACTTAACCACATCTATTTGTGAAATGGCAAACTGTGCATTACAACATAATACCATAGCATTCATTCATGAATTTGCACATTGGAGGTAAGAATTGTCCCCATTCTTCTCTATCATCGGATGTTATTACTATAGTACAACTATAGTATTACTATTGCTATTATTATTCTCATTTATAGTCTAGTGTTCTTACTCGAAGTCAAAGTGGATTACGAGAATGTTAAAAAAACTTCTTAGTCATCAGTAAGCAAATTATAAAAATATGACATCAGTCAATCGATAAGCCAATTACAAGGCTTAGTAAAACAAAATAAGGCAGGTGAGCTGGGATTGTAGAATTGGTATGGGACAATATTTATCTCTAATACAAATCACCTTCTGAGCAGACCCATTTCACTGCAACTTTGTTCCATCTTATTGCTGGGATCCTAAAAGAAGGTGGTTGCTCCCAGGAGCAGTATTTTGAAATGTTGCCCCAAAGGGAAAATAGGGGACCTTAAGTAGGGTGGGAAGGCTATTTTAATATTTCAATAAATAAAATCGGGGCTGTGATTTATCAGGAGCCTGTTCGAGAAAATTTGCAGTGCCTAATCAATGGACTTAGACTACTAGAGAATAACATTATACAGTTGGGTGGCCCCAAGTTAATGGGACCTTTAGTATTTGGCTCACTTTCATATTTATAGACAGGTGAGATAAATAGCCCTTATTAAGGGAATGCACCAGAAGGCAAAATATTGTGGACTGAGCCAAACCTGGCACTGAACAAAACTGATTTCGCTCCCTCAGGCTGCATGTCCTAGGAGGAACACACGTAGTGGGGAATAGAGAGCCGCATGAATTCCCAGATCTGAATTCCTTATTCACAAATGTTGTGTGAGTGACACCTCAAATGTTGAGCTAATGGCTGGAGACATCTTACTACAACATATTGAAGCCAGGGCTCTCAGAGCCAGTCACAAACAGAGTTACAGAAACTGCAGCCTACCTTTAACCTTAGTAGTGGGGGGAGGGGGGGTTTCCCGCTTTTGACTGACTGTGTTGGTTGGGCTGGGACAGATGAAAAGGTGTGATCTGTCTTTTCTGCAAAACTTTTGCAGTTTAGGCTAATATCTCATTTGCCTATCTCCAGCCATGGTATATTCTAAAATACTGTATGCAGTTGGCTGTGTCTTTGTTGACAGAAAACAGAGATTTTGCTTCCCGCAAAGCTGTTTTGCTTCTGTTCTGCCCCTTCCCACAAGTCCTAATCTCCTTGCTTGCACAGTGGGCAGGTCACTCGCTGCCCTTTCTCTGACATGTCCTTCCAGCTGTGCGAATGCCAATGCTGCTCTGTCACTTTCAGAAGGCGATAATGCTTCTCCATCAAGCCAGTTAATCTGCTAATCTATACCTAAAGCAGTACCCTAGCCCTTAGCCCTCTTATCTGACACTCAGGGTTTTTTTTTTCCAGGAGGGTAGGAGACAGGACAAGCCAGCAACATATATTATGAGCTTCAATCAAAAGTGCATTGGCCAAGTCAGAGCATGTCTTTCTCATCACAGAAAAGATGGTATATTTAAACCTCTGAGAAAAATATAGCATAGTATCACAGTCATAAAGATGCCAGTAAAATGTAAGGAGCCAGGAAAATCTGCACACACTGCAAACCATGGTTTGATTAGAGTATGTCATGACATCTGAATGCATCCACAGTGTGAAATGAGGGAGTTTGCACAAGATTTTTTAAAATGTCTGATCTTAATTCAGGACCCTTCTCTGTTTTTCCTTGCAGGGTTCCTGCCCTCCCAGTCAAGAACTTGAATGGAACTGGTCCAGTCCACCCTGCCTTGGCAGGTACGGGTGATATAGCTGTTGCCATAAAGATGGCATCTGGGTATTTGAAAGTAGAGGAGTGTCTGTTCAGTAATGGGAGTGAAAGATGGGATAGGCTTGGCTTGGTGAAATCCAGTGTGATTTGGGTTTTGTAGCAAGGTAAGGACCTCAGACTCCTCCATGCTTCGGTGACATTTTGGTCAGATCACCAAACTGGTGCCAGATGTATCTGAGGTCAAAGAGGGCACTGCTGTACCTGGAGAGCCACCATTCATGGTGAGCAGGTTGCAAGGACACTTTCTTGGATACTAGACACTTATCTAGCCTTGTTTCTGAAGCACGCTAGTCTTGGAGCTTCCAAACAATTTTGTAAAAATGAACAAATATCGTAATCCTTGACTAGTCATTCAACATAATGAGGCTGTGCCAAGAGGTGGTCTAGATTTAAGTCCAAATTCTGGCGATTCAAATTCTACTCAGTAAAATAAACTGGATTCTATGACGAATGTATATGGTACACATCATTTACATATTTCCTATTTGCATAATTCATTCTGTTTTGCCAAGAATGCTGAAATATCTCCCCCTGGGGCCACTAAAAACTTTAACCTCCCATTTGGATTCTAGTATTTTAAGCGGTTGTTGTCTCCATAATTTCAAACATTTTTTTTACATGCATGTGGATGACAAACTTCCCTTTAAAAAATGATGTGGAGGCTAACACTTTCAGAGAGCTGAATTCTACAGCCAGTGGGAAAAAAAATCAGCATCGTTTCTGAGTTTCATGCATGGTCTTGTGAATTTCATGTTGACCTTCACTCTTGTTTCAATGGCTGTTTCCTTTTCCTGGCCCTAGGAATGACAGGAATCTTGATGTGCGCTGCAGGTCTGCCTGTTTGCCTCACCCGAGCTCCAAAGCCCATCCTGCACCCGCCACCTGTCAATAAAAGTGACATGAAGCCGGTGCCCGGTATCAATGGCATCTGTCGGAAGACCAAAAAGAAACATCTGAAAAAGAGTAAGAGAGGCCTTTATCTGTGCTGTTCATTCCTGTGGGTTATGTCTGCCAGCAAAAGCAAAGTCTGCATTTATTTTTAGGAGTCCATAAAGTGTACCTGGGATGGTTAGCAATGCATTCTTTTCTTGATCGCGTTGTTTTGATCACAGTCAGAATAAATAGTGTGGATCGTGACAGAGCAACAGTCTGACTCAGCCGAATGCCACTTGATATGTATTCAGTATCTATAGCCTTTGATTTCTGACCCAAAAGGAGCGATGTTGCCCTAGAATGTGGGGCAAGACATAAAAGAACAGCATCTCAGTTTTATTAGGGTTTTGCCAGGTTAAAAGTAGTCCCCCTGCGCAAGTGCTGGGTCTCATTACTGACCCATGGGGTGACGTCACATCACCACATTTACTAGGCAGACAACGTTTATGGGGCAGTTTGGCATTACCTTCTGCAATCATCTATACCAGGGGTAGGGAACCTGCGGCTCTCCAGATGTTCAGGAACTACAATTCCCATCAGCCTCTGTCAGCATGGCCAATTGGCCATGCTGGTAGGGGCTGATGGGAATTGTGGTTCCTGAACATCTGGAGAGCCGCAGGTTCCCTACCCCTGATCTATACCAAGGGTCTGCAACCTGCGGCTCTCCAGATGTTCATGGACTACAATTCCCATCAGCCCCTGCCAGCATGGCCAATTTCCATGCTGGCAGGGGCTGATGGGATTTGTAGTCCATGAACATCTGGAGAGCCGCAGGTTGCAGACCTCTGATCTATACTGCAGTTAACCCCAACCATCTGGATACTCAGGTTACTTTGCCAAATTACATTTTCCTTAAACAGATACCTCATGCTCCAGTGAGGCCTTGTGCACTGTAATCTAAATTGTGGAGGGATGACTGTCACTTATTCTCAGGGGATCACTGTATTCTACAACAGAGGCATAGCGCCAAGGGGACAGGGGGTGCACAATGCACCGGGTGGGCGCCCCTGTGGAGGCATTCCAGGGACGTTCCACAGGCACAGTGGGGGTGGGACGGAATAGGGCGTTCTGGAGGCTTGAAGGGGCGTGCAGCGTGTGCGCGCACCGGGCACACTTCCCCCTTGCTCCGTCCCTGTTCTACTAACAGTGGTTTGGGGACTGGAAGTACATTTTCGGTTCCGATGTTTGGTTGTCTTTAGACATAGTCTCTGAGGGAGAAAGATGTATAGCAGAGGCTGAGGAATAAAAATTGTTTGGGCTTTTGACTAAATCTGAGGGAAGGCAGGCACCACCCCTGCCTTTTCTTCTCCATGCTGTTTGAAGTGATAGAATGTTCAAAGTGTCTTAGTTCATCTGTAGGGTGGAACCAAAATGCGACATAGAATTTACATTCTATGGGGCTTCATATCAAAAATGGAAGGGGTATGGGGGCATGACCATCTCTTGTTACAAGCTTGTTTTGCCCCATCTAGGCAAGAACCCTGAGGATGTAGTGAGGCGATATATCCAGAAAGTAAAGAACCCCCCTGATGAGGTGAGTCTTTCTTCACACACATACCCACAATCCTGCCCAGTACACGGGGAAATTATGGGAAGTATGGGCAAGGGGGTAGAAACAGCTGACTTAGATTGTGCAACAAATCTAATTTTATGTTTCAGTGTCTATAGGCAACAGCATATTGTCATTACCATCTTTATCCTCAAAAAACCTGAAACTTTTAATAGATTCTGTGTTGATAGAAACAAAATCTATTTCTAAGTATGGGGAGAAAAGACATATCTGTTTAGAAACTGTATATGATTAAAACATCTCATGTGTAAGTCACATGTCATGGTTGCCATGGGGATGTTATCCAAAATGGCCTCCCTGTTGCTTATCATGGGACAGCTATTTTTAGTGACATTCATGTGGCTGCTTCTTGGATATTTTAATCTCTGTTGGCTACTGGCGAATCTGCAGAGGCTTTCAATGAGATGACACAGATAATGAAATATTTCCCTAAGTTTCAATTGGGGCAATTCTTGGTTACTAGGAAAAGGCCACTTTTGTTAGCATACTTGTTGCTGCTATAATGTGTATTCCAATCCTTAGAAACATTGCTAAGAATCACAGTGTGTCACATGGAAAAACTGTTCCACTCCATACTACAGGTGGGGGACTTACACATTTTTTTTAAAAAAAAACTGTTCCAGAAAGAAGATGAGACAAGACCTGATCCCCTAAAGCAGGGGTGGGCAATTATTTTTTTCCATGGGGCCGCATAAGAAACAGAAAATATTGTGGAGGGCCGGGCCAAAAGGCTGAACTCAATTCTGCATAATATTTATTGTATTTCTTTATATAAAAAAGCAGTAAATAGCATTGTTTTGACAAGCGGGCAAGACTAGTATATGTTAAAGTTATGCAATGAAAAAGTAAGGTTGCCTTCCAAAAAATGTAATTTATTCACACAAATTTCTCAAAACAATGGTAGACAAAATGTTAACATTTTTTACTATTTGTGACTCATACTGGCCAGTCAGGGTCATCGGGCGGGCCGGATGTGGCCCGCGGGCCATATAATGCCCAGGTCTGCCCTAAAGGGAAAACTATCCAAGACTTTAACACTATTCACATGTTACACAGAGCATGTGTACATCCTGCCTATAAGTGATTGAAAGAAAGAGACAACGTATCGTCACTCTATGAATGGAACTGGGGACCAGTAAATGTGGAGTTAATATCACATGTTGACTGTAAAATGAGAATTACCCAATATGCATACAAAGAGCAATCAAGTGTACACTTTAAATGAGTTGTATTTGTTCATTGTTACTTGTGAACATGGATTTTGGTGATATCTGTTCAGATCTCAGGGTGGCTTTCAATAATAATTTTTTAAAATTCCAATTAAAACCAAAACAGAACAACAAACAAAAAATAGAAATTATCCCCTTGGACTGTGTATGAACAAAAGAAAGTCACACTGTGGATACAAATATTTTTTGTTCCTTCAGGAGCTTCAGGCTGACTAAGCGAATCATTTTCAGTCAGAACAACCACCACCGTCTCCAATGCCTATCTCCTCCTGGCCAAGCTTTCTAAAGCAAAAAGTTACTTTAGAAATTTCAGTCGAAGAACTCCAATGTACAGTGAAACCTCGGTTTTCGTCAGTAACCCGTCCGAAAACAATTGGCAAAATCCGAAACCAACAAAAACTGAGGCAATGATTTTCATAGGAAATTTCCATAGGAAATTAGCAACGAGTTCACGTGGCACGGCTACGAAAAGCAGCGAAATCCGACAAAATCCTAGGCAACCAACGAAAACCGAGGTTTCACTGTAATGTGTAATTATAGGCTTCTGCCCACAAGACATTTTTATTTAATATGGGGAGGGGGGTGGCATTTAATCAGACAGTTCCTTACGTTCAATCTGATCATTTTTCGCACATGATATATCCAAAACACATAGAAGGAACAGAGAATAATTTATCCAAACCATGCTGTGTTGTTGTTTCTGGAGTGGGCTGTAGATTAATGACTTGTCACTAAAATTGATTGTTTCCTAAAACTGTTCTTTGTACAATTTTTGGACAGAGAGGGAGTGTTTTCAATAAAAGGTGATATTATAAAACGAACAGTTTAAGGCTTCCCCATTAAGTTGATTACAGTGCCATTCTAAGCAGAGTTGGGTGTGTGCCATCAAGTCACAGGGTTTTCAACGCAAGAGACATCCAGAAGCGATTTGCCATTGTCTCCTTTCACATCATGACTCTGGTGTTCTTGGAGATTGCCCATCCAAATACTAATTCTCCTTTAGGATTACACCTAGTTTCCTTAATGTAAAGTCTTTTGATTGGCTAAAAAATTCTTCCCAGTTGTGCGATTTGTATTTTTAAAAATATTATTTTCAATATAAAACTAAAAAAAACCCCCCATGAGTGGTAGATTCTTAGATGGGAAAGCCTCTTTTAAGATGTGTCTTTGTGACATGTTTGTGGTGTTGGAAAGTGGTAAATCAATTACCACTGATTTATGGTAATCCTGAAGGGCTTTCAAGGCAAGACCATGTTCAGAGATGGTCTTCTATTGCCTGTGGGCTATAACCCTGGACTTTCTTGGTGGTCTTCCATTCAAGGGCTAACCAAGGCTGATCCAGTTTTGCTTCCAAGTTCTGATAAGATCAGGCTATCCTAGACCATCCAGATCAGAGCTAACATGTGTGTGCTTCATCTAAGAAAAGACACATTTCATTTCAAAACTACCCAAATACAAAATCATGATGCTTTAATTGATCATTGACTTCATGAATGGTTGAAAGCTCAAGAGGAATTAGCTAAGAAGTTCTGAATCATCTGAACAGATCTTTAAAAAGTCCCACTGAATTTGAACAAATAAATAAGGACATGAGAACATGTTTTCACACTTTTCTCTGAAGTTCTGACTAGAAACCTGTCAAATTGTCTTTAAAGGAAGGTGATATTCTCAGGAAGCCAGAAAGATACACTTTTCATCTGCTGTATTCACTTGCTCCCATTCTATATTATCTCCTTACAACAGGACTGCACAATCTGTATGGAGAGGCTGGTGTCCTCATCAGGCTATGAGGGCATTCTCAGGCACAAAGGCGTAAAACCGGAGTTGGTGGGGAAGCTGGGAAAATGTGGGCACATGTACCACCTTCTCTGCCTGGTTGCGATGTACAATAATGGCAATAAGGTAAGGAGATCAGGGAACAGGGTGGGGGAGAAGGAATGGTTAGTCTTCTATGTGTCAGCCAACATTCTTCTATTTTAAGAAAAGAGAGAGAAAAGAGAAAATATTTGAGGGGGTGACCACAAGGATGAGAAGCTGTCTTATCCCAAAGTCAGAGTAACATTCTGAGTCATCGACTGGCAAGTAGTAACTTGGCCAAACAGTGAGGCATAAATACCATCCACATTCTACAAAATGCAAAAGGCCAATTTGTGAAGCCTCAGTTTGTCCAGGGACTATACAAGATAGGGAAAGGGAGGTCAACCCTTCAACTTCCACTCTGCTTCACAATTTAAAATCAGCTCATCCACACTAGCAATTAACGGAAAAGATTTAAGGACATAATCAGATGTTTGTAAAATACCAATAGTAACTCAAAGGAACTGGTATCAGATTTCACAATTTAATTAAGATGGGATAAATCCCAGATTAAATTCAGATTAGCCTGTGCACTCCAACTCAACTCCAACACATGCCAGCTGGGTGACTTTGTGCTAGTCACAGTTCTTCTGAACTCTCTCAGCCCCACCCACCTCACAGGGTGTTTGCTGTGAGGGGGGGAAGGGAAAGGAGTTTGTAAGCCCCTTTGAGTCTGCTTACAAGAGAGAAAGAGGGGATATAAACAGTGGTGGGATCCAAAAATTTTAGTAACAGGTTCCCATGGTGGTGGGATTCAAACTGTGGCGTAGCACCAATGGGGCTGGGTGGGGCACAATGGGGGCATGGCCGGGCGGGGCTGTGGCAAGGATGCAGCCGCTGTGCCGGTCCTTGGGCAGGAAACGAATGCACGCAGGCGCAGGCTGCCACGCACGCCAGTGCACCTCCTGCTAGACTGCTTCATGTTCTGCGCACTACTGCTGAGAGGAGGGGCGTAAATAAGGCAAAAATCACATGGCAAAATCACCAATTAGTAACCCCCTGTCGGCACACACAAATAATTAGTAACCTACTCTCGGGAACCTGTGAGAACCTGCTGGATCCCACCTCTGGATATAAATCCAACTCCTCCTCCTACTCCTCCTCTTCTTCTCTGCAGAGGCTGCACAAGTCTGCAGTATGCATTTCGTGGATGGATGGATGATCTGAGACAGAACAAGGTCTTTCTTGGGTCAGCCTCTTGAAAGCTATGCCAGTGCTGAGGATAGAACATAGGCTTTCTACATGGACAGCATGTCCTCAGTCACCAACTCAGCAGTTTTCAAACTATATTTCTAAAAAGCCTGGAGATCCCTTTGAAGTTCATTGAGGGCTTTCATCAGTAAGATCAATAGATTTCCCGAAAGACAGCATGACCAATGCCTATCATTGGTTTGAAATGTACAGCCAAAGAGAAGTGCTGGATGTGTTCCAGAGTCCATATGGATCAGTGGTGACACTTCCCCATAGATCTGGCCTGGTGCTCCTTAGAACATCGTCCAGAATCTTCTGAAGTTTGCAGAGATTCCTTGGCAAAAGTTATTGCAGAAAGGGTTCTCACCAAAGCTACCTCATTGCATTGGTTTATGGTGGACATGAGTAGCCAAAGGTAGGAAGATGTAGTCTATGATCAGTTCTTCCATCAGTTCCTAATTCCTCTTTTATCTTCCTGCATAAAGTAGGTCTGTTGCTAACCTCTTAAAGAAGCCCCTTGAGGTCCACAGGGAATTTGTTCGCCTCCTTCAATTTATTTCTCCCTTTCTGTCAACAGGATGGCAGTCTGCAGTGCCCCACCTGCAAAGCCATCTATGGGGAGAAGACTGGGACTCAACCACCAGGGAAAATGGAATTCCATATTATCCCACATTCGCTCCCTGGCTACCTGGACTGCAAAACCATCCGCATTGTGTATGATGTTCCTGCAGGGATCCAGGTGAGAGAGGAAAAGAGCTAAGGAACAAAGGGAAGATCAGAAATGTCTGATGTGTGGGGGGGAATAGGGAAATGGCCTATGAAGTTGCATTTTAGATCTTTTCTGTTTTGGGAGTGCAGTCTCTGAAAGACAATGAAAGACACTGGAAGACAGCTGCAGTTTGGCTGTTGGAGCTGCACACTGGCTTGCACTTGGAACATGCAAAGCTGCCATTGCATATCTGATGCAAAGTCCTGGTGTCATCTAGCAACGTATGCAAAGACTTGAGTAATGTGTAGCAGTGCAGCATGAACCAGGACAACCCCTTCTCCTTATACAGGAATAGTCAAAACATAAAGCCCCTGTGTTGATCACTTGGCCTAGATCACCTGCATAATACAATAGTTTGCTTTGCTGCATCTTTTCTCCACTCAACTTCCTTTCCTGCCCTGTTTCGTAGTTCTTACTGCATAGGCTGACTTCTCCTCCTGCTGTGTCATACCCCATCAGAGATGGGCATAAGGTTGGATTGTTTTGAAGCCTCATTGGGAGGAATACCTTTTGACCTTCCAACCCATCTCATGAGCTCTTCTGGGATCTCTGACTCCTTCTTTCACCAGATTTCAGACTTTGAAAATGCTGCACAAGGTCTGCTTTCACAGTCCCAAGAAGGAAGTTCCTGGGCTTGGTGGTCAGAAGGAAAAAGAATTATGACAGTGTGTCAGTTCTGCATAGCTTGTAGAGTGTGGATGGAAGGAGAGGGTAGCTGCTGTAGCCTTATTAGCTGTTTCATTATGGATTTGAAAGGTATAACATTAACCTCTGGATGGGGACTCAGCCAGGCACCCTATAGTGGGGGGTTCTTATGATCCCTGTTGAGGAAACAACTAATTCTCTGAGCTCTCTCTTAACCAGGGTCCAGAACATCCCAATCCTGGAAAGAAGTTCACAGCACGAGGCTTCCCGCGGCACTGCTACCTTCCGGACAATGAGAAAGGCAGAAAGGTACGTGGTCACCTCCGCCTGTCCTTTCATCCCCTTCAATTTTCATTTGCCTTGCAGTACAACTTTTCCTGCTTAGCCTCACAATGGATTTTGGAGAGCTTGCCATATGTTTTGAAGCATATGTCCAAAGCCCCAAAGAACTACAATCTTGCGAGCTTTTTTTTTTTAAATACACCCTGTCCTTTAAAAACCATTGACTTCAGCGGAATTAGAAGGGAGTAACTCTGTTTAGGGTTGCACTGCAAGATATTCTGATATGGGATCTTGTATCTGCTTGGTGAGATTTGGAAAGACACATAGTGTTCCATCAGAATATAAATGAGGTAGCAAGAGGGAGGACAATTTTTCTCTCTGGTTAAGCATACCACAGTTCATTTGCCTGTCCAAGGAAGAAGTATGGCAATGCAACTTGGCTGGGCCGAAGACATTTTGGTACCCAAGACCCAAAATTTCAGTGGCTCCCAACTTCCAGTACAATTCCCCTCTAAGCCAGAGATCTCTTTATAGATAGCTGGGAGCATGGTTTGGTGATAGCATATCTACTTTGAGTGTGGAAGGTCCCATCCTCAATCCACAGCATCTCCAGTTAAAAAGATACAGGTCCTCGATGATGTGAAAGACCTATGTGAGCCCAGAGAGCCCTGCCAGCCAAAGTAGGAAACACTGGGCTTGATAGACCAATGGCCTGCCTCAATATAAGGCAGTTTCCTATGTATATATCATTTATTAACTGTTTTTATTTGAATAAGTTTACAAAAGAAAAAAAACAGCTAACATCAGTTTGAAAGAAAAAGTCTAAGATCAAAGTCTAAGATCAAAGAGTTCAAGATATAGTATTGTCAAAGGCTTTCACAGCCAGAATCACTGGGGTGTTGTGTGGTTTCCGGGCTGTATGGCCGTGTTCTAGTAGCATTTTTTCCAGACGTTTCGCCTGCATCTGTGGCTGGCACCTTCAGAGGATCATGGCCATACAGCCCGGAAACCACACAACTCCTCATGACATAGTATTTGTACATTCTGTCCATTAGAGCTTACCTTCATGGTGTGGGGTTGCAGATATCCAGATACCAAAGAATCAGATCTGCTGGAAGGATCAAAATCGTTCTTTTTTTAACACAAATTGACATCCATTTGATCTCTTAACATAAATGCTTCAGTTCAATGACCTGTATCTGGACCATAAAGAAAAGCCTTGGTAAGAGATAAATGAATGCCGAATTTATTCATTAAGAATTTCTTCTCCTAAAGAAGGCTTGCAAAAATGGACTTACAAAAATATTCTTAAAGCATGTCAATGCTAAAAATCATAATTGCAAATTATGATTTTTACAATCATAATTGCAAATTATGTTGCATAGCGGGAATCAAACTTAACCGAACCTTGGGGTAGCATTCAGATTTCCAGAAATTGTTTATTTGCTAAATTTTGAGATCTGTTTCATCACTTAAAATCCAGGTATTATTCAAGATCTAGTCTCACTACCTCTGCCTCATGACATGTCTGGTGAAGCTCTTCCGTCAGTGGTAGCGTAGAGTAAGAGGCCTCCTGGTTTGCCCATCAGAGCTCAGTTTGTTTACTTTCTCTTGCCCAGGTTCTGAAACTCTTGATAGTTGCATGGGAACGCCGACTCATTTTTACCATTGGGACGTCCAACACGACAGGCGAATCCGACACAGTGGTGTGGAATGAGATCCATCACAAGACCGAGTTTGGGTCCAACCTCACTGGCCATGGGTACCCTGACTCCAATTACCTGGACAACGTCCTTGCTGAACTGATGTCCCAAGGTGTCTCAGAAGCTGGCCTGAAGGACTGAGGAAGCATCTTGGCTCGCTCCGTTCCTCCCTCACACTCTTCCATCTGCTGCGTGGAAGTGTGAATACTGCCTGTGTCTGTCTGCCTGTGTGTGTCTGTCTGTCTCTCTGCCTCTCCACCTGCATTTGGAATAGATCCCCTTCACTTCTCACGTTGCTTCCGCTGCCTTGACTTCAGATTACCTTTGCACAGCAACGCCCGGCTTAGTAGCCACAGAAGACTATGGGGATGCCCCTCTCCTCCTGGACCAGAGTTGCCATTCTTATCTCTAGGTTTTCCCACTCAAGGAACAATAAAGGGATACCACAGGAAACTGCGCAAGTGAGCAACCGACGCAAATGCTCCGCTGTTCCATTTTTTTATATTCTTGGCAATCTGCAATATTCCTTCTGCCCTACCTGTAATATAGCACAATAATGTGCACAGAGATGTTCTATATTACATATATTCAGTTCTTGTACAGGATATCCTATGTAATAGAAGAAATGTATGAAACCACATGGCTGTTGGTGTCCCAGCCTTCACTGTTCCACCCTATGCTCCTCCCGTGCTCGTTCCTTGTGGCTCCTCCTTTCTTTGTGTGATGCCGTTGTCTCTTTGCAGGGAAGCAATAGGAAGGCCTTCTAGTTTGGGAGCCAAGAAAGAGACCCGACGGGTAAAACCAGACGCAGCGTTTTTAACAGCAGGTTCTTTGCCCGTGGTTTTAACCCAGCTTTCAGTTTGCCTTACACACATACATACCAGCAAGTTGAACACTGGCTCAGCTATCAGTGTTGCCCCTTCCTTCATGCTTCAGGCGGACTGTCTAACTTTTGTAAAATTAGATTTTAGAGGGGCATATGTGTCCTTGGGGTCCTTCCCGTGCTTTAGACTTTCTCCCCAGGGAGCTGGAGAAAACGGGTTCCTACATCCCTCAGTTCCTTTTCTTTCTCCCCTTTCTCTCTCTCCTGGAGAACTCACAATTTATTTTCCTCAGTGGTCTTTCTCTCTCTCTCTTTCTTAGTCTTCTGTGTGCTGGGCCTTTTCTCCCCCTTCCAGCCAGGTCTTGCAAAATGTCTCAGCCTTGCCCGACATATCAGAGCTTGTCTTAGACACCCAGATCTGTCTTGTCATTTGGGGGGCCTTTGACCATTCCCATGACTGAGCAGGAGCCCAGCGCAACATTCCCAAGATGTTGCCCTCTGCCAGTCTGAGCCACATCAGTTCTGTCCTCCATTTTACTGTGAGGTGTGGCATGTTGCTATGGTGACCAAATGCCTTCTCACCTTTCCCTTCCATTGCTGCAGCTAGACTCCTCTCTGTCTCATGGCCAAACTAGATATGACAACATTCTCATGGCCACCTTGAGGAGGCCACCGCCATTTAAAAACCATTTAAAAAGGCAGTACTCTTATTCCTCCACCCACCTGCCCTTTTTCAAGTGCTGAAACACGCATGGCGGGGTGGGGTGGGGGTTTAGGCTATTTTGGCACTTGATAAGATGTGGAAGGAGGAAGACAAGAGCGCCTCAGCCCCCTGTGCTGCAGCCCCAATCGGGATAAGGGGCTTGTGGGATTTTTAAACATCTTAAAATGGGTGGCTGCATCTTTATGGCCGTTTTGAGGATGCCATCACATTTAGTTTGGCACTCAGTTACTATTTCTGTTGACCGGGTGAAGTTCATCTCAGCCCACACATATTTACAGTTACCTTTTGCTCTATGAAGTAGTCATAACCAGTAGAAAAAGCAATCTTTCAACTAGGGTCAGAACAAGATCAGTCCTTTTGAATGCTGGGTGCTCTGCCTGCCCTTTGTTTCTGTAATATTAAGCCTGTCTTTGCCCAGGGTTCTCTTGCACCTGATTTCCAGGTTTCTACTTTAGGATCTGCCTCCTCATGGTGTTGATTTCATTTGTGGTAGTTTTGACTGGCTGTAAGCATGTGTTTTAGAGAGCTCTAGAATGCCTCGATATTTGTGTCTTAAGTAGCACAGCAAAAGAAGAATATAATCAGCAATGGTTTCCCCTGAAGCTGCCCCCAAATTCTCCCATTATTGTTAAAAGGACAAAATTGTTTGCTGGGTAATGTGGCATCCCTTCGACAACCTCTAAGGCCACGTGACAATTGCCCCGAAGGGAGCATTTTGGAGCATGCAGCTTTTCCCTCCTTGTATCAGCACCAGCATTGAAAACCTTATTCCAGTCTACACTGCTATGACCCCCACTTTAAGGCTTCCAGTCAATCAAGCAAAGAGAGAAGGAAGGGAAAGTGCGGAAATGTGCCCATTGGGGATTGCTTAGCCAGTATGTTAAAACTGTGGTTGGCAAACATTTTGGAGTCATTGTGATTTGTTTGTGTGGCCTCCTTAGTTCTAAATATAATAAAGAACATCGACAATTCTAGATAGTGTAAAGGAAAATGCTTTCAGACACTCAAATTTAACTCAGGAACAACCACTTAATACAACTCCATCCCATTCCTACAGCTCATAACATTGTTGGCTGCCCTCAACTGACCAGTGGAAAGGGAACTGTGGCAGAGCTTTACAATGAGATGTCTCTTCCGTAGACGTAGAAGGCCTCATGGACAAAGCTGGAATAAGGTAGAGAGGCTAATAGGTGTATGTCAACAGTGGTGGGATCCAAAAATTTTAATAACAGGTTCCAATGGTGGTGGGATTCAAACAGTGGCGCAGCCACACACACGCACCTCCAGTCCCTATTGGGCAGGGAGGTTGCTTTAGTAACCCCTTCTCCGCACTCAGAAAAAATTAGTAACCACTTCTAGAGAAGTGGTGAGAACTGGTTGGATCCCACCTCTGTGTGTCAATGAGGTCAACCATGGGAATGTGAGCTCTGGCAAGTAAGTGCTGGCAAGACTAACTATTGCCGTTCAACATAGGAACTTAGGCTTTCCTGCTTTGTTATGTAAGTTGTTTGCAGAGTCAGCTGTCGGAGCAGGATTGAAACAAGAAGGACCTTTAGCAGCGAGAGAAAGCGGTCTGCAAATGGTGTACGCAGCTCCCAAACCCACAGGGACAGGCCTGGAGTCAGCATATCCAGCAGCAGGGCAGTTTCCAAGGGCTTTTAGCGAGGCCTACTGCTGCTGACCCCTCATTTATGCCCTCCCTCTTTCTCCAGCCCTTCCCCACCCATTTTCCCCATCACCTGTGCTCCAGACTCCATGTACCATCCAGCATCATTTGGGAAGAGCATGTCGGTGGCGTATAACCATAGTGCATCTGACAGTCATGGCACCAGCCTTCATAGCCATGCACATTACCAAGTTCTGTCATGCAAGGGTTGTGCAGGAAGTGCTAGCAGCTGGGAGTTTCGGTGGATGGAGGGCTCATGAGTAGGGGAAGGATGCACAGGTGGGGCATGGGGGGGGGGCAGAAAGGGAGGCATGTCCTGGGGGCAGGCTGATGTAAGGCCCCTGGGCACTCTCTCCCTGGGGCCTCTAAAATCTGTAACCAGCCCTGCCCGGGTACATACACTAAAAAAGGGGTCAAACATTGTCTTTATTGGTCAAACTGCCATAGGATTCTGTGAAAAGCCCTTCTTTTTCCCACTGAGGGGATGTTCACAGCCTCCTAAGATTTTGGGGATCTAGGTTCATTTTAAACTGTAAACCTTACTCTCAGTTTCCAAGCTTTCTACAGGTAGTGAGTATATAGGCTTTTGGTTCACTGTTGTGAGGTAAGTTTTGTGGTACACTAGGGCGGATTCCGCATGGGCCAAAAACAGCAGTGTGAAAATGGTGTGAAAGTGGTGTAAACCCTTTTACACTGTTTTAAACCATTTTACACTGTTTTCACACCGCTGTTTTTGGCCCAGGCGGAATCTGCCTAGGATATTTTTTTAGATCACTGAGGCTGGATTAATATATTAACAGGTAGGAAGATTTACTTATTTACAGATATTTAAATGAACAGCACAGGTCTCCAGGTAAACCAGCAACACAGGTGGAAACCTGAGGCACAAAACTTCAACTAATTATGATTTCACAGGGTAGTTAAGACTTTTTTTTCAATGCTTTCAGGCACAAACAGACTTTTATTGACTAGGCGCTAGGTTGGATCCTCTCTCACGCACAGGATTCCACCCACACCAGCCTGCCCTGTCCCCAGAGACAGACAAAATTATGCACGGTCTGCTCATCATCAGAGACAGGCCTAACAATGGAGCACTCTCTTCTCTCCCAGAGACAGAGCTAAACTGCTGTGCCAGACCACCAGGCAGGCCACCCTTTACTGAGTCTGCTCTCTTTTCTGAGGGAGACTTGAGTGGTCACTGGAGGCAGATCTCCAACGTCTCATTTCCCTTCTTGAAGATGACTGAATGCTGAAGCAGCACTCCTGCAGGATCATCCGACTGGCTGATTTTCCCTTTGGGTCAGGGCATCTTCTTGTCCATCTCAGATCCCTGACCGGGTAACCTGCTTGCTGAGGAGCACCTTTGACATGATGCGGAGGGTGTATCGATTGCCTAAACCAGCAGCTGCACATTCGCCCCTCTTTTGTCATCTGTTTTTTTAATGTGTGCTGCGGCACCACAGTCCTCCATGTTTTTTACCCACCAAGGACAGCCAATTGCATGGGCTGAAGAAGCATGAAATCCCATGATATCTTAGTAGTAGGTAAGTAGTGCTAAACAGTGCATCGGAAAGGGGAAATAAATGTGTGGTTGCTGTTTTGGGCCGCAGGTGTGGGTTTGGGGTTCAAAATCAAAGCAAATAATAGCTTGTGTATGGAGGTTAGACATAGGCTAGCATAACTCTGCAAAAGTTGGTTTATATAGATCACCATTGTGTGGGGTTTCTCTGTCCAAAGGGTTCTCCCCCCACAAGTTCAGTCCCACTATCAGGCTGGAGCAGGGCTCCTTGGCTTTCCTGATTGCAACCCATATCATTAAATTAATAATGGGCACAGAAACCAATCCAGGGCAGCTTTTTCCACCTGTTCCCACCTTTATCCTCTTGTATGCTCCTCTCTGCCTGCTGTGTGACCCATCTAAAGAGAGTATTTCACACCATGTCAAACTTGGCCCATTTGCACTACATTTCCCCTCTCCTCCTGCAGGAGCAAATGTCAAGTGTATGGGAGTCAGCATGGCTTTGAAACAAGGCTTAGCATTATGGTATCTTTTTAATGGTTAATCTCTGGAACCCAGGAAGTGATGATAAGGAGAATACCTCAGAGCATGTGCAAAGTGCCTTTCTCTCACCACTGTGCAACAGCCATGCATACCCCCATACTGTACACAAACACATCCTGGAAAGGTTTCCAGGGCACAAACTTCCTACCTGTAGCGTCTCTTTGAGCAATGTACCCCAAAAAAACTGGCCTCAGCTTTATGCTTTTTATGTTGTATGAAGGTGGTCGAAAATTCCTCTCCCTCCTTGCTAATTTTTTCCCCTGTAGCATCTGGAAGTAGCTATTTTCAGAATATGCCAGTTCTGTTCAGAAATGCTCCTGGCTTGCGCCCAGTAAATCTGCCAGGGGTTTAGCAGGGAGCTATAAGGAAATTTGACAACATTCCTTGTGGATTCCATGTCCTATGTAAGTAACTTGAGGGCCAACATGATGAGGAGGGAAGATACTTGTGGTGCTTTTGAAGGGTGAAAATGTCCGTAATTTATGGCTATTTTTGCATCATCTGAGTCCGGAAACAGATGCTGTGTGTATGCCTTTTTATTTTTTAAAACGGATTTTGGGTGTGTTGCAGTGAAAGAAAACCATGACTTAGGAATGGTACTTTGTCACAGTGATATGTAGATTTACGCACAATACCAGTTTCGGGGAAGAATGGGCTTCCGGGGATCCTTCTGTACATGTTCCAAAGTGTCTTGAATGGGCCATGACTGCCTTTATTGTACTGAGAATCTCTGTGCAAGCATCAGTGCTTCTAGGAAGGAGCATTGCGGGCAGACACCGTTCCCCTCCCTCCCCCCAAGAAGGCCAATACACAGGGGGAGAGGTTTGCCTCTTGTACAGCCGCTGCCTGGTTCCCCCTGCTACACGAAAGTGATTATTTAGCAACAGTGATGATATAAGAAGTGAACGACCCAAGACAAATGTCCTTGTGCCA
Organism: Sphaerodactylus townsendi; assembly: GCF_021028975.2. Classification (NCBI taxonomy): domain Eukaryota; kingdom Metazoa; phylum Chordata; class Lepidosauria; order Squamata; family Sphaerodactylidae; genus Sphaerodactylus; species Sphaerodactylus townsendi. The sequence continues at coordinate 39,929,758 of NC_059437.1, forward strand.
AATCTGCAGCAAGCTCACGCTCAGAAGGGTTAGCCGAGAGCTGTACTTGAATCCAGACCTAAAAGGTCGCTTTTCCTCCAACCAAGAATCCATCCTGCAAAAAGGGGGCCTGAATGTATAACAGGCACTGCTCTGTTACCCCAGCCAGAATCATGGTCCTAGCTCCTGGTATGGATACCAGGCTTGACCAATCAAGAGGCTTCATGCTAATGTCACATGCTTCATTTCCATTCCCTGCCGGAAGAAGGCTATGAGGCCTTAGCATTCACACTCCTCACAGGAATCAGTCACAGTCATGATTCAGGAAGTTCTCCACACAAGCGTGTGCAGGATACAGGTTCAGGAGATACATGAAGACCTAGAAGGCAGCTACGTCAACAGTTCAACATGTCCCATATTGGAGGCTAGTATTGGTGGAATCTGGCTGGGTTCAATCACTCTGTGAACAACAGTCAGAAAGGCAAAAAACCTGGGGTACTATTCTCTTTCCACTGAATTTGTTGGCTTAAAACAACAAAAGTTTTCCAAGTCGTGCAGAACTCTTCTTCAGCCCACCTTAAGCGCCCAGTTTGCATTAGAGCAAGAATAATCTTTCTGCATCACTTCTTTTGTAAAATCAGGTTTGCCGTTCCCATGCCTGTTCTCAAGAGGACAACCATCTTCTGCAACTTGTTTTGCTTTGTGGGCTGCAATTCTCCTTTGGAGGAACAATATCTGGTTTAACGACTTTTTGCAAAATAATAATGTGACTCTTATACCCACTCAGTTTCTAACCAATGAGGCACAGAAGGCCCCAGGTGAACACCATTTGTCACTTCTTCAGGAAGTCCAGGTTTTTGCGGATAGCAAGCGGTAGGGAACTTGGGTTGTTGGAAGTTGCAAAAGATGGAGATGTGCCATGTGGCCTCCCTGCCAATCCTGAAAGTCTGGCAGTTGGTATGAACACCAGTGTGAGCTTTACAAGGGAAGTGAGAAGATCACCAAGAGCTGTAAACTTTGGAAGTTTTATTCAAAAGACTTGAAAAACTACCTGATGTAGGGTTGCCCAATTAGGTTGGGAAATTCATGAAGATTTGGGGCTTAGTGCCAGAGGAGGGCAGGGTTTGGGGAGGGAGCTCAGCACAGACATGATGTCACTCTAGCACTTCCATTTCTCCTGGACTCTATGGTATACCATAATGTTTGCCCTCTACAGATGGCTGTAGTCTGGTGATCGGTTGTAATTCCATGAAAGCACCAAGTCCCACCTTTTGCTTAGTAACCTTAGCACAATGCAGCGGGTGCTGTATTGTCTGTGTGCAGTGGGAATTATTTCCTCTGGTTTGTGAGGGGTCTAGCCCAAGATGTTTAGATAATTTAGCTCTTCAGCCCCACTATATGAGAGCCACAAAAATCCATTCTTATGGGGAGGCGAGGGGAGAAATCTATTGTCTAAATCCATATCTTTCCCAGAATTAGTTGTGGGAGTGAGGGTTGAGTTAGAGCAGCCCATGATGGAACTGGTTCTGGTGTCTCATAGAATATCCACCCCTGGCCTGCGCTTCTGAGGGAAGGGAAATTGCTAGATCAATAGCATGGTTGATTGAAGTTCCCCACAGGAGATCTCTAAGGGCTTTGTAATTTTCTCTCTCTCTCTCTCTCTCTCTCTCTCTCTCTCTCTCTCTCTCTCTCTCTCTCTGTCTGTTCATGGCCAGCATGTGCTGATGTCTTTACAGATTTATTCAGTAAATGTGGAATCCAAAGGCTACCCGTGTGCTGCATTTTTTAAACATTCCAAACTTCAGGAAAAAAAGCTCTGCTGACACAAAACCAGTTGGCCAAATCTAGAGACAGGGCTTCTCCCCGCCCCTTTCTTAGCCCAGTTGTTTTGTCCCCCAACACCATTATTTGTGCAAATTAAAGACATTATTACGTTTGTGCTCATTTCTGTTGCCTTGCACTGACTTTTCCCTGTAAAATGTATGCATCTTTCAACATGATTTGTGCCAATAAAAATGTATATATCACAAATGCTGTACAGATAAAACTGTATATATCACAAAGGCTGTACATGTAAATTGCACCCACGGTGTAAACAAATCTTCAAAAACAAGACTGGAAAACGGAGAATGAAAATTGTTGGCAGAAAAACTGGATGAATGTTCAAAGCATGCAAAGTAGAAAACATCTTGCTCATCCTTGACATATATTCTGCATTCTCTTCCCAACCACAGCTAGGGAAAGGTCTCCAGAAGGTCCATGAACGGGGTGTGGAGGTGACAACTGAGCATACTGTCTTATAACGTGGAGGTTCTACTTATATTATGGCTTCTCTGCTTTGACATGCTGCTTCACAAATGGGAACTACCTGGCCATATCACAAAGGTGGCAAGTTTTGGTGTCTTCCAGTACTTCTCCAGTGCCTGGAACACCTAAGAAGATTTTGAATCGCTGAGAGTTACATCTAGGACCGGTCAACAAGAGGCAGGCACTGCCTTGGCCAATTTAGATGAGTTAGAACCAAGGTACGCTTTTGCTGTGCACCTGCCTTACCTATTAGGTTGAAGTGCTGATTGTCACCATTAGTTCATGAAGAACAAGGGGCTGTTAAGCAAAGAGCTTTGGAATGACAATGGTGCAAAATCTGTCTTTGTGACTACATACCAAATGAAGACATTTCACAACATGTGGGTACAACAAATACGGTAATGCAAAACATGGAAGGGTGCCCAATGGGAGGGTCCTAGATCTTACCAGGATAAGGAACTGATGATTGCAGATTTTCCCCATATTCCATACTTCCCAGCAGCCCTCCCAGTGTTCAGAAAGTTTATTCCCAATATTTCCAAACCTGAGCCTGGAATGAAATAATCTTGAGTACTTCTTCCAGCAGCAGAGTTCCACGGGTGGAAGAAACAACACGGAACCATTTTGCCTCCTCCCTACTACAACATCCTGACCTGCATGACTCAGTCCATCTGGGTCTTGCAACCTCTGGAATACACTTTCTTGGAGTTGGAAGGGACTGCTGAGAAGGGGGGGGGGGGTCTACAGTCCTTGCATTTGCAGATTCCAGCTCAACAGACTGACTTCTTGCCTTACAGATTGGATTCGTGGGGATCAAAAGCATCTCCTTTACAGACCTGTAACTTGCTGGATTGATCCAGTATTCTGGGTCAGGATATGGTCTGAGGTCTTGTGACATGACAACCTCACTGAAGTTAAGCCAGTCTGGTTCTGGTCAGTGGATGGGAGATTTCTTGGTACTATATATACCCTTCCCTGCAGTCCAAAGCCCCCCAAAATAATAATGAAGCATATATGAAATTAATAATAAGGCTGAGGATTTTTTAGCCCATGGTGGTAATAATGTACTTGAGATAGACTGGAATGGTGGAACATTAATTCTAGTTAATGAAGGAACACAGAAAAACAAGTCAGATTTAGGTGTTTAGAAATGGCTTGCGGGCAGCTCAAGAGAACTCAGTTTGCATACCTTATACTTTTTTAACATAAAAAAGTTCATAGAGTATCTTGACCCAACAAACACTCAATCTTGAAACCCAGCCTAAAGGACCATACTTGTATTTTTGCCTATTCCATTTCAATTAACACCACATTAAAAGTATCATAAAGAAATTTACATAGTTAAAAATCTGCAATCTGGAGAGAAAAAAATCACACAAAGGTTTTTATTATTATTTAGATTTTGAACTTTCCCCAAAAGCTCAGAGCAGGTAACACTTGGAACCAAGTAATAAATACTGAGATATAGCTAAATCTTTATTTTTAAAAAAATTAGCCACTAAAATCACACATTAAAAAAAATATTAAGACTGACAATGCCAGATGACAAGAACCACAAAGCTTTACAAATACTGACGGCTGTGATTTTGTCAGGCCAGGCCTGATGTTCCACTTAACTATAGTGTGGAAAGAAAGAGAAGTTATTTATGTATGTCTCTGTCACATTTGCACTTCATCCTTTCTCCAAGTGGCTCAAGGTAGTGTGTGTATGGAATTCCCTGCCTTCCCCAGTGTTATCCTTACCCCATATAAGGCAGATCAGACAGAGAATGACTAGCCCAAAGTTGAGTACTGGGGGGAATTTGAATTCAGGTCTCTCTTTGTCCCAGACCAACAGGAGACAGCCAATTGGCGAGTGAGCATCCTACTATAGCTGATTGGGGGCCTACTGGGCTTTCCCTGCCAGAAATGAAAAAGAGGCTGAATTGGATGCAAACAACCTACAGTTTAGTGCACAGGTGTCAAACTCACGGCCCTCCAGATGTTTCGGACTACAGTTCCCATCACCCCCTGCCAGCACCATGCTGGCAGGGGATGATGGGAACTGTAGTCCAAAACATCTGGAGGGCCGTGAGTTTGACACCTATGGTTTAGTGGAAGAGCATTTGCTCTGGATTCTGAAGGGTTTGCATTCAACCGTCAGCATTGGCACTTGGGTACCAAGGCTGCAAGAAGGTTTCCTTCTCTCTCCCCAAGACCTCAGAGCCCCCCCCCAACTACCTCATTTCCGCACAGGTTAGGAAGCATCCCCCCACACTCGGTCATAGCATCACAGAGCATCACATCCTCCAGGAGTTCCTGTGCATTTTCCTGATCTTTCGGGAAACATCACAGTAATGCAGAGATGAATGTGCTGTCGGTTGGAAAGTTTGGATTTACCCTGCAATTGTCTCCACGGTCGTCATTTTCTCCTCCCATACTGGGGAGAAAGAAGGGAGGCCTTGGGGTTTTTCTTCAATCATCAATTTCATGTTGTTATTTCAAAGTACCAGTGTAGCAATAAGTATCATGGGTTCTGTGAGTTCCTAGGGTTTTTTCCAAAGTAAATGTACACCCTTTCTGTTGTGAGGGTGTGTACACATATACACCCCCACAGCAGAAACACACACACACACAAACACACATATATACTGGAAAGATATATATACCGGTATACAGTGGTGGGATCCAAAAATTTTAGTAACAGGTTCCCATGGTGGTGGGATTCAAACTGTGGCATAGTGCCAATGGGGCTGGGCGGAGCATGACGGGGGCGTGGCCGGGCATTTTTGGGGCGGGGCATTCCTGGGCAGGGCTGTGGCAAGTACGCAGCTGCTGCGCCAGTCCTTGGGCGGGAAACGAATGCATGCAGGCGCAGGCTGCCACGCATGCCGGTGCACCTCCTGCTAGACTGCTTCAAGTTCTGCGCGCTACTGCTGAGAGGAGGGGGCGTAACTAAGGCAAAAATCACATGGCAAAATCACCAATTAGTAACCCCCTCTCGGCACACACAAATAATTAGTAACCTACTCTCGGGAACCTGTGAGAACCTGCTGGATCCCACCTCTGCCGGTATATGCTGGAAAAGACCCAGTGGCCCATGGGAGCAGGGTCAGGTACTGCTGAGGGGCCAGGGCAGGGGAACCTGCCATGTGGAAATCCCATTGCTGCTTGCACCACCAACAAGCAAGAGGTAAATGAAAGCAATTTGCCATTGCCCACCTCTGCTTCGTAACCTAGGACTTCCTTGGTGGTCTCTGTGCTACTATGAATCACGGCCAAACGTGCTTGGCTTCCAAGATCTGATGAGATCAGACTAGCTTGGGCCTAATTCAGGTGTGTGTGGGGGTATGTATGCAGATTTTCTGCCTTATGCAGCAACCTCTCCTGACTAAGGACTTCATCTGCACAATCCTTATTCTCCCTAACTAACTTGACCTGGGACAGCTTGCTGATGGTTTCCAACCCACCACCTGACTGGAAATATTTCAGTATTTTTTCCAGGCAGTTTCCACATTATTGAGAGGGAAAAGAGAACTCCTCCCAGCGGGTTCCAGGATCCCCAGAGAGACACTGTTGCACACGGGGTTCTCAGGTGCGAGCTGTGATTTATGGACTATTTAGCACAGCCACTCAGGAAATATGCTTCGTGAGGCAAAGTTGACATCCTGTCAGGTCCCAACTGTCACCCACCAGGTTGCAAGACTGGCCTGGCAGTGTTTTCCATGGTGATCTCTCCAGCAGAGGGGCAGCTGTGGGTTGTGTGAGCGAACGAGAACGAGATGAGAGTGATCTTGCTAGAGTTTCATCAAGATGGGCTGGCCGCCAACACACCGGCCAGTACAAGCCACATGGTGCCCCGCTCCAAACACCTGCTTCCGTTTGCTTGTCCTGACCTGCCTTTGGCCCTCTAGGGAAAACCTATTCTGGTCTACCTATGAGTCATAGCTGCCTGCACAACAGTAAAAGACAGACATAATATTTTAAATGCAGTAGAGGTGGTTTGACAGAACCATTATCAAGAACATACACCTTTTTTCTGTCCTGAGGGCAGCTCTGGAAGTGGGGAATATCAGGCAAATTTTCGACAGAGAAAAGGTAGCTCTGATAGGTGGCTATTGGCTAGTGTCCTTGGCCTCACCATCCTAATTCTATTTTAAAACTGAGGTCAGGTAGTGGTGTTAGCCTGCTACAATGAAAACAAAAAGGATTTACTGGCACCTTAAACACATGCTTAGACCACTTTCCTGGGAGTAAGCGAAGCCCCACTGAATATACTGGAGTAGGATCTTGAGGTGATCTGCCTGGAATGACAATGCAACATTACAGCAGATGATTTCGCAGGCCGTTTTCTCAGTTGCAAAATGAAGAAGAGGAATTTGGATTTATACCTCACCTTTCTCTCCTGTAAGCAGACTCAAGGTAACTTTCAAACTCCTTTCCCTTCCTCTACCTACAACAGGCACCTTGTGAGACAGGTGGGACTGACAGAATTCTGAAGAACTGTGACTAGCCCAAGGTCATCCAGCAGGCTCCATGTGCAGGAGCAGGGAAACAAATGCAGTTCACCAAATAAGAGTCTGCTGCTCATGTGAGGGAGTGGGGAATCAAACCTGCGTCTCCAGATTAGAATCCACCCGCTCTTAACCCCTACACCACACTGGCTCCTTAGCTGACACTATCAGGAATTCATTCACCTGCTCATACTGCAAGGTGGTTTACTGTATGCCAAGGACAGATCAGGTCAGTTTGGAAATGCCACAGCCAATGGGCCCAACCGGGACATCGAAAACAGCAATATTGCAAAAACGCAAATCACGTCTGTCTCCCGGGACACACGGTCACTGACCTCAAAGCTCCCACAATTTGACAAAAGAAATTCAAAGGGAGATCTGTCCCTTGGAAACTTCTGAACGACAATTTCTCAAACAGCTGGAGACCGTGCAATTAGGACTCAATCACAATGATGGTTTTCTTTCACTCTGGAGGCGTCTAATTAGTTGAGCAAGTTTTCTATTACCAACGATGCACACTGGTCTCATCTTATGTTCCCAGGAAGCCAAGGACACAGACTCTTCCGTTCTGTGGCCTTGCATCTCCACTGTTTACATTTTTCCTCATTATGTCAAATGAGGACAAACTTCTTACACCGACTGAAGTGGGCTTCTGTCTATGAAAGACACCGCAAAAGATCCGCTTGTCTTCAAAGGGACCGTGTGACTTCTTTCAGGAGATTTTCAAAATACACTGATGAAACCCAAAATGTCTGTTTCAAATAAAGTATATAAATGACTAAAAATTGGACAACTGCCTGAAGCAGAAGGGAAGGGACAAACCTAAAAGCTGACACATCTCCTTTGCTTAGCAAGCTTCAGCGGGCCGCTCTGCGTATGTTTCTAAAACAAGCCACAAAGCTGGGCTCACAACATGAGCAAAGAAGGCAGTGAGATGACTCTTAGGCCATTCCAGCTGCCTTCACTTTATTAATTCTGTTTATTTATACCCTGTCTTCCAGCTAAATGGGCTCCCAAAGCAGTTAAGAATTCACAGTATTTATTCACATATTTAGAAGAAGAGAAGAGTTTGGATTTATATCCCCCCTTTCTCTCCTGTAGGAGACTCAAAGGGGCTTTGAGTCTTTCCCTTCTCCCTCACAACAAACAACCTGCGAGGTGGGTGGGGCTGAGAGAGCTCTGAAAAGCCCAAGGTCACTCAGCTGGCATGTGTGGGAGTGCACAGGTTAATCTGAATTCCCCAGATAGGCCTCCACAGCTCAAGCGGCAAAGTAGAGAATCAAACCTGGTTCCTCCATATTAGAATGCACCTGCTCTTAACCACTACGCCACTGCCACTCCCACTTCATTCATTGTTCATCCTGCTCCTCACTTTGTTCATTGTTGGCCTTTCTCATTGAGACTCAAGATAGTTTACTGCATCTGTTACCATTGTTAATTGCATTGAGTTTCACACAAGAAAAGACCTTTCACCAGTATCTGTTGGGTCCTGGCAGAACACTGAAAGCTGGAACAGGTGAATGAACAAGGTTTTTTTTTTTTTTCAAATGTTAGCCTTCTACCCTCTCCTGATAGACAAAAATTCAACCTACCAGTCTATCATGGAATTCCTTCAGTCACCTGGCGCCAGTTGCTCTTCCTCTCTTGCAATCTAACCTACCGCGTAGGGTTGTTGTGAGGATGAAATGATAGCCAACAATAGTGGAGATTAAAAAAAGAACTAAGTAGGGTAAAAAAAGTTTAAAACTCATCTTAAAAGGTGGAGGAGCCCAACAGAGCAACTGCTCAGAATGGCAGCCGGAATCAGAACCCCAATTTGCGAACAGTTCACAATAGCAGAATTTCAGTGAGAGGAATGGACAAAATCATGGCATCGTGATGCTCTACGAATTCCTCTAACCTCTATGGTAAAGTTTACAGAGATTAGGGAATTCCTAGACTGTCATGGATTCCCCCCATTTTGCTCCTGCTGCTCCATTGATCAAGGAGCGTGGGTTGCTGTGGCAAGCAACCTGGTAAAGGTAGGCACCTTGCCTGTGGAATGTCCTCTGCCCTCGAGGTTCACCTGGCACCTGCCAAGATTTTGATAGCATTGATCTTTTCAAACTCATTTCACAGTGTGCTCTGCATGGGAAGAGTTTTGCAAGGCTCATGCTAAGTGTTAAATGTTTGGGCCTGCTTTTATGCCCTTTCTGGATTTTGAAGGCTGGATTTTTAATGGTGTCCCAATTGATATTTTTACAGAGTTACATCTTCACTGTATTTTAATTTTTTTAGCCAACTCGAACAGGCTCTACTGAGGCAACACTGAAGTCATCCAAATAAATAAACAAATAATATAACGAACATTAATGACTCTGCGTTGTACAGGTGGGGAGGGGAAGAAGTACATACCTAAGTTAAAATTTCTTACAACGCTTCAGCAGATGGAGATGGTTGTTGCTTCTTTGGTTCATGAGCCTTTGGCAGAGAGAAGCTGGGAGATCCGGCCATGGAGCAGTCAGACACCGCTCCACAGCATGGTCTACAGCTTGGTTCATGGTTGAGACAAAGACAGCCAAAGACATCCTGCCATGGCTTCCTCCTCTGCTGTATTCAGGCGTAGCCCCACTGCTCAAGCCCAGACTATGAACCATTACGCATGTTTGGTCTTCTTCTTGCTCCGCATGCATTCCCTTCAGGTTGAATTCTTAGTTACACATATGTTTCCTTTTTAGACTCTCCCGAAGGTTTCCAAGACTGGTTAAGGTGCAGCTTTTCAGGGGAAACCAAAGGGAAAGTGAGGGGAATCAGTATGAGTTTCGCTTCCTTTGGGTATCCTCGCTCCTTCTTGCTTTTCCCGGATGCACAAAAGCAATTTCTCCCAGTCAGACAGAACAAGAAAGTAGGGGGCAGGTCAAATGGTGGATCGGTTTGGCTGTGGACACTTCACAGTATGAGAATCTCGTTCAAACAAAAAAACATTGGGAAAACCCACTGCAAAGTACACAGCCTTAAGGAACACCTTGCATGCATAAAAACCCTATGTGGACAGCCCTTGATTGGCTAGATTGACTGGCAAACAGGAAGGTGGCACTGTGTAATGTGGACAAAAGGCTTAAGTAGGGCTGCAGGCTTTTAAAGTTAAAACATACCTTCTAGCAAATCTAGTTCCCTCCTCCCCAATAATAGGATCTCTATATGCACAGTGGTTCTTATTCCACACACTTTGCACTGCAATGTTTGCTACTTGTAGGCAGGAAGAAGGAAAGCTATGAGAGGACCTCAACGTGTCACCTTTTGACCTGTCAAACTCACCGACTCCTTGAGATGCAGCCAAGCATCGCCTACACAACTTTGCAAGAGTGGGACTCAAAAACTTGTGCTCTTTTTGTGTGCCAGTGCCATGTTCCGGACCCGCAGAGAATCATGGAGCGCACACGACTTTGTATGCATTTACCTGCCTTGTATGCATTTACCTGCATTTACCTAAGCAAGCAAGGAGACCTGCAGGGAAAGAAGAGCCCCCTCAGGAACCTTCTTCATGTGGGATCCATCCGAGCTTTGGTCAGATCACCGCAGCAGGACACAAACTGGTGCAGTCACCAGGGTAAGAGATTTTTGCAGCTTCTCCCAGGTACCTCCTCTCTCCCTCCAAAGCAAAAATTAGGTGAGCCCACAAACACAGAGGATGTCTCCCAGCCCCGCCCCGACAAACATTCACATGTCATCACATTACGGAGTAAAGACAAGTTGGGTCCCAAACAGAGGCGGCTACTCAGAGCTGAGGGGCTGGGCTAGCTGAGGCTCTCTCGTCCTCTTCTCGGTGCTCAAAGGCCTTGTGGGCCTGCTCCAAATCCTGGATGACTTCTAGCAAGCGGGCCGCTGCTGCCATCTGCCGGCTGTTGGGGTCTGGATGCGGAGAAAAGGAGGGTTAATCAGTGTGGTGGAAGAGGCTAGGCATAAAGGCAGCAACCCCATCAGGATGGGATGCTGGGACAGAGAGATCTAGTATGTCTTCTGGCAAGCGCGAATTCAATGTATGCATTCAATGTATTGTCAAAGGCTTTCATAGCCGGAATCAATTGGCTGTTGTGAGTTTTCCAGGCTTGGTGGCTGTGGTCTGGTAGTTTTTGTTTCTAAGTTTTTGTTTTAGATTTATACACCCTCTTTCTCTCCTGCAAGGAGACTCAACGGGGCTTACAATCTCCTTTCCCTCCCACCCCCCACAACAAACACCCTGTGAGGTGGGTGGGGCTGAGAGAGCTCCAAAGAACTGTGACTAGCCCAAGATCACCCAATCGGCATATGCTGGAGTGCACAAGCTAATCTGGGTCACTAGATAAGCCTCCACAGCTCAAGTGGCAGAATAGGGAATCAAGCTCAAGCTATAGTAGGATGCTCACACAGTCTGGTACTTGGGGAAAGAGGGGTCACCACTGATCTATGCTGAACCTGGCTTTTGCAGGGTAGTAGAAATCTGAAGACTATTGAAGCTAAAAGTCAGGAGAGGAAAGGGTAGATCAGTAAAGGCCTTGCCAAATTGGGAGGGCAGTGGTATGCCTCTCCAAACCCCAAACCCACTATTTTGCAACCAGCTGGGGCCAAAAAGCAGGCAACACTGGTTTCCTGCTAAGGTCCTCCAACAACTGTCAGGACTTGCTGAGCACCAGCGAAGGTCTGTGCCCATCCAGCTGTCCAACTCTTCATCAGAGGGCTCATCTTCTTCCCTCCTTACAAGTTCAAAGTGTTTCCACTTTCCAGCTTTATGAACACTGATCACTCATCTAAGAAAATAATATCATTCACACTTGGTTAAGGATATGCAGAGCTATTATTGTCATGTGATAGCAATTCACATTTCCGTGGATCTGGCAGGTAGGGCAGGGAGACAAATGTCATCTTCCCTTATTTAATCTTTTTTTTTTAAAGTCAGGAGCTGGTTGTCTGATGGCTCTATTTGAGGACTAAAATTGGATTTTGAACTGTCTTCTGTAAGCCGCCCTGAACCCACCATGAGGAAGGGTGGCGTATAAATCAAATAAGAAGGAAAAAAAAGAAAACCAGAGAATGGTTCTGGTGGGTTTTCTGGGCTGCGTGGCCGTGGTCTGGTGGATCTTGTTCCTAACGTTTCACCTGCATCTGTGGCTGGCATCTGCAGAGGTGTATCACAGAGGGAAGTTACACAGTGTGTAACAGACTTCCCTCTGTGATACACCTCTGAAGATGCCAGCCACAGATGCAGGTGAAACATTAGGAACAAGATCTACCAGACCATGGCCACACAGCCCAGAAAACCCACCAGAACCAGTTGAATCCAGCCATGAAAGCCTTCGACAAAACCAGAGAATGTTTCCAGAATTTCTCACCTAGGGTAAGAAGGTACATCACTTATGAGTTCTTTCGTCAACAACCACCACTATTGGCTGGCTGCTGGAATGCCATAAGTGCCAGGAAAGAAGATTCGGCAACAGAGTAAACAACCACTGACTTCTAGGTCCCAATAGCACTTATGTGTGTGCTGGTTGTCAAATTGTGGGATTCCCCACCCGCAATTTTGTTTTGCCTTTGATCATCTTGAGTTCAGGCAATGGAAGAGCCAATCCTACCTTTCTGAGTTCCTCTGTCTTGTTCCAGCGTAGTCTCCTTGCTTGTAAATTCCAGACATTTCTCCCTAGGAATAATGACAAGGATAATATGTTCTTGGACTGCGAGCTTTAAATGAATCAATACAGTTAAACCAGCTAACATTTCAATCGTTGTAACAGTTTTACCTCCTTTTCTACTCCCAGAGATAACTTTATTAAGGTAAAGGAACTTGGAATTCATATACACAGACTAATAGAAACCGTTTATCTATCCCAAACCCTAAAATGTATGTATGTTTTCATTATAATTTTACACTGGGGAAAAAAAGCACTTTGGGTCAAAGAGTCAAATGAAGCTAAATAGCAATCTGCTAGCATTCATTTCTTGAACAAATAAATGACATCAGTGGATTCAGACAAATCATTTTAAAGCATTCCTGCCAGAACACATCAGTTGTCTGCTTATCCATTGTTGTTTTTGCCTGATTGACCAGGTAAGTTGTTAAGAACCAAGTGGATAGTCATTTTTTTTTTAAAAAGCTGTTCTTCAAACAGGATTCATCCATAAATCTAGGAAGATGTATGATTGCCTTTGAAAAGAACACTCCTGTGTCTGTCCCTCCCTTCAGCTAGGCATCTCTTGTAATATATAGTTCTCCCCACTGACCCATCCCTCTTCAAAGTATCCTCAGCTTTATGAAAGACCAAGATCAACCCAGACAGGCCAAATAAAATAGAAAAGGGTATAAAATAGAAAAGAGTATGCAGTGTGCAGAAGATCCAAAGTACTTCCTTGGCATCCCCTGTCAAAAATCACCCCAGGGGTGGTGAAAGATTGCCCTGTTCAGTTAGCTGCATATGTTCCAAGGTTGTTTGAACTTCTAAGTGTTCAGAAATATGCAAATCACAAGATCACACTTATGTAGTCTGTGTATATATACACAAACACACCTCTGTCTGTCTGTCTGTCTGCCTGCCTGCCTGTCTGTCTGTCTGTCTGTCTGGGCACATCAAACTGCCTTTCTTCCCTTAGCAAATTTGAAATACAGCTTAGGCTGAGCTGGTGAACAGAATATTTCTTAAGGCAGGAGGCCCTCTGCTGGAAAGACAGTACAAACATGCAGTTGTGGGACCCAATACATGGCCACTAAAAGATTAGTCGAAGCCAGAATGTAATGCACACTGCAGTCCTGTAGGGGCACAGAAAACTGCAATATGTGATTTAGGCCAGAAATTCAACTTCCTAAGAATTCCTCTATGAGGGGAGGGGTGGCATAGAAGTCGAAATCATCATCATCATCATCATCATCATCATCATCTGAAAATAGAGATTCAGAAACTATGGCATGAACCAGCTGAGGTCCCAGTGGTAATCGGCACCCTGGTGCTATTCCAAAAACACTGCAGCTGCACTTGAAACATCTTCAAATTGACAAAAACCAACATCTGTCAGATTCAAAAGGCTGGGACCCGTACAACTACGACGTTGATACATTACAACATCCTAGGCCTCTGGTTGCGGCTCGAATTGTAATGAAAAGCCAACAACCAGCTAAAGATCTGGCACCTGTGATATCAAAACAAAATTAAAGTAACAATAAAAACACTGTTTAAAGAACAGATTTTTAGCCCTTTGTATAGACTTCAAAAAGAAACTGGACAATTATGGGTGAATTAGAAGGAATTATTGCATGTCTTCCAGAGGTCAGAGTGTAGCGTTCTGTGCCCTTCCTTAGCGGAAACAGAATTATAGGAAACAAGAGTAATTCTTCTCACATGACCAAATTTACTCTCCTGCTGCAGAATTTGCATCTGATGCAGAATTCTGGGGTTGTTGTTTTAATATAGTGTTGCCTACATATCAGCACTTACTGTAGCAAGCCCCTTCAACACAAAAAAAGCCGTGCTCGTTTTGCTAGAAAGTCACACAGCACCACAACATAGCTCTCTCCCATTCACCCCAGCAACAGAGTCTTTTCCTCCATCATGACAGCCCCCACAAATACAATACCTGCTATCAACCAGCACATCCACTTACCTGAGCTTGTCTCTGCCCAGCAGAAGTTGCCTGTACACCATCTGGGCCTCGGTGTCTGGGTCCAGAGGGTCGCTCCAGTCGCCGAGGGTCACGGCAGAATGGGTGCGGCTGCAGCCACGTACTGTAACCAAACCACAACCACGGGTGGTCCTGTAAGGTGAGGAATGGATGGCCACATAGAATAGGGCAGTGATGGCGAACCTATGGCACGGGTGCCAGAGGTGGCACACAGAGCCCTCTCTGTGGGCACGTGCACACAGAGTTCATCATGTGGGAGGGGGGTGGAAAATCACCCCCCCCCACACACACATCTAGGTTGGCCTGGGCCACTGAGCACAATGTGCGCGCACCGCAGTGAGCAGGGAGGACTCGGATGGCGGGCCTGGTGCCTGTGCTCTGGGTGGCTGCTGCCTGAGGGCGGGGGACACAGAAGAGGCAGAAATGCTAGAGAGGCACAGAGCGGTGCAGGTGGGACTTGCTGGAAGCTAGAGCAGACTGGCCCCTGCTCGAGCGGGTGAGGCAGAGGAAGAGGGAGCCAGCCGTTTTTTTTTCTAAACTCAAACCTCAGCATTCAGGTTAAATTGCCGGGTTGGCACTTTGCGATAAATAAGTGGGGTTTGGGTTGCAATTTGGGCACTCGGTCTCAAAAAGGTTCGCCATCACTGGCATAGGGTCTGATCTGGACTTGGGCTGACATCACAAGACAAGCCTCAGGAGAAGGGACTTTGATACCTCTATGTGCACTGTGCAGCGGCACACAAGTGTTAACATTTGCACACTTTTTAAAATACCAGAATTTTCTATTCAATGCAGGCCACCCTCACCCTGGAGCGTAGGTGGGCAGATTATGTAATTTATGGCAACTGAGGTCGTGATGTAGTCAGAGAAACAGGAAAAATATTACACCCATCTACCATCCAGGTAAAATCATTCATTTTTTTCTCCAGGCCTGTTGAAAACCCTATTTGCAAACAATAACTTGCAGCGCCATTCTAAACAGAGTTATGCCCTTCTAAGCCCATTGACTTCAACAGACTTAGAAGGTTATCACTTTGTGTGGGATGGCGCTTAATCATAAGCGCAGCCAAATAACCAGTCCCCTACCCTCAAGGGCTATAGATAAATACAAAATATAAAAGCTGAAAGTATAAATAAAAATAAATAAATTTTTGAATGATCAATTCACTGGGATACCTCTGTACCTCAGTTCCTCTTAATGATATCATCCACACATGCTGGGATTTAGGGGCCCCCAAGCATTTTCATATCATAGATCTTGCCTCTCCTTTCCCCGCCAAGAAATTCTCCTGGGTGGGGCCAAGTCCATTCACAGTTTGTTTGACCACATACCAAATATCCAGTGACTTCAAACAGACATAGTCCCAGGGTAAGAGACTGCACAAAGATGGGGTGCCGGGTGATGACCACAAGAAGAACTACTGGGTAAGACCAACCAGTTCTCACCACTTCTCTAGAAGTGGTTAGTAATTTGTTCTGAGTGCCGAGAAGGGGTTACTAAAGCAACCTCCCAGCCCAATAGGGACTGGAGGTTCGTGTGTGCGGCGGCACCACTGTGAATCCCACCACCATCGGAACCTGTTATTAAAATTTTTGGATCCCACCACTGGGTAAGACCCTTCATTCTTTTTCTCTTTGGATGGATTCAGACATGACACCACATCATAATTGGTGCTAACTATGGTTTAGAACTCAAATCAAGGGTTTAACTTCCAAACAGAAAAAAAAACTAGAAAACATGGCTCAGAGCTGTATTTGTTCTGCTTCATTCATTGAGAAGTAATCCCAAGACTCAAGTGTGGTTTAGATATAACACCAGATCATGGCTTGGTGCCATGTGAGCAAGCTCCTCCTATCATACATACAATTTCAATTAATGATTTCTGCTTTCATGAAGTCATAATTTGCTTTACATCTGAACTGACTGAAGAAGACTTTTGGACTTATACTACAACCTAGGCCAGTGGTGGAGAACCTATGGCACGGGTGCCAGAGGTGGCTCTCAGAGCCCTTTCTGTGGGCACACGTGCACAGAGTTCATCATGTGGGGGGGGGCAGAAAATCACCCACCCCCACCCACCCCCACACACACATTTAGGCTAGCCTGGGCACAATCCTTTACCTGGGAGTAAGCTCGGTTGCTGGCAATGGGGCTTGCTTCTGAGTAAACCCTCCCAGGGTCGTGATTCACCTATTCGAAGCGTTGTACGGTTGCTTCACCAAGCTTATGACCGAGTAACATGCGCCTCGGAGCCAACCGTTTTTTCTAAACGAAAACCTCAGTATTCAGGTTAAATTGCAGTGTTGGCACTTTGCGATAAATAAGTGGGTTTTGGGTTTTAATTTGAGCACTCGGTCTCGAAAAGGTTCGCCATCATTGACCTAAGCCTTTCAAATCATGTTTGCTTCAGTACAGGGCTTGTTCATGTCACACCAAATATTGGGAGCCATTTCTAAACCATGCCAGTGTGAGGGCCATACCCACACCATACCAATTTGGACACTATGCCAAAGTATAACTAGCTCTAACCACAACTTGCAAACCCACTTCAAACCCTGGGCTTCTCCTTTAAGTTAGCAGGTGGACTGAAAACCATGGTTCTGCAAGCTGGGCAACATGTCAAACCTTGCTTAAGGTTCCTTAACTATTCTTTGGGGAAACGTCTGAAATGAGCCTCAAATGTATGACCCACACAACTTCAATAATTTTTTTAATTGCGCAAAGAGACCCCCAAAGGACTTCTCCCACATCTAGGGACATCCCTGGCTGCTGGCATTACACGAATGGAGCCCACGCCCCCACAGAATCACTCTGAACCTCAGCTGGGTTACCCGTGCGGTCAGTTTGTAAACAACAAGTCCAGCGATTGCCACGGAAGGCTCCCGGGTGGCAGAAGGGCAGCATGCATTCGTTAGAGATGGTTGCTTTCCGGACGGCGGAGAGCCACTGGTTCAGCTCGTTGACGTTCTGCCAAAGGAAAGGACAGGCGATAGGACCCTGATTGGTTCGGCTGCCATATTCTCTGATCTATTAGCCAGATTTCCGAGTCAGATACGTACAACCAATTCATTTGGATGTGCGATCCGCCAAACTGCAGCACAACAACAGGGTTCTGATAGCTGGCATTAATCTTTCATGGTACTCAGGCTACACAGATGTCTCCCCCCCCCCTTTTAAAATACTCAGTTTTCTCACATCTGTACCATCCCAATGCTTGTGTTGGAGTCAACTGTCTGCACAATGCATCACTGTAGGAGAATTGTTAACATTCTTAACACTCTCACAGCCGCTGTGGCGAACAGGCACAGTAGGATCAACCGCGCAAACAAAAAGGGGCTTGCTTTGATGCAGCCATTCCCAGACACATGTGATTATTTTTTCCATCTTAAAAAATAGACTCGGTGCTGTGATTTAAAGGGAGGAACTGATGTACGTACAAAGGAGAGGAGTTATTTAACCTTTCTTCTCTGTACCATGTCTCTGATCTCAAGTGGTCTCCCTGTGGCCAGTATTTGCCGAACTTGGGAAACTTAAGAGACAATGGTAGGATGCCTGGATGTTTCTCCCAGCAGGGCAAAATCAGTGCTGGGGGTGGTGTTTGAGGAGCAGGAAGAGGGAAAGTGAAGCTCCCCTCTTGCCTGTGTACAACCTGATCCATTTTTGGGAGGGGGGGATTAAACTGTTTGGCAATTAAACTGTTCATGGATCTCCCACCCTCTAGTCCACAGGTATCAAACTCGCGGCCCTCCAGATGTTATGGACTACAGTTCCCATCATCCTCTGCCAGCATAGTTTGACACCTATGCTCTAGTCCTGTTCGCCACCACTGCTCTAGTCCAACTGGGAACTAAGTGTTACCATTTTTGGTAGTTCTGCAAATGGCAGGCAGGCTGAAATGGCAGACAGGCTTCTCTTAAGCCAGCGGTTCTCAACCTGTGGGTCGCGACCCCTTTGAGGGGTCAAACGACCCTTTCAGAGGGGTCGCCTAAGACCATCGGAAAACATATATTTATATTACAGTTATGAAGTAGCAACGAAAATAATTTGATGGTTGGGGGTCACCACAACATGAGGAATGGTATTAAAGGGTCGCGGCATTAGGAAGAGAAGAAGAAGAAGAGTTTGGATTTATATCCCCCCCCCTTTCTGTCCTGTAGGAGACTCAAAGGGGCTTACAATCTCCTTGCCCTTCCCCCCTCACAACAAACACCCTGTGAGGTGGGTGGGGCTGAGAGAGCTCCGAGAAGCTGTGACTAGCCCAAGGTCACCCAGCTGGCGTGTGTGGGAGTGCGCAGGCTAATCTGAATTCCCCAGATAAGCCTCCACAGCTCAGGCGGCAGAGCTGGGAATCAAACCCGGTTCCTCCAGATTAGATACACGAGCTCTTAACCTCCTACGCCACTGCTGCTCCTTTGAGAACCACTGGTTGAGAACCACTGCTTAAGCCATGGGTCAGAACCCCCAGGGGATTCACAAAACCCTACTCTGCTGGGTCAGGAGCTCTTATAGAACTTCCACTCCTTTGTTTGCTTTTGGAAGAGCCACTGCTGGAGCACATGCATAGAGAACAAGGATGCCGTGTGTTTCTACCCCTCTGTGCATGCGCGTTGAGAAGAGAAACAGTTTGGCATTGTTAAGACAAGCCACTCACTGGTAGGTGAAGGCGTTAGAATTAGCAGAAATGGCGTTTTTGCTTAAAGAAAGGAATTTGACTAAATTTTTGACAATTGGAAATCTATGATAGAATATGCAGATTAAAAAGAAAAATGAACTGGCGACTAGTGGTCTTGAAGGCTAACGGCCTTTTAAACGAAGAACTAATAGAGGAAAGTGTGATGTTCGTCCACTTATAAGGAATGTTTATAAAGATACAACTCTGTGATTGTTACTAAAGACCAAGAGGTATACTTATATACAACTAATGCTTGATGTAGATGAAGTTGGAAGTGCCTATGATAAATGCACTTATGTTTGTAATCTTTGTAACTTTTTTGTTGTGGTCAAAATGCTTCTAAATACGAAACAGCAAGGCAAGACATTTACTGGTGGAAAGGATTCCTCCAGGGTTCCAACTGTTGTCTTTTACTGTGCTACTCCTATGGTAGTGCTATCTGAGTAGATACGGGGAATGAATTGGAACGTTGCATCTCTATTAGAAAACAAGCTTATCACCCAAACCTCGTGAGAACTTACTCCTCTGGAATTTGTCCCATCCACAATAATGAGAAGATAACCTTTCCTGATACTTAAAAGATGTTGCAAGAAATAAACTAATTTACTTATTGCCGTTTTATCCCACCCTTACTCCAAGTAGCTTGGGCTTTTCCCTGCCTCCATCTTATCCTGACATCAACCCTGTAAGGTAGGTGAGGCAGGTCAAACAAGCAAGCATGACTAACCCAAGGTCATCCAGTGAGTTGAATAGCAAAGTGGAGATTTGAACCTGGATCTCTCCAGAATGAGACTCTCGCTCATACAACCGCACAACAGCAGCATGAATCAATTAACGTTTGGAATCGGTAGAAACAGTTTATATAAGCTGCAAGGGTAAAGCTTTCCTGGGCTGTATGACTTCAGGTTGCAAGGTTGTATTTCCACCCCCTGTTAAAAAAAAAAAAAACCCTCCTCACACAATGAAAACTGGTACTAACTCTTCTCACCAAGCTGTACAAAGTTGCAGTCTGATGTGGTACAGTGCAGGAAAACCTGTAGCATTTGATTCAGTCACTGGCCCTTTCCCCACTTACCTTAAGCCCCGTGCTACTCTCCTCAAGTAGCGCGGGGTCCCACAGCACTCCCCACTACAGGGGCGGCGACAATGCAGCTGCCCCGACGCTGCCGCTCTCACGCCCCCTTAGCGCGCGGCATCCCTGGCGCTTCTCGAAACGGCGCCTTTTGATGGGGACGTGGGTATGCCCGGGCGTGCGCCAGAGATACCGCACACTGAGAGTAGCGCGCAGCAAAGGGCAGCAAAGGTAAGTGGGGAAACGCCCACTGATACAAACTAGTCCAAGTGCAAAACAGGGAGGCAATAGCTTGTTTGGCAGTTTAGGTCAGCTAAAAAGATTTCACTTTGATGATTCCGAATTCCAGACATCACCTCATTCACCAGCCACCGGCACCGACTCCTTCAACACAACACAGGACTTACATAATCTAAGGTCAATGCAAGACCAGGGATTTACCTTACACAGGATGTACATGGTAGATAATTGCCCGCCATTGTCACGAGTTGTAACCTGCATCATGTGTGACTGCTGGAAAGCATTTTCATCCACCCGCTCCACTGCACAGATCCTTCGGACAGGGATAGAGGTGTGCACCTGAAGTGGTGACAGAATCCCCCTCCCTGGTTAATCAGAATAGACAGTTCATAACTGTAGCATTCTTTAATGTGCCTGATACAAAAGAACTTCATTAACGGCTTGACACAGCCCCAGAGCCAAGAGAAGATGCTTACCTGCCACTCAGGTGATCTGGAGTAGGACAGAGTCTTGTTGCTGAGCCAGAAATAGCGTTTCTTGAAGGTGAACCGTGAGATCAAGTGGAGGCCTTCAGCCTTACGTTTTTGTAGGTAGCCTTCCTTGATAGTGGCAGAAGGGTGGAAGGGTGTCCATGACTGGTTCTCGCTTGCTTCTAGAGAGAAAGGGGCACTTTTACTTCTGGGGTCTAGCACCAGAGGTGGGATCCAGCAGGTTCTCACCAGTTCCCGAGAGTGGGTTACTAATTATTTGTGTGTGCCGAGAGGGGGTTACTAATTGGGTCCGCTTTTCCATCTCCACACCCTCGCCTCCCCGAGAGGCATACTGCCTTTGAACGTGAAGGTTCCATATAGCAATTGTGACTAATAATGTAACTCCCTGAACTGGGTTAATCCCTTTCAGATACTGCAATTCATTGATTCTCAGCCTTTTGTGCCTTTTATCTCACCAGTCTCTATCAAAGAACCTGTGTGTTTCACCATTGCTGTGTTCAGATTTGTGAGTTGGGGCATTTTCTATAATGTGATGATGATTTAGAAATGACCTGGTGCAAAAAAAAAATGTGGTGGGGTGGTTGCCCGGGGGTGGGGGGCATACAACTCAGGTTTTGCCCAGGGCTCAGGTTTGCCTAGGTACACCTCTGCCCCCTTTGCTGAGGGGGGGCTGGCGAGGGAACCTGTTACTAAAATTTTTGGATCCCACCACTGTCTAGCACCCCTCTCTTTTCGTACTCAAAGAGGTCCAGCACAGGGATACCTTGACATAGATTTAATCATTTATTCCAGAATGCAGAATCTAGACTGTCTGCATACAGAAGGGGGAGAGGGTTACAATCTGAATCCCATGCCTGTTGGTCGCATGATCCTCTTCTGTCACATTAGCACAGCTTAAGAGAAACACTACTCTTAACCGCATGCCACCATGTCACAAGACCAGGCCTGCGGGGACCACGCCTGTCTTACAAATCGTGGGTTCTTTTTTCCAGATACTCAAAAACCGCTGAGTTCTCAAAGATTTTATTGGGGAAAAAAAACCAGAAAACAATAAAACTTTCTGATACAGATATTTCTCAGCTAACAGCACGATCCCTGGTAGGCCTTTGTTTCAGACCTGGGCTCAGGAGATGCTCCCTCCTGCCCATCTTGGATTAGAAATGCCCTTCCTTTTCTCTCCTGGGCTCTCAGGTAAACTTCGTTTTCTGGCCATGCTGTCAGCCAGTTCTTTGTTCTGGCTACTAGTTTCCTTTGGGGTAATTTTCAAAGCCTTTTGGTTTCTTGTCGGGAGATCAAAGGCCCTTGTCAGGCTAGTGTGAATTTTGCCTGATGTTGTAACCAGAGCAACCTCTTCACACACACAGAAACCTGCACAGTGACAGAATGCCATCTATCTGCCCAAGGATTTCTGGCACCTGACCTAGATGAATGTTCTCACCGGTCCCCTGTGCCTGTGGTGGCAAACTTTTGGCACTCCAGATGTTCATGGACTACAATTCCCATCAACCCCTGCCAGCATGGCCAATTGGCCATGCTGGCAGGGGCTGTTGGGAATTGTAGTCCATGAACATATGGAGTGCCATAGGTTCACCACCACTGCCCTATGCTGTGGAGAAGCTTACCGTTTTCAGTGTCCACATCAATGAGCCTGTCCAGGAAGTCCTTGACTTGTCCAATGCTGGAAAGGATGAAGGGGTGCAGAGGCTCCATCCATTGCTCCTTGCCACGGCCCAGTTGCAGACCCAAGTTGCCGATGCTTTGCACTGCCTGACAGGGAAGAGAGGCAGGAAAAGAAGGGATTGTAAAGCAAGGACAGGCCTGGGGGCCAGCTGACAAAATACCAGCGGAAAGTTTGGTTTCAGGCCCTCTTCTGTTGAGTTCTAGGATCAAGATGCAATACCTGCAATTAGAGAAATCAGGACTCCTGCTTTGGTGGGAGACCTCCTGCCCTCCATTGGGTATTCCCATTGCTGCTCAGCTGGGTGGTGGCAGAAAAATGGGAGGGGAAACAATAGGCAATCACCAGGGCCAGAAACATGATGACATCACTTTCAGTCAAAGTGGAAGCGATGTCACTGCATCCAGCAATGACAATACATCACCAGTAAGTCTCCTGGTTGCCAGCTTCAAATGTGGTAGGTCTGTGTTATTTCTATAGGAAATAGAGTTGCACTGTACTAAACCATTAGTGTGGCCTAGGATCTTACTATGAAGAAGAAGAAGAAGAAGAAGAAGAAGAAGAAGAAGAAGAAGAAGAAGAAGAAGAAGAAGAAGAAGAAGAAGAAGAAGAAGAAGAAGAAGAAGAAGAAGAAGAGTTGGATTTATATCCCCCCCTTTCTCTCCTGTAAGGAGACAATCTCCTCCCCACCCCCCCAACAAACACCCTGTGAGATGGGTGCGGCTGAGAGAGCTCAGAAGAACTGTGACTAGCCCACGGTCACACAGCTGGCGTGTGTTGGAGTGCACAGGCTAATCTGAATTCCCCAGATATGCCTCCACAGTTCAAGCAGCAGAGCAGGGAATCAAACCCGTTCCTCCAGATTAGAGTACACCTGCTCTTACCACTACGCCACTACTATAGAATTTTGCATCATCTAATGTGACATGCAGGGGTGTACCACCAAGGGAGACATATGGGGTCAAATATCTTCAAGCTGTGGCCACCATTTAGTCACGCAGGGGGCGGAAAATCGCCCCCCACACCTCTCCTCCTTCCCCCTGGGTCCATACACTGACTTCAAGACCTGGTGCAAAAAATCACTGTTCAGTCGTGGTGTGGGAGGGTGGCCACCCATACCAGGGGAGGGGGGAGGCTCAGATTTTGCACCGGGCTACATTTTCCCTAGATACAGATCTGGTGTCATCTTAATAGTAATAAAGGAAGACATTTCAATGTTGGATATTCTCCGCAAGGGGCTGCTTTATGCTATCATGGATCACAGATTTAACGGTGAGAGTTCCCTTTAAAAAAAGGACTGTCGCACAGATTTGCCTCAGTCTCGTAGTGTAGTATGGAGCAGAGGAGTAGCAAGTGGGGAAAGTGCCCGGTGCACTAGTGTGTCCTCCACCCCCATCCTGTCCCGTCCCGTCCCGTCCCGTCCCGTCCTACCACGCCACACCCCCACAGGGGCACATGCCCAGTGTGTTGCCTCCCACCCCTTTGGAGCTATGCCTTTGGTATGGAGCCACATTTCTTTGGTATGGAGCCACATTCAAGGTGACCAAATTTCCAGACCTAAAATTTGAAGAACCCAAGTTTGAAGAAGATCAGAAGTAATGTGAGGGACATGCCTACCCAATGTCAGGTTGGATGGGTTTCATAGGTCTGCAGTTGTAACTTAAATAAACAGTTCATTGTTCAAAAAAAGGAGCAGCAGTGGCGTAGGAGGTTAAGAGCTCGTGTATCTAATCTGGAGGAACCGGGTTTGATTCCCCGCTCTGCCGCCTGAGCTGTGGAGGCTTATCTGGGGAATTCAGATTAGCCTGTACACTCCCACACACACCAGCTGGGTGACCTTGGGCTAGTCACAGCTTCTCGGAGGGGGGAAGGGCAAGGAGATTGTAAGCCCCTTTGAGTCTCCTGCAGGAGAGAAAGGGGGGATATAAATCCAAACTCTTCTTCTTCTTCTTCTTCTTCCCCAACCACGTGCCCATGTCTCGGTGATACCTTTGCCAAAAGCAACAGGGTGCGACTGGTCTGGGTGTCTGCATGCTGGTCTTGGAGGTTGAACAGCTTTGGGGTCAGAATGGAGGGAGCGAAGAATCGGAGGAAGAGGAACCCACTGATGGCGATGTATTTGGCATCCTTGAGTAGAAAAGAAACGAGTAGACCAAAAACTCAAACATTGTTCCAAAGGAACTTAGGGTAGAAAATCTATCATAATTATAAAAAGTGTCCACGATTACACAGCACCCACTGCAAAAATCCTAAGTACGACAATTCAGAAACATCACCAAAATATATATTGATGGAAGTAATGTTTTGTTGAGGTGACACGACCAGATGTGCTTTGACATGATAGCTTCCCTTGCTCAATTCTGTTTGCTACAGAAAATCTTTTTTTAAAACCAAAGATCGTTAGGTTTAAAACATAGAAACATATAGTTGGATGAAACCTCAAAGATCACCTAGTTTGACCCCCTGCACAATGCAGGAAATTCGCAACTGCCATTCCACAATGACCTCTGCTCTATGCCCTGTGGAAGACATAAACCCTCCAGTATCCCTGGCTCATCTGGCCTGGAAGGAAATTCCTTCGTGACCAGTGGTGATTGGCATTACCCTGGGCAAGTAAGGAAGGGCCCCCAGAGGCAAGCACTGGCTCATCTCTTCCAGCTCTTCCACTCAAGATCTGCCTAAATTCACAGAATCAGCATTGCTGTCAGAGGGCCATCTATTCTCTGTTTAAAAACCTCCAAAGATGGACGGAACCAGTCCGTCAGGAAGCTCTTCCTAATATTGAGTTGAAACCTTTTTTTTTTATTTAATTTCAGCAAATTGATCATGGTCTGGGGCAACACAAAACAACTCCCTTCCATCCTCTACATGACAGCCCTTCAAATACGTGAAGAGTGGTTATCATACCTCAGTCATTTCAAATCAGAAGCTATGTGCTCCAACCTAAAAGATGGTGGAAGCTGCATGAATTTCCATTTTCCCCCACTCTAGATATTATGTGTTCCTTGGATTTTGCAGTGGGTGAGAACATGGAGTAAGTCCCATTATTCAGCTGGTGAAACCAGTTAAAATCTGTCCCACCTGATTCTCCATGTCTGGGAAGCGTTCCTCAACACGCCCATGTAGCTTCTTGAAAGCCACCCTCATGGTGTGGGGACACTTCTCTGTTGAGCCCACAATGGACTCAATGATGTCCCGCAGGTATCCCTTTAGCACCTCCAAACTACTGTCTCGTATCTGAGCCTCGGACAGGGAGCCTTTGAAGGAGATTCGCCTGAGAGAAACACGAGAGGGGAAGAGAGAGAAGCTCGTGCATTACAGCCAACTCTACTTATGGATCCCAGTTTTATCAACCAACCCTCATATCTCTGTGCAGTGGTTGTAAGTGCTTTCGTAGCAAGGGAATGAGGGCACACAGAACACACCCCGGCTATGGCTCATTCATGCACATGGCCGTGCATCCTTCCCCATCAATCTTTTCATTAGAAGAAGGGAAGAGTCTGGATTTATACCCCACCTATAAGGAGACTCAAGGTGGCTTACAAGCTCCTTTCCCTTCCTCTCCCCACAACAGACACCTTGTGAAGTAGGTGGGGCTGGGAGAGTTCAGAGAGAACTGTGACTAGCCCAAGGTCATAATTCGTTCCATTTTTATTCCATTAGACCTCCAAGAGCTTAGTTTCAAGCCCTTCGGGGGTGAGGTGGCCTATAAAATCCAATAAACAAACAAACAAACTTGAAATAAGCACATGGCGAGGGTGTGGAGAAACAAGGGGAACAGCTAAGTAAGCATTTTGTACTCAGCATAGGAAATCTTCTTTCATGACCCTGCCAAAGGATTCTTGGATGCTACAAATCTTCTCCGAGGGATTTGTACACTGAATGTGTCCTGTGTGAATCAGGAATGAGGAGGAACATTTTCCAGTGGTCAAACCCTTTTAACTCAACATTGAAAGCCCCAGCACAATGTTGCGTTCAATGTAGTACCACGCTCTCCTTGACTGCATCCTGGAGATGCTGTTGCTTAGCAACCTACACAAAGAGCATCTCTCTCAGGAACGTTGCTATCTTTGGAGCAGCTTAAATCTTTGAAGCGGGCTGAATGCATGTCCTCAGTGCTGATGTTCTATTAGATCTCCTGGCAAGACTCCTGTTGGTAGATAAGATTGAGGCCAATAGTCCTCGCATAAATCAAAGCTTATGCACACACACGCACACTCCTGTCCACGCTTGTAATGGAGCTGTGTTCTTCCTAAGTTTCAAAACTTGTGTCTCTTGTGAAGTCAACTCTTCCCCACCTCATTTCTCTATTGATCAATTTCCTTATCTCAAACTGTGGCATTCTGTCCCAAATATCAGTAGGGCCTATGTGTACTAGGAACATGTACTCAATCAAATGCTCATGATTTCCCCTGAAGAATCTTGAACATTGTAGTGTGAGAAGGAAGTGCAATAAAGAAGGCTACTTGCTGCATCTCTGTATGAATTACTTGTTTCTATCACATCAGCTTTCACTTGGCAGCAGATAATTCTTTTGAGTGAACATTCAATGAATCCAAACGTAGCAGAATGAATCCAAAGGAAGCATTCAATGAATCCAAACGTAGCAGAATTCTTAGAGAGGAATGCCCCTGTGTGAAAGTCATTGCTGAGGGCTTGCCTCTTTGCACTGACTCATGGAGAGGCACAGTTTTGAACTCCAATGGAACACTATGAGTGGCCACCTCTTTGTGTCAGATAACAACATCTGGGTGGCGAACCTTTGGCCATGCTGGCAGGGGCTGATGGGAGTTGTAGTCCATAACATCTGGAGTGCCAAAGGTTCGCCACCACGGAAGATGTGGCAAGATTGTATTTTTCATTGTTTTGCCCTGGGGCATACAAATAACTCTTTCTCCTTCCTTTTCATTTTCATGTGCGATCCCTGCAAGGCTTTTCATTTTGCTTGCCTTATTGCTGGTGTTTCCAGTTAATTTCATTCGTTTATTAAGAACATAAGAACAAACCTGCTGGATCAGACCAGAGTCCATCTAGTCCAGCACTGGCAGTGGCCCACCAGGTGCCTTTGGGAGCTCACATGCAGGAGGTGAAAGCAATGGCCTTCTGCTGCTCCTGCTCCCGAGCACCTGGTCTGCTAAGGCATTTGCAATCTCAGATCAAGGAGGATCAAGATTGGTAGCCATAGATCGACTTCTCCTCCATAAATCTGTCCAAGTCCCTTTTAAAGCTATCCAGGTTAGTAGCCATCACCACCTCCTGTGGCAGCATATTCCAAACACCAATCACACTTTGCGTGAAGAAATGTTCCCTTTTATTAGTCCTAATTCTTCCCCCCAGCATTTTCAATGTACACCCCCTGGTTTTAGTGTTGTGAGAAGGAGAGAAAAATTTCTCTCTGTCAACATTTTCTACCCCATGCATAATTTTATAGACTTCAATCATATTGCATTTATACACACAATCTTTACATGACTGATGAAAAATGGGCAGTCATTTTAACAGTAATATCTTACCAAAGTTTACTGTTATGGTTAGGTGTTAAAAGATGGTTGCCATTCCAGCCTAAGCAGGGATAGATTTTTTTTAAAATTGAAACAAATGCGACTGCAAAACTCAGTATCAGTTAAAATTCTCTGGAAAAAGTCCTTAGTCTCCTTCATAGAACTACAATTCCAAGAATTCCCTAAGAAGACAGAATGACTATTTAACCTGTCAAAAATACTGGATGCATATTTTTATCTCTGATTGTACAGCCATGTACAAGGAAATCACCTTTGTATGTCTAACAAGATTTGGGGCTTATGATTTGATTGATTTATACCTCTATGAACCCACCGGCACCCTCGATGGCCTAGTAGCGGACTGGAATGCCCGCCTTTTAGATGCCATCGAGGTCATTGCTCCCCGACGCCCTCTTCGACCCCGTTCTCGGCTGGCTCCGTGGTATACAGAGGAGCTACGCTGTTTGAAACGGGAGCTTAGACGGCTAGAGCGAGTGTGGAGGAAGTCTCGTGACGAGGCTGCGCGAACATCTTATAGGACGTTTATGAAGGCCTATGAGATGGCGGCGAAGGAAGCGAAGAGTGTTCTTCTCCTCCTCTCTGCGTCTGCTAGTTTCCTCGCCCAGCACAATTGTTCCGCATTATTCGATCCCTTACCTCTTTGTCAGAGGGTTCAAAAAAATGATCAATTGGCTATTAGCTGTGAGGCATTTATGAGCTATTTTGCAGATAAAATCGCGTCGCTCCGCCAGGACCTCCCTGCCACCTTGGAGACAATTAGTGAACTGGAGGCTCCCTTGCCGTCTTTTGGCCCTTGTTTGGCCCAGTTTTCCCTGCTCTCTGAAGACGATGTTGACAGAGCCCTAGCTGCTGTTAGACCTACTACTTGTCCTCTGGATCTGTGCCCCTCCTGGCTTATTAAAGCATGTCGGGAGGAGTTACGACCCCACCTGTTGACTATTATCAATTGCTCCCTTGAGCAAGGAGTTTGTCCGGGTGGGTTGAAGGAGGCAGTGGTCCGCCCACTCTTAAAAAGACCGTAGTTAGATCCTAGTGATCCGGCCAATTACCGCCCCGTTTCGAATCTTTCGTTTCTGGGGAAGGTAATTGAGAGAGTGGTGTTGGAGCAGCTTCAGGGTTTTCTGGAGGACGCATTGGCCTTTGATCCCTTCCAGTCCGGCTTCCGTGCTGGGCATGGGACGGAGACTGTTCTCGTCGTCGTCACAGATACGGCTCCGATATGCAGCTTGACCGAGAGCGGATGCGGCTGCTGGTGTTGTTGGATCTCACCGCGGCGTTTGATGTAGTGGTTGACCCGCGATCTTTTGACCCACCGCCTGGCGATCTCTCCGAGTGCGGGGCACTGTCCTTCAATGGATTGCCTTGTTCCCTCACGGGACGAGTCAGCAGAGGTGTGATGTGGGGACCAAGCTTCCGGAGGTGCCCGCTTCATTGCGGTGTGCCTCAGGGAGCGCTATTGTCCCCGCTGTTATTTAACATCTATATGCTGCACCCCTTGCTCAGCTGGTATGCGGAGCTTTGGCTGGAGTGCCATCAGTATGCTGATGATACCCAGCTCATTCTGTCGATGGAGGGGGGAGCGGAAACCGCCCCTGCAGCTCTACAGCATTGTTTGGAGGCGGTTGCTGGTTGGTTGATGCAGAGCAGGTTAAAACTGAATCCAGCAAAGACGGAAATCGCTTTGGTTAGGTCGCCGGGCTGGCGGAGGGTTTCCAACGCCCGGTGTGGGAAGAAGTCTCATTGGCACCGGCCCCTCGGGTCCGCAGCCTGGGGGGTCCACCTGGATTCGTCTCTTTCTATGGAGACCCAGGTGGCCCATGTAACCGGGTTGCGTTTTCCATCTTCGCCAGGCCCGGCGCTGGCCCCTTCCTCTCCCAGGCGGATCTGGCCACAGTGATTCATGCAACGGTCACCTCCAGATTAGACTATTGCAGCTTCGGCTCTGCTGGCCTACCCTTGAGGCTGATCCGAAACTGAAACTGGTCCAGCATGCGGGGGGCCGTTTGCTCCACGGTGCGTGCCTCTCTAGAGATCATATCACACCGGTGTTGCACTGTTTTGCACTGGCTCCCAGTTGAATTCGAATCGTCTTCAAGGTATTGGTGTTAACCTTTAAAGGCCTTACGGTCTGGGACCCTCATTACCTCAGGGACCGCCTGGCCCCATATATATTACCGCGTCGGTCTCTGCTTTCGGCAGAGGCCAATTTACTGGAGATCCCGGCTCCCTCTATGATGCGGCTGGTTTCCACTAGGGCCAGGGCTTTCGACCCTGGCCTGCCTGGTGGAATGCTCTCCCACCAGCTGTCGGGCCCTCACCCGGAGTTCCTAAGCGAGTTCCATAGGGCCTGCAAGACGGAGTTATTCCGCCGGGCTTTTGGGGAGGCCGGCTGCTGATAGGTGCCCATTAACAACTGAGATCCGCTGTTCCCCTCTCAGAGGAGTTGAGGAGTTAATGGTCGAACGCCATCTGTTTTTAATTGATTATGAATTTAGAACGCTGCATTTTAACTGATGAATTTTAATATTTTATTTTGTTTATCCGTTTGTTTATACTATGTTGTAAACCGCCCTGAGCCCCTTGGGGGAGGGCGATATAAAAGTGGAACGAATAAATAAATAAATAAATAAATAAATACCCCACCCTTCCCCTTTTGAGCTAAGGGCGGCTTCCAGCTTCAGAACACATACAATAAATATTTCTATAATTATTCTAAAGTAGCAGTTCTTCCAATGGGGATGAGTCAATATGTGGATGAGAGAGGTCAACTTTCAATGCACTTTGCAGCTGGATTTTACTGTGCGGAACAGCAAAATCCACTTCCAAACAATTGTGAAAGTGGATTGAATGTGCATTATTCTGCATGTGCAGAAGGGGCCTCAGATACTTATTTGGAGAGGGCGGAAACATAGCAACTCCCTGTCCCTGTTTTAGATCACGTGTGATTATTCCTTCAGCAGCACCTTTGCTTTGGGCTTGGGCACATTGATTTTATGTACCGTGTGGCTATTCTAATAAATAATAACACAGGCCAATGTACTAGCTGCCCTAACCTGGGTAGCCCAAACTTGCCTGATCTGGTCAGATCTTGGAAGCTAAGTGGAGTTGCCTGTAGTCAGTATTTGAATGGGAAGTTCACGGTCACAAGGCAGAGGCAGGAAATGGCAAACCACCTCTGAACATCTCCATCTTTGAAAACCCCCACAAGGTCGCCATAAGCCAGCTATGACTTGATGGCAAAAAAGTACTCGCTGAGCATAGCCCTGATCCTGCACAAGTGCTACTGCCCACCCCTGGTACCCCCGTCTTGTATGTTATGTGAAGAAGGAGGAGGAGGAGGAGGAGGAGTTTGGATTTATACCCCCCCTTTCTCACTGGTAAGGAGTTCAATTGCCAAGACTTGATCTCTCCCATTTGAACAGCCAGAATTGTGTACAGGGTGGTGGTGGGAATTGCTCAGCATAACCTCCCTCCCCAAATCTTCTTTCTCTGCTGGACTTCTACCCCGTTCCTACAGCTCCTGATGTTCTTGGTTACAAATTAAACCCTGTAGAGTTGTTTCTCTTGACCAGCACTACTCTAATTATTTTTAGAGCCAACAAATCATCCACCTGGGCCCAGTTCCACCATTGCTGCTTTAATTAGCACCAAGGGGTGAGAAAAGCTACCTGTGAACAACAACCTTTTCTATGTGCCGCAGTTTTAATGATTTCTCGTTGTATTTTCCACCTTACCCCCCACTCGTCAACCAAAGCAGTCTCCTCGGCTTTCTTCTTCAAACTCACAGCACAAGGCACACGTGCCCCGCCCAACTTACTGGCTTACATTTTGGATGCTGCTATGCAATTCCCTTGAGACCATGGTGGTCTTTGCTCTCTTCCCATCAGTGGCGCAGCTCCAAGGGGACGGGGGGGGGGGTGCACAACACACCAGGCGCGTGCCCCTGTGGGGGTGTGGCGGCGGCGTTCTGGGGGCAGGGGCAGGCGGGGGGGCAGAGGACACACCAGTGCACCGGGCACTTTCTCTCCTTGCTACGTCTCTGCTTCCCACCCACTTTGAGGTGATGGAGTAGGAGGCAATACCTTGCAGACACAGGAATATACAGCATTGTTGCTCACCTAATAGGCAACAGTTCTAGCTGACCCCAGGTCTCTTGTGCCATGTGCTCCAATGGAGGGAGGCTCAGCATGCCCCTATCATGCTCCAGTGAGAGATGATGAAGAATCTTCCGCTACAGGGGCTGTCTTAGCAATTGTGGGGTCTTGGGCCAAAGCCTAGCATGGGGTCTCAGAATCACTTCTTCCCCTTGCCTCACACTTCCACTGCCAGGACCAAGCGCAGAGCGGTCCTTGCCCCATCCAAGGCGGGCGGGAGCCACCGTTGCTGCAGATGCCCGTAACCTGAACCCAAGATGTGACTGGTGGAAGTGGAGACAGAGTCCCACACTTCTTCTTTTCCACCCTCTTTTTGAGGGGGCAGAACTGAATTCATTCTCCTGACATTCTGGAAGGTTTTTAGTACAGACCCCCAGCCTAATCCGAGCGCACCAGATGGCAGCCTCCATTTCAGGAAGCACCGCAGCACCTGCACTCACCTGGTCCGGTTTGGGTCGATCTTGCAGGGATCTAGTTCAACATATTTCTTCTCCTCGAAGATTCGGTTAACGATGAGCTTTAGCACCTCATGAAGATAGGGCATCCCCACCACCTAGATGGGTGCATAGAGAACAGGTGGATACGGAAAAAAGGGGGAAAAGGTTATGCTGTAAAATGGAATGAAACAGAAAGGAAAGGGATTACCAAAAAGGGCACATCTACTCTGCACATTTATATTATTCTTTACGTTGTTGCTTCTGCTGAAAACTCACAGGAAGAGCATTTGGGTGATGATACTTAAATTCTGATAGCAACCTCAAGGAACTAGAGTTCTCAGAGTCATCTGGGGAGAAGGAATTGTTAAGTTAATTCTGTCACCTTAAATATTTTAGTGGCTTTGGCTTGCCCAGCTCTTACTCCAGTTCAGTCCACCAGATGGCAGCTGGAACAAAGAGACTATGAAGAAGTTTTTACAAAGAATCACCCAGTCTGCTTGAAGCCAGCAAGGGCATTACACATTTGCAAAAGATCCCATCTAAACCTTACAGGCACATACAAATGTGTGAAAATATCTCCCTCCTTTTAAGAGACAACTGCCGCTTCAAATGAGATGATCTTGAATCCTTCACTCGCTCCTGTAGAGCACTCTGACAATGGAGGGGTGTGTGTGTGTAATGGTTAAGAGCAGGTGGATTCTAACCTGGAGAATCAGCTTTGACTCCTCACTCCTCCACCTGAGTGGCAGAGGCTTATCTGGTGAACCAGATGTGCTTCTGCACTCCTACATTCCTGCTGGGTTTTTAGTACAGACTTGAGCTAGTCACAGTTCTCTCGGAACTCTCTCAGCCCCACCTGCCTCACAAGGTGTCTGTTGTGGGGAGAGGAAGGGAAAGGAGCTTGTAAGCCACCTTGAGTCTCCTTACATGAAAGAAAGGTGGGATATAAAAAGAAGAGTCTTGGATTTATAAATTCAAACTCTTCTTCTTTTAAAATTTACTTGCTACAATGTACAGTGCAAAACCTTCCCTCTTTTGAGGAAAGTATGTGGCACTGCAGGTGCAAAGTCATATTGCATAAAGGGAGATTTCTCTTTTGGTGGGAACATTGTCCCCACCCTCCCTAACAGGATAGAAACTTTTGCAGCGAAAGTTGGTACCCCACAAATGTCCGGCAGAGAACTACATGAAACACACTTCCTGTCATATTTCAAATAGGCACATGTATTTTCTGCTGCACTCCAAGAATAGCAACTTGTTCCCTTTGTTCTCTCTCACCTTCATGAATTGCTCCATGGATTTGGAGGCCAGTGAGTTCGAGCGAAAGAGTGTGTTTGGATCCGCTGGAAGGACAGAAAGAGATTGAGGTTGGTGTGTGTTACAAACCAGACCTTTATTCATGTTAATGTGACAAAGATAGATGGGAGCAGGCATAGCTAAGTGTGAGCAGGAGAGCCCCCAGTTCAAATCCTGCTTCTACAAGCCCCTTTTTGCTCAACTTCTTTCGACCACATTAGTGCATTGACTAAAATTGGATTCTGTGCCAATAAAAAACTAAAGTTTGGACCTTGACCAAGGAAAGTTGAATAAGTTTGCGTATCTTAGTTGGCTTTTGCTCATGGAGATGTGAAAGAATGATACAGGACACTGAATCCCTGGCCTGAAATCACTGGAAATCTTATTTAGTTCCTTCTCCCTTGAAAGTTCCATACATAGTACCCACTCCCTTTCAAGTACATCCATATGGACTAAAAACCTATTTATTTCAAAATGAAAACAGAGAATCTCAGAAAGTCTTAGTGTGTGTGCAGCCCCACTTCCTGCAGCTTTCTACTTTCCTACTGAACTGCAACACGCACACATATAGCCCTGGTCATAATATCCTTTTGGCTGTGGTATTTAACCTGAAACTAGTTACAAACACAACAGTTGCCTGAATGCAAGGTGCTTACTGGTTCTGGAAACTTCGTGGAGATTCAGGTAGTCCAAAAAGGGTACTACCAGACCTTGCCCAAGGAAGATCTTGACTAGTTTGGTGGCCACATCTTGACGACTCTCCACGGAACATACCTCTTCCAGCACAGCCAGGGGTGTGACATCGTCTTTCTCCTGCAGTGCAGCATAGAATCCACAAGTAAGATGTCAATATGTATTTAAAGACTGTCTTCCTTCAGTGGCATAAACAGATTAAAGTACTGGAATGATGTGCATAAATAATTTGATATGTTTTGTGCATAGGAAGGGGGGGGTTGTGCAAGAGGAAGGCTCCAGTTGTCTTTAGATCCTCTTTGGAACAGCAGGTCTCTGCTGAGGTTTGCTGGAGCAACTTCAACTATCCTAAGGAACTCTCCAAGGTCCTGCAATATCTCAATCTGGCTGCCTGGGCCTGTCTGCCAAAGGTTGCCTAATTTCTAACCAGTTTTCAATCTGACTAGAAAAAGGAAACCTGTTTTTTCTGCATTACAACCCCCTTCCCATTTTGTATACATTCCCACTTGATCCACCTCCTTCCATTTTTTTTCTGTTTTAACCCCACATCCCACAGCCAAAACAGAAAGAAATCCATCACAATTTTGTCCAGCCAGTGTCTAGCCAAATACCCACCTCTGGCAAGCACAAGATGGATTCCACCAGCAGGTCTATGAGTGGTTGGTAGTACCGGGAGGGCAGGATCCTATCCTCAGCAAGACGGACTCGCAGCCTCAGGGCCCCCAGCTTTCCCCTGAAATCAGAACATAGTCAGAGTTCACACAGTCCCAAAGCACAGATTGCAAAGGATAACTTGAGGATTTCTGTTGTGTGTGAAAACTTGGAAAAGTTGCATGCAGCACAGTGAAACAAGAGGTTCTCCAAAGAGCAGGTCTGGAATGAAAGATCATTAAATGTGACCTTGCTCTCTATACTTCCCATCCCTACTGCCCTATAAAAATTGCTTCATGCAATTCTGAAACCAGACAGGGCAATTCTGCCTTTTTACATGTTGAGTCGCAGCAGACAGATTTCTTAGTCCCTTTTCACCCCATGAAGTGAGAACAGCAGAAGATGCTCCACATTTACCCGGCATCCTCCTCTGTGCTGGGAAAGGGCAGCAGGCGGTACCAGCCTCTGAGAGGGGCTTTCAGCAAGGCATCCAAAGAGAACTCGACCTGCACGGATCAGAGACAGAGGAGTATCAGAGGAGAGACTCGAAGGAGCGAGTGGCAAACAGTGGAATCAGAAACTATAACTCCATCACTTCTATAAACATCCAAGGACCTTCACTGGCATAAGTTTGTTGCACAGAGGAAGGAAGCGTGTCTTCTGGAACTTAGACAATGACACTGTAGTGTGAAATTCCAAGCCAAGGTTCTGCCTTTGTAAATTTCTGCACATTTTCAGTAAGGGGATGAGAACTCTGCGAGCACTCCACTGCTTATTTTTCGTAGTGTGCTGAGAGCCTATCCTTTGTTATGTCTTGAATTTGTGCCTTGTAGAAATAAAATCTGCTTTAACTTGAGAGGGCCAGCATGACTCCTTACAAACCTGTCTGGCTCCTTGGCATATTACTGAAGGATACTCAAGAGGTTGGCTTTAGGCAGGAAAGCGGGAAGCTGGATTTTACTCAAACTGGTGACAAAAGACCAGAAAGGAGGGTGGGGAAAACAGTGGCTAGTCTTACCCACAACATGACAGAGACCACAATAGAAACAAATTGCATAACATAATTGTTCAGGAGGGCATTCTTGTTCAGGGCGTAGAACTGTGATGTAACAACGGATTCGTTCATGAGGTAACTTGTTAGGGGTAATTTTTTTTGTCCAGTTCTTCAAGCCTAGACCAAGAGTGTCAAACTCTGGCCCTCCAGATGTTCAAGGACTACAATTCCCATCAGTCCTTCCAGCCTGTCCAGTTGGCCTGCCCTAGACCCACTGCATTATGTTATTTTACTAGGAATCTTTTCAGTTAAGTTCAAATGTTACCATGCAAACATCATCATGCTGTGTAATCTGCTTACTGATTGACAGTTCTATCATACTTGTAATCTACCTCAGCCTGAATGGGCCAGGCAAGCTTGACCTTATCAGATCTTGGAAGCTAAACAGGGTGGACCCTAGTTAGTGCACCAAGGAAGTTTAGGTTTGCTGTGCAGAGGCAGACTTTTGCCACTCTCTTTCCTTGAAAACCCTACAAGGTCACCATAAACTGGCTGTGACCTGAAGCGCTTTCTACCATCACTTATAATCTGCCTTGAGTCTGTGAGAAAGGGTGTAAATCAGGGGTGTCCAACTCTGGCGCTTCAGCTGTTCATGGACTACAGTTCCCATCAGCCCCTGCTGGCATGGCCAATTGGCCGTGCCAGTAGGGGCTGATGGGAACTGTAGTCCATGAACAGCTGAAGCACCAGAGTTGGACACCCCTGGTGTAAATAAATGAAGTGAACACTCCACAGGCTGATATAAGTATTTAAGCAATCAGTCAAGCTAACCCACCATATTTTGTGGGAATGTGCACTGGAGCCTAGCTTTGGCTACCTAGGAACCCACACTGGCTATCTGCAACTCACTGATTCTGCCCTCCCCTACCTTCCAGGTCTGTTCACATCTTCCTCGGCACTCACCCGTCCCAGGAAGTCATTCTTGCCCACCATATCCCAGTCCCAGACTTCCACAGCAAGGGGAGCTGCTCCAACAGTATCCTCTTCCAGTACGAACTCCAGTACCTCATCCCAGTGTGGAAAACGGGTTTTCTTGATAATCTGTGGAGACAAAAAAAGGACATAGAACACTCGTGCTCTCTCCTGTTGAAGATGGAGGAGGAGGAGGAGGAGGAGGAGGAGGAGGAGGAGAATAAAAGAGTTGGATTTGTATCCCCCCTTTCTCTCCTGTAAGGAGACTCAAAGGGGTTTCCAAACTCCTTTCCCTTCCCCCCTAACAACAAACACCCTGTGAGGTAAGTGGGGCTGAGACTGTGACTACCCCAAGGTCACCTAGCTGGCATGTGTTGGGAGTGCACAAGCTAATCTAGTTCACCAGATAAACCTCCACAGCTCAAGTGGCAGAGCAGGGAATAAGGAGCATTTCCTTTCAATTTCTTCTTTCATGGAGGGGCACATGTGCCAGGAGGGGGAACAAGGATTAGAGGGAGAAGTTCATGATTCAAATGCTATTCAGGGAACATGATTCAAATGCTATTCAATGGGGCAGATAAAAATCTTACCCCCTCTCTATGACATCTTTGCAGACAATTGTCCATATCATAAGGACCAGAACCTGGGGAAGAGAGAGAAGGCTTCCTGGGCATCTAGCAGAAGTAACCAGCTGCCTGCTACCCTGCCCACGTTTGAGCCAGTCACAGTTTCAGTCTGAATGGCCTCAGGGGGCTATTGCTGTAAGGAAGAAATGAAGTAGGAAGAACAGTGATATGCTGCTTTGGATCCCCACTGAGGAGAAAAGGAGGGGTATAAATATCAGGAGCAGCGGTGGCGTAGTGGTTAAGAGCAGATGTACTCTAATCTGGAGGAACCGGGTTTGATTCCCCGCTTGAGCTGTGGAGGCTTATCGGGGAATTCAGATTAGCCTGTGCACTCCAACACACGTCAGCTGGGTGACCTTGGGCTAGTCACAGCTCTACGGAGCTCTCTCAGCCCCACCCACCTCACAGGGTGCTTGTTGTGAGGGGGGAAGGGCAAGGAGATTGCAAGCCCCTTTGAGTCTCCTGCAGGAGAGAAAGAAGGGATATGAATCCAACTACTACTACTCCTCTCCTTCTTCTTAATAAACGCAATACATTTCCAGATTCAGGTACACCATGCCCCTTGTCTGTTAGGATCCCAAACTGGAATCTGTTCACATGGCACATCTGAGCACAAGGGTGACAAACACATGGGGTCAACTATATTATTTTGGTTTGGCCTGTGTTTACCTGAAACAACATCCCTGCCCTTTGCAAATTTAGCTTTTACTAAGGAGGAGAATTGTGTGGGGAGAGAGGGAAACTTGAACCCTTTAATCTCCTGCCTTTTTCTCCTTAAAAAGCTCTCCTGAATCTCTTTCATCCCCACAGAGGAAAGATAGAGTTACCAACTTAAGGGGGTGAGTGGTGAGAGAGATCTCCTGGAATTGCAACTGATCCTCCAGACTACAGAGATCAGATTTCCTGGCTGTTTTGAAAGGGGGTGGGATCAGCTGCACCCCAGATCCTTGGGGAAGGGGAAGGAAAGACTGTTTGGGGATGATACTCACAGTTGTTTCCAGGACCTGCCCATTCCATAGCACACGAGCAAAGGGGTCTGAGGTGCCTGAAATATCCCGTGGTGCAAGATCTCTACAGGGAAAAAGAAGCCAGATGGAAGCCGGAGGTACTTTCCAACCAATCACCAGGGCAGGGATGCAATCCATAGGGAAGAGAATTATTTCACTCTCCAAACTCACTTGAACATACTGAATCTTAAAAGGATGTGTGTTCCATCTGTTTTTATTTGCCAGCAAAATTCCCAACTTTCTGAACAGCTCACAGTGGGAAAATGGAAAGAAAGGCTTGGATGCAGAAAGAAACCAAAGCGGGGGGTGGGGGTAGGGGGAGGAGAAAAATCTCGTCTTGTGTTCTTTAAATCAGATACACGTGCACCTCATCCACAAGTTACAGCAAATGCACATACCATGTGTGTTCAGTGTACCCTTGATTTTTTCTTCCAATGTGAATTCAGCAATTCTCAATTGACATTCAATGCACATACTGCTGAATATGTAATTTAAGTTCTGCAGCCATCCTGGTTTCATATATAAAGTGAATTTGCCCTTGACCTTTCGTACAAACAGATGGAGACTTGTGTGCATGCAGGTTGTATAGGTGCTCAGTGTAATATGTGAACAGGGCTACTGCGGTTCCAGGGAATGGCTTCTGGAGGGGGCAACATGCGGACATGTTGCTGAAGCAAAGCAGGAATGGGTCCAGCCTGAATGAGAAATCTTCTTCCTGGAATAAATGGTCTTGAGTTACGTGACAGAAGAAAGGTAGGATATATAGGTTTAGAACAGACACATTGTACACAGACACACACACACACCTGAGCTTTACTGCCAATAAAAGACACCAGTTTTTAACACCATCTAGCGTGCGACTCAAGAGCCAGAATAGTGCAGTGGTTATCTATCAAACTGGGTTTGATTCCCCACTCCTTCACTTGAAACCTGCTAGGTGACCTTGGGCCAGTCACAGTTCTCTCAGAAGTCTTTCAGCCCATGCAGAGGCAGGCAATAGCAAATCACCTCTGAACATCTCCTACCTTGAAAACCCCCAGGGGTTGCCAGAAGTCAGCTGTGATCTGATGACACACACACACAATATGTGCCTTCTGCTCTTCTGTTATATCTGGTCAATTTTGACAAATGTAATGTAGAAGAAGAGTTTGGATTTATACCCCACTTTTCTCTCCTGTAAGGAGACTCAAGGTGGCTTACAAGCTCCTTTCCCTTCCTCTCCCCACAACAGACACCTGGTCAGGTAGGTGGGGCTGAGAGAGTTCTGAACGAACTGTGTAACTAGCCCAAGGTTACTCAGCAGAAGTGTAGGAGTAGGGAATCAAACCTGGTTCTCCAGATAAGAGCTCACTGCTCATGTGGAGGAGAAGGGAATCAAACCGGGCTCTCCAGATTAGAGTCCACTTGCTCTTAACCACTGCACCATGTTGTAATCTCATTATTTGAGTTCCCATTCTGGGATTGGTGGATGGACAGACATTCACATTCTCTTCATGTAGCTGTCACAGACAATTAGTTTGTTATCACCAACTGGTGTTGGAAGTAGCAATGTCTATATGCAAAAGAAATGAGAAGAAAACCCAGCAGGGGGCAGCTAGATAGGGCCATAAGGTTGAGACCCTCCCGTTCTTTGGTGTCATCTCTTATTTGTCCTTAGACTGATACACTTAGGTCTAATTTCCTCCTTCTTGGAAGTCTGCGGTCTCCTTTCTTCCCTAGCTAGCAAGGCAGCTGCAGGCTACCTCTATCTGCCAACTTTCCTACCCGAAATGTAATTCCCTTAATGAACATTGACCTTCATCTGTTAATCAGTGTGACTGCCGCTTCTCTGTGCACATAGCACCCTGCTAACAACTGGCACCTCCTGAGGACTAAATTCAACGGAAAAGTTAACACACCCAAACATCACGAAACATCAAACAGTCAACGTATTGTCGAAGGCTTTCACGGCCGGATTCAACTGGTTGTTGTGGGTTTTCCGGGCTGTGTGACCGTAGTCTGGTAGATCTTGTTCCTAACGTTTCGCCTGCATCCATGGCTGGCATCTTCAGAGGTGTATCACAGAGAGAAGTCTGTTACACACGGACTTCTCTCTGTGATACACCTCTGAAGATGCCAGCCACAGATGCAGGCAAAACGTTAGGAACAAGATCCACCAGACCACGCCCGGAAAACCCACAACAACCAATAAAACAGTCATTTCCTCAATAGGTGGAGAGACTCTTAGTTCAAACTACTTTGACCCATCTTGAGAACAGAATCCCGAAGCAAAAATACACGGGGCATGGGATTGGTAAAGTTTCTGGAGGAGATGTCAGTAGCCCAAGCTCGACTTTATGCTGGTTTGTAAAACCGTGTCTGTCTGTGCTACTCACTTATTACAGCCAATCCCCCCTCTCGCAAGTGCTCTGTTATCTCCCCTTCCTCCATTGGCCATCTTGTTGCCTAGGTGCCTGCTTCTGTTTCCAGGGAAGCAGGATGCTCTCTCAGCTTTCTCTAGTGAGACCCAGCAGAAGACCAGGACAGAACTGTTTTCCATATCCCCCCCACCCCAACTATTCAAACCCTCCTGCAGCATCGTACAGATGCCAGCGTGGTGTAGTGGTAAAGAGCAAGTGGATTCTAATCTGAAGAACTGGGCTTGATTCCTCACTCCTCCACCTGAGTGGCAGAGGCTTATCTGGTGAACCAGATGTGTTTCCGCATTCCTACATTCCTGCTGGGTGACCTTGGGCTAGTCACAGCTT
This sequence comes from Sphaerodactylus townsendi, assembly GCF_021028975.2. NCBI lineage: Eukaryota > Metazoa > Chordata > Lepidosauria > Squamata > Sphaerodactylidae > Sphaerodactylus > Sphaerodactylus townsendi. Next base: position 39,971,413 of record NC_059437.1, read on the forward strand.
TCTTGGAACTCTTTCAGCCCCACCTGCCTCACAAGGTGTCTGTTGTGGGGAGAGGAAGGGAAAGGAGCTTGTAAGCCACCTTGAGTCTCCTTACAGGAGAGAAAGATGAAGTATAAATCCAAACTGTCCTCCTTCTTCATAGGGTATCCTTTTTCATCAGTCCACACCCCGACTCATGCCTAACATGCTTCATTCATTCACATCCTAATCCCAGGGCGCTGCTCAGTCGATGCCTTCTCAAGTTGATTGTATCACCCTATGCTGTGTTTAATGTCTGTCTGGACTGTTTATCTGCTTGCACAGAGTAATCTGCTTCGAGTCTCAATGAGAAAGGCGGACAATGCATACAACAAACAAAGAATAAAACTGCTGGGTGGAATAAATATATTTTGTCCTGGCAAATGAAACCTCAGGCAAAGAGAAAATTCAGCTCGGAATCAGGACATCCAGGAAGAGTCCCCACCCCACCCCCAATCTTTCCACCAAGTTTTTTCACAACTTGGTGTTCTGTTATTTTTCATGAGCTGTTAATTATCTCACTTCATAAGGGATTTGGGAGAGGAGGAGGCAGGCCGGAGAATTCACACTCCCCTTTCACCACCCACAAACACCTTTTTACTCCAGTACCCTTTCTGTTCACGAGCGGGGAAGTGTGAACTTTCAAACGCTCTGTCTATTTAAAAAGAAGCAGCAATTATCAGGCAAGCTGCCCCACACAAAAGCCCAAACATTTGGTGACTTTTTTTTTGCTTTCTTCAGCGTGCAAAAGGATGAGGCGTGACTCCATGGATTTCAGTGGGCTTAGACTGCAGCAACTGCTTTGAATCCAAGACTGAGTAATCCCCGTTTGCCAGCTTCGGGGGCACAACCAGTTTTAAGAACGCAAGAGTCCTGCTGGATCAGTCTATCTGACCCACCTTCCTGTGTCCCACACATGTGGCCATCATGGCTAGTAGCATTTTCTGGATCGATCCTCCCGGGATGTATTCTGTTTTAAAACCATTTAAGTGCGTAACCACCATTACATCATGGAGCAGTGAGTTCCGTAAGTCACACAGCTGAAGATAGGCTTCCATTTGTCACCGGGAACACACCATTGGGCCCTTTTCCTGCTCTGAGAATGCCATGACTCCTTCTAGAAGAGGAAAGGGAGGAGGAAAAACAGCCTGACTGCCCTTTCCTACCTGGCTTCAATGATGTGGCAGCAAAGCACCCGTCTGTGGGCCTCCTTCAACACCTGAAGCTCCAAAGAGATCTCGCCCTGCACCTCCTCGTTGGGGTCCACGTGGCTCAAGTTGATCCAGCTGTCGATACCTGCAGCAGGGAGAAAACACACCAGAGTTGGGCTCTAGCTCGTATACAGCTGGCCACTGTTCCGCGCGCTGTCACCACAATGAAGCCTCCATGTTTAGAGGCACTATACCAGGGGTCTGCAATCGGTGGCACTCCAGATGTTCATGGACTACAATTCCCACCAGCCCCTGCCAGCATGGCCAATTGGCCAAGATGGCAGGGGCTGATGGGAATTGTAGTCCATGAACATCTGGAGAGCCGCCGATTGCAGACCCCTGCACTATACCCATGACTGCCAGCTGCTGAGCAAGGCTTTGTCTTCTGAGCCCTGCTTGCGGGCCTCCTGGGGCATCTGAGAGGTGGCAGTAGAGAAATCTGGACAGTGGGCCGGCAGTCTGATCCAGCAGACTTTAAGATGCCGAGAATCTCTGCAGAATGCATCTCAACCTTACCACCTCCCCACCCTTTCTATTAAACTGAAGGATGTAATACAACGTGGAACAACATAGTTCTCAAATGCTATTTGTGGGCTTCAGCTAATCTATGAGAGCCATTGTGGTGTAGTAGTTGGAGTGTCAGGTTAGGATCGGAAAAAATCTGGGTTCGAGTCCCCTGAAGCTTGCTGGGTGACTTTGAGACAGCCACTGTCCCTCAGCCTGATTTCCTCATAGGCAGTAGTCCCTCTAATCGCTCCCCACCACCGCACAGAATTTCCCAAACACTGAGCAGAACTGAGCCGCCTGGGAGAGTTCCCCCTGCCAGGTGGCCCCTTACCTGCGAAACACCAACACAGTGATGCTGCGGCCCCGCAACTGACAAGGCACATTGCTCATAGGGGTGTTGTGAACATAAAATACGGGAGCAAAGAAACATGAGAGCCACGCTGACATACTTGAGGGGAGAAATGTAAACAGCCAACCCAACAAGGACTACCTCTAAAACACATCACTCTTCAAGGTATACAGAGTGGCTTGGTTAAAATGGAAATGCAAGCAGAAGTATAAAAAATCCTCTAAAATGCCTCCTTTGTAAGAGCAGTTGTTCTCAAACAATCCCTAAAAGTGGGTCATGATTTTCTCACAGGTGGTTCGGTAGGCCAGGAAGGAAGAGGAGTTTGAAAATGAGGCTCCAGGGGGCTCAATGACAAATTTGGGCTGGCACCTGCATAATGTGCAAAATGACCATAACATATAGTTTGTTGCTTTGTGTGTATGCATGTGTGCTACACATGAAAAAATTCCCACAAACGTATTCCAGGTTAATTGTCGCGAGACTCCTTTTAATGCAACTGTAAATGTTACAATATGGTCCCTGTTTCTCTTAATTTTCTGTTCTGTTTATGCTTACAAAAATAAAATAAAAATAAATTGGGGGAAAAAAATTTTGTGAGACTCCTGTGATATTTCTGAAATTTTCCCTGAGAAAGAAAGTAACGTGAAGTTAATTTGCAAGTACATCCCAAATACAAGTGTAGTAATGGAAGTCTAGATTATTTTTTAAAAAAATATAACAAGTTTAGAAATGTGTCCCGATTAAAAAAATCTGAGAACCACTGTTCAAGAGCATATAAAATAAAATAAAATAAAAACATAGTGGGCAGGACAGAAGAAAACACTATCTCCAGCCAAAAGCATTTTTTGCTTACTACACTAGGGGGCACTACAGTTCAGCACCACTACTCTATTCAAGCATGACCACTGCACATTTTTTTTAAAAAATAGTATTTTATTGTATATTACCCGTTTTTGACCACTTTTAGTACTAACCTGTCACAGTGTGTATGCAGTAGAAGGCAGCAATGTCTTCTCCAGTGAAGGAGTCTAAGATATTGTTCCTCCATCTTACGCATGACAGATTTATTTATATACCCTACCTTTCTTTCCATTGAAGACTCACATTCTCCTCTCCTCCATTTTATTCTCACAACAGGCTTCTAAGGTAGGTTAGGCTGAATGTGTATGGCTGATGGGCCCAGGGTCTCCCAGCAAGCTTCCATGGCAGAATGGGGGTTCTAACCTGGGTCTCCCAGATCCTAGGGCAGTGGTGGCGAACCTATGGCACGGGTGCCGGAGGTGGCACTCAGAGCCAGGGGTGTAACGAGGCAGCCCTGGGCAAACTGTAGCCCTGGGCAAAACCTGAGTTGGATGCCCCCCCATGGGCTCCACCATGCCCTCCACCATGCCCTCCACCATGACCAAAAATATTTTTGCACCAGGACATTGGTGCCTGCAGGGGGTGCATTTTTAGACATATCAGCACCAATATTTCAGCATATCATCAGGAGACTGTCCTTATGCTACTCCCCAAGTTTGGTGAGGTTCGGTTTAAGGAGTCCAAAGTTATGGATTCCCAAAGGGGGTGCCCCATCCCCCATTGTTTCCAATGGGAGCCAACAGGAGATGGGGGCTACAGTTTTGAGGGTCCATAACTTTGGCCCTCCTGAACCAAACTTGGGGGGGTGCCATCATCTCCAGATGATACCCTGAAATTTTGGTGCCAATACATCCAAAAATGCACCCTCTGCAGGAACATCCTAGAAATTTGCCCAAGAATCTTTGTTCTGCATTGAGTTTTCTGCATTGCTGTCAATGGGGGTTGCAGGCTGTGGGGGGCACATTTCTGAAGGCAAAGTCTCAAAACTTTCAGAGTCTCATCAGGAGACTGCCCTAATGATACCCCCCAAGTGTGGTGCAGTTTGGTTCCGGGGGGGGGCAAAGTTATGGACCCTCAAAACTGTAGCCCCCATCTCCTATTAGAGCCCATTGGAAACAATGGGGGATAGGGGCACCCCCTTTGGGAGTCCATAAATTTGGACTCCCTGAACCAAACCTCACCAAACTTGGGTGGGGGGGGGGTAGCATCAGGACAGTCTCCTGATGATACGCTGAAATTTTGGTGCCGCTAGCTTTAAAACTGCGCCCCCTGCAGGCCAAAAATGGAAAACCACTAAAATACCCAAAAACAAACCCAGCATTTTGATGCCCCCCACAAGGTGATGCCCTGGCCAGCTGCCCACATTGCCCAATGGACATTATGCCAGTGCTCAGAGCCCTCTCTGTGGGCACGCACACACAGAGTGCCCCCCCCCCCAATCTAGGCTGGCCTGGGCCACTGGGCTCGATTATTAGCATTAAACCGAAGACCTAGTTTTGGGGGAGCAGTGCAAGTAACCCTGTTAAGTGCTGTTAAACCCCACTGATTTTCATACAAAGAACTAAAGCGCAATCCTTTACCTGGGAGTAACCTTGGTTGCTGACAATGGGGCTTGCTTCTGAGTAAACCCTCCTAGGGTCGTGATTCGCCCATTGGAAGTGTTGCTTGGTTGCTTCAAAGGCAAGCCACTGACTACCACCAAGCTTACTTCCGAGTAACACATGCCTCGGAACCAATATTCAAATTAAATTGCTGTGTTGGCATTTTACAATAAATAAGGGGGTTTGGGGTTGCGATTTGGGCACTCGGTCTCGAAAAGGTTCGCCATCACTGTCCTAGGGGCTGACATTCTAACTACTCCATCACACTGGACCTCCGCTGGAGCAGATGGCTTGCTGCCTCCTACTGGTCGAAAGGTCCTCTGGCCACCAATACCTACCCCGTGGGTGGGATGAGATGTACTCTTTGCTGAGGGAGACTTTGCCAATGACATCATCGTGCCTGCAAAAAACCAAGAGAGACGGCGTACAGTGGAGTCTGAAAAAGGAACGGTCTGAGCTCACGAACAGAGCATGTGCTTTGTATGCAGAATGTCCCGGGTTCAGGGCCCTGAATCTCTCATTAAAAGGACCAGGTAGTAGGAGATGTGAAAGACAGCTGCCTCAGGCCCTGGAAAGGTACTGCCAGTCTGGGTAGACAAAACTGATCTTGGTAGGTCACCATTCTTATTTAGTATCAGGCAGCTTCGTATCTGGGGTGCTGTGTGGTTTCCAGGCTGTATGGCTGTGTTCTTGCAGCATTCTCTCCTGATGTTTCGCCTGCATCTGTGGCTGGCAGCTTCAAAAGATCTGGATCCAGATCCTCTGAAGATGCCAGCCACAGATGCAGGCAAAACGTCAGGAGAGAATGCTACTAGAACGCGGCCATACAGCCCAGAAACCACCCAGCACCCCAGTGATTCCAGCCATGAAAACCTTCGACAGCTTCGTATCTGTTTGCATGTGTGATCTGGTTGTAGGAAATCCAAGGGCACACCGGGGTTGTCTACTGTGTGCCCGAAAACAACCCCTTGGCTTAACTATATGTACATTACCATTGCTTAATAAAAATGCTGAATGGAAATGTACCAAGGCATTCAATATGTTCCATTTTTAAAACGATGACTAAACTAATAAACGCACACAGACACAATGTCAGTTTTCTGAGATGGCTCTTTGACCCAACTCTGCCTCTGAGGCAACGTGCATTACTTTCCAGACAGAGCACTTCACAGACTAGCTATTCCTTTTCCTCACATATCCCTCTCTCCTTGTGTACCTCAGTCCCGTAGACCAGATATCAGTTGGCAGTTCTCTGTTGAAACGTAATTCTAAGGCACGTGAAAGGAGAAGCTTATGGATTGGGGAATGGAGGGGGTGGGGCTTTAGCTAGTACTATTCCCTGCCCCCAAAGACTCCAGGGAGCTGTTATTCGCCCCACTTGCATGCAGGGGCGTAATGCCCATTGGGCAAGGTGGGCAGCTGCTCAGGGCACCACCTTGTGGGTGGCATCAAAATGTGGGGTTCGTTTTTGGGTATTTTTAGTGGTTTTCCATTTTTGGCCTGCAGTTTTTAGGCTAGCGGCACCAAAATTTCAGCGTATTATCAAGAGACTGTCCTTATGCTACCCCCCAATTTTGGTGAGGTTTGGTTCAGGGGGTCCAAAGTTACGGACTCCCGAAGGGGGTGCCCCATTCCCCATTGTTTCCAATGGGAGTTAATAGGAGATGGGGGCTACAGTTTTGAAAGTCCATAACTTTGGCCCCCCTGAACCAAACTGCACCAACTTGGGGGGTCCCATCAGGATAGTTTCCACATGATACCCTGAAATTTTGGTGCCAATACATCCAAAAATGCACCCACTGAAAAAACATCCCAGAAATTTGCCCAAGAATCTTTGTTCTATATTGAGTTTTCTGTATTGCTGTCAATGGGGGGTTGCAGGCTGTGGGGGGGGGGGGCACATTTCTAAAGTCACAGTCTCAAAGCTTTCCGGGTCTCATCAGGAGACTGCCCTGATGATACCCTCCATGTTTGGTGCAGTTTGGTTCAGGGGGCCGAAAATTATGGACCCTCAAAACTGTAGCCCCCATCTCCCCCATTGGAAACAATGGGAATGGGGCACCTCCTTTGGGAGTCCATAACTTTGGACTCCTTGAACCAAATCTCACCAAACTTGGGGGTAGCATAAGGACAGTCTCCTGATGATACGCTGAAATTTTTGGTGCTGATATGTCTAAAAATGCACCCCCTGCAGGCACCAATGTCCTGGTGCAAAAAAAATTTGGTCGTGGTGGAGTGGCCGCCCATGGGGGGGGGGGGGCATCCAACTCAGGTTTTGCCCAGGGCTACAGTTTGCGTCATTATGCCCCTGCTTGCACGCAGCCCATCGGCATAGTAAACTTCTCCAACGGAGCCAGGAATGGCTCGCCCAGGCTCACTGAGGTGAGGAAAACAGCACAGCTGGAAAAATTAAGTCACCTTTCCCCACATAGTGTGACCTTTGCACTAAGTGGGCCCCACAGGTTGGGGAATTCTGAACACGGAACTCCTGGCGCAAGACTGAGGGGTGGGGAGGAAGCACAAGGAGAGCATCATGCCTCATTAGGCCTCCGAAAAAGTTCTGCAAGGCAGATGGAAGCAACAGCTGGTTTCTACGTGAAGAGAAACCCTTGGCACCTCACTGCGTCTGATTCAGAGATGCCCTCCATAGGAGAATCTTTAAAGGAGATGCCAGATTTGCAAGCTCCCAGTGTCCATCTCTCATCCAGATGGAGGAGGAAGCCAGGGCTGCCTCCTTTGCTGGCTGTGGCATCTGGCGTTCTCTTGATTGTGGAAGATGAAGAAGGACGCCCCAAAGGATGTAAAGTGGAGCATCAATGGCTAACTTTTTTCTCAGCCTTCCAAACCCAAGGCTTGGAGAAGTACCAATATATTGGGAATGGGTTTAGTCACAAATATCTCCTGTGGGAACTGTCACAAATAGTTCCTGTGGGAACTGTCCAGGTGCGGAAAGGCTCAGCCAAGGACCCAGGCAGGGGAAGCCACAAATCGCTCCCAGCATTCTTCCACCCACACTTTTAGATCAAGACTTAGCTTTGGAGAGGCCTCGGTTTCCAGGTGGGACCTGGGGATCCTCCAGAACAGGGGTAGGGAACCTGCGGCTCTCCAGACGTTCAGGAACTACAATTCCCTTCAGCCCCTACCAGCATGGCCAATTGGCCATGCTGACAGAGGCTGATGGGAATTGTAGTTCCTGAACATCTGGAGAGCCGCAGGTTCCCTACCCCTGCTCCAGAACTACAGCTCATCTCTAGACGACAGAGATCTGTTTCCCTGGAGAAAATGGGTACTTTGGAGGGCGGACTGTATGGCAATGGTACCCCACTCAAGTTCCTGTTGTCCCCCAGATCCATCTCCAAGGGTTCCTGTGATGAAGTTGTTCTGTTACTGTATCAGAAGCCACACCTGACTGTGAAAAGGATCTTAGATCTTTCATCTTTCATCTCCGGATGGAGAACAGGAAAGCCTACGCAAATGTACCAGAGTAAAACTTCAAAGGCCTAAATTACCTCGTGGCCGGAATGGAGTTTTTCTGGGAAAGTGGAAACAAAGGATTTAAGGTTCCACCTCAGGATTTGGCCAGAGAAGCAGTGGTGGGATCCAGAAGTTTTAGTAACAGGTTCCCATGGTGGTGGGATTCAAACTGTGGCGTAGCGCCAATGGGGCTGGGCGGGGCACGACGGGGGCGTGGCTGGGCATTCCAGGGGCGAGGTATTCCTGGGCGGGGTTGTGGCAAGGACGCAGCCGGTGCGCTGGTCCTTGGGCGGGAAACGAATGCACGCAGGCGCAGGCTGACACGCACGCCAATGCACCTCCTGCTAGACTGCTTCAAGTTCTGCATGCTACTGCTGAGAGGAGGGGCGTAACTAAGGCAAAAATCACGTGGCAAAATCACCAATTAGTAACCCCCACTCGGCACACACAAATAATTAGTAACCTACTCTTGGGAACCTGTGAGAACCTGCTGGATCCCACCTCTGCAGAGAAGCATCTCTGGGCCACGGGTTCCCTGAATGAGGACAAAGGAATCCAAAAGGAATGGGTTTAGCTGAGAAATCTCTGTAACTAAAGTTTGTTTCTTTCTGTGATTTGAATTTTCACAATAAAAATCCTTGAGCACTCAGCTCGTGTGGAGTTTTGGAGCAAAGAACTCAGAACAAACTTGGATCTGGAAACCCTAGCCCCAATGCCCAGCGACCCTATTCAGTGTTGAAATGCTGCTTTACATGCAGAAGGTCCCAGAAGCTCTGACATCATTCCTTCTACATGTCTCAGGGAGCAGGTGTTGCAAAGGTTGTACTCTGCCTGAGTTACCACAAGAAAGGAGCCAATACTGAGGCAGACAAGCCACCACTCTGGCTCAGCGGGAGTAAAGTATGCAGGAGCCATCTGTACAGCGACAGTTGGAGATCAAAAGCCAGATTTGACGCCCCCTTTGCCCGATTCTGCAGTATATGTGATTCTCACGCAAAAGTTCCCAGCTTCAGCCTCTAGATAAAGAAGGTCCTGGAGCCACAGGCAGCTTGTTACCTTCTGGAAGGGCTAGCCACTTTATTTCCAGAAAATGTCAACTCCCACTCTTCCCGGACTTTTTGTGTGCAGAAGGACTTGGGAAAGGCCACTAGCTTAGTGGAAGAGCACACCCTGTGCCCGAAGAAGGCTCCCAAGTCCCACCTCTGACATATCCAGCTCAAAGGACCTCAAATAGCAGGTGTGGATAAAATACTTTTGCTGGAGAGCAGCTATGAGTCAGAGCCGAAAAGGCTTGCTGGTGACTTCAGCATAAGGCTGAAGGTAAACAACAGTGTATGTGGGGGTGGGGGGGAAGGTGGTATGTCCACAGCTGCAATCCTGCGCATCCTCACCCCACTGAACCCAACAGGAGTTACTTCCAAACTGAACTTGCCTGGGGCTGTACTGAAATCATGGTTTCTTCCAGTGTTTTCTGCAGGTTTGTACTGCAAATAAGCAACGGTGACTTCCTTCTCACACAATAGGATTACCTTCCTGACAGCCCCTCCATCACACCCGGAAACCTCCTCCATCGTACCTGCCTGCAACAACTGAAACAATTGCACTTGCCAAAAAAAAAATTAGACACAGAGATTAATTTAACAGCCAGGCTGAAGGCAACACCGGGGAAGAATCTGCTCAGGCTAGACTGCCAAATGGGTACTCTGCCAAATGTGTACTTTCCCATCCCCCTAAAGTTTTTCACAGCATTGTGAATGCTTCTGAACAAATTAATCTCAGGAAAATTCACACAGAAAAGATATTTTATGGAAATGTAACTGTTTGCTCCCCACTGTCGTTTGCTAACAACTCTCCTTTACCCTCTGTTGACTCTTCAGATGAACCAAAAAACACAACAACAGAGGCCCTTTCCCCACTTACCTTAAGCCCCGAGCTACTCTCCTCAAGTAGTGCAGGGTCCAGCTGCACTCCCCACTTCAGGGGTGGCGAGAATGCAGCCGCCCCGACGCTGCCTCTCTCGCGCCCCCTCAGCGCGCGTAATTCCTGGCGCCTTTTGAAATGGCGCCTTTTGATGACCCCGCGCTCTGCGGGGAAGCCGGGGCGCGCGTCAGGAATTGCGCGCACTGGGAATTGTGCGCAGCAACCCTCGGACGAAGGTAAGTGGGGAAAGGGCCAGAATCACATGACTTCCCTGATTTACTGAGTGGCAAGGAGTTCCAGGGGCCCAGCCACACATTACAAAATCCACATGCACTGACAGGGTATATGCAGATTCCCCCAAAGTAGCATATGACATAAACATATTCTCCCTGCTTGCTGAAGTCCAGATCCAAATTGGCCCCCATGCTCCCAGGAAAGGGCTTGTTCCTGGGGACTTAAAAGTTATGTCTGACTGAAGTCCCTTATGGTAACCAGCACACAATGTGAGCATTTGGTAATGTATCTGTAGGCATGCTACTTGGGTTAGTTCCAGGGGTGGGATCCAAACTATTTAGTAACAGGTTCCCATAGTGGTGGGATTCAAACTGTGGCGTAGCGCCAATGGGGCTGGGCGGGGCATGACGGGGGCGTGGCCGGGCATTCCAGGGCGGGGCATTCCTGGGCGGGGCTGTGGCAAGGATGCAGCCGGTGCGCCGGTCCTTGGGTGGGAAACGAATACACACAGGCGCAGGCTGCCACGCACGCCGGTGCAACTCCTGCTAGACTGCTTCAAGTTCTGCAAGCTACTGCTGAGAGGAGGGGCGTAACTAAGGCAAAAATCATGTGGCAAAATCACCAATTAGTAACCCCCTCTCGGCACACACAAATAATTAGTAACCTACTCTCGGGAACCTGTGAGAACCTGCTGGATCCCACCTCTGGTTAGTTCCTTTTGGAGGAGAGGGTGCTGGAACCTCAAAGCATTTTCACAATGTCTTCTTTGTTTACAAACACACAAACAGAGCACAGGTGGAGGCAAACAGGCATTTGGACAAGGCAGCAAATCACCTCCAAAGTGTTTCAACCAGCTCAGAACTGCCTTTGTTTCTCCATCTCATCCAAACTCAGACCTACAATTTTCTCACATGACACACCCACAGGGAGGGGGTCACCTCTTCAAACGTAATGGATGCTTTACCGAACTATCCATAGACCGGCTCCCACAAATTACAGTCACAGAGGAACATTCACATTCTTTTGTCCTATGTCACTTTGAAACCAAGTTAATGGCAATAGGCCAATTATTCATAGCAATCAGGCCACAAATGCAAAATGTGTGTGTGTGTGTGTGCGTGTGTAAAGTGCCGTCAAGTCGCAGCCAATTTTGGCATCCCAGTAGGGTTTTCAAGACAAGAAACTGATAGAGGTAGCTTGCCCCCTTTTATTCCTTGGTGGTCTCCCATCCAAAATACCAACCAGGGCTAACCCTTCTTAACTTCTGAGATGTGACAAGACCAGGCTAGCTTGAGCCATCCAGGCCAGGGACCAACCACACAATACTATTGCTAGGAGCACATTGCTGATAATATTACTGCAGATGACATTGAAATCAACATGTATAGAGGAGGAGTGTACAAGAGCAGAGTGACCCATTCTTGCTCATGCAGGATCAATTGCTTGTGGGCACAAAGTTTATGCATGAAAGAAGTGTACCTGCATAAGCTTTGTCCTAGAAAAACCAGTGTTCCCAATTGCAGAGATGGCTCCTAGGTATGTGCGCTTCCTGTGTGCATAGATTCTGTGTTCGTGAGCCAATTGCCTTGAGTAGGCATGGAGCCACGGCCAGTGCGCTCAAGCACATTCAACCTCTATGTTGCTTTAACGTCATGCTGTCTGCGGAGGGGTAATATGATGATTATATGGGACCTTCCCAAAATTCAGTCTGATGGATAGCTAGCTCCCATCTCTCTTCCTCACTTACCCAATAGTATCTTCATCAAGCATATAAAAAGAGAGGTTGTGGAACCCCATGGGCAGGTGCAGGGTATATTCTTCTCCCCAAAAAGGGTTCAGATTTTTCCACACGGTTGCAGTCCTGCAAAGAAGATGCATATGGAAATGTCAGTGCCCAGAAGTGGTCTTTTTGTGGTGGCCAGAGAGCTCTTATCATTCATAACAAGTGTGTTTGTGTGGTCATTGTACTTTATTGAATATCTGTTATTAGGTTTTGCCTGTGGAAGTCCAACAAGCCATTGCACTCTATGGAATATTTCATTGAGAATAAACTTCATGTATAATATGCTTGACCAATCCAGGGGCTTCATATTGTCCACCAATCACAGGGGCCCATGATCCACAACCCTATTCCCTTCTGTGCTATGAGGCTTGTGCACACACAAGTAGCTTTTAAGGCCTCAGGGCCTTATATACCGGATACTAGCTGGTAACTACTGGTTCACATGTGCACAAGAATGAGGGGATCATATGTTTGGGGGTAGTTAGAATGGGCTTGCAACACTTCAAGTTGCCGGAGGTGGATACTGGATCTCAAAGCTCCTTCATACAAAAAAAAAAGTATCCCTGCAAACAGACAGCAAGCAATCAGGGACGAAATGTTCTACTGACTCTCTGCCTGCTGAGTTTTAACAGAGGGGACTGTTCCAAAATGGCATAGACTGCCCGAGTTCTGAAGCAGTGTTATCCATTCTGACGCTTCATTCTCCTGCACATGTCAACCAAACTTTTGCCAAAGGGATCTTAGATACTAGGTTTTTGGGGTCTAAGAAAAGAGCATTCCAACTCCTCTAGTTTCCCCAAACAGGGGAAATTACCCTAACCTTGCCCGGGGGCTATACATCGGCTTATCTGTACCTCTCTCCCAAACCAGCATAATTGCTTACTAATTCCAAGAAAAAAATGTTTACAACTCAATTTTCTGCTTGCTTCGTCCCTGAAAATGTAATTAACTTCGAGCAAATATTTGAGGTGTGAAGGGAGCGTCAAGACAGTCCATGGGGCAAGAAGATTTTATCAGCTTAAGATTGCAGCAGGAGAATTGGGACTTCTTATGCCTTGGGTGCTATACAGCCCCAAACTGCTGCCAAGCTGCCAGTGAAGTAAAGAAGAGTTTGGATTTATATCCTACCTTTCTCTCCTGTAAGGAGACTCAAGGTGGCCTACAAGCTCCTTTCCCTTCCTCTCCCCAAAACAGACTCTTTGTGAGGTAGGTGGGGCTGAGAGTGTTCCGACTGTGACTAGCCCAAGGTCACCCAGCAGGAATGTAGAAGTGCGGAAACACATCTGGTTCCCCAGATAAGCCTCTGCCACTCAGGTGGAGGAGTGAGGAATCAAACCCAGTTCTTCAGATTAGAATCCACTTGCTCTTAACCACTACACCACGCTGGCATCTATACAATGCTGCAGGAGGGTTTGAATGGTTGGGGTGGGGGTGGGGATATGAAAAACAGTTCTGTCCTGGTCTTCTGCTGGGTTTCACTAGAGAAAGCTGTGAGAGACACATCTGGTTCATCAGATAAGCCTCAGCCACGCAGGCAGAGGAGTGGGAATCAAACCCGCTTCTCCAGATTAGAATCCACCTGCTCTTAACCACTACACCACGCTGGCTCTCAGTGAGTTCAGGAAGAAACCATAAATAAAGGCAGAAACCATAAATACAGTAAAGTATTGAAACCATAAATGCAGGAAATGTAGAAGCCATAAATACAGTGAAGGTAGGAACCATAAGTACAGCACAAAAAACTGAAGTCGCAGGAAATGCAAAGGCTATTCAGTCCTATTTAGTAAAAAGCCCTCAGGTTCTAATAGGTGCACCAGCTGATAAAACGTGAAAATACAATGCAACAATGGCACTGGCAAAAAGTAGGACTGTAATGGCATGCTAGGTCCTGGAAGCGAGATGTGACAATAGCACAATTTAAGAATCCTAGCACCCAAACAAACATAAAAATACAAAGAGTACGAGAAAAACCGGTCTATCAAAGATATTCCTGTTTCAATGGGTGCTACGCCCCCCCTTTAGCTTTCTGGTCAATTTCACCGCTGCCCTCACAACCTTCGGAGATGAATGTGCATAAAAACAAAGATAAAACAGGTACGTATTTTTCAACGGCGAAGGTAAGTATTTCATCTGTCGTGCAAAACCGCAAGTCATAAATATTAATGCGTGCACATAAATACATATCGAGCTGAAAGAGTTCTGAGAGAACTGTGACTGCCCCAAGGTCATCCAATAAGCATCGACTGGTAGAGAGGGGAATCGAATTTGGTTCTCCAGATTAGAGTCTGCTGCTCTTAACCGCTACACCATGCTGGCTCCTTTGGCAGGTATTAGTACCCTCTTTGTACCTGTCCATCTTCATCTCTGCGTTAGCTGTCGCAAAGGGGCAACGCACATCCCAATCATCACCAATGTCATGGGGCTGCCTAAATCTATGGCCCTTTCCGCACATGCAGAATAATACACTTTCAATCCATTTTCACAATTGTTTGCAAGTGGATTTTGCTATTCCGCACAGTAAAATCCAGCTGCAAAGTGCATTGAAAGTGGATTGAAAGTCCATTATTCTGCATGTGCGGAAGGGACCTATATGTGCAAGAACTGATTATTCACTCTGGGGAAGTGAGTCTATTTTTCGTTCAGGAGGCTCACTGGCACACGTGCTGTGACAAACGCTGGACTTGGAGCCACTGCTGGAAGAACCATTCACTAGGCAACATGAATGGTGTAGACAAAGACCTGACTCCCTCACAGCGCAAACCTGGGCATATCTACTCAAAAGTAAGGGCCACAGGGCTCTCTCCCAGATCAAGGTGCATAGCACTGCAGCTTCAAATGTGTGGTGTGTATACACGTATACACACACACACACACAGTGACAGTCTATGCATTTAAAAATATAATAAGGACGAAGATTGACCCTGGCTGAATCAGATCAAAGGCCTATCTCATCCAACAGTGCATAGGCCCTGGGTCTGAGCATTTCTTTATCAGAGGAGGAAGACATCATGGTGGTAGATCCCATGAAGGATAAAACCATGGTAGACCTTCAAGTGCCATTAGGGGGCCAGCTGTGCTGAGGCACACGGGAAAAGCGCCCGGTGCACTGGTGCGTCCTCCGCCTCCTGCCATGCCCCCGCCACACCCTCGCCACACCCTCACAGGGGCCTGCACCCGGTGTGTCGCGCCCCGTCCCCTTGGAGCTACGCCTCTGCAGCTGTGGCTAGCTGAGCGGGAAATGGATATGACAAGCAGGGTCTGTCTATAATAGTCAAAGGGCAGGCCTCAGCCCTTCAGCCGTCACTTAGGGCCTTTCCCCACTTACCTTCTGCTGCGTGCTACTCGGGGCATCCCGGGGCACTCCCCACTACAGGGGCGGCGACAACACAGCCGCCCCGACGCTGCCGCACCCCCTCAGCACGCGTCATTCCTGGCGCTGGAGAAACGGCGCCATTTGATGACCCCGCGCAGAGTGTGGGGTCATGGGGAAGCCAGGGCGTGCGCCAGAAATGACGCGCGCAGCGAGTAACGCGCAGCGAGTAGCACGCAGCAATGGTGGTAGAGGGAAAAGTGGGGAAAGGCCCATGGTTTCTCTCATTGGACTTAAAATCCCTGCTTCACTGTTAACATTGTAAAGGGCGGCCGGTGGGGGGGGACTTATGTATTTAAAAGGACATGCCTTTTTTCTTTTAAACTACTAGTAGAAAAGAGCTGGATTTATCTAAATGAGTGCAGGTTGAAGGGTTAAATTTCCTCTCAGCAAACACAGTTTGCATGAGCCTACAATTTGATGCATGTTATTTGTTTGAGCCTGGAGGGTCCAACCAGACCTCCACAATCAGATCTCCTGGTGCCTCAACATTTCTTTTAAAATAGCTGCACTGGGCAGGGGTCTGGATTTGGGATGCAGGGGAATGGCCCCTTCCGCCCATACAGAAGAATGCACTTTCAATCCACTTTCACAATGGTTTGCAAGTGGATTTTGCTATTCTGCACAGTACACTCCAGCTTCAAAGTGGACTGAAAGTGGATTGAAAGTGCTTTATTCGGCTTGTGCGGAAGGGGCCAATGTGTGATCACCCTTTTCAGGAACTGGCTACCTTAAATTATTGCTAGCTCCCATAGATGGGGGGAAATAGGCAACCCAAACTGGGGCTGATTCCGCATGGGCCAAAAACAGCGGTGTGAAAACGGTGCGAAAACAGTATAAATCCTTTTACACCATTTAAAACCCTTTTACACTGTTTTCACACTGCTGTTTTTGGCCCATGCGGAATCAGCCTAGGCCTCAGAGGGGTTATTAAAAATAATAATAAAAGGCTTTGGAAATGAATTCGTTTTGAGAAGCGAACTGAAGGGAGAGGGTTGAGGAATTAGTTTTAGATGCAAAAAGAAATGAAGCAGAAAAACTGTTTACAGGAGATGGAAGAAGAAAGAGAAACCAAGAGCTTGTGCAAAATGACAGGAGCAAAATGAAAGGAGGAGCAGGCATGGATTTATTTGTCCGTTTCTAATATTTATATCCCATTTTCTGACAACCGTGATCCTATGATTGCTATGATCACATATAAATCCTAACAGTCGTCAAGGACAGATAGATGCACAGACGGAAAATTCCAGACCCAGAAGTTATAACGTTTTTCATACCTGGCCACCACCTCGTTGTCCACTTTGATGATACAGTAAGGGTCACTGGTGCCCGACCTGGGGAAGCCAAACGAACAAGAGTGAGATTTCATTGTTGTCTTAGGCATTAAAAAAATGAAATAAAAGCACTTTCTCTACCTCAGATCAGAGAAGAAAAAAACAAACTCATGATTCTCCAAAGATGAGAAGTACAATCATTTCAATGCCATGTTACATCTGAAAAAATGTTTCTACCGAGATTAACAAAACCTGGATAAAACTTCCAATAGTTTAATAAATAAAACCTCATTTTGTGCATTTCCTGAATGGTTCATTTTTAATTGAAAATATTTATCAGCTTGTCTTTCCCCCCCATAAGTCACTTCTGTAAACAGAACTGCTGCCCTGATGCTGCTTTTAGCACTGATGCGGATAAAGTCAGGCATGATAGGGGCACCAGGGTTTATTTTCTCTTACCAAGACTGAACTCAGGTTTGGGTTGAATTAATTTATTTAAATTATCTGTGCGCTGTCCCTGCAGAATCTCCTTGAGATTAAATTATACACAGCAAGATTCCCAATGTCCTGTATGTAGTGTGTGGTTCCCAAGCTAATAGTCTCTACAAGCCAAACTACATGTTAAACACAGCTGCATGATTCTTTTTCTTGGTGGCTTAATGTCTCAGAGGCCGCAAGTGGAAGAACGGTTGGAGGAAAGGAGTCTTTAATCTACTTCCTGCCATTTGTCCACTCAAAATGAGTCTTCCAAAGCTGCTTTCTCACCTGTGAGGGGAGGAGGAGGAGACGGAGACGGAGAAGAAGGAGGATAAGAAGAAGAAGAAGAAGAAGAAGAAGAAGAAGAAGAAGAAGAAGAAGAAGAAGAAGAAGAAGAAGAAGAAGAATTTGGATTTATACCCCACCTTTCTCTCCAGTAAAGAGACTCAAGGTGACTTACAAGCTCCTTTCCCTTCTTCTCCCCACAACAGACACCTCGTGAAGTAGGTGGGGCTGAGAGAGTTCTGAAGAATGGTGGCTAGTCCAAGGTCACCCAGCAGGAATGCAGGAGTGCAGAAACACATCTGGTTCACCAGATAAGCCTCTGCCGCTCAGGTGGAGGAGTGGGGAGTCAAACCTGGTTCTCCAGATTAGAATCCAACTGCTCTTAACCACTACACTATGCTGGCTGTCTTCCCCTGATCTTCCATTCCCAATTGCAGCCTTCAAGACCCCTTTTCATTTTTTTAATTTCTTGAGGAAATGAAGACAGAACTCCCCCTCGTGTCCAGTTTGACTCTGAGTTTCAATTCACTCTAAGTGTAACCAAAGGGCCAAAGCCTAAAAGGGAAAGCACAGCCCCATTTTCCTTCTGCTCCTTGCCTCATGCGTGGCTGAGTTCTCACCAGCTGGCATCCCTCTGAAACATGTTATTATGTCCAACCCACCTCCATTATTTATAGATTAATATCAGCCTGGATAGTAACTCAATAACTAATAACAGTAACTTGAGTCCGTGACTCAGCCTCTTGAACTCTTATCGGGGCAGGCTTGGAGTGTCCTCCCTCATGGGGATACCACATCACCCTTTAAAACCAAAACTAGGAAAAAATTGGGGCTTCATGAAGAATTTTCTGGGGGCGGGATTGAGATAAACAACGAAGAAATCTGCATGTCTAGCTCCGAATCTGAGAAGCAAAACACAGAATTTGGGGGTGTTTACCTCACCCACCTTGTATAGTTAACAACAGGTGTGTGGAACAGGCATTAGAAAATGTGTACCTCAGCCCACTCAGCCTCCAATCCTAAACTTGAACACACACACCCAATTTCACAATAGGAGCTCCACAGGTAAAAGGATCCTGGGAAAGGCATGATTAATTGAAACTGGAGGAAGTGCTTTTGCTTGGATCCCAATTAATACTTCAGACAGGCCGATTTGAGCTTCAGACTGGCCAGCCCCCTAAAATGCTGTTTACATCCAGGACTGGCCTCGTATGGGATGCATGTTGTGAATAATGGATCCCTAGATCCTAACATCCTCCTCTAGGATACCAGAAGTGGCTTGAGCCCTCTCTGTTTGCCTCCTCTTCCTCTTTACCAGTTGTTTAACTGCCATTCTGGTCTAGTGATCCACCTAGCGTAGTGGTTAAGATCAGGTGGGCCCTTTCCCCACTTACCGTTTGCTGCGCGCTACTGCCCCAAATAGCGTGTGGTCCAGCGGTGCTCCCCAAGAGTCCGGGCGGTGACAACGCAGCCGCCCCGACTCTGCGCTCCAACGTCCCTTCAGCGCACGTCATTTCTGACGCTGGAAGAAACAGCACCTTCTGACTGCCCCGCGCGTGGGGAACACAACCCCCCGCCAGAAATCACTTGAGCTGGGAGTGGCGCGCAGGAAATCGTAAGTGGGGAAAGGCCCGTGGACTCTAATCTGGAGAACCAGGTTTGATTCCCTACTTCTCCACTCCTCCACATGAACAAGGGATGCTTATCTTGTGAACTGGATTTGTTTTCCTGCTCCTACACATGAAGCAATTTGCTGGGCATCCTTCGGCTAGTCACAGTTCTCTCAGAACTCTCTCAGCCCCACCTACCTCACAAGATGCCTGTTGTGGGGAGAAGAAGGGAAAGGAAATTGTAGGCCACCTCGAGACTCCTTAGAGGAGAGAAAAGCAGGGTATAAATCCAAACTCCTCTTCCTCATTCTGTGGTTTGGTTGGAACAATGAGCATGTTTAACATCTGCCAGATTGGAAGGGGGGGGGGGGTTTGTCTGTGGAGATATTTGTGATAATTTTTTCCTGTATACCCAGGGAGTTCCCCGAGAATGCAAAACCCCTTATTTTTAAGCAGCCCTTTTCCTTGTTCTATTAACTGGCTTGGGACCAGTAAGAGTAATAACAACACGTAGCCAAATGCATTTGACAGAAATCTGTAGGGCCACTGCCTTCCGTTAATGTTGGTGTCACAATTTAATGGCCGGTCTCCCATACCACAAGCCCTCCCCCTCCTGCTCCCCCCTAGCCTCCTGCAATCTTGTTAGCCAGTCTCTGAAGCTAGCAGCGTGAAGAACTACATCCATGGAAACAGTAAAATGCCACAAGCCAGCCTCAGCTCCGAGAACAGAAATATCCATCCTTCGGTTTTCCACTGAAGCTGACCCAGGAAAAAGCCTGATTGCTAAAGATAGCACGTCCATTTTGCTCTTGAACCTATCAAAAATCTGGGTTCGAATTCCGCCCTTGCACACAAAAATAAGCTGCGCTTAATATTGACAACACCCACCAGACAAATACCTTTGGAAAACTCAAGTAAAGGACAAAGGCACTGGCTATTTCACTTTAAAATTTGTCCTCAGCATTGTTTGTGGCCAAACAACATGCCGTTAGAACTCAAAACACATTATCTGGCTGCATTAAAACACACACACACACACAGTTGGAACAGAGAGAAAGGTTGTGGATCAGGGTTGTGGGACCATTTCTGTGATTGGAAATGCCCTCTGCTCAGTTCCAGTAAGGAAAAGAGACGGACACAGCAAAAAGGACTTATGGATATGATGATATCCAATTGGAAAAATGGAATGGGGAAACAATCCACTTCTTAGTCAGTACCATGACACCAATTAAGATCTGCTTCCCCAACCTTTTGGGGCCAAACAGCACATCTGGAATTCTAATTACAGAACTGCAACATCCCATAGAGTTTGGCATGCAGCCTCATTCATTCCAGTATTGCTGATCTGCTACGCCACTGTGATGGACTTTGAAATCATTTCAACAGGTGTGGCTTAACAGGCCTCACCTTCGCAATGGATGAAACTTCCGTTTATCTCTATCTTCAGCATCTGTTGCTTAAACGTATTGTTATTTTACCCTTACATTTTACCCTCACATAGTCACCGTAAGTACTTTAACATTTTTATGCACCTCCTTTTGCATATGTAGGTCCTTGCTTTAGACTCACATGCTTTAAACAGTTATTACTTATGCTAAACTTACTTACTTACTACTATATTGTATGCATTTCAAACTTAACATTACCTATAGTTTAAACATCAGTGCATAAACAGTAAATCAGCATACATTCATTACATTTCAGCACACTCAAAATACCTTTAACCTCAGTTCTCATTTACAGGTTTTTTACCTTTCAGTTTGTCTTAGAAAGTGCATTAGTTATTACGTTGGTTAAACATCTGGCACAGTTACTTAACTTCCTACAGTCCACAGCCACAATACAGGGTTATTGTAAGAACTGTCAATTTACTTTATTCACATTGATGGCTACCAGTCTTGATCCTTTTTGATCTGAGATTGCAAATGCCTTAGCAGACCAGGTGCTCGGGAGCAGCAGCAGCAGAAGGCCATTGCTTTCACATCCTGCATGTGAGCACCCAAAGGCATCTGGTGGGCCACTGCGAGTAGCAGAGTGCTGGACTGGATGGACTCTGGTCTGATCCAGCAGGCTCTTTCTTATGTTCTTAGCTATCTCAGCTGACAGGTAAGGGCTCTTGAAGCAAATTCAAAAAAATCCACTCCATCCCAAATATATTTCTTGTGAAATGCTCTGAGACCTCATTTTAAAAAGCCCACAGAATATATATTATTTGCATATAAAGTATTATTATATTAACCTCTGATCTGTAGAACATCTTAGGCTCATGTAAGGGGCTTGAGTTGGCCTAGTCGAGTTGAAAAAATGTGGTCTTTGAACTGCAAGCAATGACACGCTGACACCCGTGCCATGTTACAAGAGGTTTTGCGCCTACCCTTTCTAAAACAGACTGCCATGTGGTGTGGGGGAGCTGTTGTTGGGGGGAAAGTAGTTGCAAAACCTTGGGCTCACAGCTCAGCTTCGCTGTTCTTTGACCACAATTATGTAAGAAACAAGAGCTTTAGGACACTTTTAAAGACTTCAAGTTGGCCTCAGGGGACCTTTTGGCCGGGACTTTTCTTTGCATCCAATGAAGCCAGCTCTGACTCTTGAACACTTCTGCTGGAATAAAAATCGTTCCATCTTTAAGGTGCCACTGAAATTTGGTAAGACCAACACAGCTACCCCATCTCACATAAAAATGTTTATGTGATAATAAAACACTGCCTTTGGGTGGGAGGTATGTTTGAATCTTCTGTTTCCCACCCCACCTTTACTCTCTTGCATTGTACCAATACATGCAGTTCAATCCTAGGCATGTCTACACAGAAGTAAGGCCCACTGAGTTCTGTGGGATTTATTCCCAAGAAAGCGTCCACACAGCTGCAATTTTCGTGGCTCTCTAATTGCAGATGTCTGATTAAAAGCAGCTGCAAAAAGCACAGGGCAGTATGGAGTAGACAGGCCCACAGACAAGTCTGCCAGTGGCTACTAGTAGCCATGGTGACTGAAGGGAATCTTCATATGCAAAGGCAGTCCACTTTTGAGCACCTGTGCCAGGAGGTAACATCAGGGGCAGGCTTCTAAGCCCTGTGGATGGCTTCCTTTCCAGGGTGATTGGCTGGTTAGTGATATAAGATGCCAGACTAGATGGACTACTCATCCAGTCAAAAGAACATCTCTCATGTTCTCACTAGCACAACCCCCCACTACTGGAAATCCCTCCTCCTAATCCCCTGCTGAAGTAGAAGAAGAAAAAGAAGAGTTTGGATTTATATCCCCCCTTTCTCTCCTGTAAGGAGTCTCAAAGGGGCTTACAATCTCCTTACTCCATAACAAAACCCCTGTGACGTGGGTGGAGCTGAGAGAACTCTGAAAAACTGTGACTAGCCCAAGGTCACCCAGCTGGCATGTGTTGGAGGGCATAAACGAATCTGGTTCACCAGATAAGCCTCCACAGCTCAAGTGGCAGAGCGGGGAATCAAACCTGGTTCTCCAGATTAGAGCAGTGATGGGATCCAAAAATTTTAGTAACAGGTTCCCATGGTGGTGGGATTCAAACTGTGGCGTAGCACCAATGGGGCTGGGCGGGGCACGACGGGGGTGTGGGCGGGCATTCTGGGGGTGGGGCATTCCTGGGCGGGGCTGTGATGCGGCTGCTGCGCCAGTCCTTGGGCAGGAAACGAATGCACGCAGGCACAGGCTGCCACGCACGCCGGTGCACCTCCTGCTAGACTGCTTCAAGTTCTGCGTGCTACTGCTGAGAGGAGGGGCGTAACTAAGGCAAAAATTACGTGACAAAATCACCAATTAGTAACCCCCTCTCGGCACACACAAATAATTAGTAACCTACTCTTGGGAACCTGTGAGAACCTGCTGGATCCCACCTCTGCCCCCCCCCCCCCCAATAACAAAACCCCTGTGAGGCAGGTGGGGCTGAGAGAACTGTGACTAGCCCAAGGTCACCCAGCCAGCATGTGTTGGAGTGCATAAACGAATCTGGTTCACCAGATAAGCCTCCACAGCTCAAGTGGCAGAGCAGGGAATCAAACCCGGTTCTCCAGATTAGAGTGTACCTGCTCTTAACCACTACACCACGCCGGCTGTAATTCTGGGAGGGGTAAAAAACAGGTATGCCTACATCCTTTGTTCCAGGTATGTGTGTGGCTGGGAGTGCAATTCTGATATGGAAACTGACAAATGAGAGAAGAAAGAGTTAACATCCCCTTGGAGCCACAGCCCTGATCCACACTGGAGGTCTCCCACAGCTGTTTTTACACCTCTGTGAATACACATCTGAAAATACACACACACCGCATCATGTGTCATTCATGGCCATTCAGGCAGGACTCATCGTTCAGTTTGTGTGCAGTGCATGATTTATTTTAATAGCTGTACATTTTATTAATAGCAACAATGGTCCCTGGGAAGCTGTCAAACTCTCTGGGATTAGGCAAAATGCTCTTCTTGTTATATATTCATTGTGGTTGTAGTCTGCCCTTCCTCCAAGGAACATTGGTGGGCAGACACAAAGTCTGTACTGTTCTGATCTTCACAACAACTCTGTGAGTTAGGCCAGCCACGTGGGGGCGGGGGGGGGGAGAGAAAAAATCAGTACAAGTGACCTGGTGAAGCATCAAGGCTTATAACATGCTTCTGATTCCCCAGCCCAGAGAATAACATCTCTTAGGCCCCTTCCGCACATGCAGAATAATGCACTTTCAATCCACTTGCACAATTGTTTGCAAGTGGGTTTTGCTATTCTGCACAGTAAATCCAGCTGCAAAGTACATTGAAAGTGGACTGAAAGTGCATTATTCTGCATGTGCAGAAGGGGCCTTAGTCATGAAGATGCTGCCCTTCCAGTGTAAGAGTGTAAGAAGAACCTGACAGAATCAGGCCAGTGGTCCTTCCAGACCAGCAAGCACCCGGTTTCGAACAATCTCCAGCCCAAATCTATCTACTACATTTTTATCACATGCTTTATCCTAGCAGCTGCAGATGCCATGCATGGTTTCCCTCTCCTCCATTTTAACTTTTCACAACAACCCTGAAAGGTAAATGAGGCTGAAAAAGGGTAACTGGCGAGAAGTCACTCAGGGGTCCTTGCAGTCAGGTAGGTATAGACTGTACCCCAGGCCTCCCCAGTTCCAGTTCGGTACCTTTACTCAGATTGTAGATGATAAGAACATAAGAACATAAGAACAAGCCAGCTGGATCAGACCAAAGTCCATCTAGTCCAGCTCTCTGCTACTCGCAGTGGCCCACCAGGTGCCTTTGGGAGCTCACATGTAGGATGTGAACGCAATGGCCTTCTGTGGCTGTTGCTCCCGATCACCTGGTCTGTTAAGGCATTTGCAATCTCAGATCAAAGAGGATCAAGATTGGTAGCCATAAATCGACTTCTCCTCCATAAATCTGTCCAAACCCCTTTTAAAGCTATCCAGGTTAGTGGCCATCACCACCTCCTGTGGCAGCATATTCCAAACACCAATCACACGTTGTGTGAAGAAGTGTTTCCTTTTATCAGTCCTAATTCTTCCCCCCAGCACTCGCCAGTTTTTACCGATGAGGACTATGTGGCTTAGTCCCCTGTCCCTGCCATCAAGGCCTGGTTTTGATACCCCCTGCCCCCCCCCCCCCCCCCCCCCCCGCCAAAGAAGCTTAGAAAGATGGAAGATGCAGTGACAGATCTCCAGGGCTTTGTTTGTCCACTAAATCATGATGATCCTTAATGGGGGCGGCATTCAGTCCAACGTTTCCAACAGTGGGAAACTCGCAAGGGAGACACAAATGGAAACCTTCCCGTTTAACCGTGTTATTTGATAATGCAGATGTACTGCTTCTAAGCATGGAGGACCCATTCAGTTTTTGCTGGGCCTATTACCCACCCCCATTCTTGCTAGATGGAGGAGAAAGGGTGAGAGAACAGATAGTTGCATCCCAAGCATGTTTTAGGGACAGTGGTTTCCAAACAGTGTGGTAGGAGAAGTAAATTGATTAAAGGCTCCCAGGAGCTCAAAGTACCCGCTTGCAGAGGGGGGGGGGGGTGCCTGCTGAGTCTCTGTATGAGTCACTGCCACAGGCATGCCTCATTCCAGTCAGGAGAGCTGCCCAGAACAATGACTCACACAAAAACTCAAAGGATGTACTTTTGTCCCTTTGTATTTGGAAGTGTAATGATGAAGGTACAAGGGAAAATGTCACCGATGTGTGTCTTTCTTAGCAACTATTGATAGTTCCTAATGGAAGGCCCCACTAAAGGCCTACGTTTGGAAAAACTGAAAACCCTGTTTATGTTTCAGTCTTTTGAAACTGGGGATGGCAGGAAGAAAGGGAATGGAAATCCACACATGTGCCTTGTGAAAATCTAACAAACGTTTCTTCAAAAGCAACTTGATGTGTCCTCTACAGACAGCAGGTGATGCTCTAGGCTGTTTGAAATTACTGGGGTTTTGTTTGTTTGTTTGTTTGTTTGCAGGTAGGGAAGAAGATAGCAAGACAGATGTGGTGCTATGGGACATGGTGTTTTTGATTACTGTTAGAGTATGCTCATTTTACCTCTGTAATATATTTCAATTCTGCTTTCTAATTGAAATTCACATCGCAATCGGCAGACAAAAACAACAGAAACAATCAAATGGAAGCACAATTAAATACCACCAGTGGAAGACACAGTCCGACAGATGCTGCAGGAGATAACAATCTTTTAAAAATCAGCAACTGAAGTGAGATCTAAGGAAAATACCAATTCTTGAACTGCCTCCGAAAGACAACAAAGAGAGGATCATACTGTGACATTCTTGATCTTTTTTTTTATCTCTATATTTTTCCTCCAAGAGGAGAAAGATGCCAGAAAATGTTCAACTGCCCATTCCTACATATTAAATCTCGATTCAAGGGACAGGATGTTTTTTTCAAGGCCTGTTACAGCCTTATTTGAATCATACACACACCAACCCGGTCTCTTATGTGAAATTAAAATGTGATGCACAACCATGTTCACTTGGAAACAGTGCCCACCGAGTTCAGTGGGGTTGACCCCTCTGCTAAATGAGCATAGAATGCAGCTCTAATTATAGACCTCCCACATTTAATTTGTCACTTGGTCCTTATTGATAATGCATTTCTTATGTGTTATTGACACATGGATTGTGCTTGTGATTTATGAAGAAGTGGGTATTAGCGAATTGTTTTGTCTAGATGGTTTTGGACAACGGTATCTCTAATGCCAAATTATAAAATGAATACTTTTATTATCTATAACTATAAACGCGAAATACCACTGACTGACTCACTGACTCATCAACAGAACTCAAAAACCACCAAAGCCACACACATGAAATTTGGCACACCTGTTCCTTACGTACTCCAGGTGCTCACTAAGAAAGGATTTTCCAAAATATTCACTTTCACTCGATTTATTACCTATTTACTGTTTTCACTGCTCATCTCTGGCCATCTGTGTGAACATTCTATAGAACCAAAATCCAACCTCTCTTCAGTCCAGACATGTTGCACGAACATTCTAAGGAGTGATGTTACACACCACCAGCTTCATGTCCTTCACTAACTGCACTCTACCACCTCCCTCCACAGCGCATGTGAACCTATTTGAAAACAAACCCATCAGTCCACAGACAGGCTGTGAGGAAATATGCTGCATGTCACCCCAAAGTTCACAAACAGGCTGCAAAAAAGTATGCTGAATGTCACCCTGAAGTTAACAGACAGGCTGTGAAAAAGTACTCCTCCACCCACCCTCACGTTAACAACACCGCTACAGCCAAATACTATCAACATACCTTACAAACCACACTATCACCTTGGACTACTAAACATTTATCGGTTTTTGCATATGGACATCAGATTGATTACTGCTCTTGGCCTCCGATCACCCTGAGCTTGGTGTCGTGCTCTGAAGTGGCGGGATGAGTCCCCAGGAATGTGCTGCAGTGGCGGTACAGTCCAGCTCCCTGCCCTTCAACCCTACCCTGAACCTCTTCACAGCCTTCTCACTTATCAGCATCCAATGGCAGAACACTTCCTTTCTGCATCCCGAAAATACAACGGCTGCTTCCACATGATGTCTTTTGGAGCCCACCAGGTGAAAGAGAGCAATAACACATTGCATTAGAAAAAGACATCCTCAGGAAGCTGCTGCAACAAACCCATCAGCCCACAGACAGGCTGTGAGGAAATATGCTGCATGTCACCCCCAAGTTCACAAACAGGCTGTAAAAAAGTATGTTGACTGTCACCCCAAAATTCATAGAGAGCCTGTGATGAAGTATGCGTAGCGAAGCACAGGTGTCCTGCTAGTTGTTGTTGTTGTTATTTATTTATTCAACTTAATAAACCGCTCTCCCCCAAGGAGCTCAGAGTGGTGTAAAGACAATAAATACTAAAATACAAAAAAAATTGCATAATATCATTAAAACATAAATCAATAAAAACAGTAGCAGCGATACAACCCACCCACAATTTGGTGGATGGCGTCCAGTTCTAACCCTGGGAGGGGACCCGCAGACAGCCGAAGAAAACAGATGGTACATGGGCATCAGGAACGGGGGGCCGCTCAGCAGCCAGCCCCCCACAAAAACCTGTCTTAAGCCACTGAAGAGGCACAGCAGAGTTTGAGGACTGTGAGCCCTATGCCTTGCAAGACATGAGCCAGTCTTCTTTTAGAAGCTAAGCTCTGAAGCCTGGATGCGTTTCCTAAAGTTTGGCAGCCACCCACTACAATTAAGAGTGCCATGAACGATGAGTGAAAAATGGATACTGTCTGGAGAACAAACAGGATGTTCAGCACCTCATTTCCTCCTCCTGCATAACCATCAGAGGGCCAAATATGGAGTCAGGCATAAGCAGAATTTAAATCCTCGCTTCTTCCAAAGAGCCAAGTCATATTGCGTAAGTAAAACACAGCTTCACAATCTAATTGCCAGCTGGGGTGTGAATCTGACAAATCGAAGGGACAAAGTTGCGTCTGTTTTACAGGTTTTGCCGGAGTTCAGAAAAAAACACGCTGTGACAGTATTGGCTGTATAATCTGGCCGCCTAAGAAACTTCATTTTCATTTTACAAAATTCTAGCTGTGCAAAATCTGCTTGGGAAATGTGTGAGCAACACCCAGAGAATTCTCTGAACCTAGAGGACATGTCGAATAAGATGCTTGGTGCTTAGACTGGGCAGG
Source organism: Sphaerodactylus townsendi (assembly GCF_021028975.2). Lineage (NCBI taxonomy): Eukaryota > Metazoa > Chordata > Lepidosauria > Squamata > Sphaerodactylidae > Sphaerodactylus > Sphaerodactylus townsendi. Next base: position 39,999,562 of record NC_059437.1, read on the forward strand.
ATTTCAGTGCCTGGAGAGATCAACATAACTCACCTTGATCAGCCAAAGCAGAATGAATGAAAGAGACAAATAAAAATGGTATAATCAGTTATGCAGAATAACAGCAATCCTGCTAGGTGGGTAAACTGTGTAATGCATAGAGGCAGGAACATTCAGCTTCTGTTCTGGTAGAGTTTTATTAACAAGTATTTTTTTCTGACAAAGATAAACAACAAAATAATCAACACCATTTGGGGTGTCTTGGCTCAGAATGTTTAAAATTGCATATCAGTATATTCTAAGCTCACACTTCATGATCAACTCTAGAAATAAAGCACATCGATCTTGTGATGTAACTTACATCCCAGAATATTATATGGAATTGGTTTTATGATTTCTGTCTCCTGCTTATTGTGCTTTCCCTAGGTTCCTGATTTTTGTTGTGTTGGTTTGTATTCACATTGCATTTGGGGGGCTTTAGATACATTGCTGGTACAGTTGATGTGATATAAATTTCTGCATTCCAGCTGGAAATAAAGAAAACCTTCTCTCCTACCCATTCCATTCCATTTTTATTTTTGTAAGACTCTTGGGTTTTGTGTTCCTGAACAGCAATCTGCTTTTTACAATGGTCGAGAAATAGTGTACTTCATAACATAGGCCAATAAAACAAAATTCTCAGAGACTCTGGCATCCTACCCAGCTCCACACACCCTCTTGAATGGAGGAGGAAAAAAGACGAAAAGCTTTGCTAAAGATAAATGCCCCTGATATACCACTCTCTGCCTCTCCCCTGCAGCCCCATCCAGCCCTGTGTATGCATGCTGTAAAAAGAAAACTTTCCAGCCCTCGAAAAGCCTCTTGGACGCGTGACCATGGCAACAGAACGTTGTGCTGCCCGTCTCCATGGCAACGGGCAGGTGGGGTTCGCGCGGCGGCTTCTGGGCGAAAGGTTTGCAAGCTGTCGGCTTTCTCGGACCTTTGCAACAGGTTCGACGGGGGAGGAGGGTTAGTGGAAGGGTGGTGCTTTGCCTGAGGAGCCATGACTTCGGATCTGGAGGAAAGAGTGCGTGCGGCTTTCCACGACAAACTGCTACTAATGTAAGAAGGGGGGGAGGGCAACAAGTTCTGTTTCTCAGTGCTGTATCATAGCTGTTCATAGGCATACACTTATTTATTTGTATAATCTTTCAACGACCACTTAAGTATAATATGATGGCCGCTAATGTCTTAAATTAATTGCATTTCATCTGTCCTACTTGACAGGGCTGTTGCACGCTCTCCTGAGCTCTTACACGTTTGTTCCTTTGAAACATTTGAAATATACTGTATATAGCTAAGTGTAGCTATTATTTAGGGTCTTGTGGCTCACAAGAATGTTTTGGATGTGTCTCTTAATAATGTTGTCTGGTACATGCGTGTGTATGTACACGAGAGCTGTTTGAAACTGTTTTCATGCATTCATGTACATCAGCTGATGTTCAAGGATGCGATGCAGGGTGGTTGAACATGAGTCCTGACTTCCCAGAGAAGCATTGCATGGGAGGTTACATGGAAGACTGTTTATGGTGTTAGATCTTGGATGGCTCATTCATATATGTAAGTCGCCATCATGCATCAACATACAAAGCTACCTGTACTGATTCAGTACTTTGGTCCATGTGGTTCAGTGTTGTTAAACTGGCAGCAGCTCTTGGGTATCTGAGGCCAAGGGACATTTTTCCCAGTAGTTTCTAGGATTGAATTTGGGATTTCCAGCTATTAAACCACAGGAGAATCCCTGCTGGATTACACTGAGGAACTATCTAGTCCAGCTTCCTATTTGCCACCTAGATGTCCCAAAGGGCTTACAGCAGGGCCACAGAAGCTAACTGTTCCTCAGTTGCTTTGTTCCTTGGCCTAGGCCAGGGGTCTGCAACCTGCTTCTCTCCAGATGTTCATGGACTACAATTCCCATCAGCCCCTGCCAGCATCAGGGGCTGATGGAAATTGTAGTCCATGAACATCTGGAGAGACGCAGGTTGCAGACCCCTGGCCTAGGCTAAACATGGATGGCATACTGTCTTGGAACAGAGGACCCAAGGGCTAATCGCCATTGATGGACCTACCTTCCATGAATCTGTCTAATGTTCTGTAAAAGTATCTAAGAAGAAGAAGAATTTGGATTTATACCCCACCTTTCTTTCCTGGAAGGAAACTCAAGGCAGCATATAAACTCCTTCCCTTCCTCTGAAAGAGCCATGACTAGCCCAAGAGAACCCAGCAGGTTTCATGTGGAGGAGCGGGGAAACAAATCCAGTTCACCAGATAAGAGTCCATCTGCTTTTAACCACTACAGCACTCTGGCTGTCCAGATAGTAAGACAGTGGCCATCACAGTAATCCCACAGCAGGGACTTCCACAAGTCAATTCCATGTTCTATTCCGGACTTGGCTGAAGAATGCCCACGCTGAGTCTAATGGGTTATCTATTGATAGCAGGTACCTCCAGAGAGCCTGTGCGGGGTTGAGAGTCAGCATGGTGAAATGATGAAATGCAGTCGACTCTATTCTAAAGAACCGAATTTGATCCCCCACCCTTCTGCATGAATGACAGATTCTTATCTGGGGAACTGGATTTGTTTCCCTGTTCCTACACATGAAGCCTGCTGTGTGACCTTGGTTCTTTCCGAACTCTCATCCTCACCTACCTCACAAGGTATCTGTTGTGGGGAAAGGAAGGGAAGGAGTTTGTAAGCCACTTTGAGACTCCTTACAGGAGAGAAAAGTGGGGCATACATCCAAACTCTTCTTCTGAAAGAGTCAGCAAAGGGAACGTTGATGTGATCCTTGAATCTTTGTTCCAGGAAAATCCCTGAAAAAGAAGATGACTTCTTGCCCTCTGGATGCTGCCTGCTGGAGAAACGGAGAGAAGAGACAGAGGTGGAACAAGCTCTGTTAGCCCAGAAAGAGGTAATTATGCTCCTGGCTTGAGTTTGCTAAAGAAAGTAGAATGAGAGGCGCCTACAGGACAGACTTCCGTTGTTAATGGTTGCGCATGAATTCTTCTACAGCTACAAAAATTAAGTGCCTCTTTCTGAGATGCAAGAGACGCTACCCTCCACATACTATCACAATGGCTGTTTTGTGCTGTGTGCCCCCCACCCCCCCCGAGGGATAGGGCGTCTTCTCTGGTTGCCATCTGATGTTATTTTTTTTTAGGGGGGAGGGTTGTTATTGCTGAATTTAATTAATTTGGTTTTGAACTATGCGATTGTAAGTTTATTGGTTTTATCGTGTACACCTCCCAGAGCCCTCCGGGGGTGGGTGGTATATTAAGTCTAATTAATAAATTAACTAATAAATAATAAATAAATGAGATCTTCTGCATTTTTCAAGCTCCACCCCAATTCTTCCTGCAAATCCTTCATCATAGGTTTTTACTAGGGCAAGGTGGTCCTGGCTTGCCGCAAAGAATCGGAGGAACTGTAGTTTGCTGAAGAGGTGGAATACTTAAATTCTCAGTATTTTCAGAGAAGGAATGAATGTTAAACCAGTGGGGCAAATATACAATATATGTAGATGAAGCTTTGGTGCTAATTGCAGATAGCAGTTTTTCCATGCAACCTAATAGTGAAAAATTGCACTTAAAAAAGAAGAATAGTTGCACCACATCCCAGATAATGCAGTGTTTGCAAACCTAATAACTTCATCTGTCCTGCAAACTTTTGGGTGGTGCTTGGTATTGGGGATCATCAGTGGATTGCAGCCCCCCCCCCCCCCCCCCCCCATCTTCTCCTGTTCTTGTGCAACTAGTAACTGGCCTCTGCTAGTGGTTTTCATGACTTGAAAATTAACATTATTGCTTGCTAATGGCTACTCCTGAATAGGAATACTAACATTTTTAGTGTTCAAAGGGCTTTGTGTATATTAAGTTGATGTATTTACCATTTTTGGGGTCAACTGTTGAAAAGTATGTCCCTCATCCCCACCAACTGATGTTCTTTTTGCAGGAATTTCAGATGAAGATGGAGAGTCTGCAGCATCGTCGGCAGGAGCTGGCGAGCAAGGAAAAGCAGCTCAAAGAGGCGGTCTTGAAATTTGACAAGTTCCTGAAGGTCAGGAGGCATCAGAGGAGGGGGTCAGCTGATGTTCTGTTGCAGACCTGAGGATATTTGCTTGCAGTCAGGGTTGTGAGAGGAGGTGTGATTTTTAACTCACACTGAAACAGCAGAGGCCAAGGTGGTCTAAAACTATATACTTAAATGTATCCAACTTATTAAATTACTGCAATTGGAAAATACCGTGACTTTAAAAAATGAAGTTTTGTCATTCATTCCAGGGGGATTATGGCATTTCTGTCCCCTCCACTTCTTCCAAGGAACTCAAGATAGTATAGACAGGGTTCCTAGAAGGTCTCCCATTCAGTCTGAGAAATGATACATGCAGTAGGCTACATATTGAATTTCAGAGCAGGGTAAATACGGTAGTTGTTCTCTGGGGCCATGTTAGGTCAGCAAAACAGTGCATGTGGGAAAGCTTAAGTCCTTCTCCTTGTGAGTCACGGTTCTGATGTGAATTGGACCTTTCTTAATCTGAGAATCCAAGGTACGTGATCATCATTGCATCCTGTGGCAGTGAGTTCCGTTAGATAAACGGCCATGCTAAACAGTGGGGAGTGTCCAGCCATCCAGGCCATTCCCTAGGAAGATTTTTTGACTTGTGAGATCCGTGCAAGTCAGAGGGCTGAAATGGTGGGGGCTGAATCAGCCCCTTTCCTGGTGGAGTTGTGCTTGTCCTTTCTTGCTCCAACCCCACCGCCCACTCAAGCCATGCAGTTACTCCCCCAAATGGGTCCCACAGCCTTTGGAGTAATCTTTCTTAGAAGCCAAAGGGGTTGCAGGGACTGAGAGGAATGCAGGGAAATTCTGCTTTCTGAGCACAGAGCAGTGGATGTAGGTCAGTGCCTCCTTTCGACTGAAGCTGCCAGACTTTTTGTTTTGATCAGCTTGTTACTTGTTCATACGAAGCCACTCTTCAAGGCTATCGAACCACCACACGGAGAGGGGGTGAGGGGAAATGTGGCATGACCCTGTATTCCCCCTCCTGCAGGACAACGATGCCAAACGCAGCCGGGCCCTGCGGAAAGCTCAGGAAGAGCAGCAACAGGCAACGCAGAGAGGAAGAGAAGCGGAACACCTTCGGCAGGAAATAACCCGGCTGCTCTCTGCAAAGGAGAAGCTGCAGCAACGTCTTAAGGCCCACAAGGCTTTCCCTGAATTCCTGCAAAAAGTTGTGGCAAAAGCAGAGCAGGTGAGAGGACTGAGCAGGGGAGCCTGAGATAAAACGCCAGGAGAAAAGTCCCGAAATAATTATTTCAGTGCCAGCCAAGGTCAGCAGTGCCAGCCTAGAACTCAGTGGCAGATGGGTTTTGTCATTCCTTAAGCTGCATGACAGGTGTCAGGTAATGCCACTGGCCTGTAACAGGTAGCGCCAGTCAGTGAGCAGCTGAGCATTTTGGGAACAGCCCTGGTGCTCCATCACTGCCAGCGTTGTGTAGTGGTTAAGGTCAGGTGCACTGGGTTTGATTCCTGCCACTTGAGCAGTGGAGGCTTATCTGGTGAATCAGATCAGCTTGCGCACTCCAACACATGCCAGCTGGGTGACCTTGGGCTAGTCACAGTTCTTTGGAACTCTCTCAAGGGCGCTATTCCCCCTCTCTTCAGCAGTTTACAGCTACTGAGGGTCTGGCCCTTTGAGCGAACTCTAGCAGAAGCACCCCAGGTTTTGCTTACTGGAGCCGTGTGACCCATTCGGTGTCTCCGTCTGCCAGACCACCAGACCTATAATTCTGCCTGCTATCTCCATGACTTGCTTCATCATCTGCCCTGATCCAGTGCATTTATTCATTTGCTCTGCAGCTTCTCACTTTCCAAAATTACGGGCACCCACAGGGAAGGCGTGTGACGCTTTTTTGCCTGCACTGGGTTCTAAATGATGGTACCGCTTTCTTATCTTCTTGGCAGCCCTTCTGGGAAATGAAAGAAGGGTACCAGCCTAAGGTCTTATGTAGTGGAGCACTCTGGCTGTCACAGATGGAAGTGAATTGAGAGTGAGAGCCAGAATGGTATAGTGGTTAAGAGCAGATTCTAATCTGGAGAACCGGGTTTGATTCCCCACTCCTCCACCTGAGTGGCAGAGGCTTATCTGGTGAACTAGATGTGTTTCTGCACTCCTACATTCCTGCTGGGTGACCTTGTGCTAGTCACAGTTCTTTAGAACTCTCTCAGTCCCACCTACCTCACAAGGGAATCTGTTGTGGGGAGAGGAAGGGAAAGGAGCTTGTAAGCCACCTTGAGTCTCCGTACAGGAGAGAAAGATGGGGTATAAATCCAAACTCCACTCTTCCTCCTCCTGCTTCATTTTCATGGAAGGGACTGGTGTCTGTCATCTCAAGTGAATGCTCATGTACCTGCTGTCCGTTTTATTTTTTTGCTTCCTGACCCCAAGTTTCAGGAAATCCCGGAGCTGGTCGGCCGTTTTCAGACCCTAATGGCCACCCAGGCCAAGTTGGCAGAGAGGGAGCTTGTGAACCGTGAAGCCATGGAAGAGGAACATGCCCACCTGCAGAAATACGTGGAGGAGAGCAGCAACCAGATCTTGCAGCAGAACAACCAAATCGCACAACTGCAGGCCCAGCTGGAACAGGCCCAGATCAGAGTTCACAAAGGGGTAGGATGACTCTGCCTAGGTTGCTTCTGCATTGAACTTTTGCCCTGGCCTGGCACCCAAACTGCAGCAGGTTTTTTGGAGCATCCACGCGATGCTATTTGATCATAGGGTTGTAAACCTTGGCTGACAACCTGCAGGGGGCTCAGGGGAATGGAAGCAGGTGAGAACGGCATTGCACATTGTCGTGTGAGGCTGCGTAATCAGAAGTGACATCACTGTTTCGCTCAATAGTGTTTCCCTGAAGCTCTATGCTAAAAACCATAGAGATCAGGACATTCCTAAAGTGTGACACAATGTAGTAATGTCTTGGGAGGGATTGGATTTCAGTGTGGTATAATGCTATAGTGTCCACATTTCAAAGAGGCCATTTTCTTCAGGTGAACAGATCTCTGTCACCTTGAGATCAGTCGTAATAGTAGGTGATCTCCAGCCACCACCTGGAGGTTAGCAACCCTAGTTGTCCTGCTGGAACCAGGCGTCTGACAGTCCTATCTAATCATTTGCTTTCCATGTTTTCCCCCTTCTTTGCTGCAATCTTTCCCAGACCTGGTTGATATGATCTTTTTTGGGAACACTGTACTTTTGAGCAGCAGTGGTGTTGTAGTTAAGAGCAGGTGCATTGTAATCTGGAGAACTGGGTTTGATTCCTTGCTCTGCCACTTGAGCAGTGGAGGCTTATCTGGGGAACCAGATTATCCTGTCCGCTCCCACACATGCCAGCTGGGTGACCTTGGGCTGGTCACAGTCCTTTGGAGCTCTCAGCCCCACCTACCTCACAGGGTGTTTGTTGTGGTGGCGAGGAGGGAAAGGGGGGGATATAAATCCAAACTCTTCTTCTTCTCTTCTTTTGCACATTTTGTGGACAAGAAGATGCTCATTTTTGAAGGTCCCTCCCATTTTGGCACCGTTTTCCTTGCCTTGGTCCCCCAAGACCACTGTTTCCCCCCATGCCGCTGGGGTCCTTCCAAGGCTTTCAAAAAATCATAGCAAAATCCACTTGCAAACAGTTGTGAAAGTGGATTGAAAATGCATTATTCGGCATTATTCGGCAGAAGGGGCCTAAGTCTCTGTTCCCTTCATAGCTGCACAGCAGGCACAAACCAACAGCCTCTCTCATTGCTGAATCTCAAGATCTCGTTCATTTCTTTCTACCTGCGAGGGAGCTATTAGTGGCACAGGGCCTCTCTCTCTTAAAAACACAAAACAAAACAATGCAGCTTTGAGCATACTAGAATGCACCTCAGGGGGTAAAACGCCAGCAGCCGTGTTCTTACCAGGAAGTCCCTGTTCTGTGGCTTTCACTGCAGGAGTCCATCTGGAACAGAATCCAGAACACAGCTGCCGAGAAGACCTTGCAGGTGGGGCAGATCAAGCTGGCCGCTTGGAACCTCTTCCAGATGGTGGCCAAGCACAGGAAACTGCCGGCTGATGTGCCCCAAGAAGACACAGAAGCTCAACTGGATGCGGTCAGTGTCAATCAAACTCTGCAGGAGGGCCACGAGTTCAGCGAGTAGAATGTAGGTTTTCCCACAGGGGGTTTCACGTCTGATCCCATCCACTGAATGTCTATTTCCGTACAAAATGAACAGTTTAACAAGATCGCGAATAGTAAGGTTGGAACAGAACCCTGCCTCAGATTCTAGGTGGCTGTTCCCAGTCAGTTGAGCTCGAGTTAGATCCAGATTGGTTCCTGATCCATTAGTTTCATGTCTGCAAAGTCTCCCCCCTCCCCCCCCCGCATTACTCTCAGGGATAGCTGTAGAGAACTCCGTGCTGCAAATGTGCCCCACCCCAATTGCTCTACGCAGACAATCTAAATTCTGCAGCTAGTATTAAGTACTAAAATGCAGATTTTATAAAGGAAGACTCTGAGAAAGTGAGCATGTTTCCATGATAATTTTGTATAATTTATTCTATTGCTAACCATAGAGGAAAAAGGCTCTTCGGGGGCCCAAATTCTGCCTTTGAATTTCAAACGACACAAGATTGCAGTAGCTTTTCTAGGTTTTGAGCACAACTGAAGTATAGACCATTTACTTCTAGGCAAATCTGTGCAGCCTTAAGGGCTAGTAACTTCAAGCCTTTTTATATGCAGGAGGAGCTCGGTGTGAAGCCTGTGCTTTAAATGTAGAGTCCCAGGCTCCGTTCCTGGGACTGCCTGAGGTGAATAGAGAGCTGTCCCCATTCGGAACAGGCAGCACTGATCCATTCAGAGTCTGATGGGTGGAATGGTTTGAATGTCATTCTGATGTCTGTGATGCTCAGGTTCAGATTCCTAAGGGTGACTTTGGGCCAATCACTTGTTCCTTCAGCCCAGCCTGTCTTACAGGGTTGTGGTGAGGATAAAATGGGAAACAGAGTACCTTGATAGCCTTATAGGTCTTACGCTGAAGTCGATGAACCAGTCATCTGACTGAGTATAAAAAATCTTCATGTTTCTACAAGAAAGCCTATTTTGTAGGATCCAAGATATGTACTCAATAGCTAAGAGTGTCTAATTGCACATTGGCGAATTATTTGGCAAGTCCAAATATCGGCTGAAGGTGAAACCCAAACCTTTATGGGTTTCAGCGTCCGACAAAGACCTTCCTATTCACCCAGGCCTTTTGCTTTTGACTCTCTTGATGTCCCCTCTGATGCCCACTGTTCTGGGGTGGGGTGGGTAGATCTATAGTTTTTAGGATTGTTTCACATGATGTTTTTATTGTTCTTTTTAATTTTGCAAGCCACGTGGAGACTTCCTTGTAAATCCCAAAACTAGTCAATCAATTAAATCAAACATTTTTAAAAACATTACTCGGTAAAAACTGAAGAGCACAAAAGCACTCAAAACATATAGCAGGTCTTTGTTTAATAGTGCTCAGATTGTAAACGCAATTTATCAACCTCCTAATTAAAAACCTGGGTAAAATGTTTTGGTGTAGCACCTGTAGCACCAGATGAGTCTCAAGGGAGAGGATGTTCAACAGATGATGTGCTGCCATTGAAAAAGCCACATATCTACTCACCATCAGCCTCACCTGTGCAGACAGTACTGTTTGTTTGTAGGTTGTTCTAGTACCATTTTATAGATGGAGAGCTGATTGTGGAGGAGAGTGACTTAATGCAAGACCACTTTCATAAGAGCATTTGAATCCAGGGTTCTTGGGTTAGATACACTGAACCATCAGACCATATGCTACATGGTTTTCTAGTTACATGGATGCAAACATCTGTAGATTTTACTCAGACAGCAAACACTGACAAATACATGTTATTCCAATTCCACCAGGTCAAACTGTGTATGGTAGACTTAATTGATATGCTGGCTGATTTCCGTAAAGGGGACCCTCCCCCAGTTCCCCAGCCTGAGCCGACAGCAAGTCCTCAATCTGAGCTCACCAAGACATATCCATCATCTAGGTGAGTAGACACATCAGATGCTCCTGTATCTGTCAGTATGTCAGGCATCTAACAGCAAACAGCCACCAATTACTTGCAAAATCTTGGGGGGGGGGGGGGTCCTCCAAATTGTAGGGAGTCAGGGATGACCTACAGATTGCAAAGTTGTGTAGTTATTGGTAGAGCCGTGGGCAGGGAAATGTTCTGTGGAAGCCCAGGAAAGATTAAGGATTCAGCTTCCAAGAAGTTTCAGCTTTTATTGTGATAGATACCTCCAAAATACAACACTTCTTTTTTTTAACTTCAGAAAAAGTATCTTCTGAAAACTGAGAGGGAAATTTGGGATTTAGTGTTGCTTACCTGATCAAAACTGAGGTAGTCTTAAAATGGGAAATAAGGGAAGAAGGTAGAGAACATCTTGTAGTAATGGGTGATTTCCCCGCATTCATGGTTTCATAGTTATTTTAGATTTTTTAAAATTAGATTATTTACCATTCTGGGAGCCAGCTGTTGAGGGGGGCATTTCAATCATGTCCTCCTGCTCTCTTTTTTTGGTAACATCAGTCTTGCTGAAGAGTGAACTTAATGTCTGCAGGCTGTTTTGTGTTATTTGGTCGGTCCTAATAAAAGACAGTATTGTTGGTTTGGGAATTTGCTTCTGGACCAGTATAGCTGAAAATGACTTCTTAGTACCACAGGATTGAAAAGTACTAAAATGCAGGTTTTATAGACTTAGAAATTACAGGCCATTTAGTGTAACAGCAGTTCCCAGTAACTTTATGAGGAAAAAAGGTACAGAAGGACAAGCCCTGCAAAAAAGGGAAAAAAAGTTGGCTTGGCTTCTGCAAAAGGCCACCTTGCCAGCTTTTGAAGTTCTTCAAGGTTTATCCACGAACTTGAGACAGCAGATGTTATAGATGAGTTCTGTGTTTTTGGAAAATTCCTCATCAAAATCTCCTGAGTAAATTTAGCAGTTATGGGGTAAGGGGATGGGGATTTAGGGAAGGAATAAATGGTTAATTCTCAAAATGAGAATGTCACTGTGACTCTTCACGGAAGAACTGACCCATGGGTAACCTTGAACAAATTCCATTCAGCCCTCTCAGAGTTCAGAGTACCCCTTCTTCTCAAGTGGGTCCGGTATCTTCCAGAAACACAAACAAGGCTTCTTATGTTCACACTTGGGTTAGAGACAAATATTAACTTTAACCAGCTGCTTGCATTTAAGAAACCAAGTTCTGGAAGAGGGTTATGTGATGTGTCAGCAATGTCTTTCTGCTTTGTACACAGGACAAACACATCACTCTCTACACAAAAGAATAAAGGGACACCAACTTGACCCCAAAATGGCAACGCTTAGAAATCACTGGGAAAACCATTTTGATTTCCTGGAAACACGCAGTTGCAGACACTCGGCCATTATTTTTTAAATAACTTCCAGCTGCTGAATTTGAGCTGGTCAGGGAATGTTGTTGCATTCAGCAATTAAAAAGAAGGCACTCATCACCGTCTACAGGCCTGATTAACCATAGCCAAAGGAGGAACCTTGTGTTGTTACGCGTGATTCTGGCTATGATTTTCACAGGGGCCATGTTGAATATGCTTGAGTTTACTAAAAATGTTCTGGATTCCAACTGTTTAAAAGGCTGTTTGTTTGTAATAGCAAAAAAGTTATCCATCTCTGGGGAGGAGAGACATTGGGAAGGAAAGCGGCATATGCATTTATTAAAGAGACAAAATGAATCAAACTGAGCTCTACTCCATCTCTTCCGTTGGCAATTAAGAGGCCTTTAGTCAGGCACAATGTCACATTCACAGTTCACACTGGGAATTGTTATTGTGGTGTGGGGTGGTGCCATAGGCTGGTAGAGCCTTCCCTCTACATTGCCTACGGTCATTTTGCCTGTGTTCTTCAACCAAGGGATACATAACCTAAGGGTCATCATACACAGTCTGTGGAACAGTCTTCCGTTTCCACTGACAAGAGGTGCTGGAGAAAGTGAAGAGCCACTCCGATACCCTTTAGCTCTTCCTTGGAAGCCCCAGAAGAGGGGGAGGGAGGGATAAAGTGCACAGAAGGCAGACAGCACAGAGGAGGAAACAGAGTGGTGCATTTGGCAGGTAAGTCAAAATGGGACACCTGAGCTTTCCTGCAAGCTCCTACATCCCCAGCTAGTCCAAGTAGTTGCTAAGACTGTAATGGCCGACCACATTTTGCCTGAACACCTGCTTCACTTTCATTAGTGCCCTCTTAATGTGATGATGTAGCCTTAATATGAAGGGGAGTGATATAAGAGAGTAATCTAGGCTTACGCTTTAGATTTGACAAAGCCTAAAGCAGGGGTAGGGAACCTGTGGCTCTCCAGATGTTCAGGAACTACAATTCCCATCAGCCCCTACCAGCATGGCCAATTGGCCATGCTGACAGAGGCTGATGGGAATTGTAGTTCCTGAACATCTGGAGAGCCGCAGGTTCCCTACCCCTGGCCTAAAGTAACCTTCCGGGGCTTATTATGTAACTCCACCAAGAACACACTAAGCCGCTTGCTTTTGCTGCATATATTTGGTTCTGGTCAAATACTTCGCTGACCTCAGCAAACTGGTGAATTGTGCTTTGCCAGGCTAAGCCCCACGCTGTACAGACTTGTTCTAAATCCAGGTCAGAAAACAGGGAAGATCAAACACTGAGGTGAAATATTATTCTCCGACTGGTTCAAGGCCAGGGGACTTGTGAAGGCTTCAAGGCCCCCCAGGGCCGATGGATCAGAGAACTATTTCAGACCCATTAGTTGTAAACAAAGCTTTAAAAAAAACATTTCCCTTGAAACCCAGAGTTGGCACCCAATGAGGCAAGTGTAGAGAGCCTTCTGCCCTCTCATCGAACCCCTACATCCTCTTCCGCATCTTGCCCTTCTTGAAACCGCCACGCCCAAAAGCGCTCTTGCGGAGGTTTTGGACGTGCTGACGGTTGCGGGACTTCAAGCGTTTGAGACCCCCGCTCTGCAGGAAACGCTGCTTGGACTCTTTCTTTCGATGTTTCAGGATCTGCTGCTTGGTTTTCAGCTCAGAGCGGGCCTGCGTCTGCTGGGAGCCACGGCGGCCTTGGGAGGTATGCATTGGGCGCCCCCCTACAAAGGAAGTCACATGGTCATGTTACAAAGCATCCTCTGGACTTTCTGGGCCACTGCTGTCCCCTGGAAGGCAGAGCTACAGGTCGTTGGGACGGGCTGAAAATACCCCTCACAAAAATCAAGACTTTGGGACCTGCTAAGGAATTCCATATCCTGTAAAAGTTGCCTCCGAGAAAACAAAAGCAAGTGTTTAGGTTTCAGGGCGGGCAGAGAGATGATTAAAGATGTACAGCTGCGGAGGTCCCAGTGATGGCGGGGGGGGGGGGGGGGAGGAGGAGGAGTTCCTTGTCCCACATATTCAGAGCCATGTCTAGGTACCCTTAAGAGGGACTTTCAGCAGCCTGCACATTGTGAAAATGTACACACACACTTGAGAAGCCTATACAAAATGAAAAAAATGCTAAGTGCGAAAAGAGTTTTAACACGATTCCCCCCTTCAAATATATGAAGTTCTGCCCCAATCAGTGCAGATTCAAGCATCTCTGCAACCAAATGGTTTCATAAACGCTTTTTTTCTGGAGAAACAAGAAGAGGAAGAGCTGATGAGAATTGTAGTCCATGAACATCTGAAGCGCCAGAGTTGGGACACCCTTGCTCTAGAAGTTATAACTGAGCCAAATAGTAGAACCTGTAATATTTGGCCTGTGTGGCCCCACTCACCTCTGCCTTTCTGTTTCTTCCCACTTCTATTATCTCCTTCAGCCTCGGAGTCAGAATCCCGTTCGTCGATCCTGTTTTTCTTTTTCCATCTCTCATAACTGTGGGAGCACGTTCAGGAAGTGTAACTTCCCAGATTCCTTCCTGAGCAGCGATGATAACTCCTTAATACTTGCAGGGGCAGCTTTTAATCTCATCTAAAAAGGCTTTTGGAAGTGGCCCCCTGTGCTGGCAGAATATGTGACGGGTGTACTGAAGGCCATGGATTCAATCCCTGGCATCTCTATTTAGAAAGTGTAATGGATGCAGGGAAATGCCTTTCTCTGCCTGTGACCCTGGAGAAATGCTGCCAATCAGCACAGGCTGCACGGAGTGAGATGGACCAATGCCACAAAGACAGCTTCGTGTGTTTGAAAGGAACAGCAGGGAAGGTTGGCCTCTCTTCAGCTCCCACACAACCAACTGAGGCTCTGACTGTGATTGGGAGGGGGTGCTATAGTTTCCCCACAAGGAGCCCATCCTGCCTTCAGGCTGTTGGCCATCCCTTACCACACAGGTAGGAAAAGAAGAAGGAGAGTTTGGATTTATACCCCACCTTTCTCTCCTGAAAGGAGACTCAAGGAAGCTTACCAGCTCCTTTCCCTTCTTCTCCCCACAACAGACACCTTGTGAGGTCGGTGGGGCTGAGGGAGTTCTGAAAGAACTGTGACTAGCCCAGTGGTGGCGAACCTGTGGCACTCCAGATGTTCATGAACTACAATTCCCATCAGCCCCGGCCAGCATGATGGGAATTGTAGTCCATGAACATCTGGAGTGCCATAAGTTCACCACCACGGGACTAGCCTAAGGTCACCCAGCAGGAATGTAGGAGTGCGGAAACACATCTGGTTCACCAGATAAGCCTCTGCCAGAGGGGAATCAAACACGGTTCTGCAGATTAGAATCCACCTGCTCTTAACCACTACACCACTGCCTCAGCTATGTGGAAGCTGCTGCTGTGGTGGCATATTTGATAAGACTCTTTACCTGTGACTGGGGCTTTTGATGCACTGGGGCTAGACAGAAGACACCACGAAGCTAACCTCAGCAGGGGTGTCACCCATTGTAAGAAATCTTAACCAATCACACACGCTCTAAATGGCTACAATCTGCACGTGAACAAAAAATGGTTCTGAGTTTTAGGATGAGGTGTAGCAGGTGTCACAGCTTCTGAAGAGACATTCCTTCCTGTGTCAAAACAAAAGAGGAAATGTCCCTCCTAAAAAGCATTCCTGACACTTGTAATTGTGGGCAAATATTTTTTTATTAAGCAGTGACACCCTCCTCAACCTGGTGTAAGGATACAGGTTGCTTTTGTATGAGCTGTTGATGTACGCTCCACTCTCCGTTCGAATTTTCTTCTTGTTCTCCTGGCCCACC
Source organism: Sphaerodactylus townsendi (assembly GCF_021028975.2). NCBI lineage: Eukaryota > Metazoa > Chordata > Lepidosauria > Squamata > Sphaerodactylidae > Sphaerodactylus > Sphaerodactylus townsendi. The sequence continues at coordinate 40,014,839 of NC_059437.1, forward strand.
TGCCCCACGAACCGCTTCCTCTTCCGATCCCTGAAACACAGTTAAGTGGTTAAAGGAGGGCTGAAGAAACCAGAAAGCACAATTGTGTATTTTATCAGCCCTTTGATTTCAAGCAATGGCAGCTTTTAGGATCACATCCCTATATTTTCGAATGGCTCTGAGGAAAAAGGGCTCTCTAAGGTACTGCATGCTGTCCCTGCAGTGTTTGAAACAGGCCACTAACCAAACATCAGCTACTGCGTGATAAAGCATTTGTCCAGACTGTCATTTGTTTGGAAAGAAGAGTTTGAATTTGTATCCCCTCTTTCTCTCCTGTAAGGAGACTCATGGTGACTTACAAGCTTCTTTCCCTTCCTCTCCCCACAACAGACACCTTGTGAGGTAGGTGAGAGAGTTCCAAAGAACTGTGACTAGCCCAAGGTCGCCCAGCAGGAATGTAGGAGTGCAGAAACACATCTGGTTCACCAGATAAGCCTCTGCCACTCTGTTGGAAGATTGCTAGTTACACAGAGAAGTGGTAGACTCACTGATTAAAGGTAAAGTTCAATGTTTTTTAGGGAACTATACTTCAGACTGGAAAGCTGAGAGACAGGGATAGCTTCAGCTTCCTCACTAGCTAGCGGACAGAATACCAAGGAGGAGGAAATCAGACTTGAGATTATCTAAGGACAGACAAGAGGGGACACAAAAGGGCAGAAGGGTCTCTAACCTTACAGCCCTATCTTATCTACCTGACCCCTGCTGGGCCTTCTCAGTTTCTCTGATGCTAGACATGGTCACATCCAACAATTTTCAACCAGTTTTTCCCTTCCCACATACATATCCCATCGCATCCAACCAACTAATCAATTAGCTAATATCAACCTGGCTCGAACTTGGCACTCACCACTTCAGAAGTTGCTTGTTTGTGTTCATGTTCTGATTTTCATCTCCCATGAGGTCGAGGACGGCACCCGAAGCCTGCTGCTCAAAAGCGCTGCCTTCCTTACTGATGCTGAGCCTGGTCATACACAACAAGGTCAGAAGATCACCCTCCTGCTTGGATGGAGGCCTCGCTGCCCCCCCGTCCCCCAATCCTTGACATACCCACGCTCAGAATCAAAGTCCTTTGGTCGGTAAGGGATGTAGAATTCCTCATCTCTCTGCGTCGCCTGTTTCCTCTTCTTCCCTGTGCCAGGTCCCACCTGGGGCTGCTTTCGCTTCTTCCCAACCACAGTGGAGAAGACATTCTGGGGCAGAAGAGTTAAGACCAGTAAATGACTCTTCCCTTGTCAAGAGGAGAGACTTAGGGAGCTGGGTATGCCTAGTTTGGTGAAGAGAAGGTTAAGAGGTGACATGATAGCCATGTGTAGATATTTAAAGGGATGTCATGTTGGTGAGGGAGCAAGCTTGTTTTCTGCTGCTCCAGAGACTAGGACCAGGAGTCATGGGTTCAAGGTGAGGAAAAAGAGATTCCACCTAAACTTCAGGAAAAACTTCCTGACAGTAAGGGCTGTTCGACAGTGGAAGGCACTACTTCGGAGTGTGGTGGAGTCTCCTTACTTGGAGGTTTTTATAGAGAGGCTCAATGGTCATCTGTCAGGAGTGTTTTGATTGTGTGTTCCTGCATGGCAGGGGGTTGGACTTGATGGCCCTTTTGGTCTCTTCCAACTCTATGATTCTAGGAATATGATCCAGCTCCACTAAAGCAGAGCCCTCTTGTCCCACACCATCTCTGAGCCTGTCCTTCTCCATACTCAGTGGGTCACTCTAGAAAGAGTCCTCGGGACATCTTCCTGACTGGAACTGTGCACATATGATGACTCTCCAGAAGTCTGGAATAGTGGCCAGCAGGGGCCACAGAATGAAGCTTCTTGAAAATGGAGGCTCTCCCCTTTTTTTAAAAAAGAAGCAAGTTTCTACTCCTTATTAAAGGGCATAGAAAAATTACTGATTGACTCTCATCAGGACCGCTGCTGAATCAATATTTCCAGTGACCAAAGAACAGGACTTCTGTGTCCTACACTTGGACCATTTGCACTGAATATCAGAAGCAGAATCCAATGAAACAGATGAAGGAGTCCTGCACACTTGCTTAATTTATATATGACAGAATTGTATCACCGCAGAATCTGCAAGATCTCGGTTCGTTAGATCTGAGCGGAATCTCCACCCAGCATTGCTCATCACCTACAGTGGCCTTACCTGCAGGGTTTCTTCCACCTCCTCAGAGTCTTCAACAGCAGCAACTGACATAGCTGAGTCTTGGACTTTCTCTGCTGCCAAGGCCAACCTTTCTTGCTGTTTCCTTTGGTGCCGGTCGATGAGCGGCCGGTCGTGGCTCCGTTTGGCTCGCATGATGTCGCTGGCCAGAGTCTTGTTGGTGGAGTTAATTTCAAAGATAGTCTGATGCATTAAAGAGACACATGCAAAATGGTGACTGGGTGAGGCAGCGAAGACCTCCTTCCCGCTATTTTGCGCCAAACACAGCTGGAAGTTCATTTCCCATCCAAACTCTCAGAAGGTAGGGCTAAGTTCCAGGCTACATTGATGTGACGAGGTGAGTTGGACCAGAGGGCCTGTATGGCCTCTTCCAACTCTATGATTCTATACCTTCACTCCGGCAATATTCCTTTCCCAAATGGTTCCCAAAGCTTCCCCCACCCCCCAATTACCATATAATTCTTCCTTGCCCATTTTATTCTCACAACACTGCTAGGTAGATTTAGGCTGAGAGTACGACTAACTCAAGGGCATTCAATCAACTTCATGGTTAAGTGGGGATATTTAAATGAAACCAAACTGTGGAAGTCACATCCAGTGGTTGCAAGGGTGACCACGAATGTAGACCACTTTAAAAGGGGAATCATATTATTTGAAAAAAGGTCCATCAATGACTACTAGCAGCAGTTGGTCTCTGTGGTCTCAGGTGGAGGCCTTTCACATCACAACAGCCTGGTGCTTTTTACTGGAGACACTGGGGGATTGAACCTACGAGCTTCTGTAAGCAAATCAGAGCCTCTTCCATTGAGCCATGATCCCTCCCCACTGACATCAAGAAGAGAGGAAGGGACTAATAACTGGAGCTCCCTGCTGCACTCACTGCTTTGGAACGGTATGTTTTGATGCTGTCCATGAATTTTAGCTGCTCGATCTCATCCTCCTCAAAGCGCAAACCTGAAGAGAAACAACACAAAGGGTATTTTATTCTGGGCTATACGTATTCTAGGCAAAACAGAAATCAGCAAATGAGAACGTATTTTGCTTTTTACTTCACTTTCTTTCAGATTTATACCCCGCCCTATTTTGGTGGACCAGGCTCAGGGTGGCAAACATTATTACAGCTTAGTATACAAACAACCAATAAAACCATCGAATAATAATAATACATTTCAGTGTTAAGCCTATCATTTAAACCAACAGCTTGGTGACAGAAAACTTTGGGCTTCCTGGAATAGAATTTCTGGAGGGAACCTTTACAGGGACCTCCTCCCAGTTCAGCATAGAGACTCCAAGGAGACTCTCTCACTACTGCCTATTTCAGTGGTGGCGAACCTATGGAACTCCAGATGTTCATGAACTACAATTCCCAGCAGCCCCTGCCAGCATGACCAATTGGCCATGATGTCAGGGGCTGCTGGGAACTGTAGTCCATGAACATCTGGAGTGCCAAAGGTTCGCCACCACTGGCCTATTTGCTCATATGTAAACGGGAGAAACAAGGGGAAAGGGGAAAAGATGAGAAAAAGGGAAGGGAGGGGAACATGAGGAAAAGGGGGGGAGGGGAAGAAAAAGGGCCCCCAGAATTATTGTCAAGTCCTGGCTGACTTAATCAAATGCTTGATGAAACGTTTTAGTTTTCAAGGCACTTTGCTATATCCCGCAGGGCCCCAATCTTGGATGGCTCCGTGTTCCACCATGTTGCGAGAGGACTTACACTAAATTCTGATGGGCTGTTTTACAATATATGGGGAGTCTTCCCACTGGAGAGGCAGAACATTCAAACGTATGCCAGCCTTCCCCACATCTGCCATGGTGCAGACCACAATTCCACCTGCCATGGAGTTCCAAGCCTGCTGTGAGAGAAAGGGCCACAGAAGCCAAGCCATGGAACTCCTACTACGCAGTCTGTTTGCAGCCAAAAGCACCAGTTATTTCACCCTCTCTCTGGAGAGAACACTCACTAAAGAGAGGATGAATGCCCAGAAGGGAGAAGTCCATTTCTTTGACCCTCTTGATGGATTCCGGTGATGGACCCGGCCGTGACTTCAGGAATTGCTTCTGAGCGTTGTCAGACACTCGACGCAAACTCTGCAGGTCCAGTGAGCGCTCGTGGTCTGTCTGCAGCAGGCTCTCCTCGTCGTCAATGACGCTTTGGGGTACGCGACCAAAGACACCGTCTGCATCTGAAACAGGAGGAAAGGATTGGCCACAGAGCCCAGGTTGGGAACAGGTGATGGAGAATTCTCTCAGTCAGGATACAGCCAAGAATCCAGCTTCAGAAGCAAAGGGATTGCCACCACCCAGAAGCAATGCCAGGGCCTGAGGGAATCTTGACAGAACGGCCTTGCCACCAGAACACCAATGGGCAACTTATGATGAACCTGAAATTAAGGACGTGCCAACCTGTATGTAAGCTTGGAGTTAGTTCATCAATCTGAAGATTTCAGGTTGTGTGTGTTTAGTTCCTACCTCCTTGGCCTGGAAGCTTAAACTAAAAAAGGCAAAAGTTATGGTGATTTTTTTTAAAGCTAAAAGATCTCTAATTCTCTGTACAGCTCCTTGCCCCATATATGCCTAGCAGGAAAGCTAATGAAAGTTTCCTTATTCCACATAAACAGAAAATGCAGAATTCATTTTCCTTCAGTGACAAATGTTTATGCATGCTAGCATGAATGAGCTGTGGGCTCACTGCCACATTACTAAGACCAATTCCCGCTGGAGGTTTAAAGATCCCCACATGACTAGAAGCCTCCAGTGGACTGTAGCAACTATTGGGCTCCAACAGCTATTGCAGGCAGGAAGCCTCGTTCCGGCCGTATCTCTATGTTGGCATTGCCACGACTACCATCACAACCTCCATCAATGTAGATATCCTTCTTGCAGCAGAGAAGAACTAGAATCACCCCAGCAGGAGGAACATCTGCCTGCCATGCAGTAACTTTTCTATCAGTCTACCGATATTACTCGCTCTCAACAAACTTTTGCTCCTAGGCCATGTCAGTTGCTCATGGCTTTGGGGGGGAAAAAAACTTATCCAAACTTCCCTTGCTAAGAATAATTATTACAAGCTATAGCTGAGCCACAGCTTGCAAGCTGGTTTACAAGGCACCGTGTACCTTTCCTAATGATGTATTCCCTCCCTTTCATACAACAACTTGGGAAAGATTGTTCAGTTCAGTTTATCGCACGAAGTCAAAAGCATTTACAAAGAATCAACAATAAAATGTAAGATACTCCAAAATTGGATTAAGGCACTGTTAGAAGTTGCATTTTCAAAACAGTTTAAAGCTCATTTCATTAAAGAGCGACAGAAAGGGTCCCATATATGTCTATCAGATGACTAACACAAATAAGATCTTTAGGTGATCTGTGCAGAAACCAGCATGGCCCCAATTTTCATTGCAGCTTGAGAACAAAAGGCCAACCTTGTAAGAAACTTCTGGTTCCACGTCTGCAAGGAGAAATAAGACTTCCTCCATCATGATGCTTAAGCCTGAGCTGGCCAAATTTTTTTTTGTTTTAGATCTGAATAAAGTGGACAAATCAACAAACAGTGACACAAGCCTTCTGGTTCTAAATCTCCATATGTAAAGAAAGACTGTCACCCTTACCAGTCAGCCACATTGGACAGGGGATTCCCTACCTGTGGGCTTCGTGTGGGGGCTGGCAAGGATAAGGGGACGGCCGAGAAACAGGTGCAAATCGAAGATGTACGGAGTCTCATCGGGCGCCACCAAAGAGTAGGCTGTTCCACTCCTTCCAGCACGCGCCACTCTGCCTGGGTAGAAAAAGCAAAGGAAGTGTCAAATGCAGAATGAGACTGCGAAAATTCAGAGGTGCCTCTCTTTTCCCTCCACCTTTTTTCTCTGTTTTTCTCAGATGTATTATTCTGCCTTTACCTCATTTTTCTCTAATTATCATATCCGGTTCATCTGGAGATGCATGAAATCCAGGCTGTTGCATGCATGGCACTGTTTTATATTTCATTGTTCTTCAAACTGCGCAATCCAGGCCCCTTCCGCACGGGCCAATTAACCGGGGTAACGACGGGATAAAACCCATTTTGGGGGGAACATTGCATGGATTCTGCTCCTGAAGCGAGTCCGCCCCACGTTTCCCCCAACCCAGTTTTTTTGAGAATCGCGCCATCTGCGACACTTTAGTTTTAATGTGGGTTGTAGTCGCGCTTTTCTTTTTTCCCACTCACCTCCCTCCACTGCGTAGCCACGCAGGGACACAGGGATGGCAGCATGGCTGTGGAGGGCCATGCCGGCCTGCCCATGTAGCTACGCAGCGGAGGAAGGTGAGTGGGAGAAACCCCCGCCTCCGTGCATGAGGGGGCCCCATCCACTGCCTGCACGGAGGAATGCATACGGCCTGAGGCTACAGCAGGTTGCTTTATCCCGACTGCAACCCGCTGTATACATTACCCTGATCTTTTGTGCATTGCCCTTTTAACTCTGTAATCTGCCTTGAGTCTCCATGAAAAAGGCAGAAAATGAATGCAATAAATAACAGAGCCTCAGTTAGGAAAGAGAAGGCAACATGGGCCCAGACTGATGGCGTAAGGCACAGGTGTCCAACTCGCAGCCCTCCAGATGTTTTGGACTACAGTTCCCATCACCTGTAGTCCATGATGGGAACTGTAGTCCATAACATCTGGAGGGCCGTGAGTTTGACACCTATGGAAGGCAACTTCATAGATTAACACACATAAGGCTCCAGGCTAAGAACACGGCCTTCAGAACTCACCCACACGATGCAGGAAAAGCTTCGCCTTGGCAGGGAAGCTGTAGTTGACCACATTGTCCAGCAAGGGGATGTCAATCCCACGGGCGGCCAAGTCAGTGACGATCAGCACTGAGCACTTGCCATGGGTGAATTTGCCAATGTTAATTTTGCGGGCTGTCTGGTCCAAAGAGCTGTAGATGTGCGTGCATTCCACACCCTGAGCTGTCAGCAGCTGTAGAGAGACCAGTAAGTCAGCAGATCCAGATTTTCACTGCTTATTTATTTATACTTTGCATTTGTATCCCACCAATCTCCCAAAAGACTCGAGGCGGCTTTGCAATCAATATATGGAAAACATATAAAAACAATACAGAATTACAGAATACAAAGATATAAATGCTAAAACCAGTTAACTTCTAGATGGCATAAAAAACCCTAAACAATATAAGGGAACAGGTGTGCATTTAATATCCCTCTGTTTTTCAGCCCTCTGTGGAAATAGCAAAGGACTGAACTGAAAATTTATTTTTGCAATGTTCCTCTTTTGAAAAAGGTATGTTTCTAGTCCTCATGGCTCTACAGAAAAATAATAGTCTCTAGCAGACTATATCACGATCACAAGGAATCCTTGAAAGCTATGCTAATGAAACTGTTTTACAGATGAAATTTTAAAGGCACAAAATGGAGTGCAGGTATAGATCTTTAATTTCTAAAGTGCTGCCTATGACAAATTGTTTCATAATACAAGGAACTCCACTCTCTTATTTGTTAGTGAGGCTTTAATTGCCACATACAGCAAATGAGGCGGCGCAATTTCAGACGGCAGGTGTACCTCAGGCTCAAATGGGTACCTAGCAGCTTTCCCCCTAGAAGCCGCCTGTCATGCAAGACCCCACCTGTCATCTGAGGTGGTAGATTTCAGGAAACAGGTGAGTCCACCCGCTATTTGGAAGAACTAGATCTATGAAGCTGTCATTTGGCCATTCCCTGACACAGAAGTATGGGGAAAGCTGATTCAGCAGTTGATGGGAAATGGAGGAAACTTTTCTCAACTTTTTCACACTCCTACTCACTCAAGAAGCTCACTTGAGCCTGTCACTTTCCCTTAGACCAGGGGTGGCCAAGCTATGGTGCTCCAAATGTTCATGGACTATCATTCCCATCAGCCCCTGCCAGCATGGTCAATTGGGGCTGATGGGAATTGTAGTCCATGAACATCTGGAACACCATAGGTCAGCCACCCCTACCTTAGACTAACCTACGAGACAAGGCTGTTGTGAGGGTCAACAGAAGAAAAAAAATAAAAACACCAAACGTAGCAAGAAATGAAGTATATGACCAGTTGTGGTTACATACTGGTTCAGTTGAGGCCTGAAGAAAAAGAATGCAAATTGAATCAGAACTGAAAAAGGATTTGAAGGGAGAAATCACAGCACTGCATAGACGCTGAAAGGGCACCCAGCTGTGACAGGCCCTTCCCTTTCCCTAGAAACCCTCACACACCTCTTTAAGATACTCCGTGTGGTGTTTGGTGGATACAAACACGAGGGTCTGGTCTTGAGGTCTAACCACTGTTCTGAGTAGATGCAAGAGGAGCGCTGGCTTGTCATCCGCACGAACATGGAAGAAGGAGAGCTGGACATTAAGACAGGTGAAAAATTAGTCAGCAGCAACCCTAATGGCAGCCAGGAACTGCACAGAACAGCTGAGGTCAAACGATTCTTCCACCCAAAGGGGTTCAGTACACAGCATCATTCCTTGAAACGTACAGATTAACACAAATAGGCAAGATGAGCTACAGCAAATACATCAAACAATGGTTTCAAATGCAGAAGATGTAGAAGAAAAGTTTGGAATTTGTACCCTGCTTTTCTCTCCTGTAAGGAGACTCAAAGTGGCTGACAAACTTATTTGCCTTCCTCTCCCCACAACAGACACCTTGTGAGGCAGGTGGGGCTGAGAGAGTTTGGAGAGAACTGTGATGAGTCAAAGTTCATCCAGTTCACCAAAGTTCACTTCATGAGCACCAGCAAACCACTGGCAATTCAATAAGTAACAACACATGTTCTATTCATGTCTTGCAGCCCATATAAGCAGCAGTGGATACATGGAGGACATTCTCTAATGCTGGTGAGACTGCAAGGAACCAGAGCCCCATGTTATCAAGGTTGTCTCCTGCCACGCTAGCAAGCCAAGGTGTTCAACACTAGCCACTGCCTGAGACTCGTCCTAGGGAAGGAAGGTCACCTCACCCAACACAAAGCAGCACGGTGTAAGACCACTGCCAGACGAGGCCTCCTTAAGTCTCAGGAGACACCAACTCCCCTTCCCCCCACAAAACGTTTCTGGATTTTTGCGACTTCCCCACCTTCAACTGCTCGCTGAGCTTGGACTCCACATCCAGGCGAATCAACATGGGTTCTGTGAGGCCTGAGAAGGAAGTGGGGGGAAAAGACAATGTGAGTGTTCCTTGTCTCTCACAGAAGACTGTGGGGCAGTTGCCAGGAAACGAAAGATGGGTGCCAACGCCCAGAAGCAGGCTGAGAAATTCCTTCTACCGTGACACACTCCTCTGCTTGTACAGATGTTACCAAACAAGAACATAAAAATGACACCTGAGTGAGGCCCAAGACCCCATCAGAAGTGCCAAATTCTGCCTCATTCATAGTCCCCCATTATCTCCTTCCAAATACCAGCTGAGTTAGGCACAGTTTTGACACAGGACACAAGAAGAGGGTCTGTGCCTCAGTGCTAGACTACCTTGTTTTATATGCAAAAAACTCCGAACAAAAATGCAAAGCATCAAGCCCAGAATCAGTACGTGGCACTTACATTGAGCAGGTGCTGAGAAAAATACTTCTCTGCTGGTAACCAACATACTGGGTGGAGAATGCCATACTGGAACAAACAGGGCCAACACCCTGACTCTGTATCAAGGCACAGTAGTCGGGTAGGAACAAAACATGAAATGCTACCGCATGTGCTCCAGAAGGCCACCAGTCTGCCAATATGAGGGCATTTCCCACCCTCCTCAATCACAAGGCCTGCCCACTTACCAGCTCGGGCAAACTCCGCCAGAAGTTTTGGCAGGGTGGCAGAGAACAGCACTGTCTGGCGGCTCTCGGGGAGTCGGGCGAGGATCTCCTGCAACTGCTCAGCAAAGCCCATCTCAAAGAGCCTGTGGAGGGAATCACAGAATCATAGAGTTGGAAGGGATCCCAAGGGCCATCAAGTCCAACCCCCTGGCATGCAGGAACACACAGTTAAAGCACTCCCAACACATGTTCATCCAGTGTCTGTTTAAAAACCTCCAAAGCAGGAGACTCCACCACTCTCTGAGGCAGTGAATTCCTCTGTTGAACAGAGGAAGAACTTTCTGACAGTCAGAAATTTCTTCCTAATGTTTAGGTGGAACCTCTTTTCCTGCACCTTGAATCCATTACGCCGTGTCCCAGTCTCTGAGGCAGCAGAAAACAAGCTTGTTCCGTCTTTTGACATGACATCCCTTCAAATATTTAAACATAGCTGTCATGTCCCCCCTTAACCTTTGCTTCTCCAAACATCCCCAGCTCCCTAAGCCTCTCTTCGTAGGGCAAAGAGATGTACTGTAGTGAGGAACAAGTCATGGAGAAATCACCATAACCAAATGACCTTGTCCTGCTCTCAGAATGCTTACAAATAGGGCCTGTGGGACGCTTGTTGGAGACATGTGTGCCCCAGCAGCAGCAGCTTCCCAAAGATAGTAAAAACGACAACTCTGGGGGGACTCTCAACCCACACAAGGGTTTCAGCCTATAGACAACCTCTGGACTAGGAAACTGAATGTTATCAGAATATTTTCTTAATGCAGATGTCAATCTTTTTCAGCTTTCTGCTGTGTGACACAGCCCTAGTTGCGGATTGACTCCACTACACTCTGAGGTTGTGCATTCCACTGTCAAACAGCCCTGACTGTCAAGAAGCTTTTCCTGGCGTTTAGGTGGAATCTCTTTTCCTTCACTTTGAACCCATTACTCCTGGTTCTAGTCTCTGAGGCAGCAGAAAACAAGCTTGCTCCCTCACCAACATGACATCCCTTCAAATATCTAAACATAGCTACCATGTCCCCTCTTAAACCTTCTCTTCACCAAACTAAACGTACTCAGTTCCCTAAGTCTTTCCTCATAGGGCAGGGATTCCAGACCTTTTACCATTTTGGAAGCAGCACAAAAATTCAGCAAGTGGCAGGGATGGAAGAGAAGAGCAACTGGACAGGATCCCTAGCAACCTACAACTAAAAAGTTTTAGATGGCTTTGGAAGTCAGCCACATATCGAGTTAGTCATTGGTTTGGGGGAAAAGGTAGGGCATCATTTCTGGTATTATGATAAATCAGGGACACCTGGAAGGAGGTTCATTGTAATTTATTAAAATAGTGATACCCCACATTTCCTATATTTCAAGGCGGCTTAAAAATTCATTTAAAAAAAAATACAACCCCACTTGCAAAACAATCCCAGTATTCCAAGCATACTGATTGCAACACAACAAACTTTAAAAAGCCCAGCAAGTTCCTAGTCCCTTTAATTACACAAAGCGAGAAGGGTTGTTGGTGTAAGCTTTCTTGGGATGGGGGGCAGAACCCCACACAGGGGAAGGACAAAAGCAAATCTATTATACAGAATCTTGCAAGGTTAGTTTATATCATCTTTACAGAATTGCAGAAATCAACTTCCTCTTAATGCAGAATTCTCCCTTGACATAAATTTTGGAAAGGGGGGTGGGGGCATATAGAGCAAACAGTGCCCAAAACTGAATAAAAGTGATAGCGCTAAAATAACCATTCACCTGAACATGAGTGAAAACAGGGCATTTCCTTCATCTACAGCACAGGTGTCAAACTCGCAGCCCTCTAGATGATATGGACTACAGTTCCCATTACCCCCTGCCAGCATGATGCTGGCAGGGGATGATGGGAACTGTAGTCAATAACATCTGGAGGGCTGCGAGTTTGACACCTATGGGGTACCAGGAGGACAGTCCAATTACAGAAACCTTACTTGTAAAAGTCTGAATACTAATCAGTTGACTGAACCTGCATACATTTGAACATGAGATGGGAAAAAACAGTTCTAAAGAAAAAAAACTTCACATGTTTCCTACTTCAACCCTGCTGCTTTCACTAGAAAAGCATTCTCGTTTCTCTCCCCCACACAAGCCGCTTGAATTTTTTACAACTAGTTGTATTGATTATCTTCACTTAATCAGCTGTCAAATTAATTTGGGGCACTCGTCAGTTGATCAGTTTAAAAACATTCGAATCAAAAGCTCAGTCGCCAGAAATTACACAATTATCGGTGCAATCCTACAGAGTTATCAAAACTGACCTGTCTGCTTCATCAAACACCACGTATTCCACGCTCTGCAGCTTGAGTTTCATCTCCACGGCCACGTGAACCAGGCGGCCAGGGGTGGCGATGATTCTGTGGAGGGACAGACACAGTGAGTGCTTGCCATAAGGAAAAGAGGAGCTCTCTCTTTCTCCTGCCATCTGTCTCTGGAAACTAATCCCAAGATGCAGCCAAACACCCTGCCAGGGGGTCAGAGTGGTATAGTTCGTGCAGGTAGACTAAATATGGATTGTACCATTTCAGACTGCAGGTGACTGAATCCTGCCCCTTCCTAGCAAAAAAATAAAGAAGGTTTTAGGTAGTCAGCTGAAGGTTGACTCAACCTTCCATCCTTCAATTGTCAGTAAAATGAGTACCCAGCTTGCTGGGATTAAAGTGTAGATGACTGCACAGCGTCAGGCTAGGGCCCAGGTTCTAATCCCGCCTCAGACTGACAGCTCCAAGGAGCAATCCCGAACCTTTCCTACATGGAGATTTTAACAGAGGTATGTCTCAAGGCAGCCCCGGCTACCTAGACTTGATCCTAAGTAACTTGCTCCCATCCAAAGCTAGGAAAGAGAAATTCTCCCTGCTACAAACACACATCCAGGTAGGAATTTTTGACTCACATATCAGGGTTTTCATGCAGGGCTGCAAACTGGTCTTCCATTCTGGAAAGGAAAACGCAAATTTATGCCAGACAAACATTTGAAGAGGTAGAGTGATACCACTCTCTCCCTTCATCTGAATCAGAAAGCCACACTTCGCACCTGATTCAGACGCTGCGGGAGAATGAGGTGGTAGAATGGGGTGCATCGCTTCATAGATAGATTCCAGCTTTGAGTGGTTCTTGGCATAAAACACTGCCTGCACCAAGAAATCTAGTAGAGCACGGGAAAACATTCTGCCCACTATTTCCTGGCTTTCTATTCACAAGAAGTTATTTGGAAATGAAAGGGAACATTCCAAAAAGAGGATCCTCTGCCTGGAGTTTGAAGCGGCGAACCTCAGAATGGTTTTGCTTTATTTTCTCACATGTCTGAGTCAAACTTTTGAGTCTACAGCTTTTACAAGCTCTGCACCAAATACTTCACCTTCCTTTGCTTTTCAGAGCAGTAATCGGCTTTCTTGGGAGAACCAATCTCATGAAAAAGGGAGTGAACTGGCTGTGCCTCAACCACCCCCAAATAAGACGTGTGGTGCCAAAAACACCATTTCCCCTCATGCCTATGTGCTGGAATTTGTGTGTGGGAATCACCTTCATTAAGGTGAATTTGTGTGTGGGAATCTCCTGATAGATTTGCTGGGGTGGGGACTCTTCCAATTCCTCAAACTTATCCATTTCATTGGTTTTTACCTAACGGCTTCTGAGACTTCAAACATATCCACGAGGGAGGGGTTTTTCAATGGTTATTAGCCATTACAGCTAAATGGAACATCTCTGTTTAGGGGCAGTATACCCCTCAGTTCTGGATGCTGGAGAGAGCTAGTTGCCTTCACACCCTAGTCATGGCAACTGGCTGGACACAGGATTCTGGGCGAGGTGAGCCTTTGACCTCATCTAGCAGGCCTTCTTCTACAGTCTTAAGCAAAACATGTCCTTAACGATGGAACAGATCAGGAATATAGACACAGAAACTTACTTGTCTCCTCCAAGAATCAAGGCAGTTTTCAGCCCAGTAAACCGGCCAAGCTGCAACACCAGACAAAGGAGAATTAGGCTGCTATCTTGGGAACTTTGATGCTATACTTTCCAATTCTCAAGAGAAGAAGAGTTTGGATTTATATAAGGAGACTCAAGGCGGCTTACAAACTCCTTTCCCTTCCCCCACCTCCCACAACAAACACCCTGTGAGGTGGATGGGGCTGAGAGAGCTCCAAAGAACTGTGACTATCCCAAAGTCACCCAGCTGGCGTGAGTTGAAGTGCACAAGCTAATTTGGTCCCCCAGGTAAGTCTCCACAGCTCAAGGGGCAAAGTGGGGAATCAAACCTGGTTCTCCAGATTAGAGTGCACCTGCTCTTAACCACTACACCACGCTATGCTGCCCATTCCCAGCCTTTGCTGTTCCCCCCACCAAAAAAACCCCCAACACTTTACAGGGATTTTTTCAAAAAGCAGCCACAGCTTTGGTGAAAAGTTTCCTGAAACAGATTTGAACTCCAAACCTCAGCAGACTTTGTGCAATAAGAAAACCATTGGCTGGAAAAGAATGTTAGCTAACAGAAGGCTAATATCTGCCAAGAAGGCAACATGCAAACAATTGAAAGGTGACACAGTGTATGGATTGTGTCACTTTTCAAGGGTGGACTGGCCTTTCAGCGGACCAGCAAGAATTCCCAGTGGGCTTTGAAAACCCAACGGTGGCCAAGGCAACCCTAGCCGAGGAAGGGGGCTCTTTTACACAACTTTGCTGTTTGTATCCTTCATTAAGGTGAGACTGCATCGCGCAGCTGTGTTTAAAAGTATTTATCGCTAGGTTAGAGATGATCAGGATCATGGATATGTATTAGATGGTATATTGCCATATGCCTGCCTGCGTCTTGCTACGCACTTCACAGAAACAGCACAATCCATCCAACGGTCTCTGAAGGTTCAGGAGAGAGTCTTGGGATAGATAGGCAGGTGTCAAAGACCCTTTTTTATTTTCTTGCCATCAAGTCACAGTTGTCTTATGTTGATCCCATAGGACAGTGGTGGCGAACCTATGGCACTCCAGATGTTCGTGAACTACAATTCCCATCAGCCCCTGCCAGCATGGCCAATTGGCCATGCTGGCAGAAGACTGATCAGAAATGTAGTCCATGGTATCTGGAGTATATAAATTCACCTAGGTAATATAAAGGGGGTTTCATGACAAGAGACATTCAGAGAGGGTTTGCCATTACCTGCCTCTGCGTCATGCCCCAGGTATTCCTCGGAGGTCTCCCAAATACCTGCCAGGGCGAAGCTGAGGGTGCGTGACTGGCCCAAGGTCACCCAGCAAGTTTCTGTGGCAAAGTGAGGATTCGAACCTTGGTTTCCCAGATTCTAGTTCAACACTTTGACCACTACACCACACTGGCTCTCTCCATCCTTTTCACTCATCGGCAATTCCTCTTTGCTTGGCGTACCTCTTTGGTGAACTTCAGAGTCTGCAGGGCCAGTTCCCGAGTGGGTGACAGGATGAGGGCCCGGGCCCTTGGTCTCTCTAGCTGGCTGTGTTCCTTCAGCTTCGTACGCATGGGGATGAGGAAACAGGTCAGCTCTCTGGGCGTGCTTCACGCTCACGTTCTAGCCATGGCAACCACATCCCTCAAGCCATCCGAGGATTGGAGGAATAGCCTGCAAGACAGAGACAGCCCCATGTAAAAAAAGTGAAACTTGGCAAATTAGGCCTTAACTCTTAACCGTAATTGGGAAACAGTCTACAAAACCAGCAACAATCAAGAGGGTAAAAGATATTGTTTCCTGAACCATTTCAAATTCAATGCTGCAGCCTGTATCAACATAGGGAAGCTCCACCTCCATTTTATTTTACTTTATTTATAGCCCACCTTTCTCATCCAGACTCAGGCCAGGAAGACAGTTTTCAGCAGCCAATGAAGGCTTAATTTTGTAGTTGAAGCTGAGAGGCAGATTCCTAATGTTCCCTTTTTTTTGCTCTAGCCTCTAATGATACTGTAGGAGCAGCAAATTCCTGCCATGATACTGAAAGATCAGTTGACCACCAAAAAGTAGCAAAACAAGTTTCGGATGGTCAGCATAAACATTTCTTCTTGTCCATTCATGAGCAATTGTTTAAGAAGAAGAAGAGTTTAGATTTAAATCCCACCTTTCTCTCCTATAAGAAGACTCAAGGTGGCTTACAAGCTCCTTTCCCTTCCTCTCCCCACAACAGACACCTTGTGAGGTAGGTGGTGCTGAGACAGTTCTGAGAGAACTGTGACTAGCCCAAGGTCACCCAGCAGGAATGCAGGAGTGCGGAAACACATCTTATCCACCAGCTAAGCCGCTGCCACTCAGGTGGAGGAGTGGGGAATCAAACCCGGTTCTCCAGATTAGAATCCACCTGCTCTTAACCACTATGCCATGCTGCTCTTAACCACGGCACCATGCTAGCTCTCTCTTTAAAACCAGATATCAGGTATTCCACCACCCCTTGCCCTCACACTCGGCTGCTGCCCTTCTCTCTGTTTTGCCTCCTTCTTGCCACAAAAGCAGTGTCTGGGAAACCAGTCTTGTAGTGTCAATGCTATAAAACACTGCATCCCAAAATGTTTGTCGGCCACTCACCTTCCTCTGGATTGGGGTAGGCACTTTGTAGCCTTTCTTCATTATCCCTTTGAACACTGGGTAGCTCAAACCTGGCAGAGACAACAGTTTGTAAGATCAGCAGCAGAGCCCAGCTGAGTCAGACCCATAGGTCACAGTAGGGCAGGATCCTGCTGCCTAAAGATGCCAACAGGTGCCTTGCGAGATCCGTAAGCTGGGAGATGGAGACCAGAGACTTTCCATCACTCTCCCCTGATCAAGCACCTGGTATTCAGCGATGTATACCCCCTGAACACAGAGGTTTCATTGAGTCCATCATGGCTGGTGGTGAAAGGTGCCACTCGGTCACAAGAGACTTATAGTGGCTCTACAGAGTTTTTAAAGCAAGAAACGTTTCGAGGTGGCACGTCATTGCCTGTCTCCACATGGGTTGAGAGAGTTCTGAGAGAACCATGACTCATCCAAAGTCACCCAGAAGGCTTCAAGTACAGGAGTGGGGAAACAAACCTGGTTCTCCAGATTAGAATCCGTCACTCTTAACCATCACACCATGCTGGCTCTCAATCATGGCTAACAGCCATTAATAGATCAGTCATCTATATGCCCCCTTCTGCACATGCAGAATAATGCACTTTCAATCCACTTTCAATGCACTTTGCAGCAATGCAGAATAGCAACATCTGCTTGCAAACAATTGTGAAAGTGGATTGAAAGTGCATTATTCTGCATGTGCGGAAGGGGTGAGAATCACCACCCTCCCTTTTAAAATAAGCAGTGACACAGAACTCCCAAACAGCCAGGCATTTATAGTGATGACTGAAGCTATAAGCAGGGGAAAGGAACCAAATTGGCATGGGAGCAGAGAGGAAGCAATCCCATTAATGGCTTCAGAGAACCGGACATTCCAGTCCTCCACCGACTTATTGAGAGAATTGTCAGTAGGCTTAAATCTCACAGGACATTCTGGAAACCTATTGGATGATGAGTGACAGAGGGGAGCACTGATATCTACTCAGGCCTTTAGAGCAAAGAGATCCGACTACAGTCTATAGATGTCAAGGCCACATCCACCCCCATCCCAAAGACCAAATCCAAGAAAAGGCCCGATGTGTCACCCTGTCCAGATCAACCAATACAAAATACAGTAACTGAGATGCAGACTTCAGCTATCCCTCACTCACCCATGGACTGGAAGCCCCCGGACTTCTTCTTTTTCTTGTTCTGGGCCCGAACCATTTCCCGGGTGTCTGGTTCGACATCAGAGGTACAATCAGACGTGGGGAAGGTTGGCACTGGCATCTCGTAGTCCTTTGAACAAACGGATGGGGAAAGTGTGCACCAGATATGGAATAACAAGAAACAGATTCATCTTGTTGCGCTGCCAGAATCTTTACAAGTGCAAACATAAGAATCTATTTGGGAAAAGTGACTGAACATCCAAGAAAGAGGGGCTGTTGTGGATTTTCAAGGCTGTGTGCCCGTGGTCTGATAGTTTTTGCTCTTAATATTTCTTCCACATCTAGGGCTAGAATCTTCAGAGGTAGACCACCACAAATTCACAACAGCCAGCCGATTCCCTTCGTGAAGGACTCCCAACAAGGTTACCATAATTAGTGCATCTGTGTTTTTTTAGGGGCAGCAGCTCTACAGACAAGCCAATGTCAGAAATCTGCCAAACGAGCCCTTCTTGGATTGTGTGATTAGTTACAAATGCTGTTTTGGGGTTTAAACAGTTTTTGTCTTATAAGTTGGTTTTCATGCCGTTTTACAAGCCACTTTAGCAAAAGACACAGCTTTTGATCCTTGAAATCATTATTTAGAAACAATCCCACTGAATACAACGGAGGCTCATCACTGTGTAAATATACACGTGTTTACAACTAGGTTGCTACTTGGAAACAAGTCCCGCTACACTCAATAGGGGTTATTGTCAAATAAATCACTTCCATGCCCACCTTGGTTGGTTAATTCGCTATTCTCTTTAATTAAAAAAAAAACTTGTGGTTTGATCAGTACCTGTTGCTCGTCCACATCATGATCTTTACATCGCCGCTGTCTTTTCCTTCTCCGTCCCGAAGCCTTCTGAATGGGCGCCATGGAGTCCCACGCAGTCCGGTTGCGATCCCTCCTGCCCTGAACCCCACTAGCAACCCGGAAGGAGGCACCACGTGCGCCTGTTGGAACAGTCGGTGCTGAGCTTGGATGCAACCACTGTCAGAAAAATGGAGGGGAGGAACGGATCTTCCTATTTCCCTGCCCCTTGGTACATTCTCAGGGTCTCCTGCTATTCTCCACCCTCTCTCAAGAATGGTTTCACCCACGCTGGTTTCTCCTACGTCTAGAGACATTAGTCTCAATAGTGATGCACAAACACTTCCGGTTCTCACTTAAAACGATGCAAGTCCTTCATAGGTGGGGCAAAGAGTGGCAGAGGTGCATTAGAATTAGTGCTTTGAATGAAGTGGACTGAAAAAGGTACTGTGTTCTTTTTGTGCATGAGAGTAAAATACTCGGCTTTCAAAAAAGCATGGTACCGGCTCCTTCCGCACATGCAGAATAACGCACTTTCAATCCACTTCCACAATTGTTTGCAAGTGGATTGTGCTACTCTACACAGTTGCAAAGTGCATTGGAAGTGGATTGAAAGTGCGTTATTCTGCTTGTGCGGAAGGGGCTGGCTTTTTCCATAAACCAGTATGCCGACTTCTTTTCGTGCAGGAGGGCTTTGAAATAATCTGCTTGCAGAGAAGCATAGAAAAGGGTGGCTTTAGTTTCCATAACCTGTTCTCTCACGGCAGGGCAGAAATCCAATAGATTGATTCCCATCCAATCTGTCTGTTTTACTTGAGTGGGTGTGTGGAAGTTAGAGCCATTCCTGTGCTTTCCCACAATTTTGGGAAAACCACAAGCCGGAACCTGAAGTGTCGTATCCTTAGTTACACACTTTGGTCCCTCGACTCTGGGGAAAAGGGACAGTCACGCCTTGCAGAGGAGGAATTGCAACGTAGTAAGGTGGGGGAGGGGGGAAGCGTCTTTTGGGACTCGGGGTGGCTCTGGGGAGCCTGCGGGGTTTGCAAGGGATGGTCATGGGTCCCCCAAGGCCCCTTTGGTTGAAGCTGCACTATCCTTTTTCATTCGGAGCAGGTCTTGGTCGGGTCTCCCAGGGTTGCAAGAGGATGCAAACACTGGGAGAAAAAATAAACCAATACGCGGGTATTGAACGGTTATTGCAGCCTGGAGGAATAACGTGCTTTACTCCGGAAGGAAATTTTTTGCACCTAATCTTTACTCGCTCGCAAGCACGGCCCGTGGCGTGCAGAGGGTTTTATGGCTTAGGCGACCGTGCGCGAGGTTGCACGTTCACATAAAAATAAGCTCCGCTGAGCCTCGTGAAGTTTGCTGCTGAATTAAGCAGGCCTTCCCAAAAGGAAGTCCCATTTTATCCAGTGGGGCTTACTCGTGGTTCTGCAGATTGCAACCTAAATTTGGTTAACTTTCAGCCTCTGGACTGAAAACCTCACCCCGTCCCTTGAGTTCAGAAGAGCGCAGGTGTTGCTCATAGGCTGCGATGGGTGAGACCCGTGGCAAAAAAAGGGTGGGGGGTGGGGAGGAAAAACACTCAGTGCTTTTCCCGTTTTGAACAGATTGAGTTCATCCTCATGTCCCAGTTTTGCCGTTGACAGGATGCTTTGCCAAAGAGGGCCACTCGAACAGAATAAGGGTGCTGCGTCTCCAGTTTAGCCCTGGTATCCTTGATCCAAAGTCAGCATTGTAATCATCTCCTGGGTTTTCAAAGGGTTAGCAAGTCTTCATTAAACATACTAGCCTGCTGGCATTTGATTGTGTATGCGTGAGAGGCCTGGTTGCAGAGACTTGTGTCTGGAGCCCAGAAAGTTCATACAGAATTTCCTGGCTGATTGCCCACGGCCACCTCTTCCTTGTTATGGCGCAAGGTGCTCAAAGTCATCACCGTTCTTGCTTTCCGCATGAAAGCAAGAAGTGCAAGCGAGAACAGAAGGAAGCGGCGTAGGGACAAAAGAAATCTCTCCCTGATGTGCTTCGCTTTCTCCAATACTTGCCAGGGATGAAGCTTTATCGGGACAAGCTTTTAGCCCCATGTGCCTTCTACTCAGGCATGAAATTTCATGGCTCACCATATTGACCTTCCAGCTTCGGCTTCAACACGCAGCAGACGGCTGTCACGGAGGGTAATTCCTGAAGCCAAACTTGGCAAGTTTGTACAAAATCAAAGCAGTATTCTTAATTTCTAGGGCACCTTTAGCCCTTTTAGGAGTGGAAAAGCAGAGTTAAAAAAAATTGAATAGGCATTTCAGTAAATAAAGCAGCAGTTTGTCAAACTTCTTAAACACTGCTTAAACACTTTTGAATCGCTTGGTTCCCCATTTACGAGTGAATTGTTGTTCACGCAGATCTGGATCTTGTGCTCCGTTGGCAACCCTGCATGGCATCTCAGCTCCATTGGATCCATGAAGCCCTCTGTAGAGACAGCAGTGTCGGGAATTCAGGCTCTTCAGGTGCAGCGCAGGAGCAAAAACACCTACAGGGCCAAAGCCTCCTACGTGGATGAAACACTCTTTGGCAGCCATGCAGCACCGCAGGCAGCAGTCATGGGGTTTGATCCCCCATGGGTGAATAAGAAGCCGGGACCCCAGAGACCCCTGTTATGGAGCCCTGCAGCCACACGATGGGAGGCGGACTCTGGCTCCTCAAAAGCTCCTGGACCGCCCAGCACCCCAAGAAAGAAAAACAAGTACAGGTATGGGCCGTTCGAAAGGTGATCCATCTGTCGACAAGAATACCACTTTCAGTGAAGTTGTCTCCCAAGAAGCTGTCCTGGTGCAACTTGTAGCGTCAGCTGTAGCGGCTGGGCTGCTAGCCACAATAACAATCCCCCAAATTTGGCAGCCTGACTATATGATGTAACCACTTGGTTACATAGGATGTTGGAGCTCCTGGACCAGAAATCTCAAAGTACGGTAGTTTTGGGCCCTCAGCAACACTCTCAGAGGACAATTTGGAACAGGGCTGAATTGCTGGGGAAGAAAGACGGATTAATGTGCATGCTTTTTAGCCAACTGAAAGGGTCCCCTCCAACTTCTGAGGGGGAGTTTTAAAACTGGCTCTTCCTCAGTGCCGTGACCCTGATCGTGTCCCCCTCACACAAACTCCAAAGATGAAATTGAATGAAGATGAGTGTCTGTCTGTACATTTTTATCCTGCCTGTAAGGTTGACTAGGCTGAGTGTACGTGATTGGCCCAAGGTTGCCAGCTGAGCTAAGTGGGAATTCCAACCGGCATCTCCCTTGTCCTCATCTGACCCTGTAACCATTGCACTGGTTTGCTTGCTTGCAGTTTGTGGATAAGGACCAGAGATTGGGTTGTGTCTAGGAAATCTCTGCATGAGGAAACCTCCCATTCATCATTTGATAACTCCCAGGATGATGCTCAGCTTGGCTTGTCCTTTTTAGCTTCTCTTTTAGGGCCATCACCCAGTGAGATGATTAACTGTATGCATTGTCGTTGGTTCGGTCAATTAAATCTACGTGTGATAGTCCCAAAGGGGGAAAGTATACCTCGTTATTAGATCATCTCAAGAGGCATTCCGCCATCCCTCCCGCACCACAAGGAAGAATGCCTCTTCTAAGATGCTTGCCATCCGTAGGGTTTATGAACCCAGTATGAACAATACATTTGATTTTATTAAAGATATACTTCTCAGGCAAGTTTGCTGCAGGCTTTCCTGCTGCAGGTCAGAGAAGAAGTGGTAGAGAGGAGGGATATCTCTGATTCTTTACTGTGGTGTTTCAATGGCTATTAACCACCCAAACCTGCGTATATAAATAATTACATGAATAATGTAAGTAAATAAATGAATAATGTTGTCCTAACCTGGTATCTGTCTGCCCTGGATAGCTCCAAGCTTGATCTTGTCAGATCTCAGAAGCTAAGCAGGGTGAGCCCTGCCTTGTATTTGGGTGGGAGACGACCAAGGAATTCCAGGGTCCTGACACCAAGGCAGGCAACGGCAAACCACCTCTGAATGTTCTCTTTGCCTTGAAAGGCCACCAGGTTTTGCATACTCATCTGTGACTTGATGGTAAACAACCACAACCAACATATTGTTGAGCGGCTTTCCGCAGATGGAATCACTAGGGCGCAGAGGTCTGCGCAGCCTCTGCGGTTTCTCTTCAGATATTCATGGACTACAAATCCTACGCAGCGGGGGGCTGATGGGATTTGTAGTCCATGAACATCTGGAGAGCCACAGGTTGCAGATCCCTGCCCTAGGGTATTGTGGGATTTCTGGGTTGTATGGCCATGTTCCAGTAGCATTTTCTTTTGATGTTTTGCCTGCATCTGTGGCTGGCATCTTCAGAGGATCCTCTGAAGATGCCAGCCACAGAATACAGCGCATCAGGAGAGAATGCTACTTCATTCTGTTTCCACAAACCATAAAATCCGGACATCTTCTAACCACAACAACAACCTTGCCACCATCCACCCGGTATCAATTGAAATGGGTTCCTTGCAAGTGTTAGGTGTTGCTCCGTTTCCTTTTAGGAATAAACGTTTTCACCTTATTTCTCCCCGAAGACTGAAAAGCAGGACCCCGTCCTACTGTGATGAGACACTGTTTGGCGCAAAATCAGGAGGACAGAATGAGGCCATTCCCTGGATGAAGAAGGAGGAGGCAGCTAGGCTCCACTCTTTGCTTTGGACTTCACCTCCCACTTCCAGAAACCATTCAAGTCTTTCTTCTTGTCAAAAAGAGAAATCACCAAGAGCCATTCATCGAGAAACGCCCAGATCTTGGCAGACTGACGGGTTTGAGGCACAATATGGAGAACACCCTTTTTGGAAAATTCCTGAGAATAATTCAGATGAGGACGACCGGGATGCCTTAGGCTGGGCAGGCTACCACCCCATTAGCCGGACTTATAGTGCCTCTGATACATTCCAGCCACCAGAGACTCATCCAAGGTCAAACCGGCAGCAGGATCGTGACCTCCCAGATGCCTCTGTGGCTTTCTCAGGATCCAAGCCACATCCAAAGGGCATAGTAGGGCCACCGTCTGCCAGGTTATCAGGGCCACTGTCTGCCAGGTTATCAAGAGCTACAGGTTCGTGCAAGCCTCGGCCTCCCTGGAAATAGAACTGCAAATTCTGAAAGAACCCACTGAATTATGGGAACGTGCACAGAGTAGACGGGACTTTTGCTTACTGGCCAAATGAATCACAGCAGACTTAAAACCTTTTGCTTAGCACGAGGCGGTTACTCAGCAAGCAGATAGATCTGAGAAGGGGGTGAGGATGAAGGAAGGGTTCTGTGTGCTTTTATTGGGGTGAAGGGTGATTTTGAGAGAGATCTTTCCTCAGTTGAAAGATGGCGGCCCCCTCCCCAATGTGTTACTGTCTTGCCCACCGCAGCCTTTCGAACAGTAGTATTCCACCCACCTCTAATAAAAGCGGCGGCAGGAAAAGCAGATACTTGCAAATGTGTGTGGGGCATTAATTTTTTTAAAAATAGATTCTGTATAGACCAGGGTTTTTTTTGGGTGGGTATGAACGCAGGCCCGTTTCCTTGCAGCGGCTAGTCGGAAGCGGCTGCGCCCGTGGCAGCGTTAACGCACTGAAGACTGGACGACCGCCCGCGACGGAGGTCCCGGGAAGATAAGCGGGCAGCTGGCGCGCTGAGCTGGTCGCCGGCGCCATGACCAACTTGACCCTGGGCCTCGGCGTCGCCGAGGCCTGGGAACACGCCCCCTGGTCCCTCTTAGCGCCGCCACGAGCAGCGCGGGGCAGAAGTGACCTAACTCCTCGGGCAAGACTCGGCAGGTGCCCAGGGATAAACCAGTCTGCCGGAGTGAAGTCCGGGTGAAGCTGACTGGGGAAGGCGCTCTGGGGAAGCGCATGACTCCAGGCTCGAGCGAGGCGTGCCTTGGCGTAGCGGCTGGCGGCTGCAGCATAAGCCACCGTGCGAGAATGGTGTTTGGAGCCACAGGAGCGGTGTTTTACGCGTCTCCAGGCGATCGACTACTGCCCGTCTTGCGAAGCGGCCTTTTGTACTTTTGAGTTTCTGTGGTTGAGAGGAGTGTAAATTTTTGCATGGGGATTGTTCTTAGATCAGGTAAAGTGACATGCGTAGATGTGTAAGGGGACAGGAAAACAGTTAGCTGGATGTTTCCAAATCTTATCTCCCCTGCTGAAAATTATATTGTTCACAATGTATGATTGTAGTTCAGATGGAACAGTGTGCCAAAGGAGAGCATGATGACTATGCTGATCTGTCATTATTATGCTAGGGAATATTTTTTAGAGGAAAAAGAAGAGGAGTTTGGATTTATATCCCCCTTTCTGTCATGTAAGGAGATTAAAGGTGGCCTACAAGCTCCTTTCCCTTCCTCTCCCCACAACAGACACCTTGTGAGGTAGGTGGGGCTGAGAGAGTTCTGAGAAAACTCTGACTAGCCCAAAGTCAACCACCAGGAATGTAGGAGTGCGGAAACACATTTGGTTCACCAGATAAGCCTCTGCCACTCAGGTGGAAGAGTGGGGAATCAGTTCTCCAGATTAGAATCTACCTGCTCTTAATTACTACACCACGCTGGCTCCAGCATTGGGATGCCCCAGACTGGTGGGGTGTTGTCCAGTGTGGACCCCGGGGGGGGGGGGGGGCTCGCCAGTGCCTTGGGTCCCAGAGTGACCTCAGAAGCTGAGTTGTTGGACCAATATCTAAAAAGAGACCCAAGACTCATCTCGAACTCCTGCTGTGCAGCCTCCATGATTTCCACTGGAACTGGTGTGGTAGGGTGAGGGTGATGGGAAGAGAACAGCTCCTGAGGAAGCCTGCATGGTTGACCTAATATTTATTAAAGAACCACCTCACCTCCACTGTTCAAAAGCTATACTTAAAGATATCCTGGTCTGGCCCAGTTGCCTGTTTTGGAGAGGCAGGAAAGGGCCAGCGTCTATTTCTTAGCCTTCTTCCCTCTGCCCTTCTTCCTCCTCTTGGTCCTCAGCAGCGACCGCACCAGGTAGCCTTTCCACAAGGCCTGGATGAGGGTGGCGGCTCGGGCCAGAATCGCCAGCTCTTTCTCGGCTTTCTCTCTCTCTTCCTGCTTCTGCAGCCTCTCCTCCTCAATCTGGCTGTACTCTTCGTTGAGGATGGCAAACTTCGCCCTCAGCTCTTCCAGCTGGGCCTTCTCCACCTTGTAGACCACGTTGATCTCCTCAAGCTCCTCCTGATAGGACAGGGAAAGCCTGTTAGTGAGAAGAAAGTTACCCCTGCCCCATTTTTATCTATGGGCCTGGTCAGCAGATGCATATTGATTGGGACTGTGGCTCCGTCCACCCAGCCCTACCCACAGCAGGATATGAGTGTGCCAGCCCCACTTCTGTGAGATTGCCAGTTTGTGTCTACACATTCCCTCCTCTACTATGTTTGGGAATAAACGTCTCCAGTCACGGGGAGGGAGTATGCACGTAGACACTGCTTGGTGCATGTAGGTGCTGTGCATGGAGGGGGCGGAGCACACTGGCTTCTGTGTAGGGGCCTTCAGTTGCTTCTCCTCAGTGAAAGCTTCCAAAGGGAGCTCCTGCCCATTATAAGAGTGCAAAGGTGTTCTTACTCTGCTGCAATTCGAGCTTGGGCCTCCCTTCCTCCCGCTTTATAACCCACTTCTTAGCATCCTTATACTTCCCATCGTCTCATTTTACAGCAGCACCAAGCTATTGGCATATAAGACAACAGAGGTAACATACAGAGGAAAAAACAAAAGCCAGATTTAAAACAATCCCCAAAGAGAATGAGAACAAAGAATCTCTTAATAACAGAGTGACACAACAAAGTTTAAAAAAACAGAACTATCCTCAGGGTGTATAATTTCTAGCAAAAACTTGGCCACCAATTCACAAACTACAAGATCAGGGTTATTTAGAAAGTATAAGATCTTTTGAGTATCTGAAATCCTGTCACAGTTCAAGGGAAGAGCATTTGCCTATTTCCCCCTAATTAGTTTCATTGCGCCATTTTTTGTACCTCATAAGAACATAAGAAACAGCCAGCTGGATCAGACCAGAGTCCATCTAGTCCAGCATTCTGCTACTCGCAGTGGCCCACCAGGTGCCTTTGGGAGCTCACATGCAGGATGTGAAAGCAATGGCCTTCTGCGGCTGTTGCTCCCGAGCACCTGGACTGTTAAGGCATTTGCAATCTCAGATCAAAGAGGATCAAGATTGGTAGCCGTAAATTGACTTCTACATAAATCTATCCAAGCCCCTTTTAAAGCTAAAACCTCGTTCTCCTTTTGACTGTACAGGAATGGCCCAAGCACTCAAACTATGCCAGGGTGTCGCAACTGACCCTGGGATGGTGGGTCATCCTGACAAGCTTATTGGGTCGTAGGACCCCAGTGCAGACCCTGAGTTCAGCACCAGCAGAACTGTTCCATCTAATTAGGAGCTGGGAGGAGTAGCTTGGTTTTGTGATCTAGCGGTAAGAAACTAATTCCATAAGATGCAAAAGAGCAGAAAGAGCCATTCTACCTTGGAACTTTGAACAATTTGAGCACATCCATGTTTTTTTTTTAAACGACACTGTAGAAGAAAACAATTCTGCGAAGCAAGGAGGCTCAAAGGAAGGCATGTGGGCTAACGAGAGGTACCTGTTTTTCTATCATCTCAATGTCGTACTTCTGGATCCAATTCTCTATTTCTGTCTCCACTTTATATTTCTTCTAGAATAAGCAACACACACACACAAAAATAATTTTCAGTTAGAAATCAGAGGCTACCTTTCCCAGGGATGAAGCACTGATGTAGGGCAGTCCCAATATTGGGATATGATCTTCCCATAGATTGGGAAGAGAACTACATAGACAATCTTGCAGCAGCTTTAAGGAATCTGAAATTCAAAGGCCCTTGCTGCACGGGTGGGCGAGCGGGGGTGGACCGACATAGTTGCAGTTGGTGCACCCCCTGGGGCCGTTCGCACGCTGTTCTGTGAACGGCCTTTGATTTTGGATGCAATAGAGGTTGTTTCCAAGGTAGTGTGCTTAGGATAAAGAAAAGAAGAAGAGTTTGGATTTATACCCCACCTTTCTCTCCTGAAAGGAGACTCAAGGTGGCTTACAAGCTCCTTTCCCTTCCTCTCCCCACACAGACACTTTGTGAGGTAGGTGGGCTGAGAGACTTCCGTAGAACTGTGACTAGCCCAGGGTTACACAGCAGGAATGTAGGAGTGTGGAAACACATCTGGTTCAGCAGATAAGCCTCTGGCACTCAGGTGGAGGAGTGGGGAATCAAACCTGGTTCTCCAGATTAGAATCCACCTGCTGGCTCTTTAAACAGCAAATCTAAGATCCCCTGAACTCCTATTACCCTGCAGCTACCTTTCGAAGAGCATACTCCATTTCTCGGTTTTCAGCAATGAGGGCATTGAGCTGGGCCCTCAGCTGCTGTATATCCTGCGTCATCTTGCCGCACTTGGCCTGAGAGGTACGCAGTTCCCCCTTCTGCTGCTTCTCCGCTTCAGCTTTGGTACGCTGGATTTGGTTTTCAGAAAACTTTGCCAGACTGTGCAAGTGGGCTTTCAGGTCCTTGATGGCGCCATTCTTCCTGGAAATCTGAAAGAGATGTAAGACTCTCAGTACCACATGAAAAGGTGTGCGAAGGCATGTGCACCAGCAACGACAACAAAAAAATACACAAAAAAGGAATCCTATGGCGGCTCACAAACCCAGCAGGTTGAGCTTTATGACACACTTGAGGATTCTGATGTATCAGCTGGAGATGTTACTCCCACCTAATAATACTTAGGCCCCTTCCGCACATGCAGAATGATGCACTTTCAATCCACTTTCAATGCACTTTGCAGCTGAATTTTACTGTGCGGAATAGCAAAATCTACTTGCAAACAATTCTGAAAGTGGATTGAAAGTACATTATTCTGCATGTGCAGAAGGGACCTTATATCCTTCCATCATATGTCTGGTTAGAAACTTGCTCCCATTAACGATAGAAGGTTTACATTGGTCCCTACTTCATGTCCCCCCCATCCCGAAGTAAGGGGGGGAGGAATGAAGTCCTCCCAGTGGTAGGATCGTAACTGTTGTATGGCCCCCTCCTACTTTGTTAAGCTTTATGCATCAGGGGATGGCATTTTTCACCCTGGTCATTCCATTAGTTTATCAATTTTTTAAAGGGATGTTGTGCGTTGCTTCTTTAATGATTTACACAGCTTTTTTAAAATGCTCTTATTTAAACTGCTTCTTTATTCTGCTTTTTTTTACAATTGTATACACCAGATAACTGGTGAATAAATGAAGCGCTTTCCCCATCTGCTGTCTAGTGGTATCCTTACGCCCCCTCCCCAGTACCTCCTCATCACGATTGTGAATCGCTGATGCCAGCTCATCCTCCAAAGCCGCAATTGCCTCCATGTTTTTCATGTCCCGGAGGGCAATTTCTTTCATAAATTTCATTTTTTCTTTTTCCTCCAACGGAGTGGTAAGGAGCATCTCAAACAGAAACCTCCGGAGCCCCAACAGGCCTCTGAGTAAAACATCAGCAGTTGGGCTCCTGGCAAAGGCTGTGTCTCTCACTGCCCGACAAGCTAGGGGGTTCATATAAAACAAGCGCACAATGTTTCGGACTGAACTTCTTAAGCCTTGGATGTGCAGATAAAGCTTCCCTTCCTCGGCAGCAAATATGTGCTCTCTCCCACCCCCTGAAGCAGGAGCCCAGCTAACTTGAAATTGCTGGTCCAAGTGTTAGCTTCGCATATTGTTGGAAAACGCCAAGTGTTCTTTCAAAGAAGCATGCCAGTTCTTGCACTAGCAGTGATGTTGAAACCTTCAAGGTTCTCCATAATGTACGAGAACATAGTGACCAGCTCTACCTTAATGATGGCATCATCTAAGACAGATATGATCCTCTTGGTCTCAACTGTGGTCAGTTTTGACCGGCCAGGATCCAGGATCTTTAGCGGTCGTTTGAGGGGCGTCCGTGGGGACCCAGTCATAGGGTCAACAGACTCAATGGATGAAGTGAGCGCTTTGGTCGCCATCCTGTCAACTGAGTAAGTTCACAGCATGTGCTTTTGAGCAGTTTGGACCTTCTATACCAAGACTTCCAGACACTTTGACACTTCTGGCTTCCGTGAGCAGATCTGCTAATAAAACAAGTTAGGTGACAGGATTAGAATGGCAATGCAGTTCAGTAGCACAAGACAGCTTAAAATGACATGGAGATGCTTGCGCAATGGAACTGGTGCATCCATGTTTATGATGCTCTTGCAACCAAAGGTAGGAGGATGTGGGTCTGTGGGCTGGACTATGTAGCCGGACAGATATTTTCAGTGGCAACTGGTGGCATGAGAAAAGGCAGACGTCAAGCTGGAGGATGGAAAAAGAGGTGAATTCTGATAATATTTAAAGACCAGGGTAAGACAGGCAGATGTCTATACTACTGGGCTGATTTTGTTCTCAGGAGTATCAGATAACTGTTGTGAAATCAGGCAGAATTATATGGGTTGTGTTTGTAAGGTTCAGTGGAGAAGGAAGGATTTAGTAATGGCTACATCAGAGAGCATGCGTGTGAAAGAGCCTGCATGGGCCAGCTTAGACTAACAGTGGAGCTCAGGTCGATCACTATATGTAAGAAGTAATTTCCTGTGTGGCTTTTAGATGAGTGAATGGGGCATGTAACTATATAAGGCTCACTCATAACTTTCCATATGTTATGTGACAGCATGCAATCCTAGGCTTGTGCCCCAACACATGTGCCAAAGTGTGGCCAAGGGTTGCTAAAAGCCCTGGAGAAAATTATCCTGTCCTTTGAACAGAGGTTTGGAAATGGTAAAGCTTTTCGTGACATGGAGGTAAAGTACATCCAAACCTGCTAAATAACCTGTATTAAAGAAACCCAAAGTCTAATATTAACAGAGGTGGGGTAATAAATTCTGTATTTTATACACACACAAACGTATGCATATGTGTGTGTGTGTGTGTATAAATACATACACAGATATTTACACATATATAATGTATGTACACACACATATAAACATATATATATATATTCATATTATAGTGTGTGTGTGTATACATACATACACACACACACACACATGTATGTATATATGTATATATATATGTATGTGTATATACACATACATATATATATATATATATATATATATATATATATATATATATATACACACATACATATATACATATATACATACATACATGTGTGTGTGTGTGTATATGTATGTATGTATATACACACACACACTATAAATTCTCTATCCACTATGTCCATGCTGTTCATATTAAAGATATTACAGATCTTTCTCAAACCCGCTTTTCCAAAGATTTTTAAAAGAACTGTTTTAAACTGCTCCTCGTATGGAGGCTGTTCCAACTCTTTGATCCTTGTGGCAGACTCACCCGAAAGAAGCCCTGCAAAAAAATAAAGGAAATAAAACCCAACGCCAGGCCGTTTCCCTGCAGAAAAAAAAGTCCAGCTCTGCCTGTTGCTTAGCAACCTTGTCTCACAATGAAAAAAAGTGATACCTTGGAACTTTGGAAGGGGAGGGACTTAATTGGACAAGTCACCAATCCAAACCTCCGACGTCCATCTGTCTTTCACTCGTCAGCATCGAGAGGCTTGGCCAATAGAATTGGGACGGAGCGTTTAAAGAGGAGAGTTCCTGTCCCGCCTTTTTTCCATCAAAAGGAAGAGACGACTAAATCTATACTTCAGGTTCCCTCTCTGTTCTAGTGGGACGGAGGCAGAATTGAGAGGGACCCACAGAACTCGGAAGTAACTTTTGTGTTAGTTGGAAATAATTGATCCGTTATGAAATGTTTATTTAGTACAATTTTGGGTCGATGTCTTCTCTGTTCAATTCTTATCTACTCTATAGTATCTTTTCTAATTTTATTCTGTTAAATATATTGCGAAAATCAGTTAAAAAAGAAATAATAAAGTACTGACCGACTGTAACAAAGCTACCTATAATGTTTGCTTTATTTTGAATAATTAAATAGGGAAACGTAAATTACTTTTAAGCAAAAGTTGCACCGGATCAACGAGCGCCCACTGGAAAGTTAGATCTGAAATGCTAATAAAGACTGAAAGAATGTATTCTTGCATTTTTGTATTTCAGTTGTATGCCAACCATTACACACACAAAAAGGAACAAAAGAAAGGGCATGGTAAATTCCTTAAAAACCCTCTTGAGTACTCTCCCATTTTGCATTCATAGGTGGATGAAGCCCGAAATGCATAGCTGTGTTTCCTTTCCCCCCCGCTTCTCTACATAACAACACTAAGATGGTGCAATCGGGATTGGTTAGAGAGATATACGTGCAAACAAAAAATAAAAGTTGCATCGCGTACAAAGAGCTAGAAGCGTACTAGCGTGATACACATCCTCAACTTCCGTTACAAATTACAACTCTCTGTCGTTCATTCAGGAGCAATATGAACTCACGTGGATTCCGCACAGCATATTTATAACGCATTGCAATTGTTGTGAACGAACTCGTTTTCCCGAAGGGAATCCACTCCACACTGGTGTAATTCTTGGCTTTAAGGAGAATTGCAAGGAGGGCAGATTTCACTTCAGAGCAACCTTATGTGTGCTTATTCAGAACGAAGTCCTCCTGAATTCCAAAGAGGAGTCTTATGGGAGAAATTTGCGTGATGTATGTAAGCGTCCTGTCAGCTGGATTTCGTCTGCTTATCTTATGTGCACCCGCATCCTTGCAGACTTTAGGCCAGACTTCCCATTTCTTTGCCTCGCGACTTTTGCCTCTCACGCTGAAGGAAACTAAACAGCCCCATGCCGCCGAAATGAACCCTGAAGTCGTAGTTTGAGACAAAAGAATTCCAATGGTTGAACCCATTCAGCGAAAGCCTTGACGTCAACACACTTGCGCCGCTCGGCTTCTACAGAGGGAAGATAAGCAGTATACGTAATACACTTCGGGTTCCCATTAATGCGGTGCTGTGTGCAGATGGGTAGCGGGAAGGAGGCTAAGTGTGTCATCTTTTAAAGACGCTTTCCTGGGAGTAAGCCCTATTGAATAACATGACGCTTATTTCTGCGTATACGTTAGGATGGCTTCTAAAGTGTAAAATGTTCATCCAACACGCTGCGTAACTGTGCTTGATCCCCCCCCTTGCATTCGTGATCTTCCCACTCCCGACTGCAGCGGCATAATTCCACGGAGCCTGCGGAACCCCCCGCATCATGATCTGAGGAAAGCGGGGAGAGAGCAGTTGCGTGGCTTTCCCCCAATCCCTAAGGAAAAGACCGAGATGTGTCGCCGAACAAGCTTTTCCTTCAGAATGGAGGCGGAGGGACAAGCGGCGGCGAAATGGCCGTCCGAAGGAAAGACCCCCCCCCCCCCTTAACCCTCCATTCAGCTTCTCCTCCCTTGTGACCAACCCAGGAATTGCTTCCGCCGGTAGCGGGACAGCGAGGAAAAAGACGCCCCCCGCCCGCGGTGGTTGTTGTTTGTGTGTGGGGTGGGGGGTGGGGACCTTCCACCCTTCTCTCCCCACCCACTTATGCCGGAGTGCGGAAAGTGGAGCTGGCCGGTCAAAAGACCCGCCATCCGAGGCTGACTCGTTGCAAACGTGCTCCCCGAAGGCCGGACTACGTTGCAAGGCTTGTAGGTCTAAGAGGCGAGGTCTGGGGGCTCAGGCGTGAGTCGGGGGTCCTGGGTTCTCCGGGGGTCGGTGGGCCAGCTGCACTGGAAGGAAGCGGGGTGAGTGGGTGGGAAGGACACCCTCCGTAAGCGCTCAGATGCACGGATCCGGTTTGCTGTTTCGTTTCTTGGTTTCAAAAAGAGACTTTCAAAAACTGTATCCCTTTTAGTTGCAAGATCAAAGCCACCAGGACTTATAAAAGACACCCCCCCCCCCCCACCACCACACGCACACATTTGTGAACTAACATAGATAGATTGCATCTACTTTATCAGGCTAAAAGTAAACAGAGCTGCATACTTTTCTTAGGCAGGGTAGTAGCATCTGATAGTTGCACATGACAGCTCATTGTTGGGTGTTGGTTTTTTTTAACACTTCCTTTCTTTCTCCACCTCCCTTCCCTCCCCATCCTAAGGGTGCTGAGGTCAGAGAAGGATGCTGCCCAACCAGTTTGGGAAGCGGCAGCGGCAGCAGTAAGCTTTGGCCTTTCAAAAGTACGTGTGGGCATCCACCAGAAGAGTTCTTCCACTCTGCTTGCAACAACATTTTTCCCCGGGACCAGGGGGTTCCAGGATATGAAGGAGATGTCTTCCTGGATTGTTCTGAGTTTGGAAGATGATCCTAATCTTTGACAAAGCAGTGATAAAAGCGGCTGCTTAGAACATTTCCTGGGCCAAAAATAACAACAACAACACCAACAACCAGAAGGTGGTATGGCTGTGAACGTGGAAGATGACGACGTGCCCCTTATTCTCACTTTGGATGACAGCCGAGGCCATGGCTCTGCGCCAGAAGAACCCCCCAGGGAAAGTAAGATCAGCTTCTCCCTTTGGTAGTACAGTTTATGTTTCTGTGCAGCGTTGTTTTTCTCATCGCAGATCTCTGTTCCTGCAAACAGGAAAAAGTGACGTTTGATGGCAGTGTGCCTTAGAACAACTTCATGCTTTACGGGGTGGCTATTGTGAGATGTTAGGTGGTGATGGCCACTAATCTGGATAGCTTTAAAAGGGGCTTGGACAGATTTATGAAGGAGAAGTCGATTTATGAAGGAGAAGTCGATCTTGATCCTCCTTGATCTAAGATTGCAAATGCCTTAGCAGACCAGGTGCTCAGGAGCAGCAGCAGCAGCAGAAGGCCATTGCTTTTACATCCTGCCTGTGAGCTCCCAAAGGCATTTGGTGGGCCATTGCGAGTAGTAGAGTGCTGGACTAGATGGACTCTGGTCTGATCCAGCAGGCTCTTTCTTATGTTCTTATTGTCTGTTGGTTCACATGGTCATAGTTGATTCCAGCTCTTGAAGTATATCTGAATGATAGGTTAATGTGCATGCATGCAGGCTTGTTGTTAGGTTTTTGAATATTTGTGTGCCTGCTAAAATGTGTGAAGCGTCATTTATGCTCCTGCTGATTGTGTATCTCATGCAGGATTTTGTACCCTACAAGGCGGTGGTTCGGATTTGGGGAGCCAAAATAGAATCCCAGAGTCCTCTGTTGTTGTTCTTTGATGCCCTTTAACTCTTCACAGGATGGAGTTTATACATCTGTTGGAAGCCATAGTGGTTTGCGTGCTGAAGAGGAGGAAGTTTTATATGCACACATAGTATTCCCATAATAAACCGGTCAGATCAGTGATAAGTGCTTCAGTTTAGATTTACACCTATTCCCTTGCTTGACTGCATGCTTCAGTGCTCTTTATTATTGTTGGTAGTGGAAAATGGCATCAAGTTGCATCTGACTTCTGACAAGCTCATAACATTTTCAAGGCAAGACACATTTAGAGGTGGTTTGCCATTGCCTTCCTCTGCATAGTGACCTTGCAGTTCCTTGGTTGGCCTCCCATTCAGATACCAACCAGGATCCCAAATCTAGTGATCCTGCTCAGTGTCCAAGTCTAATGAAATCAGCCTAGCCTGAACCATCCACATCAGAGCAGTAATACTGCTAAAGTGTGCTTAAACCAAAGTATGCCCCTCAAAATACCTGGGCCGTTTCCGCACGAATGTGGAAGCGGCCGGATTGGCGTACTCGACGCCCACCCGGCCGGCAGCTGGGACCGTCCCTGCGAGACGGTCCCAAACGCTGGGGAAGGCGAGCACCACTGAAGCCGTCGCCCTGCTCTCCGGCTCGTCCGGCCCGTGGCAGAGACGCAGGGGACGCGCCTCCCTGCCCCTCTGCCTGCGGTGCAGAGCGAAGTGATGTCCCCAGGCCCCGGCAGCAACGCCCGGCTGAAGAGCGCAAGTAAAGAAGCGAGGGTGGAGTGGGGAGAGGCGGCTGGGAGCCGGCATTTCCCCAGCAGAAGCTTCCCAGCTCTGCGAAAAGCCCGGCGTGGATGGAGTGCTTGAGATGAAGCGTGAGAGGCGCGCCAGCTGCGATGCAGCTCGCATGCCTGTGCAAATGGCTGGCCTGGGGGGCCGGTACGTTTTGCCGATCCCCATTCGCATATATTCAGCCCGATGCGGGCTTGGCCCTGGAGAATTAAGCTGATAAATTGTGCAACTAGTGCTCATGGCAGAGGGTATTCCAGAGTTATTTTTATGTTTGTGCTAGGCCAGGAGATCTGAGATTGATTTTGTTTTGTTTTTTAAATGTGCTTGTTGGGGATTGATATTTTGATAGGTGAAACAATGTTGGGGCTCGGGGCATTCAATCAGTTCCTCTCTGTGTTTTTCTCCTCAAAAGGTTAAGTCTTTATATTTATTTTGTTTATTTATTATTGGGTTTATTATACCGCCCTACCCCCAAAGGGCTCTGGGCAGTGAACAACATAAATCGCATATACAATAACCCTTAAATACATTAAAACAGTTTAAAACGCAGCGATCAGTAAAACAATGTCCGCAATAACCCTCATTAAAAACCTCCCAAAAGGGGGAAGGAAACGGGTCCCATAGATGGAGAGGGACCCAAAAGATAAAAAAGAAGAGGAGGAGGAGGGAGCAGGGGGCTCCTGTCAGCGACTGGACACTCCAAAAGCCCAGCAGAACAACTCCGTCTTACAGGCCCAGTATGCACATACTGGAGCACTCCAACTGATTCAGCAACACACTACTAATGTTCTAATGACTCTTATAGGTGGAACTTCCCCTGTAGTGTGTAACTTGGCTGGCTAGCTTGAGTAATCTGTTTAGTTTGGATCTTTCCATAAAGGCTTCAATTAAGGAACCAGATCCTGAGAATTTATTTGTGAATGTCTCCCTCATTGCCAAAAGAGAAAAACACCCCTTTGTGTCCTGCTTTATCAACATCTGGGTGAAAGTGTCTTCCTTGTACTTAGGGAGATGAAATGGCCTTGTTAACATTATCCTTTGGACTTGCCACTTTAACCTTTTATCCCTGATTAACCTGAGATCCCTGTGTTTTAAGGCAACAGCATCACATGTAAAGTATGTCAAATTTTCCCAATGGCCTTGAGCACGCAGTCAGAGTTAAAAACAGGATCCTTTTGATGGACCTGTGGACAGTCAGTGTGGGTTGTTTAGAAGGGTTGTTAATGGTGAGCCTATGGACGATGCCCGTGTGCTGGGCTCCATAAGCATCACACTCACTGTTTTAAAAGAACAACCGTCATCTTTTGTATAAGCATTTTGCTCCAGCACATGGTGATGCTGTTAAAGAGAGAGCTCTTGCATTTCTCAACTATACTGGTATAATGATTCTTTTCAGACAATGCACTATAAGTAGCTGTTCCGCGCAGCATAATGCTCTTGTTGCATGACATCCCATAGTAGCTACTCAGACCTTTAACATCTGCTCACCCTTGCAATAAAACTCACAGCATAGCCAGGAGAACTGGGGCATCTTCCTCTGTTACCTTTTTCCCCACACAGAAATGGATTTGTTGGAAACGAGTATTTTATATTGCGAGAAGACACTTTGCTGTGTGACAGTGCAGAGCTTCGGAACAATAGTGAGTTGATATTAGAGGATTATTTTATTAGACAGCATTTTAAATTGTATTGTTTGCAGAAGGGAGAAATTACTAGAGCTCATTGTAGTAATATGAGGGGCTGGAAGAAAAGAGTAGATTTTCTTGGAGATACAGAAGAGAAAGTTGACAGTGAATAATGAGAAAGGAAGAGAGGGTGGATAGCAAAAACTGTCTGTAAAGAGGCAACTTGGGAGATTGCTTTCAACCTTGGACCATGCTGACTCTCCTTTTGATTTCTTATATCTGCTGAAATGTCATCCTTTGGCCTTGCCATGGGGCTGTCCCAAGGATTAGTCATTCTGTTTATTTACGCTCAAAGACTAGCATGGATTAAAAGCACAATATAAAAGACCATCACAGTTTCATTAGTTCCAGTCACCCAATTAAAACAACATCTATCCCCTATATCAATCATGCCATCTTATCCAGAATCCTTTTTCATAACTTGCAAGCTGCTGTATCAAATGTAACGGTCACCTTATGCATTATATCAGCCTTTTTAAAATCAGGAAGCAAGAGGGCCAAATAGAATTGCCATATTCGCCCAGAGTGTTTCATAAGTAATGGCGATTTAAAGGCACCCCCAATCTGTGTGCAAAAGACACAGTTCATCAACACATGCTCAGCAGTCAGTGCTGCCATCCCTGCACCGGTACAGTTGCCTGGCAAAAGGGGTTTTCTTATATCTCCCATCTAATACAGCTGAGGGAAGAGCACTCAAGGATAAGTCTTTGTAGAGGCAGGTGAACGTACATCCCAACCCTGCTGCAAATCAGATCAGTATGGCACGGTAAAAAAGAATCAAGACTCAAAATAAAATAATCTGGCTGTGGAGTTCAGAGTTTTGAGGCTCCCAGCTGCTAGCAGACGTGCCTCAAATAAGTTTTATCAGCACAGAAACTGTCTAGACCTCCTGGGTCTCTGCTTCAAGGAATGAAAGCGGGGTGGGTGGGTGTCAGTAAGGAGTGGAAGAGATGTGTTCATTCTGGAGCAGTTCTGTAAGACCCTTCAACCCCCTTGCCAATTTTGCAGGCCAGATGTTGGGGGAACCAGTCCTTTTGTCTTCTGCAATAGTGGTTGCTGACAGGATTGAAGAGAACCTTCTACAGCCTTCTGAAACTAAACTGATGCATCAGTTACTTTTACATGGAGCCGAGCACAGTAGTGGCTGTGTGATTTTTCTGACCATTACAACAGACACACAGTTATAAGGGAGCGGGGTTTGAAAAAAAGAAACCCAAATCTGCACTTGTCTGATGCTGGACGCTTTTCTCTTTCCTTGCTGGTTTCACTTAAGCCATGGAAGTCAGGGAGGAAAGAGAGTCCATATAATGGGTTGTGGGGGCGCAGCGCGGCGGGAATGTGTGCGGGCGTGGTAGGATCGCTGGGCGCACGTGTGCCCCAGGCATAGTTCCCCCTTCTCTGGCCCTGGGTATAAGTAATTTATTTTTGTCTCGTCCCTTGAGAAACCTATGCATGCTTTCTAAGGGGCATCCTCAACAACTCAGCATGGGAAAAGTGTACGCATTTGACACACGCTGGCAAGGAGAAAGTGATAGTTTTATAACTGCAAGGCGTATAAATCCAACTAATATAGGGTTGGTAAAATTCAGTGTACATTGTACCAGTGTAAACTGTTTTTTTAAACTTTACGTAAAATTCTGCAGCATTTGTACAATTTAAAAAGTTTCCTACATCCACTGGCTTTGGGGTATAAAATGTTATATTCCAGAGCCTAGAAAAGTTATAAAGCACTATTATTTCAGAATAAAGGTGGTGTGTTCTTGGTTTCTTCTAGGTGCCTGTGATCGGGCAGGAGACGAAAAAGTATTTAATTGAGCACTTTCACTAGGATACATGAATGAAATTTCCTGGGTGAAGAGTCTGATTCTGGTGCTTTCAGAAGACTGTGTTTTTCTTTTCTCCAGCTGAAAGGGAAAACAGACAAGGCATTTCCTCTTTTCCGCTTTGCATTGAGGGGTAGGAGCTGTGTCTGTATGCACTGCCATTAAACTGTTTTGCTATGGGAACAGGTGGCCATGGGGCCATAAAAGATTTTTAAAGCACTAGGAGACATTCAAACGGCAGTTCTGAAATGCCAAAGTTTTTCAACTGCGTCTGGTTGCGTTTTGCTCGTTGGAGCTGACTCGGAACATTTGACGCACAACGCGGAGCAACTGTTGGAAACAAAACAGCGATTAGGTTTTCATGGCCTCCCAGGGAACAGATCCGTTTGGCAGGGTTTTACTACAATTTTTGTAGTTCTTGCAAACGTTTAGGGCATTTTAGATTTAAAAATGTGGAATATGGCCAGGCCTTTTTAGTCACAGATGAATGCAAACAAAAGGTGGGCCTGCTGGGAGCAGTCGTCTCCTCCTGTCTGATGGCTGCGAGAAACTCCTTTCCTCTAGATATCTCCAGCGAGGAATTCTTCCCGCTGCTGTCAGCCCCCCGCTTTGAAATCTCATTTTACCCATCCCCGTTCCATAAGCGGTACTGTATAAACTAAACAAAAACATCTGTGCAGTGGTTAGAGCCATTGCTGATTGCCTTTTTCCCTTCACTGCCTGAGGGGTTCCAAACTTAAACTCTTTTCTGAACAGAGCTTATGAGCCAGAACGCTGCATTTTTGTGCTTTTTAACAGGGGAATGTGGAATTTGTTTGGTTAGTCTTGGTACTTAGCGTTGTGCCCGGCTCTTTCTTCACGTTTATGCGCCTGATGAATGCGTCTGAAATGAACTGTCTTTCAGCCAGGGCGCAATCCAATATTCTGCGTGTAAAGGCTGCCGTCAAGTTGCAGCCAACTTACGGGGACCCTGTAGAGTTTTCAGGGCAAGAGACGTTCAAAGTGGTTTGCAATTGCCTGCCTCTAAGGCTCATTCCGCACATGCAGAATAATGCACTTTCAAACTGCTTTCAGTGCTCTTTGAAGCTATGCGGAATGGCAAAATCCACTTGCAAACAGTTGTGAAAGTGGTTTGAAAACGCATTATTTTGCATGTGCGGAAGGGGCCTAGGTCACAAACTGGGTATTCCTCAGAGGTATCCCCTCCAAATACTTTCCAGGGTCGACGCTGACAGCGCGGTACTGGCCCAAGGTCACCCAGCAAGGCTTCTCGGCAGAGTAAGGTTGCGAACCTGTGATTCCTGGATCCTAGTCTGATACATTAATCACTACACCACAGTGGCTTTCTGGTCCAATATTACTGGTACCTTTTGGAAGTTAGTAAAGTGTGTACACATTATTTGTGGAAGCGACACAAACACTTGTGTGTTTGATCTTTACCACAGGCCTCCTTTCCTCCCCCCTAAAAAAAATAGCACAGTGCTTTGTTGTACTCATTCATTCTAGAAAATAATTATATCTGCTCTCTTCTGTGGTGTGAGCTAAACATGGTTATTTTAGTTTCAGGCTCGTCCCAAGCACTTTTATGCATGTATCTTTCTTTGCCAAGCAAACCCAGTTTGTTGGAAGGAAATGACTTGGGTGGGGTTCAGTCGGCTGTGTTGTTTAAAATTTTTTAAAAAAAGCTTGAACTACAATTCTTGGAGGTGCAGGTGTTGCCCCTTTCTCTTCAAGGATTCCTTCACTACCATTGCACTGCAACAAAGAAGGTTAAATAGTTGAAATGAAAATTAACCTAGTATTGGTATAACTCCAGCTTGGCCCCCAACTAGCACTTGCACAAGAGATGAGACCACAGTCTGCTGCCTTCTCCCATGTAAGAGGCATCTCTTGTAAAGGAAACTATCTTTGTGAGGGAAGGTATGGATTTCTTGGGTAGAGAGCTGGCCATGCCTGACTGCTAGAACTGAACTGCTAGAACCAATATTTGCTGGATTAGGTCCAACAAATTGTTTTTGCTGGTTGCTAGATTACGGTATATCCCTGTCCCGTCCCCCCACTCACAAAGGGAAGAGTCCTGTGACTCATATTGGTAATCTGCAGTACAGCCGCCCGTGATAGGAGTTTGACCATGGAAGTTGATTTCAGAGGCTGGCTCAAAGTTGACTCAACTTTCCATCTTTCTGAGGCTGGTAAAATGAGCATCCTGCTCGCTGGGGGTAAAATGTAGACAGCCGGGGAAGGCCATGGCAAACCACCTGGTAAACATAGTCTGCCTCATAAACATTGTGGTGTCATGTCACTCCATGGGTCAGTAAGAGACCCGGTGCTTGCACCTTTACCTTTTACCACACACAAAAGTTTGCTATTTGAGAAGGAATGTGGCAGAATTTGAATGATACCAGAGATGGATAGAAATAATTGGTATTCCTGAAAGCTGTGCATGGGTAGCAATAATAGGATTCTGTCCCATGGGGAAGGGCAGTGACATATAATTAGCTTATTTTGGCTCAACTGTTGGATGTGAAATGTTTTTAATTAATCAAAACTGGGAGTCTGTGAAGTTACGAGGTGTCGTGCTGCGGGGCGGCTATACGTAGCTACTGCATGCGTTGGTTTCCCAAAGAGTAGATCCCCATTTAATAAAGCTATAAACTCAACGCGTGTGTCTGAATCATCGGGGAGTGTCTTTCCAGAAACGGGGTATAGAATATTAACTAGGCTGCTGCGCAGGAATTTAAATTAGGCTGCCAGTAAGAAAAGTAGATCTACACGGAGCAGTCTAACCCAGAAGCCCCGTTGAATACAGCAGGATTTAATTGAGTGTAATTATGCACAGGATTGGGCTGTAAGTTCAAAAATTCCTTAAATGAGGCTAACTAAGGATATAGTTTGGGGATGTAGCATTGCTATTAGGATTTGAAAATAATTAGCTTATAAATTTGATATTTTATAGCTCACCTTTCCCTCTCAAGGTAGTGTATTCAAGTTTGCTCCAAGCATAAAGTAGACAAAATAAATACACAGAACCATAAAGCCATCTAGCTCATCTATTGTTTAAAAAGCAGCCCGCTTCCATAGTCCACAATTAAGAATAACCCTTCATAAATTTTACAAGGTTTTCTAGAGGAAGAAAACATTCTCCATTCCGCACTGGCAGTTATTTCTGGACAATCTTGGAAATGCCCTAGAATAGGCTCCGGGAAGGCACAGGAGGGCTGAATCACTGAAGCTGGGGCATAGGCGTTGAAGTTGCATTTTTGGATGGAGAGGGCGAAAATATCTGCTGTACTTTTAAATAGTACGATATGTGGGTCTGTTTTATTTATGTCAAAAGCAGAGGTGGGGGAACAGCTGGTGTAGTGGTTGAGAGCAGATGGACTCTAATCTGGAAAACCAGGTTTGATTCCTCACTCCTCCACCTGAGTGGCAGAGACTTTTCTGGTGAACCAGATGTGTTTCCCCACTCCTACGTTCCTGCTGGGTGACCTTGGGCTAGTCACAGTTCTCTCTGAGCTCTCTCAGCCCCACCTACTTCACAAGGTGTCTGTTGTGG
The DNA here is from genome assembly GCF_021028975.2 of Sphaerodactylus townsendi. Taxonomy (NCBI): domain Eukaryota; kingdom Metazoa; phylum Chordata; class Lepidosauria; order Squamata; family Sphaerodactylidae; genus Sphaerodactylus; species Sphaerodactylus townsendi. The sequence continues at coordinate 40,057,470 of NC_059437.1, forward strand.
GAGGAAGGGAAAGGAGTTTGTAAGCCCCTTTGAGTCTCCTTACAGGAGGGAAAGGGAGGGGGGGTATGAATCCAAACTCTGCTTCTTTTTCTATCACACAGTGAGAAATATTGGTGAATATTCTGATCCTTCCCTTCCACTACATGCTTATTCCAGTAATGTGTTCCTCCAAGTATTTTCTCACTCAGCTTTGCTTGGATATTGGCAGAGCGTCCATCTGGGATGAACATGGTAGGACAGGGGCTGTAGGAAAACAGCAATGAGTGAGATAAAGATTCAGCACATATGCACCTAGCATAAACTAGTGTCCCTATAGTAAAGTCTTTTAAATAGGCTGGGTCTGTTTTTAAAGACATAGTTCTGCTGTTATCAGATGTGACTCAGACCTTGGATGTTCATATTCTATGCTCCAACCCATGGATCAAGTATTCAAGATGCAATCTCAGCTCCACCACCATTCTTGCTACTACATCCTTAAAACATGGTTGAAAGGCAGGGGCGTACCACCCAGGGGAACATATGGGGTCAAGTGTCCCTGGGCTGCAGCCATTTAGTCACGTGGGGGTGGAATATCGCCCCCCCCCATACCCCTCCTCCTTCCGTGATGACCTGGTGCAAAAAAGTTGTTTGGTCGTGGTGGGGGAGGGCATGTGGGGGGCACACAGATTTTGCACCGGGCTACATTTTCCCTAGAAGCGCCTCTGTTGAAAGGGCCAATGTTTCTAAGGAAACCTTGTTCCCTCATTCTGCTGATGGTCTGAAATGTTCCTTATTGGGTGCACTGAAGAAAGAATGCGGCAGTCTAGTAATCTGGACCTCATAGTTGACTTGCTTGGCTTGTACAAATGCACAGGTTGGCTTCTTCTTTCAAGCAGATATCTCACCATTGGAAATCATGACAGCTATTGGGGTGGGGGGCGTCTTAAGCAAGGGGATCTCCCAATCCCTGCGCAGTCTGTCACTTCAGTTCCCAGACGATTGCAGGCTGCTCTCTGGTTCAGCGACTAATGCAAGGCAAACAGGCCTTGCCCTGTAGAGGTGTGAGACAGAGACCTGCCACCCAAAACGACAGCTTTCAAGCGAGAGCAGGAAGCATGGCCTGTGTGTCACTCTAGTGCTTTTCTTAGCTCTTTGTCCAGAAAAGCATTTCCTAAACAAGGACTGTAAGCCTATCGTGTGATCTCTTTGAGAGCCCCACCCAAGCTTGACCTGTTTTATACCGGGTGGGGAGAGATCATAGCTGTCTAGTATATTCCATATGGCCGCATCAGGGAGGCAGACGTTAAATCTTCTTTGGGGGGAACTGTTTCTGCGTAGGTTTGAAAAATTCATGTTTACTTGGCTGCTTCCATTGTGGCAGCTGGTTATAACAAAGTGATGTCAGCCAGCTCTCTTTATTTGTAAATCCTGTCCTATCCCCGGACTTGTTTTTATAACTGTCACTGGAAGGATTATTGCAGAAATGGGGCAGGTGTAAACAAAAAGTTTAGTGTCTTGCCTTAATAAATCAAAACCACTTATTTATTAAAAGATCTATTAATAAAACAGGAAAGTTCAATAGAACGCATTGAGGCAGTTAGAAATCTTGGATAAAAGCTTCTCGGAAGGTCAGAGGCTTCTCCGGATTTCGTCCTGCGTGTGTCCCTTGCTTGATAATTTATGTTTCTTCTCCACTGATCGTTCATGTTCTCCCTTGTGTCTTGGGCTCCGCCAGATGGACAGGTTTTCATTGCGTGGCTCGGAGTCTAAATCGAGGGAATGGCGTCCATAATATTCCCTTGAATTCCAAAGCCCCTCAGCCAGCAGAATATCATAAGTTAGTAAACATTTGCTTTCTCCTCCTCTTTTTATAATGGCGTATGAAATCTGTTTCTATTTAGAGCCCGGCCAGAATGGCTTCCAGCGCTATCAATGAAAGGCAAAGCTGGCTTCCCTGAACTGTCATTCCAGAGGCCTTCTGTAAGCAAGACAGCTGGCTTGGATGGAGCTCTTGGGATAAGTCATGCTGGTGTGAAGGCGGCGTTGCCATCTGTGCAGCCGATCATCTGGCTTGTAGCTCCTCCCTGTGTTACTAAATAAGTGCTCTTCGGGAGGCTTTAGCTGTGTGTTGGTCAGGGACTGCTAACGCCTGCTTCCTTAAAACTGTGGTTGTCCTGAAAATAGAAATGGACTTTTGTTTCCACACGAGGAAAAGGGAAGACATCTGTCCTCCTTTGTGTGCAAAATACACATTGAAGTTTAAGCGTGACTGACCCATGATCACGCATTGAGGTTTATGACCTTGTGGGGATTTGAACCCAGACCCCCCTAGTCCTAATTCAACACTGTGCCACACTGGCTCATGTAGTTTATAAAGCACTTTTAGTACTAGCAGCGGTGTGAAAGCCTGTTCTCCAGAGTCTTGCCATTTTTATAGGTTGGTTTGCAATCAGTGATTCATTTAAATCCACTCTTTCAAGAGCCCGAGAGAGGAGGGACGGCATAGCAATTTAATGAAATAAATTTTAAAAATAAATTAGTCCAGGTAGCACTTGAGAGTATTTGTGGTTTTCATATACATTCACTCTGTAATCATTACAATGTTTAAAAAAGGATCAGTATTATCCTGATATTGCATGATGAGGCTGAGAGGGCATAGTTTGGAAAAAGCCTTTGATATAAGTTAGTGGCTGTGGTATATCCCACACAGTGATATCAGTGGAAAGGAGGCAGTGGTGGGATTCAGCAGGTTCGCACCACTTCGGCAGAACTGGTTGTTAAAATGGTGCTTTTAAACAACCAGTTGTTAAATTGTTTGAATCGCAACACCGGAACTGTTTGTTAAATTATTTGAATCCCACCAGTGGAAGGAGGTCTTGTAGGCCACTTTTCCCCGCTGCAGAACATCTGGGCTGAGCTTCCATTTCCATTCCTGTTTGCTAGAATTTAAGACTGGGCGTGGCCAGAGGACAAACCTTTTGTTATCGTACGAGCCAAAACCCCAAAGGGCTCTTAATTTATTGCTTGAGGTGCTGAATATCCTGAGCCACAACTGTGTGTTTTTCTGTTTTTTTAATTGTATTTTGTAAGATGATTTAAGGAGGGAAGGGGGTATGACATAGCCTAATGTTGTCAGATCTCAGAAGCTAAGTAGGGTCCTTATTTGAATGGAGGACTTGCACACAAAGTCTCTGCAGAAAAAGACAACTGCAGATTTCTCACTTGCCTTGAAAGCCCTTTCCTGGTGTCACCAAAGTCAGTTGTGACTTGACGGCACTTATATACGTATATAAGTTGCTTTGTATCTCTGCTTGGCAGAAAAGCAAGGCAAATGTGCCCAACTGCAAAGCAATTGTTAGAAAAGCTTTTGTAATCTTCTTTATGATTTAAGGAACAAATTATTGGTGGGTATATTGTTTTGGTGGAGTGGGGAGCTGTTAAAATAACTGTGGGCTATAAAAGGGTCTGTCTGTAAAGCTGCTCCCCCCCCCCCCCAATACAGTGATGATGGTGGTGGTATAGTACTTGCTTTCTAACTTGGGGCAGTATTGTTGTTGTTGCTGTTTGATTTTGTTTGATAGCACAGCAGCCAGTTCTTCAGCTGGTTATTGGCCTTTCATTACAATTTGAGCCTCACCCAAAGGCCTAGGAAGTTGTAATATATTGATGTGGTATTCGTGCAGATTCCAGCAGTGCTGCCTTTTGAATCTGACATTGAATCTGAATCTGCCTTTTGAAGCCCAACATGCAAATTGATTGAAAAACCTTGGTGGAACTCATGGCAAGAGTACAGCAGCACGTCAGTTGTTCTCTAAGGTCTAAAAAATGGTACTAAGGACTGCGGGTGCCTGCCAGTACAACAGTGTTAAGTGAATAGCTGCCATCACAGAGGTCAAGCAAGCATTCACCTTTGTACTTACTGGAAGAACTTGCATTTTCCAGGCAGGTTGGGACATCCTGACCCTATTTCTTTGACACACCCCCCCCCCCGCCCCGCCTCCTTTGCATTAAAAATGCATTGGTGCAGGGATCTGGTGCCAGGAACTTGCTGATCCTCGCACCTCCCAGAATATCCACATGTCCACACCCTGTGTGGCGTTCCGCTGACTGTATCCTATTTTACCATAGTCATGGTGGTTGATTCTGCAAACTACGCCCATTAAAGCACATCCTGGCGGTACCTAGAAGACATAATAATCAATAATTAATGAAGTGCCATCAAGTATCAACTCATGGTGACCTTGTGAAGTTCTACCTCATGGTGTTTCCAAGGCAAAAGATAAGCAGAGGGGGTTTGCCTTAGTATTCCTCACCAGTTTTCTTTGGTTGTGTCCAGTGGTGGGATTCAAATAATTTAACAACCGGTTCTGGTGGTGCGATTCAAATAATTTAACAACTGGTTGTTTACAAGCACCATTTTAACAACCGATTCTGCCGAAGTGGTGCGAACCAGCTGAATCCCACCACTGGTTGTGTCCATCCAAGTATTGACCGCGGCCTACTGCTTCTGAACTCCAGCAAGCTAGGGTTGACCTGTGCTATTTAGACTGCTAAGCTTATTGTATCTTGAAGACGTATCATGGCATAAGTTCATGAGCCTGAGCCCACTTTGTCAATGGCATGAAGCGTTGCATTCTGTTAGCAGAGAAATGTGTATGCAAAGTAACAGACAGCAGAAGGATGTGAGTTTATTTGAAAGTGAGTCCCAAAAGTCCAGTTTTCCAGGATATAGGTATGTGGCATTGTTTTGGAAAGTACAGAAGAAAATTAGATCCAGTGAAAAGAGTATCATAAATAAATATTATTAATTTGTTCAGAAAATGTACTGTGTTTCCCCGAAAATAAGACAAGGTCTTATATAATTTTTATTGCAAAAGATGCATTAAGGATTATTTTCAGGGTAGGTTTTATTTTTTGTGCCCCAGGAGGTAGGGGTGTTCCGGGGGTGGGTGGAGGTGTTCCGGAGGCATTCCAGGGTTGGGCAGACAGGGGCACTATAGGACGGGCGGGGGTGTGGCAGGGGTGCAGGGCGGGGGCTGTTATGGGGAATCTCTACCTAGGGCTTATTTTTGGAGTAGGGTTTATATTTCAAGCACCCTCCAAAAATACAGAAAAATCACGCTAGGGCTTAATTTTCAGGGTAGGGCTTATTTCAGGGAAACACGGTATATGCCACCTCTGCTGAGTTCTGCTGGAGGCGGTGTATAAGATGAAACACAAATTGTAAAATAGCCTAAAAATGTAATAAACTTAAGAGAGGTTTCTGAGGATTGCATTGTGTAAAATTTGGCAGCGGAGTAGGCAACTGTGAGAAATGTGAATTAAAATGCTCTTATTTATCTGGTTGCTAGTATGAATATCTTACGCTATTAGTTAATTGTGCACTTGCTCTGTACATTTATTCACATTTTTTCCAATAGGTCCCTGCTGCTATTTTTTAGAACTTCATTGATTTGTTACTGTCTATTTTTATGGTTCCTTTTGTTTATTGATTCTACTGTGAGTCACCTTGGGCATCTTTATTGGGAGGCGGTAAATTAATATTCTAAATGAAGATGAGGGTAGTGGGGGGAAACTATGCTGTCGGTTCACTGGGCATTTAAGCTTAGCTTCAGCCGACTATGAAGATAAATTGGTTTTTTTTCTCTCACTTCTTCTTTCCCTTTCATACAGATGGAGGCAGCTATGACTTGATCAGTGAAGTCCCCAGTCCAGCCGCTGGGGACTGCTACCCTCAACAGAGCTATGCGAGACACAACTGGGAAATGAATTACCAAGAGGCAGCAATCTACCTCCAGGTAAGCTCTCTCATTTAAGGGATAGAAGAGGAGGTAAGATTGTGTTGCTAACTGGGAGTTTATGTCACACAGATGTTCGTATTGCAGGCCACCTTTAGCAACAAGATATATTTTTGCTGTATTCCAGCAAGGGTCATGTTGTGTCTATCCTATATCCTTGAATATTATTCTTAACATATAACTATAAACTTAATATAAGGTGACCAGATGGTCACCTTGTGAACCCGGGACGGGGGTATGCGGCAGCTCTGCCGTTTCCCACCGAAACGGCAGCGCCCCAGAAGGCCATGCTCCTGTGGCCACGTGCACGTGCGCTCAGTCGCAGGAGCGCACTGCCTTCTGGGGCGCTGCCGTTTCCCACCCTGTGACAGGGCAGGAAACGGCAGCACCCCAGAAGGCCGTGCTCCTGCGGCCGCGCGCGCGGGAGGCTGCCGCACTGCCTTGCGCCCCAGAAGGCAGTGCGGCAGCCTCCCAAAAATCGGGACAATGGAAGGAACCCGAGGGATGCGGGACAAATTTTGCGAAGGCGGGACTGTCCTGCCAAAAGCGGGATGGCTGGTCAGCCTAACTTAATGTACACATTTAAAGTTCCAAATAACGCTGCTTGCTGGAGGTTGTTGCAGAGAAATAGGCCACAAATTCAGGTTTGTTTATTTGTTTAGAAAACTTATATGGAACCTCCCTGGAGAACCTGCTTGAGACAGCTTACAAAATAAAGGCAGCTTACCAAATATTGCCTCTTTAATCATGGGCCGGGGAGGGGTCTCATTCATTCTGTCTTTTGACCTGTAGTTTTCATGAGAGTATATTGGAGTGAGTTGTTGGGGCTACGCTAAACAGAGTGTTGCAGTTAATCAGAGGCGGAGCATTCACAGGGACATGTGGGGTCACATGTCCCTGAGTGCATGCCAGCTGGTCACGTGGAAGGGTGGAGAATCGCCCCCAAACCCCTCTCCTCGGCCCTGCCAAGGTGTGGCCCACGGCAGGCTCCCGTCGGCTAAGGTAAGTGGGGTGTGGCCCCCCCGGAGCAGGTGTTGCCCCAGGTGCCATTCACCCCCATGCCTCTGCAGTTAATGGACTTACGATAGTGTGATGTAGTGCTGTTAGACTAGGATCTGGAAGGTCACGGTTTGAATCCCAGCTCACACCATGGCAGCTTGCTGGGTGACCATGGGCCAGTCACACACTCTCAGTTTAACCCACTTCACAGGGTTGTGAGGATGAAATGGAGGAGAGGAGAATGACATGAGCTGCTTTGGGTTCATATTAGGGTGAAAGGAAGGATATACATAAAGTCAATAAATAAAAATAGTTTGTTTTAAAATGGCACTGAAGGTCTCCTCTCCTAAATTTATTTTATTGATTTATTTTAAAATGCTTTTTCTCCACCTGCCTCCCGCAAGCAAGCAGGACCCAAAGTAGCTTAAAATAAAAGTATTTCTGAACAAACGTTATGTTAAAGAGCATTAAAAATCTCACATAGTATGGATCAAGTGAGTCGTAGTTCTCCCTACTCTCCTCTCCAGACAAATGCATTTTCAGCGCCTCAAACTCAGAGGAAGAAGAAGAAGAGTTTTGGATTTATATCCCACCTTTCTCTCCTGTAGGGAGACTCAGGGTGGCTGACAAGCTCCTTTCCCTTCCTTTCCCCACAACAGACACCTTGTGAGGTAGGCGGGGCTGAGAGAGCTCTGAGAGAACTGTGACTAGCCCAAGGTCACCCAGCAGGAACGTAGGAGTGCGGAAACACATCTGGTTCACCAGATAAGCCCCTGCCACTCAGGTGGAGGAGTGGGGAATCAAACCCGGTTCTCCAGATTAGAATCCACCTGCTCTTAACCACTACACCACGCTGGCTCTCCAGGAGGGCTGGAGCTGAGCAGCTCCCGGCTGAAGCTCTCTTTTCCCCCTCAGGAGTCTGTTACCGGCTTGTGAAACAACAAAGTGAAGTTACTTCTCCATAATAAGGATAAAGGAAGTTACCAGGGCTGCCTTGTTATTCACATGCCTGTGTGGTTTTCTTTGTTAGGAAGGAGAAAACAATGACAAATTCTTCACGCACCCCAAGGATGCCAAAGCGCTTGCGGCCTACCTCTTTGTGCACAACCATCTCTTCTACCTAATGGAGCTGACTACAGCACTGCTGCTCCTGCTGCTGTCCCTCTGTGAGGCGCCCGCAGTGCCCATGCTTCGCCTCGGCATCTATGTACGTACTTGGGAAAAGAACGGAGGCGTCTCTAGGCCTGGGGGGATGTGGGCAGAAGGACCGAAGGTGTGGCTGTGTCATGGGATAGGTAGATTAATGGAGCTTAGAAGAATATTTTCCAAAATAGCTGAGGGTTAGCTCTCTTTTAGTGGAGGCTAAAACAGTTAGGACTAAAGACACTCAGGCAAGCCTTGTGTCCCGTTACCTGAACTGGCCGACAGTCATCAGTCCACTAAAAGAAAAAAAAATGTCCATTGTGAACATTTTCTCAGATGGGTTCTCAAGCATCATGCCTATTTCTGTTCTTTTTTTAAAAAAATTAAAGGCAAGGATTGGCAGTTTCAAAAACAGATAAGCATGGTCAAGCAGCTAAAGTCTGTCTGAGTTCAGGATCCAACTTTATCCTCTTTTTTAGGGAAGAGGTAAGCACCGCCCCCCCCCCCCCATCTTGATTCTGTTAGGTTCTCAGACAAGTCACTTTGTTCCACAGAGGAATCTCAAAACACGCAGGAGTTTAGACTCTGCTATTTACTACAAGGTCAGAAGGAGCCAGATACCTTGGCTTCCTCCCAATGCCAAAAAAGATGCTGTCAGCTATGAGATCTGAGTCCAGAAACCAATAACAAATCTTAGAGACCAATAGCAATTTTGGGGTATAAACTTTCAAGAGTCAAAACTCTCAGGATCTTTGGCTCTCAAAAACTTTGGTCTCTATGGTGCTTCTGGACTTGAATCTAGCTGTTTTCCTACAGACCAACATTAATACCCTCCGAAACTATCTGCTGTGAACATTTCAGGGTAGGCCTTTCAGCTACTGTATGTTTGTGATAGGGAGAAAAAAAGTGTCACCTATTATAACTGCTGTGGCTGGAAGATTGCTGAGTATTCTTGGGCTAACTACATGCCTGTTCAGATCTTTAAAATAGCACAAACTCTGGATTTGGAAATGATGGTTTCCTACTTCACTAGTCTGTTCATGTATCTCCATCCCCCTTAGAATGCTGGACCATTGGCTAAACTAGGGTTGCTATTGGTCTCCCCTGGCCACCAGCAGGGGATGGAGGGATAGGGTTGCTAGATGTAGGTTGGGAAGCTCCTAGAGAATTGGGGGTGCAGCTTTGGGAGGACAGGGATCTCAGTGATATACAATGCTATAGGTACAGTGCTATAGAGTCCACCCTCCAAAGCACCCAGTTTCTTTAGGAGAACTAGTCTCTGTAGTCTTAAAATGAGCCGTAATATGGAGATCCTCCAGTCACACCTGGAGGCTGGCATCCCTAGTCTGAATTTTTAATTTTTGTAATCTGAGTTGGTGAAACAACAACCAGTGTTCAAACCCCCTGCTTCTTCATTTCCAGATCCATGCAACCTTGGAGCTTCTTGCCTTGGCGATAGTAGTGTTTGAGCTGTCTATGAAAATGAGATGGTTGGGCTTCCACACCTATATTCGGCACAAAAGGACCATGGTCAAGGTGAACTGCTGGTAACCCTCTTGCCTACTTGATCTGGTCTGTTGCAGGAACCAAAGGAATAGATTCTATTTGTGCAGTCTAAGGCCCCTTCCGCACATGAAGAATAATGCACTTTCAGTCCACTTCCACAATTGTTTGTAAGTGGATTTTGCTATTCCGCACAGCAAATCCCAGCTGCAAAGTACATTGAAAGTTGCATTATTGGTGCCTTGAGCTTTGTGGGTGGTCTATTCTGAAAAATTTTCCATCGAGTAAAAGTGAATTCCATTACCTGTATGCATTGTGCAGTTTAAATTTATGCATTAATGTATACGTTGAATTTGTATTATGTATTCTCCTTCTTGTGAGAAAAGGGAAAGAACTTTGGAAGGCCCTGAAGCTCTGACCTCTGGAAATTCTGCACAGTCTTCCTCTTGCTCCACTTGGCCATTGGCTTCTACAGATGTGCAAACTTTGACTTCTAGCTCCAAGAGCATAAAGGCTAGAAATTTGATCTGTGTTATATAATTATAACCAGAGTGCTCAAGATGCTGAAAAGTGTCCACTGCCAATTTTTGCCTCACACACCAGTCCACTGCGTGTACCTTCCATTACCATGATGATAGTTAAACTCATTAGGTAATGTATTGTCGAAGGCTTTCACTAGGTAACTCATTAGGCAACTTTTTTTTTTTTGCAAGATGGCTTATTGCACGCATGCACGTGCGCGCGCGCGCTCACACACACACACACACACACACACACACACACACACAAGTTGTCTTAAAGCCAAGACTGTAATGCTGTTGTGCTGCCAGTCTGATGAAGGTGTTTTTTTGTGGGCAGACCCACAACATTGTGCCTTGGAAATGCCGACTGTCCTCTTCTGTGTCTTCTGTTCTTGGCAGACCTGTGTGCTGTTGCTGCAGTTCATCGAGGCCATAGTGGTGTTGGTGCGCCAGACTTCACATGTACGGATTACAAGAGCCTTGCGTTGCATCTTCCTAGTGGACTGTCGTTACTGCGGAGCTGTCCGAAGGTACTAGGCTGCCTGGCCTTTGGGCGCCATGCCGTAGGCACAGCATAACCTCTCATCTTCCGTCTTGGTTGCCTTTTCACAAAAGTAGTAGGAAGCAAATCCATTCCTCTTAATATTTAATGTATATTAAGGTAATTTGGGAAGCAAACTAGGCTGATTTCAAAAGTCTTATGTGTTTACAGCATGTCAGAAAAGGCAAAAGAAAGGACATTTTCATGGTCTAGGGCACAGGTGTCAAACTCGCGGCCCTCCAGATATCATGGACTACAGTTCCCATCATCCCCTGCCAGCATCATGCTGGCAGGGGATGATGGGGACTGTAGTCCATAACATCTGGAGGGCTGCGAGTTTGACACCTATGGTCTAGGGGAACAGAGCTTAAATGTGATACTGATGTATTCCTTATAAAAGAACAGATATGCAGATAAGCATGAAGTTGGAGATTTTAGACGCTATGAATAAAAGAGTCTGTTTAACCTAATTTCATTTCAGAGAACAGTGATCAAGTAAATGTTGATGTGTGGTTTGCATGCATAAGGCCCAAAACGTCAACAAAAAGATAGCTGGGACCAGGTCTTGGGAAGGGCTTAGAGAAAAAGACCAGCTACCAGAAAGAGCAGGGAAGACTAGGTTAGAACAGCTAGTAGAAGACATTCCTATTCTGAAAAAGATTGGAGTTGAGTTGGTTGAAGGTGGAACGTGAGTTTCCCCCTCCCTTTCTGCAGTAAGCTGAAATGCCCAATAAAATTCTTTTTCTGGGAGCCCCTTTGCCCCCCAGAACAGTATTGGGGGTATTTAGGGCTTCCACAGATGAAGGGAGGTGGGAAAATCATGCTTCATATGCAAAAATAGTTATACCCACAGAAATTTCTAGTCTGTATCTAAGCCCTCCTTTGCATACAGGAAGGTTCCAGAGTAGGTTCCTTGTATCTCTAGTTTAAGAGGATCCTAGCTAGCAGACGTTAAAAAAGTGTTTTGTTTGTGAACCTGCAGAGCTGCTGCCAGTGATATCTGCAGTACTTGGCCAGATGGGCCTGTAGTCTGGTTTGGTGATAAGAATAAGAATAAGAAGAGTTTGGATTTATACCCCTCCCTGTAAGGAGACTCAAGGTGGCTTACAAGCTCCTTTCCCTTTTTCTCCCACAACAGAAACCTTGTGAGGTAGGTGGGGTTGACAGAGTTTTGAAGAACTGTGACTAGCCCAAGGTCTCCCAGCATGAATGTAGGAGTGTGGAAACACATCTGGCTCACCAGATAAACCTCCGTCACTCTCTTGGAAGAGTGGGGAATCAAACTCGGTTCTCAAGATTGGAGTCCACCTGCTCTTAACCACTACACCACGTTGGCTCTCAAAAAAGCTTCACCTGATTATAAGGGACAAAGTGTCCCTATCCGATAACTAATAACAAACGTTTTCTTTCAGGAACCTACGGCAGATCTTCCAGTCTCTCCCTCCATTCATTGACATTCTTCTCCTCTTGCTTTTCTTCATGGTCATCTTTGCCATCCTTGGTATGTAACTTTGGGGCTAGTATTTTGGGTCTCATTTTGTTCAGCAGTTGTAAATTTTCATGAAGCATGATGCTGCGTGTGGGGAATAGCCTGGGTGGGCCAGAAGATCTGCCATCTCTCCAAAATACACATACGTTGAACCAAGTGACTGAGCTGAAGTGGGTGAAATGTTTTTGCTTGGGATGCTCAAAACATATCAAAGCTAAAAAGTAGATGCTTCTGCTCCTGAACTGTTTTTTTTTTTGGCCTCTCCTCCACATTTCTAGGATTCCCCTTTCCACTGCTTCCATGCATTCCATAAAAAAGCAGAGTGGGGGGGGGGGGGAATATCTGGGATAACCTCGCTTCGTAGAATCATAAAGTTGGAAGAGAACCCAAGGGCCATCAAGTCCAACCCCCTGCCATGCAGGAACACACAATCAAAACACTCTCAACATATGCTCATCCAGCCTCTGTTTAAAAACCTCCAAGAAGGAGACTCCACAACTCCCTGAGGCAGTGGATTCCACTGTCGAACAGCCCTGACAGTCAGAAAGTTCTTCCTAATGTTTAGGTGGAATCTCTTTTTCTACACCTTGAATCCATTACTCCGTGTCCTAGTCTCTGAGGCAGCAGAAAACAAGCTTGCTCCCTAAGGAGCAGCAGTGGCATAAGAGCAGGTGTACTCTAATCTTGGGGGATCAGGGTTTGATTCCCTGCTCTGCCGCTTGAGCTGTGGAGGCTTATCTGGGGAATTCACATTAGCCTGTGCACTCTAACACACACTAGCTAGGTGACCTGGGGCTGGTCACAGTTCTTTGGAGCTCTCTAAGCCCCACCCACCTCACAGGGTATTTGTTGTGAGGGGGGAAGGGAAAGGAGTTTTAAGGCCCTTTGAGTCTCCTTACAGGAGAGAAAGGTGGGATATAAATCCAATTCTTCTTCTTCTTGTCGACATGGCATCCCTTAAAATATTTAAACATAGCTGTCATGTTCTCCCTCAATATTTGCTTCTCCGGACTAAACATCCCCAGCTCCCTAAACCTCTCTTCGTAGGGCATGGATTCCAGACCTTTTACCATTTTGGTTGCCCTCCTCTGGAACTGTTCCAGCTTGCCAATATCCTTCTTAAATTGTGGTGCTTCTTCTGTCTTCTTTATATTCTTTGCAGGAAGTATGTATATGTGCGGAAGGCTGAAAAAATTCTGACCCCAAATAGAATGGAATTGGGTTACGTTTGTGGGTTTCTTTAGTTACCCATCAGAGAAAGGTATTCACTTATGAACCGCCTCTGCACAAACAGAGATAGGCATTTGCCAGGATTAAAACAGGTTTGAACTGATTCCGGGGTTGAAGATGGGATGTGTCTGCATAAGCCAAAAATTACTTGGCTTCTTGTCCAGCCAGATCTAATGTGGAGGAGACTCTACAGCTACAGTTCCTCATTGCTTCTTCCAGACATTGTATCAAATTAAACTGAGTGGTTTGCCTTCTGGAAAGGAGACCTTTTAATCATTTTGTTGCTCAAAATTTGTTTTCCCTTTTCTTCTTTCCTGCCCCATCTCTCTAGGTTTTTATTTGTTCTCTCCAAACAAATCGGATCCTGTAAGTAAATCCTAAATTATTGAATATCTACTATTAGAAAGTCTTTTAAAAAACAGAACTGTGGATGACTTTAAGGCAGCATCTTCCTCTGGCTCTTGGCCACTATCCTCCTCTTCTCCTCTTCTCCTTTTCCTTCTCCTTCTCTTCTCCTTCTCTCCTCCTCCTCCTCCTCCTCCTCTTCTCTTTCTCCTCTTCTCCTCCTTCTCCTCTTCTCCTCTTCTCCTTCTCTTCTCCTTCTCCTTCTCCTTCTTCTTCTGGCTAGGTAGTAGTAGCAGCAGCTGCAGTTTTTTCTGCAGGAAGCACTTCTGATTAGGAGAGGGATATCGTATCCTGGTTGCTGATTCTGTTCTTGTGAAGGGAATTTCCCTGTAGTTTGATGCAGAAGCCAAACCCAGCAGGTGGGCATGAATGCCAATGCAGTGCCTTTAGAGTTCCCGATTATAAGACTAGCAAACAGTTAGCTGCAAAGGCAGTGGCTAATGTGACATTGTGTTGCTGCAGTTCACAGTGTGCGACCGCTGGCAACAGCTTTGTTGTCTCATGGGTGCTTTTGCCTTGCAGTATTTCAACACCTTGGAGAACAGCCTTGTGAATCTCTTTGTCCTTCTGACTACTGCAAAGTAAGTTCCTTTGTTTGAGAAAAGTTTCCAAGAACTGCTGGGGAAAGGGGGATGCTAAAAGTGGATCTGATGCATCAAAAGCAAACCCCGTTCTACTTTTCTACCCTAAGCAGTTAGTGAAAACGTGTGGCTATGGTGACTGATGCTAATGGGCCCCTCTCTCTTTTTGAGCGCAGTTTCCCCGACGTGATGATGCCATCGTATTCCCGAAATCCTTGGTCCTGCGTCTTCTTTATCGTGTACCTTTCCATTGAGCTGTACTTCATTATGAATTTGGTAAGTCACCAGGCTGCCGCTTCAAATCTCCCTGGTGTGCTGGATCAGACCAATGATGCGTCTAGTCCACAATCTGGTTTTCCAAAAAGGGCCAGTCGGGTGCACCAGGGAGACTCATGGACGTGACCTGCAGATTGCAACAATTCTGCTGACGGCTGTCTAGAATTTCGACATTGAGTGGCATTCTGCCTCTGAGTTAGGAGCTTCCGATAGATCTGCTTTTCCACACGGCCCCATTTGCGGATACTTAAATCCACAAATCAGGACCATGGAGAGAGAAAGGACAAGGGGGGAGGTCAACCCAGGTTTGCAGGAAAAAAAAATCTGAAAATGGAAGTGTGGGGATTAAATCCCACCAGAATAGAGGAATAACCATCAGTGGAGGGGAGGAAAAGCTTGCATGCCTTGAAGCACTTCCCCACTGCCTCTCATGAAGGGTGGAGGCAGGGTGGAGAAGCCCAAATAGCCCTCCAGGTAACAGCACCTTTTTAACAGTGGTTCTCAACCTGTGGGTTGGGACCCCTTTGGGGGTCGAACGACCCTTTCACGGAGTCACCTAAGACTCTCTGCATCAGTGTTCTCCACCTGTAAAATGGATAAATGTTAGGGTTGGGGGTCACCACCATATGAGGAACTGTATTGAAGGGTCGCGGCATTAGGAAGGTTGAGAACCACTTTTTAACACCTACGCAGTAGCCCATTTTGTATTGTTTATGGCAAAGTTCTGTTCCTGGGATTTAGCAGAGGCATCCCAAAATAGTAAAAATTGTACACTGTTTGCAATATCAGGAACCTATGCATCACAAATACCTGCGCCACATATCCCGTGACATTAGTTATTCTTTAGGCTCTTGGTTTCTGCACCTCTGTAGCAATGTTACCTGAAAAATAAACATTTAAAAATTAGCGACAGACTTATCACAATTTGTTCTCATGCATGAATAAGATTTGTGGAAGGGCTGCATTTGGAATTTTCTCTCGCTGAGTGCGCCTCTCCCGGATATCATTATCAACGGGGCAGGTGATAGAATGCCTCCGCAAAGGATGTTGTTATTGCACCTACTGGTGTTCCATTATTCATGATTGACTAGGCCATGTAAGTATTGAGATCTCTCTGTCTCCTGTGCAAGTTTATGCATGGGATGGAGAAACTTGGGCAGTAATCACAGTGACATTAGACATAGACGGGCTTTGCAAACAGATCTCAGGTATGGAAATCCAAACAGAGAGGCGAGGCTGTCTAGTTGGAAATGATTCTTTCAGTCTTCTACCTCTCTCCCAAGCCTGCTGCCTTGGAATAAAAGTATGTATGACTTTCTTCAGAATAGGCCTGGCTTCAGAGCGTGCCCCCTGTGATTCTGTTCTTTTGCCCTACGCTTGCAGCATCTCTTACGTTGCTCAACTTATCAACGCTGCTACATGTCAAAAATATTTCTTCCCTTGCTCTGCATCTTGATGCTGTGTACAGCTGAAAGTTGCCGGGAGCAGAGACAAGACCCAGACACCACTCCTTTTCTCACTGCTTTAGCTGCTGGCCGTCGTATTTGACACCTTCAACGATATTGAAAAGATGAAGTTCAAGTCACTGCTGCTTCACAAGCGCACAGCCATACAACATGCCTATCAGTTGCTTGTCAGTAAACAGGTACGAGCCTTGGAGAGTATTTGCGTGCACACGTGCGGATTTTAGCCAGGCCTTGTCCCTGGTAACAGGTTATTGATGTTCTGGTGAAATGCTGCAATTCTCATAATCTTCGGGTATTCCAAGAAACTGGCACTCAAAGTGCATGCAGGATCTTTATATGTACTCAAAGTGCATGCAGGATCTTGGTATGAACAAAGCTTCTTTCACTATTTGGAATTGTTGCTGTGTATACCTGAAGCTCCTGTTCATCCAGAGTTCTGTTTGTACATCATACTTCAGTTCCATAATACTGAGTATCCAAATGTGTAAAGGATTGCTGAACAGTGTTGAGCATGGTTAAGTGTATAGATAACAGTACACAAAACTGTATCAGATGCAGAGGCACACCGGGAAAAAATGGTGCCTGGGGCAACACCTGTTCAAGCGCCCCACTTATGGCAGTCAGCGAGTCTCCTTCGGGTTCCTTCAGCCGGTGGAGAAGGGCAGTGGCGGGGCTGGGCCTGGCGGGGCCAGACTGAGGGGCACCTGGCAGCCCCTCAGCAGGCTCCCGGCCCAATCAGGCTGCTCCTTCAACCAGTGGAGGAGAAAGTTGGCGGTCCCAACTGGCGGCGGGGGGAGTGTTAGCGGGGGTGCCTCTCCATGGAAGGGGTGCGGGTGGGGTGATTTTGCCTCCCCCCACGTGATCTAATGGGTGGTGCTTAATCTTTGATAGGAAAGCGCGTATCAACCTTGGATCTGATGCTGCTGGACGTCTCTCTCAGAGGCAGCTGACTTTACCGAGGAGGGGCTTGCTTGTATCAGTCAGCTTCTCAGCATTTCATTTCTCAGCATTTCATTTATTAAAGTGTTCAACAGCGGGTTTCTTGGTGTGGGATTAGTAATGCAGATACCATTTTAGCTCGTTGAGTGACTGAAGAACTCTACTGCTTTCTCTCCTTCTGTCAGATAATTTGTATTGATGCAGTAATCTAGAATATTTGTTTCTCTAGCTTTCTTAGCAGTGGAGATTTCTATTCAGGTCTGAGCATGATGGATCACTGCCAATTACCCATAAGTTTTTTTCCCTGCGTTACAGATGTAATGAAGGTTGACATATTTCCATGATAGCCTTTATGGTTTCTCTCCCTCACATTTCATCTTAGGAAAATCCTTGATTTTTTTTTTCTAGAGACCTTCAGGAATCTCCTTCAAGCAGTTTGATGGGCTGATGCGATTTTATAAACCTCGGATGAGCTCCAGAGATCGTTACCTTACTTTCAAAGCACTGAGTCAAAGCAATACTTCCTTAGTCAGGTGAGAAATTAATCTCGTTTTCCCCTGGGATAGAGGTTGGAAAGGTGGAATGCGGTATTCCAGACAAAAGAAAGGTGGAATGTGGTATTCCAGAACAAGTGGTATCCCAGACAAAAGAATTCAGAAGCACCAAAAGGTAGAATTCTGAAACAAGGAAAGCTATGTTTTGCAAATTTACCAGTGGAATAATGTATCAATCGTTTCAGGAAGAGAGGTCAGACTTGCTCTCCGGTGTACAGTCTGAAAAAGAAGGCTGTTAAGCAGTGGTGGGATTCAGGCGGTTTGCACCACTTTGGCAGAACCGGTTGTTAAAATGGTGCTTGTAAACAAACAGTTGTTAAATTATTTAAATCCCACCACTGGAACAGATTGTTAAGTTATCTGAATCCCACCACTGCTCCTTAAGGGAAGGGTAATGGGAAAGGGTAGAAGGAGACAAGAGAAATCTACCCCTTGATGGGGTTGTAAGAGTTCTGGCAGCTCTCAGGCCCCTTCCGCACATGCAGAATAATGTGTTTTCAGTCCACTTTCACAATTGTCTTCATGTGGATTTGGCTATTTTGCACAGCTGCAAAGTGCATTGAAAGTGCATTATTCTGCATGTGCGGAAGGGGCCTCGGAATTTGTGGACTTGGTGCAATATGTATGTAAATGTAACTTCACGCAAGCGATATGTTTATTGCAAACCCCATCTCTGATAGAACTCAACTCTTCTTTTGCAGTCTGAAGGACATGTACAATTTCTATGAAGTTGTTGGTTTAAAATGGAAGGTAAGGATTTTTAATCTCTTCGGAAAGGTTGTATGGGGCAAGGAGCAGATTAGAATGGGGAGGAGAAGGGCAAGTGAGATTCTCACAAATGAATGGATGCACAGGGGAGAAACGAGAACTCCTGATAGGGAGATCTTGTTCTCTTTTGCTAATCTGTGCGAGTAGCTTCATCCGGAACGCTGATCTGTGGTCTGTTTCCAGGCGAAAAGGAACCGGGAGCACTGGTTTGATGACCTTCCGCGAACAGCATTCCTCATTTTTAAAGGTAATGCTTTTGAGCTGATGTAATTGAAGACTCTTATTTTTATGCTTGAACACTTGTCTTCCCTCACTGCACAATTATGGATGTACAAAGCAGTGGAAATAGTTTATTTATGTGGGCGGCTAGGTGCAGAACAACCTTGTTTGAAACACAGGCTGTTCTGATGAATTTAAAAAGAAGTAAACTCGTTGATGCTTCTGGTAGGCACCCATCGATTTACTTACAGCGGAAGGAAAGGTCGGTGAAGCAAATAGTGTAGAAAGCATCGCTGCAAACAGTTGGGCATTGCCAAAGTTCTCTTAGAGCAGTTTTCCATGGGCTATTTCTCAGCCTCCTGGAGCAACTTGATCTTTCAATGGCCAAAGTACAGTGTAGTGTGCGTGGGGGAAATGTAGACTGTGGCTAGAATAGAGTAGAGAGCCTGTAACTGTAGTGTCCTGTCCTTTGGGTGCATTTTGTATTTTTTGATCATGCTTGTATCCTCTGTGAATCATGACAAATGATGTATATAGAACTGTAGCTTTTACCCCTTTGTGGACGTGTGTTTGGAGCAACTGCTTCTATGTGTGTGTGCAAGTGTAACGGTGCAGGTGGTTTTTGTGGAGGTTTTTCTCTTGGTGGCGCTGTTACTCCAGACGTGGCCAAAGGAACTTGCTGCTGATTAGACAGGTGAAAGGGCACAGATCCTCCCTCACCTTGTGCATCAGTTGCAAAGCAGTGTTGTGAGTCTGTCCAAGTTAGTCTGTAAAGTTTCACAGTCTCATTTGCAGGCATCACATCCTGCCTTGCCATTGCTTATAACCCCAAAGGCATAGGCCCTTTCCGCATGGAAACAATGCCTATGCTGCCCCCCGGGACCGTTTGCATGTCCCCGAACGCCTTCCCTTCTTCTCCTGGCTGCCAGCGCGTCGCAGAGGCCAGGGGACATCCCCCCCTCCCCCGGCCTGAGCAACGGCTCTGGAGTCGCAGGTCAGGGGTGTGTGTGTCCTGGCCTCTCCAATGCGCCGGAAGTCAGGAGAAGAAGGTAAGGCGTGCGGGGGAGGGGGAATGGTGGCTTCCACCCGCTGCCGTTCGCATGGCAGCAGGTGGAAGACACCACTGTTGAAAAACCAGCAGTGGCGTCTTCGCGCCGCTTGAGCATTCCCAGCATGGCACTGCTACGCTGCAGCAGCGCCTGCTGTGTGAACGCCACCCCAGGGACGGCGTTTTTAGCATCCCTGGGGCGCTGTTATCTGCCCTTGTGGAAACAGCCTTAAACTCTCTGTTTAGGTAAGCTCTCAACCTTTGAGCCTTGCATTTAATGTATATGTTTCTGTTTCTCTCTTTACTGTGTATTGAAAAAAATCATCTACTCATAAGACAAAATAATTGCATTAAAATAATCAGAGCAGTAACAGCACAAATCCATCCAGTTGACTAAAAAAGCCATTGTTTAAAAAAAATCAATAAGTCACCAGATTACCAAACATATTGAAAACGGTTCATTAAAAAACTTGCAATGTGCAACCAGTTAAAAGCCTGGTGGAAAATTTTTGCTGTCTCAATAAGGATAGGAGCGATAAATCTACTTGAGTTTCCAGATAGAGAGAATTCCATATGGGAGGGCCACTTGTCAACAGCACCCTGCTCCTACCATCCGACTGATGATACTATCCAGAACAGGATTTTCATAGTAGATCTTAACAAGTGGGAGGCTTATGTATAGGATCGGGTGCTTCCTTGGATATTGTTTCCCTGGACCTTAGTTTGATCAGTGAAAGCCAATATCTTGACAGGAGCTTGGAAACAAATAGATAACCCATGAGATTGTTGAGAACTGGTTAAAGCTTCAGCCAATTAGATTTGGCAACATTGCAGACTTCAGAAGATACCCTTCTTGCTTACAGAACAGGAAGACTCAAGTTCTAATTTCAAGGGGTAGCGGTGTTGGTCTGTAGTAGTTAGATTTGAGTCTAATCGCACAAGATTTTAAGTAGAACTGTTAGATTTGAGTCCAGTAGCACGAGATTTTCAGGGTGTAAGCTTTCAAGAGTCAAAGTTCTAGTGCATAGTGGAAAAAGAAAGGATCTAGAATTATTTTTTAAAATGTCCTCCTATTAATGTGCATATTTCTCCTTTCAACAGGCATTAACATACTGGTGAATTCCAGAACCTTCCAGTACACCATGTGTAAGTTGCCTGATCTAAATTTCCAGTACCTGAGTCTACTTCGCTGGCAAGGGTCACAGATTTGTTGCTTAATGCTTAAAGCAATATCATCCGAGATAATTTAAGGTCCAGATCTTGCGGTCACTTGAGGGACCTGCCAAAGGTTGTGCTTTTATTCTTAAAACACAGCAACTGTAGTAAATGGAAGTAGGCCAGTTTGAGACAGAGCTCTCATGCGTGAAAAAATGCCAGTGCCACACGTCCAAGTGGGTGGCCTGTTATACTAAAGATGAAATCTAGTCCTCTCCCATTCTGAGCAAAGGTGAACATTGCTCATCCCCTGAATGCCCCTTCTGTTCAGGTAGTGTGTGTGTTCAATATTTTTTCCCATGTCAACAATTCTTTAACTAATTCAGGTTGATGCCAGAGCAATGGGGAAAGGTCTTCAAATACCTCTGTGTTTATAACTCAATAGCAACTTTACTTTCCGGATTACCATTCAGAAGTAATAGGAGTGAAATATACTCGGATGGAAAGGAAAAATAGAGTAAGAAAGTCGAACCAAGTATGCTGGGAATCAGCTGATCAAGCAGGGAATCAACCATTTTTTTGGCTCTCATGGGAGAAGAATCTGCTCATGGGGGGAAGAATTGGCCATATAACAGCATATCCAGTTCAATGCATGTGAATTAACCCCTTGATGACTCAGTTGTTGTGCCTGTGCTTGAAAGGCAAATTGCTTCCCCCCCCCCCCCCCCCCGTCTGTTTTGTAGATACTCTGGTTGCAGTGAACGGCCTTTGGATCTTAGTGGAGACCTTCATGCTGCGAGGTACAGCACATTCTGCTCCCTTCTGGTTCCCTATTACCAGGTCCTATTGCCCTTTTAAGGGGACATTCTCTCTGTTTTTCCAGATGGAATCTTTAATCGAGATGTCCCATGGAGTTATATTGTCTTCCTTACAAGTAAGTCTTTAGCTCCCAGATGCAGTGCCTGTTTTTTTAACAACACTGGAATATCTGAACCATCTCAACAAACATCTAGTTGTCATGCGCCTTGTGTCATGTTGAAGCCATTTGTTTCTAGCGGCAGGTATTTGCATGCGCAAAGCATGCACAGTTTGCTTCTTCTGCAACAGGAAACCATCCACAGATGTGCCATCTCAATTCATATGGAGAGCTTTTCCTGTTAAATCCTTCATCAAAAATAAGAGCCATGTAACACCATAACCAAAATATCACAAAGTGTGCAAATTTAGAAAACTCTTGATCAGGCTAGTTGTTTTACGGGAGGGGTGTGTTTCTGGCTCTGATCTCAAGGCAGATTTGAATACATGGAATGGTGTCGCTGGTAGCAGGTTACACTTCTGGTTTCCTAGGAAGAGCAAAAATATAAAATCCAGTTTTAACAATATTAAGTGCAGCCATTGATCAAATGCCTCTCTCTAACATCAGATGGAACCACAGGGATGGAATCTTCTAACTTAGTTTGACAACGAAGTGGATGAGGATAGGATGTAATATGTCTGCTTTTTCTACAAAAAAGCTTGCTGGAACTCTTGGATTAATAATTTATTCCGTAAATTTATTAATTAACATCTCCAGAAGCCCGGGATGGAACAGTTGCCAGTTTAAATGAAGTTGCTTCTGACTGGGAAAGCTTTTTCCTTCAACCAGGTCACAACATTTGCGAGAGCCAGCATGGTGTAGTGGTTAAGAGCAGCTGCACTCTAATCTGGAGAACCCAGTTTGATTCCCCGCTCTGCCACTTGAGCTAAGGAGGCTTATCTGGTGAACCAGATTAGCTTGTGCACTCCAGCACAGGCCAGCTGAGTGATTTTGTGCGAGTCACAGTTCTTTGGAGCTCTCACAGGGTGTTTGTTGTGAGGGGGAGGGAAAGGAGATTGTAAGCCCCTTTGAGTCTCCTTACAGGAGAGAAAGGGGGGATATAAATCCAAACTCTTCTATCTTCTTTGCACCCTTTCCTGCAAATGGGTGTGGTTTATTGTCCTGAGTAGTGTTGCTACATGATGCCAAATGTCCCTCCTGCAAATCACATCTAATCAGCAGGCTGTAACGTTTTTGTGATGTCATGCTCTCTTTGTGCCAACAGTTTATGGGGTAGAGGTGCTGCTGAAGATCACTGGATTGGGGCCTATAGAGTACCTGTCCTCGGGTTGGAATTTGTAAGTGCTGCGAATGGGACCCATGTCATGCTTTCAAGGGGCCTTGGCTCATGCATTCCCGGCTGAGGGATATCTGTTTTGCTGTCTTTCAGCTTTGATTTTTCAGTCACCCTCTTTGCCTTCTTGGGTCTCCTGGCCCTGGCATTTGACATGAAGCCATTCTACTTCATCGTAGTTCTGCGGCCGTTACAGTTGCTAAGGTGAGTGGGAGAAGAATAGGGCTTGATTCCTGGACCGTCATGGGTGAAGAGGCACTAGGCTGTCTGTCTGACTGGCTGACTGGCTGACTGGCTGACTGGCTATCTATTTATATGTATTTTTAGCCCATCCTATACTCGAAGGTTTCAGGGCGGGTGACAACATAAGATAAAAGTAATAAAATATTGATAAATCTAAAAACAATTACAATATATCGCAATAAAACTTATTTAAAATCCATAAAACTGATTAAAAGCTATCAGAATTAATAAAATTAAAATTCATAAAAATGCTCTGTGGCGTCACAACAGGATGGGGTGCTTCTGTGGTGCTGATTAGGAGCAGGCCCTAACTCAGGAGTAGACCACATGTGGAGAGGGTTCATTATCTAGCATCTTCATTTATGAAGGATCTCTAGAGGTGGATCTGCATCCTTGCTTCAAACCTTGGGGGACCTGTAATACTTTCTCTGGTGTGGCCTTTTTCAAAACTCACCCCTGATGAGAATGCTATATATAGTTTCTGTCCTGCCCCATCCTAAGGTATGCAAAGATAAATCTGCTCTTATTCCAAGCTTTCAAGCTTGGTACCTACTTATCAATTATAATGGGATGCTGCAGCCACCCGTGTCCTGATGTGGCCCACATCGTGACTCTATTGGGCTGCCTCAGATTAATAATGCATTGAAAAATCACAATCCTCTGTGTTCACCAGGAAGCAAACAGCATCACCAGATGTAGCACAGCTCATTCTTTCCCTACTTCCCTTTGTTGCAGGCTGTTCAAGCTAAAGAAGCGCTACAGGAATGTCCTGGATACCATGTTTGAGCTGCTTCCTAGGATGGCCAGGTACTGCAGAGAAAGGGTTTGATGGGCGATGGAGAGGCGCAAGGCACAAACTACATTATCCTTCATTTCTCAGTTTCAATGGCCTCCATCACTTTTCATTGGCCATCACTCCATCCGTCAGTTTCATTGGCCTCCATCACTTTCGATTTTTCCTAGAAGCTTCTTTTAGGCTCATTCCGCACATGCAGAATAATGCACTTTCAAACTGCTTTCAGTGCTCTTTGAAGCTGTGCAGAATGGCAAAATCCACTTGCAAACAGTTGTGAAAGTGGTTTGAAAACGCATTATTTTGCGTGTGCAGAAAGGGCCTTAGAAAAGGACCCCGATCAGTTGTGATCAATCTTCTGCTGGAGTCTCAGTGCGGCATTTGGTCTGCAATTGCGGCCGCTGTTCTGGAAATGGGGTGCCTTTGAGGAGATTCTAGATCTAACCAATGAACCGACAAAGCCTTTCTTGCATAGGGCAACCAGCTAACATCTTCTCTTAAGTGTTTGTGTTGACTTTATTTATTCATTTTTAGAGAAGAAGAGTTTGGATTTATATCCCCCCCTTTTTCTCCTGTAAGGAGACTCAAAGGGGCTTACAATCTCCTTTCCCTTCCCCACAACAAACACCCTGTGAGATAGGTGGAACTGAGAGAGCTCCGAAAAACTGTGACTAGCCCAGCTGGCATGTGTTGGAGTGCACAAGCTAATCTCATTCACCAGATAAGCCTCCTCAGCTCAAGTGGCAGAGCGGGGAATCAAACTCCATCTATGATGCTAACAGTTTTGGTCATGCTAATGCTTGATTTTCTTTTCTCCAGCCTAGGCTTAACCTTGCTTATCTTCTATTACTGTTTCGCCATCATTGGAATGGAATTCTTCTCAGGAAAACTTTACCCAAATTGTTGCAAGTGAGTATCCAGCATTTGTGTGTCTTTTGGAAAGAACACACAATATCCTGAGGTGAAGCCCAGATTGTGAGTGATGGAATCTGGCACAGAGCCTGGAAAATGGGGAAATGTTGCCTTTTTCTTGGGGGTGGGGATGGGGAGAGATGATATTCCTGATTGTGCCCAGTGCCTGTTAGAAGGTTCACCTGGAGAATGCCTGTAATAGGTTTGTAGATTTGAGTCAGTGGTGTGATGCTCTCCTATTAAACTTTCTAGCTCCTCTGTCACCTGAAAGGTTTTTAGTTCTCTCTCATTTCCTGACACATACCGAAGATCTCTGAAAATCTAAATAGTCTCATGCAAAACTGCAAATAAAAAATGCCTCCTTTATCCCAATTCCAGAATTTACAGTATTTTTGGGAGAAACAGCTTCCAACTCTGATTATGCCCCACACTTTTAGTCTGTATTGCTATGTTACAATTTTCTTTGCTAACAAACCACATGAGCATCCTTTTGATCGAAAGGCACTCAAACTATATGAGTAGTAATAAAAAGGCAGAATTTAATTTCCTGCCACTTCATAGAAGCAGATGCTGTGGGCAGGTACATATGTGGCCACTTGATGGGCAATTGGAGCAGAAGGGGATTCAATAGATGATCCTCGCTGGTAGCCACAAAAGATTCATGTCTTACCCTTCCATTATGTTCTTCCTGGATGTTTCCCATCATGCACCAGTGCTGTGCCTAGTTCTATATTTCTTGCTGTGTCTTTGTAACAGAAAGGGGAGGGGGGCAGTGCTGAATCAGCATAATCTGGGAGGAGCCAAAGCAGCCAGAATTAGAATATTGTGGGTTTTCCTGGTTGTATGGCTGTGTTCCAGGAGTATTTTCTCCTGATGTTTCACCTGCATCTGTGGTTGTTATCTTCACAGGATATGATAACAATGATCTAGATCAGGGGTCTGCAACCTGCGGCTCTCCAGATGTTCATGGACTACAAATCCCATCAGCCCCTGCCAGCATGGCCAATTGGCCATGCTGGCAGGGGCGGATGGGATTTGTAGTCCATGAACATCTGGAGAGCCGCAGGTTGCAGACCCCTGATCTAGATCAACCTTTTTCCATTTGCTGCTTCCTCTCTCACTGCTTTTTGCTTCTTGGTTCTCCGAGCAGCAGCAGCACAGTGGCAGATGCCTATCGCTGGGTGAACCGCACCATTGGGAACAGGACGGTGGTGGAAGAAGGCTACTACTATCTCAACAATTTCGACAACATTTTGAACAGTTTTGGTAATGACACAGGCCCCACTAACCTGCTACTGCAGAAGAAAAACTTGAGACTAGGGTAGAGATGCGCGTGAGCGACCCTCCGCTGAGGCCGTGTGCTTCGTGCTTGTGTTCCTCCTTCATTCGTTTTCATTTGTTACTTTGATAGGCTGCCCTTCTCCTTCTGGAGTCAGGTCAGCTATAGCCATAAAACTACTGCCAGTAATTAAGGAGAAGTAGAAACCTGTGTGGGTGGCAGGAAAATGGCATTTACGAGAAGAAATAGCATTAGATGTGGCATCAGAGGCGTATCTAGGGGAAATGTAGGCCAGTGTAAAATCTGAGTTTTCCGCCCTCCTTCCTCCATATGGGCTGCTGTCCTTCCTCACCACGACTAAACGTTTTTTGCACCAGGTCTTGAAGTCAGTGTATGGACCTGGTGGGGAAGGAGGAGAGGTGTGGGAGGCGATTTTCTGCCCCCACCCCCCTGTGACTAAATGACCGCAGCCTGGAGACATTTGACCCCACATGTCCCCCTGGGTGGTTTGTCACTGTGTGGCATCAGATAAAGATGGGGAGTCATGGAAATCTACACCATCCCATCCATACTGTCCCCAAATCTGCTTTGGGTATTTTTTCAGGAAAAAAAAGTATCAAACCAGGTTTGGGGAAACCCATGGAAAGGCTGAGGGGAAGCCCGGAATGTGGGTGATCAAATAGACAACATTGTCATACAGAAGCCTAGACTTTTAAAAATGCTGCAGTCGAGGGTGAATGCTGAGCAGTAGTTCTGTGCGGAGCGACCTTTGTCTCACGACGATAAAAGTGCCTTAAAAGTTTTACTCAATCATGACTTTGACCTCTGCTAAGAAACATCTGCTCAGTCTTGGAGTATTGCGAAAGAAGGAATTCTGAAAATAAACAGGTTTCCTATGCTAGAGGCCCAATGTGAAGACCTCCATGAGCGTGGAGTGACTCAGCCAGTGTTGCTAACATTTATGTAATGTTGAGATGATAAGTGGGTGATCTGAGATCTCAGAGAGCCACTGCAAGTTTGAGTATATAGGACTGGCCTTGACAGACCAAGGGTGTCATTCAGTAGAAGCCAGCTTCATATTTCCATATATATGGGCAGGGGATACTGAACTACACTGATGCATACAAAGGAAGGGGGGGGAGGGGTGGCATGCAAGGGAGGGGAGGGACGAAGGGGAGGCATGGAGGGGAGGGGGCCCGACATCTGGAAATGACCCACTCACCCTAGTGGAGGGAGGGGGAGGTGGCATGCAAGGGAAGGGGAGTGAGAGAGGGGAGTGAGGGGTGGCATGCAAGGGAGGGGAGGGGGTGGCATGCAGTGAACTACACAGATGAGCCTTTGATGTTGTTCCTCTGTTCTGACTCTCTTCTCCCACCCTTATGCAGTTACCCTGTTTGAACTGACAGTTGTCAATGACTGGTACATAATTATGGTAAGTACCACTGTGGGACCTGGAATTTAAGAAAGAACCTTGCATGCTTTGTACAGTGAGAGCGGTGAACACTGTTGCAGAGTGCTGGACAGAGAGGCCCGCAAATATAGGGTTAACAGCCAGAGATCAGAATACTCCAAGCAACTCAGTAAAGGGAGATATTTTTAATCCTGGAACTACAGACCGGCTTCCCTTCTCCCTGAAGGGGCCACCTTTCTTTCCAGCACTGCTATGTGCGAGAGAGGTTGGGGATCCCTCCCTGATGTCATACACCAGCTCCCTCCCCTCCTGGCTTTCTGGAAAGCACAGCTGTTTCAGAAGGCTTTTTGTTGAGACATTCACTGGGGCTGATGGGTCTCAACTCTGTCATATTCTTAAAACTACAGTGTTGGCAGATTGGTGACGTTAACAACCAGAGTGAATTGACATAGTTATTTTGGGATGAGGTTTTAGGTTTTATTCTTAAAGTAGGATGTAATTTCTTGTTGTGTTCCCTGAGCCCTAAGAGCAGGATATAAGCATCTTAAATAAGTTGACTTTGAACTGGTTCTGGTGGGTTTTCCGGGCTGTGTGGTGGATCTTGTTCCTGGTCTGGTGGATCTTGTTCCTAACGTTTCGCCTACATCTGTGGCTGGCATCTTCAGAGGTGTTTCACAGAAGGAGGTCTGTTACATACTGATGGAACAAGATCCATCAGACCACGGCCACACAGCCCGGAAAATCCACCAGAACCAGTTGAATCCGGCCGTGAAAGCCTTCAACAATACATTGACTTTAAACTGTTGTCCCGTTTCCCGCGCCAGTCTCCAAGTTCACAAAAGTAGAAATTGCACCTTGATCTTGGTGTGAGAGGCACACCTTTATGATGCAAGATGTGTTATCTCACTTTCTTTTCATCTGGCTCTTTTCAGTACAGTTTTTTTTTAAAAAGCCCTGTCCTGTGAGATGTTAAATGCTGCAATACAAGGCTTGAGAGGAAGGGGCAGAGGAGTACTGTTGTTCATAAAGGAACTACTTTCTGTATTGTGCCCCTCTCAGGCAGTCCATATAGGGTTTATTTGCATGCCCCTAAACTCTTTTCCATCCCTTGCTAGGAAGGGGTGACATCAGAGACCTCTCATTGGAGCCGCCTCTACTTTATGATTTTCTACATTGTGACTATGGTAAGTGGAGATGCCACAATATTTTGCAATAGTGTGGTGTTTGATTTATTATTGGTGTTGGGTAATGATGTTTGCTGGTGCTTTTGCTGGCAGGCTTCCATTAAAGCTGTCGTCTTCTATTCTGTCCAAGTTTTTATTTATTCATATCTGCCTTGTATTTATAGCCTGTCCCATCCCAAGGGATGGAGCAGGTTACAGTACTCATAAATGCCCAGACGCTGATGACTGAGCCTTCATTCATGCTCAGAGGAGGAGGGGGCAATCCTTGACAGATGGGTGATTCCTCTCATCCCTGTCCAGTCAGGAGGCAAGCACATGTTGGTGTAATGGTTAAGAGCAGGTCAACTCTAATCTGGAGAACCGGGTTTGATTCCCTGCTCTGCCACTTGAGCTGTGGAGGCTTATCTGGTGAACAAGATTAGCTTGTGCACTCCAACACATGCCAGCTGGGTGACCTTGGGATAGTCACAGCTTTTCGGAGCTCTCTCAGCCCCACCCACCTCGCAGGTTGTTTGTTGTGAGGGGACAAGGGAAAGGAGATTGCAAGCCCCTTTGCGTCTCCTTACAGGAGAGAAAGGGGGGATGTAAATTCAAATTCTTCTTCTCTTCTTCTATGCTGGTGAGAGGTGAACAGTTCTTTTCCTGCCTTGTCAAGGAGCCATGGAATTTTGGGGGAGTGCTGTTCCGATAAAGCGCTCAGAATAATTTAGCCCCCCCCCCCCCCCCCCCTCAGCTTCCATTTCTTTTTCCCCCCTCTAGCAGGGCAGTTGCAAGGGCCACATGAGAGAATCTTCATGAGTGCTGTCCTGAGCTCCTTGAAGAAGTCAGTGGGATATGAATATGGTTGAAAAATCCACTCACTTTTACTCATTTCTTCCCCAGGTGGTGATGACCATAATCGTAGCCTTTATATTGGATGCTTTTGTGTTCCGTATGAACTATACCCGAAAGAACCGCGATTCAGAAGGTCTGTCGGTTTGCATCTAGCTGTACTCTAAGCCCTTGTATACTTTTGCTGGAGATCCTAAGTACAATAGGAGCAGGCCAGTTTCCATTGGTGACTTCACTTAATAACAGCACTGAACATAACAGCGACAAAGCACATGCTTCTCATGCCCGAGGTCTCAGGTTCAATTCCTGAATTTGGAATATGCTGTCTGCCAGAGTGGATTATAATGACCTTTTAAAATGGGCCCTGGCCCTTCTGGGAACTGAGTTCCTTGTGTGGAGCGTCAGGTACACAAAATGCTGGCGGCCCACGTCTAGTACACGCCTTAGCAATCCGGGAATCAACCCTACGGCAGACTGCTGTTGATTCCCGGATTGCAAAGGCCATGTGCTAGACATGTGGCCACCAGCATTTTGTGTACCTGACGCCCCACACAAGGAACTCAGTTCCCAGAAGGGCCAGGGCCTGTTTTTGAGATTTTGG
Source organism: Sphaerodactylus townsendi (assembly GCF_021028975.2). Lineage (NCBI taxonomy): Eukaryota > Metazoa > Chordata > Lepidosauria > Squamata > Sphaerodactylidae > Sphaerodactylus > Sphaerodactylus townsendi. The sequence continues at coordinate 40,087,488 of NC_059437.1, forward strand.
GGTGGTTTTCGAAATGTTAATCCCATTTATGTTGCCTCTTTAAGGAGGCCAAACCTCGTTCTTGTGTGTGAAGCCATTTCACCTTCAGTGGCTTTCCCATAGGCTGCCAATCTCCAGGTGGGGCCCGGGGATCTCTGGGAATTACAAGTGATCTCCAGACAAAAGACTGGAGCACAAGGGGTGGTTTGGCCTACCAGGAAGGGGGAAAAGGTCATTTTCTGTCTCCCCGGGACAATGGGAACCACCCACAAGATGTCCTCCAGCCTGGGGGAGAACTTGGCTCCTTTGGAAGGTGGACTATATGGCATTATATCCTGCTGACACCCTTCGTTCCCCCAAATCGTGCCCTGGCCAGGCTCCACCTCCAGGTCATCAAGAATTTCCCAGTCCAGAGGTGGCAACCATCATTCCCTTCCATTCTGTAGAGACCAGTCTGCTATTTTCTGTTTTGCAGAAGACAGCGGCATCGTCTTAGAGAGGGAAGTATCTAAGGAAGAAATGACTGCCGTTGCAGAGCTGTATGGGAGGAATGGTTCTGCCTCAGCTGCCAGCCACCTCCTCAAGGTCATTTCCCAGATGGACAGGCACACGGTGAGCAACAGAGACGCCGGATCCAGAATCCATTATTTGCTCCTTTTTATTCTCCCTTTCCCCTTCCCAATGATGGCTGAATAAAGAATCACTGCCAGTAGAGGTAGTGATGGCTCCAAGCACAGATAGGTTCACAAGGAGATTGGAAAAATTCATGAAGGAGAGGTCCATCAGTGGCTACTAGCTGAGGTAGCTAAAAGGGACCTCCCTATTCAGAGTCAGAAAAAACCCTGTATATGAGTACCAGGAGGTAACATGGAAAGAAGGCCTCAGCCTCAGGAAGGCCATTTTTTAAAATCCTCCAGTGCAACTGAGAGCCAGCATGGTGTAGTGGTTAACAGCAGGTACACTCTAATCTGGAGAACCAGGTTTGATTCCCTGCTCTGCCACTTGAGCTGTGGAGGCTTATCTGGTGAACAAGATTAGCTTGTGCACTTTTTCACCAACAAATGCCAGCTGGGTGACCTTGGGCTAGTCACAGTTCTTCACAGGGTGTTTGTTGTGAGGGGGAGGAGATCGTAAGCCCCTTTGAGTCTCCTTACAAGAGAGAAAGGGGGGATATAAATCCAAACTCTTCTTCCTCTTTCTCCCTGTGTGAGGTGGAATGCTGGACTGGATGGACCCCATTGTTCTGATCCATCAGGATTCTTCCATCTGGTCTCACACAGTTTGACAGATGGAATAGCTTCTCCCTGACTCCAAACGTCTGTGTCAACGGCCAGTGATCCTTTCAGGATAAATTAAACGCCACAATTCTAAAAGCAGATATATGGTGCTTCTCTGCTGTTTTATGAATAACATGTTCCCTGTTCTGGTAGAGGATGAACATTTTAACCAGATATCCCCACATTGAGAAGCCACAGGAGGTAGCAAGCAGGTTTCCTTGACTAATGACAGAATGAAGGTATGTAAGACTGTAATGTTCACACATGACTGTCTTCGTGGTTCCTCTATCATGCATAAACTGATCTGCCCCATGTATGTATTAGCTTTGTTTAGCTTGCAGATGCCAGTTGCCCAAAGCTTCCCTGAAAACTAAAGCCAGCCCAGCTATTGAGTAGCAGGAGCCACAACCCGATTTAGTTCTCATTTCTGACATCAGCCTGGGGCCGGTCCCTTCCTCTTACCTTCTTCTTTTGTTGTCTTAGCAAACCTCCATGTTGTTCCTGGGACGGAGATCAAGGACGAAAAGTGACTTGAGTATGAGAATGTATGAGGAAGAGATACAGGTAGGCTGCAAGCTCGGACAAGCTGAATCCCAGAAATATAGACTTGGTACCTTCTCATAGTCAAGTATTAGGGTGACATGTTTGCTAATAATTCTGCTTGGTGAACTAGGGAGTGCGTTTGAGGGTCACAGTACTGGCTAATCAGTTTGGTCAGCAGTCCCTGCTTCTACAAGTTGTTCATGAACGAATGTTTCTATTACTACTACTACTCATTTTATTTATAGCCTTCCTTTCACACTGAGACACAAGGTGGATGACAAAATATGAAAAAGCAGTTAAATTAGGCAGCAAAGGCTTCCAGTAAACAATGCGCTGGGGGTGAAGTGTTGATGACTGGGGAAGGCAGTGGCAAACCACCCCGTAAACATAGTTTGCCTAGTACAGGGGTAGGGAACCTGCGGCTCTCCAGATGTTCAGGAACTACAATTCCCATCAGCCCCTACCAGCATGGCCAATTGGCCATGCTGACAGAGGCTGATGGGAATTGTAGTTCCTGAACATCTGGAGAGCTGCAGGTTCCCTACCCCTGGCCTAGTAAATGTTGTGATGTGACATCCTTTCAGGAAACAACATGTCAGACTGAACTCGCTGTCTTCTCTCCCTGTGTAGGAGTGGTATGAAGAGCATTCCCGGGAAGAAAGCCATCTTCCGTGGCAAGAAGACGAACAGCTCCTCCACCAGCCTTTGCAGCTCCCTGGCCTCCGGCAGCGCGCTCAGACCGTTATCTAGGCCAGGCTAATTCCAGCTGCTTCAACCTACTCATTAACCATTCCGTCTTCCCTTACTTTACAACGTACGTACTGGATTAATGCATAGCGTCGAGTGGAAGCAAAATTTCTCCTAGAGTTCCTTTGGTTCGAAGTCCAGGGACACAAGCAGCTGAAACTCCAGATGCTGCTCTGTGACTTAGAGATGGCCAGATGTTCTGGCTCAACCAGGAGGCTCTGCTATACAGCCCAAAACATGCTTGGTAGACTGAGCAGTAGACAGGGGTGGGATGCTACTACTTAACCTCTTATGAGCAGGGGGAATCTATCACATATACTTGGGGAATTTGTGTCATACAAAAGCAGAGAGCTTCATTTTGCTAATTCCCCATAGGCATTCCACTCTGTGTGGCTAAATAAGGTGGCCTCCCCAAGTCTCCGGTCTCTTCCAGCTTCCCAGGAATAGCTGCTGCCACCAGTATGTGGAAAGACTGCTAGCAGTTACACTCGCTGCGTTTGTCAGAAATAACCTAAGTGGAGCATGGCTGACCAGTTTGTATCAGGACTGTTTCTGTCCTTGAATGGCTCCCATACAAGAAATGAGTTCCTGGCTTCAGTAAGCGGTGAACGCTTGGTCTCCCGCGGAGGTTTGTTTCCTGACGGGCACAATACAGTTTCTTTTTAACTTACCACAGTCTGGAAGCGGATATGCCAAGGCTCTCCTCGGAGGAGAAAGTATAATGTCGCTGAATGCTGCCTTGGCTGTGGCAGGTATTAAAGCAATAGAAGAAGGGGAAATGGTCAGACTTGCAGTCATTGGATGGGGCCTTTGGGTTGGGCCCGATCGTTTACTGCAGAGAAATCTCAACCCTTTTATTAATCTTGGACACTCACTCCCACAATAGGAGAAAAATAACAAGTGAGCTGTGTTTATTTGTATGCAGCATTTCTTATCAGTCCCTAAAAATAATGGAAAACTGCCTTCCGACAAATATTGTTGGCCGAATAGAATGCCACCGGCCATAGCTGAAATCTCAGAAAGCTACTTGTTTATGGAAGTCGTTCCTTCCTCCACCATAATTTGCTGCAATCTGTATTTTGCTATTTTAAGTATCCCTTACAATATTTATGAGAAAGGAATGCATACATTTGCTGGAGCTGCACAAGCGGTGTAGCTAGGTAGCCCAAAGATGTCTAAGGAAGGGATCTAAATAAGGCAGGGGCATACTCACTTATAGGCCCCTTCCGCACATGCAGAATAATGCACTTTCAATCCACTTGCACTTCACTTTGAAACTGCATTTTACTGTGTGGAATAGCAAAATCCACTTTCAAACAGTTGTGAAAGTGGATTGAATGTGCATTATTCTGCACGTACTACATAAAACCATCTCTTTTCTGGGCACCATCTTTTTATCTGCATCCCTCTGATGTGCCTGTGGAAAATTTCTTTGGACTTTACTATAGCAAAAGTGATGTTTCTGTTTCATCCCTTAAAACAAAAAGTCTTTAAATGTCTTCTGTTAAGACCAACTATAATAACACATGAAACCGTGTGTATGCTTTGGAGTTCTAGAGAAGGCTTAATCAGCTGGGGGGGGGGGGGGTGCAGATTGCTTAAAATCTATATTGGTGAGTTCCTGAAAACTCAGAAGCTTGCACACGGTTTTGTGTGATCTTAACAAAATATATTATAGGGTTTTTTGTTTTTCGGGTCTTGCTTTGGACTGTTGGAGCTACCTGCAACTTTTACTTATCTAAACCACTAACCAAAGGGAGCAACCCTGTGTATTGCATCACTCAATCTGTGGACTTTGCAGAGCAGTACTTTCTGCTTTTAAATGTTGCTGCAGCCCACTAGAGCCCTGAAAAATTTATTCCAGGTTGTGTGTGTGTGTGTATGGGGCAGGGCGGGGCATTGGACTTTCAAGGACCACGGAGGCGGCAAGATGGGGATCTGCAGCAGGAAGGGCAGTAGCAGAAGTCACCATCTCCTCTTCTGTAAACAGAAATGCCTTTCCATTAGAGGAACTTTGTGATCGGATATGCTGGGCTGAGTTCTGTTCTTGAAGTGTTTTTTTCTGTAACAGCCAAGTGCAGTTTCAGAGTTTGTTCTACAAATGCACAAGCAGAACTGGAGACTTGATGTGCCAAAAAAGCAGTCAAGCAGCTTTTGTAGACACCAACACAGTAACAGGACTTTGCTGTATGCAGGGGGACAGACTGGCCATTTAACTTACAGGGAAATTTCCAAATGGGTCACTGGGGGCCAGAAGCAAGCAGAGTCTAGTGCCAGCAACTCTGCCAGTGCCCCAGGGCCGTTGGGTTTAGATCATTCCATGGTGACATCTATCAGTGTCAACCCACCAATTGCACCCTCCCTTAGTGGGAGGAAGCAGAAGGTGACCCAGTGACTGTTGTTGATCTACACAACTGAGCCGAATGGCCCTGCAGCACTAGCTTGTTCACAGCCCCAGGGCCCCTGTAACTTGCTTCAGGGCCACTTTCTCTTCCCAGTCTGACCGTGGCTGTATGCTTTGGAGCCGATGCAGTTGTTTGGATGGACTGCTAATCCACGAATCTGCCCCTCCATTTGCACTGTAACTTTTTTGAGAGAGAGAGGGAGTTTGGTTTTAACTAATAAGCTAATCATAAGGCCAGAAGCTACTTTCTTCCGAACTGCTTACAAGGTGGAAGGAAAATAATTTTTGGAGTATGGGGCATCCCCTTCTAACTAACCCTCTCTTTGGTAACGTGCTGACACAGCTGACTTCAGAGACAATCACTATGAGGGAGGAGTAACATGCAGGGTTTCTTATACTGGCAGTTTGTATGGATATTGTAACAATGTCTGAAACAGTATTATGTAGACCTTTCCAGACACACTAAATAAACCTTTTTAAACATGGTATTTTGCTTTCTTTGTTGACTTAAAACTCATCTGTGGTCAGTTTTTGATTGTCATCTTGCCAGGACGGTGCTTCTTTTTGAAGCAGATTTATGTAAGCCATCCATACAAGCTCTTTTGGACGTCATGCATGCATATGTGGCATTTATTCAGATTAGCCTGTACATGCATATGTGGGGAATTCAGATTAGCCTGTACGCTCCCACACACGCCAGCTGGGTGACCTTGGGCTAGTCACAGCTTCTCGGAGCTCTCTCAGCCCCACCTACCTCACAGGGTGTTTGTTGTGAGTGGGGAAGGGCAAGGAGATTGTAAGCCCCTTTGAGTCTCCTGCAGGAGAGAAAGGGGGGAAATAAATCCAAACTCTTCTTCTTATTCCCCGTAAAAGAGTTGTGTGCAATAACTTTTTAACGTCCCTCTACATGCACTTCGCCCACATTTCACACTCAACATTTTCTAGACTGGAGCACCTCTTTGGTTAGTTCCAGACTACATTTTCTATCAACACAATAGAAATCTTCTACCTTCACTGATCTCCCTGAAAATGTTCCTCGTGGCGGGCAGGAATATACTGAGGAATGACATTGGGAGGGTATGAAAGGGAGGTAAATATCCCCAATTTACTGGATCCAGTCTCTTGTCTCAATTTTATTATGTGCTGACTCAATACTTTCCAGAGCTTAAGAATCTGAACTGAACCCGAAAAGCATGCTGTGTATTGAAGACAAACATAATTCACTTGTTGCCTTTATTGACACAAGAAACACATTGCTGTGCTCAGAGTGGGGGGAAAGGGTTTTACATGGGGGGAAGGCTACATAAATATTGGTGTGACTGCTCGACCTGCAGTCAGGCAAAAGTGGTTCCAGAAAAACAACTTAAGTAAACAACATTTTAAAAGCCCAGACCACTACCTTCAAATGCCTAGATGAGGGAGGGCAAGGCAGACACTGGATTTCAAAAGATGAACATTGCTCATGCCTGGTTCAAGGTCATAACTGAACTGTGAGTGTCAGCAACACCTAGTAACCCTAATTTCTCCCTGTCACTCTGTTTCAAGTGTGGTCAGGAAGAAAAAAAATATTCAGTAATTCCAGTTTGGTTGCTTCAAATAGTTAAGCTTCTTCCGTTCTGATTAGCAATCAAACATTTAACATGTCCATTATTAGATTTAATTGTTCCCACACACATTGTTCCCACACAGAAGCGTGAGCTTAAGGCCTGTACAATCGGAATCATTTTATCCTTCTGAGGTAGCTTAAACCAAGATCAAATTTGTCCAGGGCCCTGGGTGCTTAATTGTAAATGGGGTAAACAAAGTCTTGTGGCACCTGAAAAGCTGACTTTTATTGTAGTACAAGTTTACATAGTAATAGAAAAGCTGGAATTCCCTCCTCTCCCCCCCCCCCAAAAAAATTCCACCTCTCCTGGGCTCCATTAATAGACAGGAAGATCTATGATGCAAGGTTTATTATCTAAAGTGTGCCCACTGGCAACTGCATATAACATTTAGAAGAATTTTAAAAAATCTTCCTGATCTGGTTCTGATGCTAATACTGGGATTTTCCATATTGACCACAGGACTTTAACGAATTCACCCAACACTAGGATTTGTCAAGCATTTTCATGCTAACACACAGAAGCGAAGTCTCATATATGCCAACCTATTTTCCCTCCAAGTAGTTTAAGGTGGCACACAAGGTTCTTTCTCCCTCCATCTTTTTCTTGTAACAGTCAGTTATACAAGTTAGACTTGAGACAGTTTGGCACCACTTTCTTTCATGGCAAAACAGGGTTTTAAACTGGGTCTCCACTGAAACTACTACACCATACTGGCTCTGTTCTTTATGACATCCGAGGTCAAGTTTGCTAGACTCAAAATGTGTCCTTGCCAAACACATCTAGGCAGAACGTGTTTTCCTGAAGATGCAGAATTTGAAAATCTACTACCTTAAATTAGATCGTTTCAGACTTTCTTGGGAACTTTTTCAATATGAACTTGACAGCCCCCCCGGATGATACTAAGATACATTCAGTACTGAGGAATCTCTGGTATACAGCGAAACGTCGGTTTTCGTTGACCGCAGTTATTGTCGGTTTCGGTTTTCGTCTATTTTTTTTCCGTGTAAATGTTGTCTCAGTTTTCGTTGGTTGCCTCGGATTTTGTCAGATTTCGCTGCTTTTTGTCGCCATGCCACGTTACCTTGGTGCTAATTTCCTACGGAAATTTCCTATGGAAATCATTGCCTCGGTTTTTGTCGGTTTCGGATTTCGCTGATTGTTTTCGGACAGATTACCGACAAAAACTGAGGTTTCACTGTGTATTGTTGAAGGCTTTCACATATACCATGGAGAGAAACACATCTTACTGTGACCTGCCTCTGAAGATGCCAGCCACAGATGCGTGCAAAACGTTAGGAGCAAAAACTACCAGAACACAGCCACATAGCCTGGAAAACCCACAACAGCCTATCTCTGATATGCTTTCAAAGATGTCCCAAGAGGCAGTTTGAAAACAACTCATCTAAGAGACCCAGTACTATGCAGAGAAGTTTGAATAAGCTACCGTGTTTCCCCGAAAATAAGACAGTGTCTTATATTAATTTTTGCTCCCAAAGATGCGCTATGTCTTATTTTCAGGGGATGTCTTATTTTTCTGTGTTCTGTTTGTCGGGCGTGCTTCCAAACAAAAACTTTGCTACGTCTTACTTTCGGGGGATGCCTTATATTTCGCACTTCAGCAAAACCTCGACTACGTCTTATTTTCTGGGGATGTCTTATATTCAGGGAAACAGGGTACATCCACAATTATCTTTCAACTGGCTCTAGCACAAAGAGAAGCTATCTAAGGCTCAAGTAAACAATCACAACCCTTAGTATTTAACCCTGTTGCTCAGTACCAAGACCCAATGGATTCAAATGATCCTCCTTTTCCTGTAACAAACTTTTATTAGATCCTCCTTTAGCTATAATGGGCTTAGCAAACTGACTGGATCACAGTAGATGAAGATATCTTTATATATGTGGGCTGATTGCCAATATGGAAAATCCTTTTACACTTCAAACTCACCCCCAAAAGCCAAACAGGTTTTCAGCGTGTGATAAGATCTATAGTCCATGCATGCAGAGAGGGAATCAAAATAAAGCATATGCAATATTTTTTTACTCCCAAAATGTTCAAAATAATGACAATAGTCTACACAGCAGTGAAAAACTAATTTTTTAGTAAAAGTTTTCCATCAAAAGATCTACTAGCTTGCCTAGCTGGTCAATTCTGAGCTGATTTCATGAACCAGGCGTTCTACGATCACGATGAATGTCAGAGGACTGTCGGTTAGTTTGCATAGCTGAGGGGAATACTCCACAGCAGCAGGAGGAGTTCCACAGCAGCACCGAACTGGCCAGTGATGCAAAAATGCGGGTACAAGTCTTTTAATTTGCCTCATCCCAACACACTGTCTGCATAGGTTAACCAATATAATTTTGCAAGGCTGCCTCTCAGATGTCCAATACAGACGGCTAAAACTTGTGATCACTTCTGGAAAGTGCTGACCAAGGAATAATACTGCTTCATCGTGGTTGCACATATCTGTTTCTCAATGACAACCTCATCCCTTGTGCAAATCCGCAGCCGATTTAGCTGTCTGCCCCTTTTTACAGAAGAGCCCCAAAGAAGGCTTGCATAAACTCTACCCTCAGACTTGATAAGTCACATTGTGTCTTCCCTGAAAATTTTATTGGTCTGTAAGGAACCACTGGACTGAGATATAGCTTATCAACATGGCTACCCTCTGAAACTGAAGTTATACAAGCACAATGCTTGGTGCCACAGCTCCTGTGTCCTGCAGTTATACCATTCTGCAAAGCGACAAGCACCATGGAGCACCTGGGGTCTGGAACTCAGCCCCCTTCCGCACATGCAGAATAATGCACTTTCAATCCACTTTCACAATTGTTTGAAAGTGGATTTAGCTGCACAGTAAAATCCAGCTGCAAAGTGCATTGAAAGTGGATTGAAAGTGCATTATTCTGCATGTGCGGAAGGGGCCTCCAAGAGATGCACAGGATTCTGGTAAGGTGCAAAACAGCATCCCTGTGTTGATTTCTACCATCTCCCAGCCATGATGACTAAACGAACATCCATAGTCACAGGCAGCATTCTTCTCGATACCCGTTGCTAGGGGACAACAGCAAGAGATCTGTTTACTGCCTTCTGCTTTTGGCCTTCTGCCAACATCTGGTGGGTCACTACAGGGCAATGATGCTGAATCTCTGGTGTGTTGCAACAGCTAGACTCCACAGCTCCAGAGTTACCAAAAGCAGAAAGCAATGAAGAGATGGTGCACTTGGTCTAGGCCAGAGGTCTGCAACTTGCGGCTCTCTAGGTGTTCATGAACTACAATTCCCATCAGCTCCTGTCAGCATGGCCAATTGGCCATGCTGGCAGGGGCTGATGGGATTTGTAGTCCATGAACATCTGGAGAGCTGCAGGTTGCAGACCCCTGGTCTAGGCAGCATGTTTTGAAAAAAATTATCAAAAACTGGCAAGTTGTGGGAACAGCCCACCTTCCTGAGAGTGTTTGAATGCATCAAAAAAGCTTATCCAAAAGCAATCGTGGGAAGAGAAGGAGGAAATAAATTTTAGTAATAAAAACGAGAAAACATATTTTTAAGAACTGCCTTGTGTAGCCTTTAGCAGGGCTTTGTGGAGCACCAGAAACAACAATTGAGGCTGGAGGCAGATAGTCATTTTCCCCAAAGGATTTGAAAGTGCCTTTTAATTTGTTCTCTCTGCAAGGCTGGTTTTTGAGAGCATGGAAGTTCATAGAAGCCCTGCCACTTTCAACCCTCTGAAACATCTTGCGGTTTACAACGCTCTAGCTTGTTAAAAAGGGGATCGAAAACCCATGTTTAGCAAACTCCTCTCAAATCTTTTTGTAAAAACAATTTATGGAACAAAAAACAGAGTAACATTCCAAATCTAAAACAACGTCTTTTGATTTAAAATACTGATCAAGGCTTGTCAACTTCCACAGGGCTTTCGGGCACAATTTCGCCCCTTCACCCCAGATCCTAAAAGCCACAACAAAGCAGCAAACAGGGTGAAGTTTTCATCCCACAGTAACTTCATGGTGGCTTTTTGGAGATTCAGAGCCGTCTCCTTCCCTCAGTGGCAATGAGCAGTTGTGATCAGAAGGCCTGTTCCACATTTGCCAGCAAAACAGGCCGCTTTCTGCTTCAAGGCACTGTCCAGTAGGCATCCTGGTCAAGAGTGGGCCTGTCATCGGCTTGTCTTGTGGCAGTATCCAAGGCAAGAGTCCTGTTTAGGAGAAGGTGGACAGCCGGATCACCTTGAACTCCGTCAGCAGCGCAACCGTCAAGAATGCCAGGTAGTAGACGATGAGGCAACAGCCATATCCTCGGCTCAGGCGGAAGCACTGGGCAGGCACCGCAATGAACGAGAACACTAAGCTGAGACCCAGCGCTCCGGCCAAGATCCACACCAGGAGGCTATCTGGTTCCAGCTGTAAAGGGAGATCGGAGGAAAGGTCAGCGCCGCCACATTCTTTCACCTTCTTCCTGGCAATGTTTCCGCAAGGGCTCAAGTTGGTCAGTCAGGAGTTGGAAGCCCCAACTGACCTCTGCATGGGCCAAACTTTAACTTCTAGAAACAGGATGTTTTTCCTGGACGAAGAGAGGAGCACTGAGTCTTAGGGTTCAGCTTCCAAGCAGAACCCACTTAATTAGGATTAGCGGATCAGAGCCACAGACTCCAAGAGGTTCAGTCAGTGACAGACTGAATGGTTACCTCAGAAAAGCTACTCTTGTATACAGAAAAACAGCACCCTGAGCGTTTCAGTAATCTTAAAACACACACACATCATGTTAAGTCAGCAGCTCTTCTAATCCCTGTAGTGTAGGAGCTTTCAATTTACCCGGTGGCAAGGAAAATGCACTCTGTACTTGCTCAGGGGGATTAATTATTTCAAATGTTCTACAGCTATGTCCTGGGATTAAAAAAACAAAACAATGAACAGATTCCAGGGACAGAAATTAATCTTGAATAGGGGCAAATAGGGTTGGTTAATAGCAAAGTCACTGTTCTATGCTTGTTCTCAGGCACAGTTCTGGCAATGTATTGTTGAAGGCTTTCATGGCTGGAATCACTAGAGCGTTGTGGGTTTTCCGAGTTGTATGGCTGTGTTCCGGTAGCATTTTCTCCTGATGTTTCACCTGCGTCTGCAGCTGGCACCTTTAGAGGATCCTCTGAAGACGCCAGCCACAGATGCAGGCGAAAAGTCAGGGAAAAAAGCTACTGGAACACAGCCATACAACTCGGAAAACCCAAAAAAACCTAATTCTGGCAATGCTGCAGAGGTAAGCAAGGAAAACCTCTTTGTTCATATGAATTCCCAGAGCTTTCTCCTCTACTTTCTCTTCCCTTTCTATAGAAGTGTGCATTTTGAGGGGGTGAGAATATGTTGGAAAACAAGAACTGCGTCTACCTTCACTACCAGTTTGGTGTTTGTCATCTGCAGCAGGCAACCAAGTCCAACTCCAACAAGCATATCTGCAGGCAAGCTCAGGAAACGTCACTTGGGCAGAAACGGAATGATATCACAGGCGGTTTCTGCACATGCAGGCTTGGCGGTTGCATTGGCATGCTTGATGCCAGTGCAAGCCCTGGGGCAGTTCGCACGAACGGCCCCACAGGCTGCGCAGCTGAAGGAGCACGCTCAACATAGTCACGCAGCCCCCTGAACAGCGGCCTAACTTTTCCCTGCGTTTCATCGCTCTGAGGAGAGAGGGGGACACGCTGAAGTGACGGAGGCAAGGAGGGCTGTCCCCTTCCCTCCTTAGAGCGATGAAAGGCAGGGAAAAGATAGGCAGCTGTTTGGGAGCGCCACGGGAATATGCCAGCTTCCACCCACTGCTGTTCGCTTGGCTACGGGTGGCAACAGGTGTATTCCAAAAAACTCGCCCCCCAAGCGAGTTTCAGAAACAGCATCTTCGCGCCACTTCAGGGGAACCACTTCAGCAGCGCCTCCTGTGCGAACAGTGCTCCAGGGACCGTTTTTCCCCATCCCTGGAGCGCTGTTGTTTCCCTGTGCGGAAACCGCCAAAGAGGAGAGGATTGAAGTGGCCCTCAAGGGCAAAGCCATCACCCCAAAACCCAATGGAAGGGCAGATCAGTGCCCTGAGAAATGTGACAGTCAAGCAGGCTCTTGCTGAGTCAAGATTCAGCCCCTACAAAAGCCCATAAGCAGAACCAAGCAACATTAAAAAGACTTCTTTTTCACGTAATTTGAAAAAACTCTGCTAAGACAACACATTCTCCCTTCTCTCCAATATTCATGAGAATATTACTTCGACAATGATGGTTTCTGCAACATTCATGTGCATCAGTATACGCATCATCTGAAAACAAAAACATGTTTTTGACAGAGAACAGTGTTTTAATCTGGCGGGATTCAGCAGGTTCGCACCACTTTGGCAGAACCGGTTGTTAAAATGGTGCTTGTAAATAACCAGTTGTTAAATTATTTGAATCCCACCACTAGTTTTAACTCATATGGACACTCATATGGATTTCATCAGTCTTCCATATAATCTACTATTTGGACGGTAGCATTTTTTAAAGATGTAAAGTATGGAGAAGCCCCAGTGGTGGGATCCAAAAATTTTAGTAACAGGTTCCCATGGTGGTGAGATTCAAACTGTGGCGTAGCGCCAATGGGGCTGGGCGGGACACGACGGGGGCGTGGCCAGGCATTCTGGGGGCGGAGCATTCCTGGGCGGGGCTGTGGCAAGGACGCAGCCGCTGCGCCGGTCCTTGGGCAGGAAATGAATGCACGCAGGCGCAGGCTGCCAAGCATGCCGGTGCACCTCCTGCTAGACTGCTTCAGGTTCTGTGCGCTACTGCTGAGAGGAGGGGCGTAACTAAGGCAAAAATCATGTGGCAAAATCACCAATTAGTAACCCGCTCTCAGCACACACAAATAATTAGTAACCTACTCTCGGGAACCTGTGAGAACCTGCTGGATCCCACCTCTGAGAAGCCCCCTTGAAAGCACACGCAGAGCACATGTGGATCACGTGTTCTTATGTTATGTTCTTATGGATGTGGCCAAAGAAGCCTCTTTGTATGCTCCAACTTGCCCCTCAATAACTGAAGGATACTGAAGATGATGCCTCCAAAGCAAGCCGAAAAGGCCATGCGGGGGTATCCTTGCCGAGCCATGGTGAGGTCTGAGAAAGTGTCTGCAAAAAAGAGGAGGGAAAAAAATAAGTAGTAACCTCGCTGTAATGGATCTACTGATATGGATTTTTGTGCAGTATAAAGGGCAAGGTGATATCATAATACTTAGCAATACTTTGTGAATATTCAAAGCCCTTTACATACAAAGCACTGGATCCCACAAACAACAGCAGCATGTGGATCTCTTCCCTTTTCTCTCTTCCGTGATCTGAAAAGCTGCTCTTGAAGATCAAGGGGTTTAGGAACAGGGTGGGGTGCAGCTCGAGGGGACCTTGGCAGAAGTCACCAATTCTTGCACTCACTCACTATCTAGTTAGTTAGTTAGTTAGTTATTAGACTTGTTATACTGTCCACCCCTGAAGGGCTCTGGGCGGTGTACAGAAGATAAAATCATTAAAAAGAAATAATTACAATAGAATAATTACCGGTAAAACCGAAATAATTAAATACAACATCAGAACACACAAAGAAACCTAACATCAGACGGCAACTCGAAGAAAACCTCCTATCCTCGTGGGAGGGGACTGGGCGCAACACAGCAAGAACCAGTTATGATGGTATGTGGGGGGATGACAGAGAATGTCAATCAACGGCCTCCTACCACCCCCCCCCCCCAAAGCCCAGTGGAACAACTCTGTTTCACAGGCTCTGCGGAACTGTCCAGGGTCCCGCAGGGGCTTGATGACCCGAGGGAGAGTGTTCGACAGGGGCCAAGACAGTAAAAGCCCTGGCCTGGGTGGAAGCTAGTTGCATCATTGAAGGGCTGAGGACCACCAGCAGGTTTGCCTCTGCAGATTGCAGAGGCTAGGTAGGGACATAAGAGGAGAGATGGTCCCTCAGGTATGAGGACCCCAGGCTGCTATCAAGACACACCTTGTGAGGGAGGAGGATTATATCTACTGATGGTCTCTTCTCACAACAGCACACCAACCCTCAACTGGCTCTAGTCCTAAAGAACAACTTTCATGGCTGCAGGAAGCTGCTGGGAAAAATACGATCAATCCAGGTTGGAGACTTCTGGATACCAGACCCATTGCCCATTAGAAACAGGAACTGGTCCTGGTTCCTTGGATCTAACTCATTATCCAGTAACTATCACAACATCAGGAGAGTGGGGTAGCCCCACGTTAGGACTGAGAGTTTATAGTTTGCTTATACTGCTATCCTTACAATACTTACCCCCTATGCTGTTTCCCCAAGCCAGCAACGTCAGTCCAAGGACCGTGTTGCTCAGACGGAAAATAACACCCAAAGTCCTCAAGATGTTCACCACTTCTGTGGCAGCAGCATTGATCCACATGGCGCTGACCAGGAAACCCAGGAAAGCAAAAACCTGTTGCAAAAAACCCAGACATGGCAGGTAGAGAAATATCAGTGGGGAATTTGTCAATCACTACCCAGCTAAGTTCTTTGGCATATGGAGATTAAGGAGTGAAGTTGCAGAGAACCTCTTTCCCATCTCTTGTAAGGCAACAATATAATCCAAGAGCAGGTCCAGGAATGGGGCAAGTCCAAGCCAGTAAAGAGTCAACCATAGCCCACAGAAGTAGGAGAGGATACCATGTGTGCCAAAAGACATGAATGAGGAACCCTCCAGGCATTCTCTGTGTCCCCCTCACACCATGGGTTTACACTTTTTTGGAGTCAGTTCATTAGAGGGAGACACGAGCACTCAACAGTGGCATGTGAAGTGGTGTGCGGACATCACACTGAAAACATTTTAATTGATGAACCCACAAAAACCTGGAACCAGGCCCTGCTGCATAGCAACCCCAATACTGTGGAATTTCTTGCTTGACAAAGTTTAAGACATGGCTATAAAAGAGGAAGTGCAAACATATCCCCCCTATCACACAACTAGGGCCGGTAAGAGACGGTTGGCAGGGACAAGCTAGGCCAGAGAGGAAGCGAACCCTCCCAGGCCTTGTCTCTGTCCCCAGTCTCTTGCCAGCTTCCGTGCCACTCAGCTAGCCCAGAGGGAAAGTAAGCTGATCATCCACCTAGGACAACCTCGTAGCTCAGAATCTGCTTCAAGGGCAAACAGGGTGGCCTGTGGAGTTCAAGTCTTCATTCAAATTTGATTGTTGCTGGTGCTTATTTTGTAAGTCACTTTTTGAGTCCTCACAATGAATGAAAAAAATATTTAAACAAACAAACGTAACATAAACTGTCGGAGCCTTACATGTACCTACTGTTTACATAAGGGAACCGTGAAGATGCATTTTAAGTTTTATAGGACAAATACTACGGACTAGATGGTGAAATAGTCCTAAGCACACCCATCCCTCAGTTTGACCACTGATGCCAGGAAGTCAAGCATCAGGGGCAGGTCTCATGCTCACAATGTGGTATCGGGGTGGTTCCTCATTCTTTGTAGTGCAGAAGACTATCACAGCCAAGAGGGCCCCGGCTAGGGCCACCACACCCCACACTGGGAAGACATCCTGGATCTTATGAAAGCCATCTGCAAGAGACAAGGAGAAAGAGAGAAAAATGTGGGCATCAATCAGAGAGGGTGGAACTGCTTGCACTAAGAGAAAATTAGAAGAATTCTTCTTATGAAGCTTTAAAAAGATACATTCAGAACAGAACAGGCCCATTAATGGCTACTAACTGTGATGGCTTAATGGACACCCCCCGTCCCCACCTCAAATGTTCAGAAGCAGTGTGCCTCTGAGTTCCAGTTGCTCAGGAGGAAGAATAAGGGGCAGAGCTGTTGGCTTCTGTGCTCTTGCTTATTAGCCTGTCAAGTCCAAATATAAGGCTGGAATAGCCACGTTTAGATATTTGAAGGGATGTCATGTTGGTGAAGGAGCAAGCTTGTTTTCTGCGGCTCCAGAGAGTAATGGGTTCAAGGTGAAGGAAAAGAGATTCCACCTAAACATCAGGAAAAACTTCCTGACAGAAAGGGCTGTTCGACCGTGGAATTCATTGCCTTGGAGAGTGGTGCAGTATCCTTCTTTGGAGGTTTTTAAACAGAGGCTGGATCTGTCAGGAGTGCCTTGATTATGCGTTCCTGCATGGCAGGACTTGATGGCTGTTGTGGTCTCTTCCAACTCCATGATTCTAGATGGACCTGTGATCTGACCCAGCAAATATTTTGGCCATTCACTGGTTAATAGTGATGAACAGACCTTCAAACCAAAATGGGAGATGGGAAAGAGTACCCATAATTTGTAGAAAGCCACTGCACTGGAGTGGGAAGCAACTTCTGTTAAAAGACAAACTTTCCCCAGCTACACACCACAGCATTCCCAACATCTCTTTGCCTGGAGTTGCCAAAGGGCACAAGGGAACCAGAAGAGAAAAGGGTCTAGAGGTTACAAAACCACCAGACTGAGGTCCGTTCACATTCCCGTAAGATAACAAAAGAGGAAGGCTGTACCTACAAGCTGTTTTGAAACAGCCAGGTTTCCAGGAGTGCCTTGTTTCTCATGGGGAGAGGGACAGCAAAGCAAGAGAGCTAACATGAGTTGATGGTGATGACCGTGCCTGCTGTTTTGCACAGTGAGCTATGCCCTGACATGGTTAGCAAGACTGCCTCGGCGGAAAACACTAGTACTCACATTCACCAGACTTCAGTGTGATGATACAAATAAGGGGGGCAGTGACCAAGTGCAGGCAGTTCAGAGGTCGTTTCCAGTTTTGGTCCTCCCTGTCAGGGTCCACGACCGGGACTGTCAGCAGCAGTAGCACCTCCACTGGCAACTGAGGAGACAAGAGTAAGAGCAGAGGTGGGATCCAGCAGGTTCTCACAGGTTCCCGAGAGTAGGTTACTAATTATTTGTGTGTGCCGAGAGGGGGTTACTAATTGGTGATTTTGCCACGTGATTTTTACCTTAGTTACACCCCTCCTCCACTCCTCAGCAGTAGCGCGCAGAACTTGAAGCAGTCTAGCAGGAGGTGCACCGGCGTGCGTGGCAGCCTGCGCCTGCGTGCATTCGTTTCCCGCCCAAGGACCAGCGCAGCGGCTGCATCCTTGCCACAGCCCCGCCCAGCAATGCCCTGCCCCCGGAATGCCCGGCCATGCCCCCGGAACGCCCCGCCCAGCCCCATTGGCACTATGCCACTGTTTGAATCCCACCACCATGGGAACCTGTTACTAAAATTTTTGGATCCCACCACTGAGTAAGAGCTATCCATGGGGCACAGAGAGAGAGAGATGGACACCTCAAAAACTTGTGCAGAACCAATTAGTGACAAGCAGTGACTCGTACCTTCAAGAATTAAGGTTCAAGAACTCACGAAGACATTTAAAAAACAATTCAGAGGTCACAATGTATACATAATAAATTCATAAAACTCTTTGTAAGGGTGCCTACAGGAAGAGGACTCCTAACCGCACAGCATCAGATTTTAGGCAGTATTTATCACCTTTTCATCTAGTCTTTCCTGGCATTCACAGTTTCCCCCTTTCCATTTTATTCTCACAACCACCATGTAAAGTAGGTTAGGCAGAGACAGAGGGAGAGACTGGTCAAAGGTCATTCAGATACCTTAAAGGCAGAATGCAGATCTAAAATTGTTTCGCTCTAATTCTGAATATCCTTAAGGGAGATGGAGAGGTAGATAGACCCATCTTACCATTAGGGAAGAATATGAGATGTTCCCCTGCACATGCCTTATTAAAATGCCTTATTATAAATTTGATAGATAAATAAATAAATAAATAAAACAAGTGTGAGCCACGCATATCAAAACATTTTGAGTGAACCCTGGGTGTTGGCCCAATACTTTGTGGGAAATTTCTAAGGCTGCAACTATATTAAGAGTAGATTAAGGCCATTATAATGCCTGCAATTCACAAACAATAGCCTAATACACAGAAGAATGTCTCTTCATCAGCTGAGAGCAAAAGCCAACAGTAGGAAGGCAAGCTAATCGCCTCAGGAAATGGTCAACTGTTAACCAGTCCACTCAAGTTTTGACTCTGGGGCAATCAAGTCTGCCCATCAGTGACTCAGCCTCTTCATTTTCAACACCTGTGAGGAACATCTCCCCACTGGGGAAAAAAATCCAAAATATTACCTCACCGAAGGAAAATGTGACACAAGGGGTATTTCACCAAAATTATTCTTTCTTCCCTCCCTCAAGAAAAACGAGATGGTCACAACACTTCCTTCAGACTTTAAATACCTCAAACCAAATGTGTGAAATTGAGATTGTGGCACTTATTTGGCAATAATCTTCTCAGACAGGAGCTACCCATCTCAAAGGCCACCTTCCTTAGAAGGGGGTGTAGCGGGAAGACATGTTCTATTAAACACCCAGTGATGAAAAGTTTTGTGGTCAGACCACAGTGCAATAGCTGTAGTCACTGTGCCAGTAACACAGTGACCTATATGCAGATGCAGACAGCAGGGTGCCTTTTTACAGGAAATCTGTCTCTACACCACCACCCTTATAGGACATATGCCTCCCCCTCCCCTCAAATTTACAAGCTGGCAACCTTATCTTGTGGCTATTCAACTGTAGGCATACTTAGAAGATGCTGATTATCTAGACCCATTTAAATCTGGATTCGGGCTTGATTATGGAACTGAAACCATCTCGATCGCCCTGAATGATGATCTTTCCTGGTCCTTTCCTGGTCCTTCTGGATCTATTGGTGGCTTTTGATACTACTGGCCACGGGATCCTCCTGGAAAGGCTATGGAGCTTGGGAGTTGGAAGGCATCATGTTGTAATGGTTCTACTGCTACCTCCAAGGCTGGCACCAGAGAATAGTCAAGAGAGACTCTTGCTAGACATCATGGATACACTGTCATGGGGTTCCTCAGGGGTTCATTTTGTCTCCCAAGCTTTTTAACGTCTATCTGAAGCCACTAGGGCAGTGATGGTGAACCTTTTCGAGACCGAGTGCCCAAACTGCAACCCAAAACCCACTTATTTATTGCAAAGGGCCAACACGGCAATTTAACCTGAATACTGACATTTTAGTTCAGAAAAAACAGTTGGCTGCGAGGCATGCGTTACTCGGGAGTAAGCATGGTGGTAGTCGGTGGCTTTGCTTTGAAGCAACTGGGCAACTCTTCCAACAGGTGAATCACGACCCTAGGAGGGTTTACTCAGAAGCAAGCCCCATTGCCAGCAACCGAGCTTACTCCCAGGTAAAGGATCGTGCTTTAGTTCTTTGCATGAAAATCAGTGGGGTTTAACAGCGCTTAACAGGGTTACCTACACTGCTTCCCAAAACTAGGTCTTAAGTTTAATGCTAATAATCGAGCCCAGTGGCCCAGGCCAGCCTAGATGTGTGTGTGGGGGTGTGTGACGTTGTTTGCGCGTGCCCACAGAGAGGGCTCTGAGTACCACCTCTGGCACCTGTGTCATAGGTTTGCCACCACTGCACTAGGGGATGTTATCAGGAAATCTGGATTAAGGTGCCATCAATATGCTGATGAGACTCAATTCTGTCTCTCCATGTATCAGGAGAAGTGGTCAACGTTCTTGACAGATGCTTGGAGGCAGTAATGGGCTGGATGTGCGTCAAAAAAATGAGGCTGAATCCAGACAAGACAGAGGTGCTGTGTGTCAGTGGGTCTTGGTCCATGCAGTGGGGAGACACCCTATACTTGATAGGGTACATTGTCCTGGGTACACTTGCTAAGCAGTCCTTATCAAAATTACTTCCTTCTAAGTTTATTGAAGTCAACAGGCTTAGAAAAGTGCAACTCTTCTTAGGATTGTACTGTTGGCCAAGTCACCCTCAGCTGCTTACAAAGGGACCCCAATTCCAATCAACAACACCAACAAATAACACTAAGAAGAATTATTTATTTTAATTTGTACTGCATTCATATTATTGTATGCTTGCCAGCCAATGGAATTATTTCTATATAATCAACACTTATATCCCTGCTGGATTCCCTCAAACTTTCCTTACTCCTTCCTTTCTACTGCCCTTGCAATTCCTAATCCATAAAAGCTGCTCCCCATTAAAACATATAGATTTAAAAATCCTTTTATTCAAAGAGTTCTAAGTAAATGCTTGTTATTATTGTAGCTCTGCCAGTCAGAGCATGGTAGGTTTACAGGACATGCCAGGATTCGAAAGATTTACAGCCTCTAAGGCAGATCCACACATTGATAAAGGGCAGAGGGTTAAAGCATGCAAACGCCACTACCTTAAAGACCTTGAGGACACGCCAGTAGCAGGGTTTCCTCCTCCACTTCCTGTAATCCAGGGGGTTCATGGAGTGTGTCAGGATCTGTAGGGTACTCTCTTCCGAGGGCAGCAAGGGCTGGTATTCTTCCCCTGAGAGGAAAGACAAGTAGAGCCATCTGAGCTTCCTCGATCCTCATCTCAATCCTTCCAAGCAAATGGAGAGGATAACAGATGAAATGTTGAGTCTGAAGTCTACCAAAAAGGAAAATATATGCAATACTAGAAAAATTGGTATCATCAGTCCCTTAATCAGCTCATAACTAAATCAGCATGTTATCAGTGTTGTCTGGTTGCATTTTTCAACAATATGCTTTGGAGAATCTGAACAGTGGGTGAGATTGTCAACACCCTCCCGGCAGGCCCCCCCCCCCCCCCCCAAAAAAAAAAAAAGATTTGTACTTCAGCGATTGTACGTTATCGAATACCATATCAATTGTTCCATTTTACTATGCCATTAATCTTTTTGGTTCAGTATTAACTTATCATTTTATCCCATTTAGCTTCAATCTTTGCAGCGATTGTGATTTTATTTGTCCGTGTTATGGTTTTAATTTTGGATTGCTGAATTACGCTGTTACAAAATGCATGTTTCTGTAAACGTTAGCAGAAAAAAACCCATCTGAACTCGAATAATAAATGCTGGAGATGGTCTTGCATAGCTCCTTTCGACATGCTATTTTGGGATTTTGCAAATAACGTGCGTGGCCTTACTATAGTCTCCTCCATTGAAGCTTGAGGAATCCCCATCTTCAGAGTCTCTAGGAAGTTCTGTGGAAAAACAAGGAGTAAAAACTTGTTACAGACAAGAGGGAGAGGAGACTGCTCCCCTTCAGAGTGCAGATGGTTGAGGCCAACTTTCTATGTTCCTTTGCATTAAAAAAAACCCTCAATCCAAATTAGGAACAATTTTAAAGGAAGGAAAAGCTCCACTTCCTCTATTGGTTTGCTGAGCTTTTAACAAAGGGTAAAACTTTGTAGTAGTGTACAGACTGTGTAGTCTGAACTGCTCTACCTGTTCTGCCTCTTCAAAATTCAACCACCTCATTCAAGGGGGCAGGACTGAGGACAGAAGTAGCTTTCCAGCCCGAGTCGGCTGTTTTTGGTTGCCCCAGAATTTTCAGCTAAACATTAGGAAGAACTTCCTGATGGAGCGGTTCCTTAGTAGAATAGGCTTCCTAGGGAGGTGGTGGCAGCCGCGTAGCTACCATGGGACAGGGAGGTGCCCCGCCCCGGGCGCATGCCATAGGTGTCATGTGGGGGGCAGAAAATCGTCCCCCCACACCTCTTCCACCTTGCTCCCCCCGGCCCAGCAGAAGACTGGCTCTTTGCAGCTAGCTGAACTAAGGTAAGTGGGGGGCGAGTGGGGGAGAGAACCATTTGCGCCCCCTGCACCACTGGGTAGTGGGCTGTCCTTCTCTGAAAGTTTTTAAGCAAAGGCTAGATGGCCATCTGACAGCAATGTTGATTCTGTGAATTCAGGCACATCATGAGAGGGGGGGCAGGAAGGGATGATTCAATGCTCAGGCCCCCTGGCTCTTTCTTACATGCCCAGGTGATCACAACTTTGGAGTTAGGAAGGAATTTTCCTCCAGGCCAGATTGGTCAAGGACTCTGGAGGTTTTCAGCTTTCCTCTGGGTAGAGAACAGAGGTTACTGAGGTAGTGGGGGGAGGAGGGAAGGTAGCTGTGAATTTCCTGTGTTATGCAGGGGGCTGGACTTCCAGCTCTTTGTTTCTATGCAGGTATGAATATGTTTGAGATGCATCCTGTTTGCCCCCTCACCTGGCTCCGCAGGAGTGGAAGGAAGCAGCCTCTCCCTGTGCTGCCTTTTGTGAAGCCATGTAGAGACCACCACTGTCAAGACGTAGAAGACGTACAGCCCAATGTAACCTGCCCAGGCAAGGAAAAGAGAGATTATTTCACAACAGTTCGCGCCTCCCTCCGCACCCACCATCAGCCACATCTTTCTTCATTGCTAGTTCACATGAAAACTCCAGTCTCCAGGGAAACTTCTTAAAATGTTTACACTGAATGGTTTTTCCTGCCTTCTTTGTTTGTAGGAATGCATGTCCCCAGAAGTTTTCAAGGAGGGAGGGAAAATAGTTTCATAATCCTCTTCTGTCCTCACGTTAAAACGGGATGAGCTCATGTTAACTGCTCATAAACTTCTTTTTTAAATGAAAGAGCTGATCGAAAAGAAGACGTATTCTATTAGTTGGTTTCTTTTCTTACTCAAATATTTTTAATGCTTCAAGCATTTCTGCTTCTAAAGATGCCTTCCTGTGGGGAGAAGGTGTGACAGGGCAGACCCTTCTCAACATACTAGTTTTCTATATGCTGGGAAGTTTTTTAAAAATATGTGGGAACATTCAAATATCCTGTTCCCCCATCAGTTGCCCAGAGTGGCACAATCCAGGAACGGTTATATCATGTGATTACATTAATTACTGTATCAAGTGGTCCTAGTTTTTTCACAATCTATTGTTCCCTGGCTCAGATATACTTTCATAAGAACATAAGAAAGAAGACTGCTGGAACAGACCAGAGTCCATCTAGTCCAGCACTCTGCTACTCGAAGTGGCCCACCAGGTGCCTTTGGGAGCTCACAGGCAGGATGTGAAAGCAATGGCCTTCTGCTGCTGCTGCTCCCGGGCACCTGGTCAGCTAAGGCATTTGTCAGATCAAGGAGGATCAAGACTGGTAGCCATAGAAGGATCCCTGGATAAATCTAGCAACAACTATTATTCATGGCAGCTAAATGAAGCCTCCATGTAAAGAAGCATTATCAGCAAAGGTTTTTCTTTATGTTTCATTTTTGCTCTTCCAAGGGGCTGCTGACTGGCTCCAGTTGGCCAGAGAAGTTGGGATCTAACAGGGTATTTCTCAGGCTCCTCTGGTTACTTACTCAGAGCTTCTGCCAGGGTGACCTGCTCAAAGTAGAGAGCCACGAAAGTCAAAAACACCGCCACCATATAGAAGATGGCATCCCTGAGGAACGGCCTGGAAGCTGTGGTGAAAGGTCTCACCATGGCTATACCTCCAGCCACTATGGTGGTGACGAAGATGCCAGCACCTGGGGGGTGGGGGAGAGAAGAAAAAGTTAAACCCTACAAAACAGCCAGGGTTCCTTCCGCACATGCAGAATAATGCACTTTCAATTCACTTTCGGAATGGTTTGAAAGTGAATTTTGCTATT
The DNA here is from genome assembly GCF_021028975.2 of Sphaerodactylus townsendi. NCBI lineage: Eukaryota > Metazoa > Chordata > Lepidosauria > Squamata > Sphaerodactylidae > Sphaerodactylus > Sphaerodactylus townsendi. The sequence goes on from NC_059437.1 coordinate 40,111,543, forward strand.
CTGCACAGCTGCAAAGTGCACTGAAAGTAGATTGAAAGTGAATTATTCTGCATGTGCAGAGGGGCCTATCTCTCACATTCCCTCCTTTCCAACAGCAGTCTGGTAAAAAGGGATAAGTTGGCCAGTTAAACAGAAAGGGGAGAAGTTTGATCCAGACCTCAGCACACATAAAAAGTCACCACACATTACATGGGCAGAGTCCCAGTTTGGTTAGAAATATATATACATTTTTTAAAAAAATACCCATCTATCTTTATTCTGCCTCTCATCTGAGGAATTCAGGATGGCACCCACGTCTCTACCCTCAACAATCTTGTGAGGTAGAGCAACAGAGTGCACATACCAACAACACTCAAGGAATATCATGGCTGAGTGGGGACTCGGACCTAGGCTTTCCAGGTTCCGGTCTATCCACCATACTGGTTCTTACATCCCACAGGAACTTTGTGGAGTTTACAAATCACCTTGCAAAATAAAATAGCCGATTACAAAGTTCAAGTTAAAAATAATTAAAATCTCCCTGAACAGTCATTCATAACCAATGACCTATCAGTAGTAACCTTACTCCCCAAAACACACAAAATAATGTACACAGACAAAGAGTTTGCTCATGTGATATGACTACGGTTGAAACACTTGACCATTCTTTGTTTCTATGCCCTAAATACAATAAGATACGCATGAAATACATGAATTCCATTTTCTTGCAATGTTCTCAGTGGCACGAGTGTTATAAGATACCCAATCTCCTGAACAGCTCTGATGTGCTCTTTTGTGAAACTGTTGCAAATTTTATACTGGAAATTAGTAATTTTAACTGCATTTCTTAACCTTGTTTTGTTTTAAAATTTTGTCTTGTTTTGTATGCCAATAAAGGAGTGTGTGTGTTACACAGACAATACAACACTTAAAAGAAACCAAAGTCCAAAGAGAAGTTTTCATTTGATACTGAAACAGAACAGATGCCAAGTGGGTACATTGTAGGGGAGGGAGGGGCCACGGCAGAGAAGGTCCTACATTTGGCTACCATCCAACACACCTCTCAGGGTACACAGAGAAGGACCTGAAGATCTTAGTTGGCAGGCAGGCTCATAGATAAGATAGCACTCTACAGAATGCGCACTCAGAGAGACACAGCCATTCCAAATTCCCTGATCATTATTCTTGGAGGATACATGCTTCTCACATTCTCATAAAAGGAGTCAAGTCCAAAGGTTTTCTTTTTCCTTAAATGAAGGTTGACAGGAAAAACCCTAACTCATGGCTTAAGCTTTAACTTGGACACACACAGAAAACTGAAGCAGAAAAGGAAGGGCTCAGCTACTTGGATTATGCAAGAGACCAAGGAGGTTGAAGGCCAGGAATGATGGAGATAGTTCTCCTTGACGTCAGGAGAAAGCAAGACAGCAATTTCCCTAGAAGAGGCTGATGAAACAGACTCCCACCCAAGCAGGCAGCAGAAGGCTGGATAATGGTAGCACAGCGAGTGTGGTGTAGTGGTTAGGAGAGCTGGACTAGGACCAGAGACAGGCAGGCTCAAATCCCCACTCTGGCAGGGGCCTTGGGCTTGTCCATCTCTCTGTGCCTCCCGCTCCATCACAGGGTTGTTTTGAAGATAAAATGAACCCCAATTACCGCCTTGAACTCCTTGGAGAAAGAGCAGAGCAGAAGACATAGATAAGACAAACAGAAGTCACAGCAGGTTGGCTGTCCATACCAAAGAGGGCTCCGATGGCTAGGCCAGCTGTCCGTGGGTCGGAGAATGCCACTACGGCACTGAAGACATCTGGTGCGCCATTCCCAAAGGCTAGAAAGGTAACACCATGGAGGAAAGTGCTAAGGAAGACAACACTATAGCTTGTCCTTCAGGGGTCCATCAGAGCAGACTTACATGCAGTGAGATCTATCAAAATGCCTGAACCATTGAGAGCAGATATCCATGCTACAGAATACAAGAACAGGAGTCCTGTTTGGTGTTTCCTGTCCATGACTTGCTTTTCAGAATTTTTTCACAACACTCTGAAAAACTGTCCCTGTTTGCCTTCTCTATTCTCTCATATACTTCACATTTTTAGGATCCACAAATTACACCATACCAGAGCATAGTCAGAGTCCAGCAGATAATTCAGCCACCCAAAAACCTTCATTTCATACATGCTTATATTCCCTTTTGGCCAAAGATGTGTCTTGTAAACACACAGACCCGTGGAAATCTCAGAAAACAGCAAGAAGATGGGGCAGGGAGAAGAGGCCTCTATTATGTATTAGCTTCATCCTCTTGGCCAGGGCTATAAAAACCAAAATAAATTATTCAGTGCTATATGCAATTGATTTTTTTAGATAATAGGCTCTGTTTTTCAAATGCCTTTCTAGACACAGAGCATGAGAAGTCCCAGGATATTATATCAGACAGGACCAGCCTCAGAACACGCATTCAGTCCCAGAACACTGGAGACACATACATTTTAAAAAGTCTCTGAGAATGTGCAATGTGCATAATTCCCAATACAAAGCAGGGCTGGATCTATACACCTGCAGCACAACGACGTGGTAAAAGCTTGATGTGGTAGGAATGGTTTGAAAGCAGATTATGGCGGCAAGGCAAGAATACCATTTTAATGTTCTTTCACATTTAAACAAATGTGTATAAACAGAAAACTAATACATTGTGGGAAAATGTTCTACTACTGCTGTGCTGGTATTCTAATTATAGAACATTTTTGGTGTAGGGAAGAACCCACAGCCAGCGTTGCATAGCAACGGTCCTCAACCTTTTAAAAATTGTGGGCATGTGTGGAATTCTGATACAGGCAGATGGGTGCAACCAGAGGTGGGATCCAGCAGGTTCTCACAGGTTCCCGAGAGTAGGTTACTAATTATTTGTGTGTGCTGAGAGGGGGTTACTAATTAGTGATTTTGCCACGTGATTTTTGCCTTAGTTACGCCCCTCCTCTCAGCAGTAGCGCGCAGAACTTGAAGCAGTCTAGCAGGAGGTGCACCGGTGTGTGTGACAGCCTGTGCCTGCGTGCATTCGTTTCCCACCTGGACTGGCACAGTGGCTGCGCCCTTGCCACAGCCCCGCCCCCGTCATGCCCCGCCCAGCCCCACTGGCACTACACCACAGTTTGAATCCCACCACCATGGGAACCTGTTACTAAAAATTTTGCATCCCACCACTGGGTGCAACCACAAAACGGCTTCCATGGGGGATGGAGCCAACCACACACTGTGAAGAGGCAAGGCCATGCATAACTCTTAAAGTAACCCATCAGCATTTCAGGCAGAAGCTTTGGTTAATGGGATACCTTTACAAAGGAGCATATACTGTTTTAAAGTATTTTCTTGTATATATACTTTTAGTCCTACACTGAAGATCCTTATGCAGACAGGTTTCTGCCAATGCAATTTTCCAAAAATCTGCTCAAGCAATTAGGTTTCCAATGGCCAATCAGAAGCCCTGCCAAGCACAAGCTCTTCCTGACTCCACCCACTTACTGAAAACACCTGGTGGGCACCTGGGGGTCATGTTGGGGCCTCTTGGCTGGAGAACTGGACTAGGATCTGGGGGACACAGGATCACATCTCCACTCTGTCGCAAAAGCTTTCTGACTGACCTTGGGCCAGTCAGTCTATCAGTCTAACCTACCTTACAGGTTGGTTGCTGTGAAGGAAGACCGTACAAGGTCCCCATTGAGAGGAAAAACAGTACAGAGATGTCTTTATAAGCCTTGTGCTTCCAAGCAGCCTTCCTGTTTTACAAATGAAGTCCCATCGCCCCCCTGCCGATAGCCACGCATGTGTCCACAGGATCCCTCATCCTCAACAAAGATAGAGTTGTTCAGGCCCCCTCCCCCAGGCACTTTTAATTTTAGATTATCTTCAGAGGTAAGCATTTTAATTTTAGGTTATCTTCAGAGGTAAGCAAAAGAGAGTAAAGGACTCCCACCCTAAACCAAAACACACAACGAGTTTGTAAAAGGATACTGCTACATTGTGGGCCAACTTCAACTTGGTGGAAATTGCAGATAAATTGGGACAGAAACTGTAGAGAGAAAACAATAGGTCTTCAATATCTCGCTTTTCTCCAATACATATCTCCCAAAGCCAATTCCACCCCACCCCCCTCTTTCTTGAAATCCACTTCCGGTTTTCTCTACACCCTGAACCATCATATTAGTAACTGGGAATATCACTTCCCATCAGAATACTGAGTTATTACAGGCATAAAGAGACTATAAGACTTGGAATCTGGAATTGGGACTTCAGAGTTATTACTTACAATTTCTCAGCTGTGACGCCAAGGATAAGAAACAGGTAGAAGAGCCACAGAATCTGCAAGAGACCGAAGGCAAATCAGAGCATCATGTGATGGAACAGGTTACATTTCCTTCTTTGGAAGACATTCCTGTTCCATTCCATCTATGGCTCAAACAAAACATTACCAAGAGTTCACGTACCCTTTGATAACCAGCATTTTAAAAACTATTAAAACCGCTGGTTCTGCTGGGTTGTCCGGGTTGTGTGGCTGTGGTCTGGTGGATCTTTTCCCCAACGTTTCGTATGCATTTGTGGCATCTTCAGAGGTGTATCTCAGAGAAAAGTCTATTTGATACACCTTTGAAGATGCCAGCCACAGATGCAGGCGAAGTGTTGGGAACAAGATCCACCAGACCACGGCCACACAACCTGGGAAACCCAGCAGAACCATTTGAATCCAGCTGTGAAAGCCTTCGACAATAAATTAAAACCGCAATCTTAAACTTCCTTACTAGGAATTAAGCCCAGGAATTCTTGAAAGGATGGGGAAGAGGTGAAAGAATCAATAAGGTACGTATATTTGATTACAACAATGGTGAGACCTGGAGTCCCAGGTTCTATTCCTGGCATCCTCACTTAAAGGCGATCAGAAAACAAAGTGGGGGCGGGTTGGGGGAGTCAATTCCACACTTCCCCATACTGGGTTCATCTTCTAGAATTAAGCTGCTTTCTCATTGCCCTGCTCTTGAACTATTCTTTCCCCCTGAACAGGAAACAGCTAATGCTCTGGACAGCCAGCAGGAAGTGTTTAATGTCTTCTGGTTTTACTTTGTCATCAAGTTGCAGCCCACTTATGATAGACTTCTGGCAACAGAGGTTCAGATGTGGTTTGCTACTGCCTGTATAGAGTCTCTGGACTTGCTGATGGTCTCTCTCCAAGTACTAACCAAGACTGACGATGCTTATCTTCTGAGATCTGATGAGACCGAGCTGGCCTCGGCTATCCAGGTGAGGGACAAACTGAGTTATACCTTTTCTAAACCCACTGAATTCAATGGACTTAGAAGGCTGTAACAGCTTATAAATGAAAAAATCCCATATCAATGGCTAATACTGACTCAAGGGAAGCTCCACATTTAGAGGCAATAATCCATTGAGCCAGGTGGCATAAAGGTTAAGAGCAGTGGATTCTAAATCTAGAGGACTGGGTTTGATTCCCTGTTCCTCCACATGAAGCCTGCTGGGTGACCTTGGGCTTGTCCCATTTCTCTCTGAATTCACTCAGCCCCACCTGCCTCACAAGGTGTCCACTGTGGGGAGGGAGAGACAGCGATTGTAAGCCACTAAGCGTCCTTAAAAGGTGGAGAAAAGCAGGTTATAAAAACCAACTCTTCTTCCTCCTTTTCACTGAATATCAATACAAGAAAGCAATATTAGGGGAAGCTGTGACCTTCGTTGGCAGCTGCACGAAACAGGATGCTGGGTTAATAAATCACCAGTGTGACTCTGCAGTTTTCTTCTTTATGCCTTAGAATGAACTCTCTCATTCCCTAAGATGTAACATACACTGGGCTGGGGAATTCTAGTACAGTAAGAAAAATGAAATAGCACTTCAAAGCACTTCTTCAAAGCTCTTCAAATATATTGCTTTACTACATCCTTTATCCCAACAACATTATTATTTCAATATTATAAATCTGATGCCGGCTTGCCTGATGTGCCTGGCGGAGAGTTCATAGTGGAGTTCTGAATCAGGGACTTCCTGATTCACTGCTCGGTCACTACAGCATATAAATTCTCTTACTATAAAATTCTGTAGATACACACACAGCCCACCCTGGGACCAAAAAAGGGGAAATTCAGCAGATGGAGCTTTGCTCCTCCCAAATGAGAAACTGCTCTTGTTAAAATTCTCATTTCATTCAACTAGTACAAGTATAGGAATCTTCCACTTCTACATCACACACACATCCCATGATAGTTGTGGTCAGAGGTGGGATCCAACCAGTTCTCACCACTTCTCTAGAAGTGGTTATTAATTCTCTAGAAGTGGTTACTAATTTTTTCTGAGTGCCGAGAAGGGGTTACTAAAGCAACCTCCCTGCCCAATAGGGACTGGAGGTGAGTGTGTGCGGTGGCACCACTGTTTGAATCCCACCACCATCAGAACCTGTTATTAAAATTTTTGGATCCCACCACTGGTTGTGGTCAACCTACAAATAGGAGACAAATGTCTGAAATAAAAATAGAGCTGCACAGGTTCTTGGATTCGAAGGCCACTGGATAGAGACGTAGCTCCAAGGGGACTGGGGGGGATGCGCGACGCACCAGGCGTGCATCCCTGTGGGGGTGTGGCGGGGGCGTGGTGTGGCATTCCAGGGCGTAGGACACACCAATGCACTGGGTGCTTTCCCCCCTTGCTACATCTCTGCCACTGGATTTAGCTGCTGCTCTGGGCCCTAACAGGGGAGCAAGAAGACTGTGCTTCTTTCCTTGTGAAGGGAAACAAAAGAAAGAAAGATGCAGAAAAAAAAACATTGGATTCTTCCACTGTTATCTCCCTTTGCCCAGAACAATCAAACTTTGATTATTTCAGCTGCATGAAATCCACAGAAATTAGCTTCCACTACCTTCTTCTCCTGACACACTTGCTTCGAAGCACTGTGACCTGCTGTCAGTGATACAGATAGTCAAGCTATCAATCTGCATGGACTGAGTTGTTATAGCCCAACAGTTGCTGTTACTATATTTGTACGTACTAATTTGCAAACTCGTACCAAAAGGTGGGGCTTTCCTGGCCATTTTACAAAAGTCAGTTGAAGAAGAAGAATGTTAACCAACCATTAACATATTTCCATTTTAAGTCACTTTATGAGTTTTCCTAGTTGAAAAATAACTAATACGCACATAATATTAACATACTGCAGGGATTCTACTGCAAAATCTTGCCAAGTTCAGAAATATGTACTGGCTTAGACCAACACCCAAGCCAGACAGAACACGAGGAGTTTCGTGAATACACGAAGCTGTTTTATTCTGAATCCAGTGATGTGGGTTTTCAGAAGAGTCTTAATGGGAAATTTTTTCCTAAAATTCTCACCATTATTGCATAGAGCACAATCTTAGCACGTTAAATTCAACTTGTCTTTAAAAAATGTGATTTTAAAAGAACTGTCAAATTTGCATTCCAATACCAACCAATGCTTGAAACAGAACATTGTATCAGGGGGAAAATAAATTGAGTTTGCGTTTAAATATTAAATTCAAAGCTTTATGAAGACTTTTTTTCAGAATTATGTTTTGTAAAAAATTAAGCACTATGTAGAATTCACTTTCGTCACATCGTTTAGCTTCGCGTTTCTTCATTCTTGTGCCACCGAACAACTTCCTTTCTTCAGTGACCTCATTCAAATGATGTCACACAGAACACCACAGAAACCAACAGCACTAAAAAGCTAACAGATCTTAAGCAAACGCTTCCGAGGTCTTATGCAAACACTTCTCAGTTCAAGAAACAAAAATGAGAGACATGACTCTATGTGTTTGTTGAAAGCGACACAAAAATTAATCGCAATTTTGCTTTCGCTTTTACTTTCCATGAAATCTGAGATAAAATAATTTTAGCGTTGGTTTTGATTGATTCTTTATTGGAACCTATACCCCGCCCTATACAGAGGTCCCAGAGCGGCTTACATAATTAGAAGAAGAAAAAGAAGAAGAAGAAGAAGAAGAAGAGGAGGAGGAGGAGGAGGAGTTTGGATTCATATCCCCCCTTTCTCTCCTGCAGGAGACTCAAAGGGGCTTACAATCTCCTTGCCCTTCCTCCCTCACAACAAACACCCAGTGAGGTAGGTGGGGCTGAGAGAGCTCCGAGAAGCTGTGACTAGCCCAAGGTCACCCAGCTGGCGTGTGTGGGAGTGCGCAGGCTAATCTGAATTCCCCAGATAAGCCTCCACAGCTCAGGCAGCAGAGCTGGGAATCAAACCCGGTTCCTCCAGATTAGATACACGAGCTCTTAACCTCCTACGCCACTGCTGCAGGAAAAACATCATCATATAAAATAATAATAAAAAACACAGAATTACCCACCCACTTACCTTTCCCAACCCCAGACCAGCAGCCTCCAGAGGAGGTATAATCAGCTGAGGCCCCTCCCCAGACCCCCTCCTCCCCAAGCTTCACCCCCTAAATCTCCACCTACTTCCTAACTCTGACCTGGCAAATTGGCTTGCAGCACCTCTGAGAAAGAGGACTTTCATATCAGTTGCTACCTGATCCTTTTTCAATTGGAGATGACAGGGAATTTAACTTGGAGCCTTCTGCATGAAAAGCAGCGAGACAAAAGCCTACCATGAAGTTCCCCCCTACCTTTAAATAAAAGATGCATGTTGCTTGGTTCAGATGAAAACTACACTGTCAGGGAAGGATGCTCAAAGACTGTCACAGTTTCCTGAAATAAACTGTCCTGTAATTAAAGAGAACTTTTTAAAAAGTGAAAAAAACCCTACTGGGATCTCCATTCTTACACCTCCCAGAATCATGCCTAAGGCTGTCTTGACTTTTGACAATCTCACCCACTCATTCTCTCTGGTTCCATCAGAGATTGACTAACACATTCCAGACCCTGTAGATAACCAGAAAGGAACGCCCAGGGCATCCAACCCACTCCAACTCCGCCATTTCGATCCTTACATAGAGAGTGACTGCAACAGGTTGTAGATCTGCTGGGAAGACGCAGAAGATTCCATTGAGGTAGTTGAGAAACCCACCGTCCATCCGGCAGTCTGGGTTACTTCGAATGAAGGAGCAGCGCTCGGAGACGTTCTGTTTCTTCACCTCCCTGCACTGGAAGACAAAAGGAAAACTTGGCAGACACCAAAGGAAGGGGGAAACTGCCCACCTGCTACAGAGCAGAGGTGGCCATTCAGAGACTGTTCTCTTTGAGACATATTTTTTAACTGTGCATTTTTATCCTGTTTTAACTGCAGTTCTTGACTCTTTGCCATGTCTGCATGCTACTTGCGGATAAAGAGAAAAGGCTAGATGCATTTTAAATAAACAAAGGCAAAGACCCCTTCCGCACACGCCAAATAATGCGTTTTCAAACCACTTTCACAACTGTTTGCAAGTGGATTTTGCTATTCCGCACAGCTCCAAAGAGCACTGAAAGCAGTTTGAAAGTGCATTATTCTGCATGTGCGGAAGGAGCCAAAGATTTTTCCCTGTCCCTGCTGCAAAAACAGAGGCTGGGGGCTTCAGGTTAAGCAGTACTCCAGTGCGGAAAAAAGGGGGTTGTTAGACCCTTTGTCTCCAGCCATTTGTCTCCTCAAAGTCTCCCCAAAACTACTTTCCCCCTCAAAATTTAAAAGATACTGAGGCCCTCTCTTGAGGGTCCCAGACATAGACTGAAGACCACTGTTCTAATTATGGGAACCCTTCATCATTTCTTGTTTTGTAGGCAGTGCTTTAGAAATCTGCTCACCCAACTGAAGTGCACCTCTGGTGAACAATTACCTGATGGTACAAAGATCTTTCCCAAGTTCTCAGCAGGTCAAAGAGAAAGTTAAAAAAACCAGCATGTCTCCCTTCATGGAGACTAACTTCTTGCCTTCTCCAAAACCCAGCACATATTAGAGAAGATCCTGCCCCTCTTTCGAGTCTTCTGCATTCATTAGAGAATAAATGGAAATAGCTGGCTGTGGCAATTGATAATGGCTGCAAGTAGACCAAGCCAAAATCGACAGTTCTCGACTTGCAAGTTATAACCCAAAGTTTGAATTGTGCCCAGAAAAGGACAGCAGAGCACAATCACTGAGTGTTTCCAAGCAGCCGATCCCCATTGTGAGGCAAGCTGTTACATTCTGCACCAACCGAAGCTTCTGAACAATCTTCAAGGGCAGTCTCCAAACAGTGTATGTTACAGTAGTCTAGTTCTGCGTTGACAGAGGCATGAGGGACAGTTGGCAGGTTCTCATCAATTTGAAAAGCAGGTGCTTTTAGGTTTTTACAGTTGCATTTCTGCCACTGCAAAAGGAGGTAACTAACTAAGATATCAACTCCATTGCAGAACAAACAGTGCAGAGTGTTAGGGGCTGGGGGGATCCTAACTTGAAATCTCCATTCAGCCATGTAGCTTCCTGAGTCAGCCGCTATTTCTCACCTCACGGGGTTGTTGAAGATGAAACAGGCACATAAAACAAACACATGCTGAACTTTAATATATGAGGAGCAACTGGCAGTGCAATTCTAAACAGAGTATACCAGCCATTCTCAACCAGGATTCCCTGATACCCTGGGGTGCCATGAGCATGTCCCAGGGGTACTGCGGCAACACTACCACCCCCCCCCCTCATTTTTGTGGTGTCTCCCACCGGTGCCAGCAAGGACATGGAGCTGGCCCATGAGGCAGGGCCTGCGACAAGGTCAGCAGCCACCACCACCCCCCAGTGCTACCCTTCACCCTGGGAGGGGAAGGTGGGGGGTGTGGCAAGCAGGGGCAATGGGAGGGGAAGGTGGAGGGTGGCGGCAGGGGTACCGTGAGATATGAATAGTGAGGTCAAAGGTACCCTGACCTCGAAAAGGTTGGGAAACACTGGAGTATACAGTCACAGTAAACAAACACAGATGCAGGCGAAACATTAGGAACAAGATCCACCAGACCTCGGCCACACAGCCCGGAAAACCCACCAGAACCAGAGTATACAGCCTTCGAAGCCCGCTGATTTCAGTGGACTCAAATGTGAATAACTCTGCAGAGGACAGAAAGAATCGTAAAAAGATCTTGCACAGCAGTTTCAAGCCTGATTCTAGAATAAAATAAGGGCATGTGTTCTCAGGGTTAATCCACAGATTACTAACTCCTAATCATATAAAGGAATGACGCTGCTGTAATAGGCAATCTCCTAAAGGAACAGAAAGGTTCACACAAATCAGGGTTTGTGACAGAGCCACTAGAAAGTTGTTGTTTTTTGGGTAGCCTTGGGTTACTTTGAGATATTCTCATCTGAATTCCCCGAAAGAATCTATGAATGCAATTTTTTTCTCTATGCTAGATTTTAGTATCAGGAAATATTAGTAGGTTTGTCAACTGGAAACACTCAGCTACATCCTTGAGATGCATCCTGAAAAGGTATCTTGGGTTCAGCACCTCTGCAGGCGTGATGGAAAACATTCAGCCATGTTCTTGCTAAATTTACCTCAAAAATAGATTTGTGGGTGACACTTGGATTGAGGAGTCTCCAGGAGCACTTGAATAACACTTAAGGAAATTTTAATCGATTTAAAAGGAGCCATTCATAAACCTTTCAAGAAAGAACATTCTCTTTCAAAGCAATATAACATCCAGATTCACTGCAACGATTGTTAAATCCATATTATGACCGCGTGTGTGTTTGTTCTGTGCATGTGTTCAGCATACAGAAGTATCCTTTGTTATCTTACATTCTTGATTCATGGCTTCATCTTACTAATGATAATACACCAGTGAAATATGCAGTAACTTTTTCACACACAGTATACCCTTTAGGCTAATTTGGGGTGCTTGTTTTATTTGTTTTCTGGTGGAAAGCATTAAATCCAGTGATTACAAGGCCGGTCTCAGTTTCCTTCACATGGGTCTTCAGCTACATAAATGGTTATTGAGCCATAACCTCTGCCAACTGAAATGCCTCCGGCAAGCCAAGGTGAGTCAGCTAAAGGAATGCCAAGGGAACATAGTCTGGCAGCGGGAGAAACAAACCAGGACAGATAAAACTACAAAAATATTGACATAACAGGGATTCTTCTGGCACTGTACAGATTTAACAGATAGAAGGCCTAACCGGAGGAGATTCTGTGGTGGCTCTCCCAAGCAGTTTCCATTGACAACAAACACAGGACACAAATGTAAACATTTCACCTCAGCAAATGAATTTCTGCTAAGAGTAGCTATGATTCTTATCCAGGCTGAAGTGTAGCAAGGACAGAGTGGTTTAACTGTCCAATTGCCATTTTCTCAGGTGGGTAACTTTGTTAGTCTGTAGTAGTAGAACAAAAATGTGTGTCCAGTAGTGCCTTAAAGGCCCACAAAGACTTCCTGGATAGGAGCTTGGGTCAAAATTCATTTCATCTGATATAGATTTATTGTACTTTCTCCCAAGGGGGTAAATGGCAGCAGCAAGTGGCTGTCTGGCATTGGAAAAACAGCACGGGGGGCGGGGGGGGGGAAATGAGCCATCTTCCTGATGTTGCTCAGACCCAAATGATCTTCCTCACAATCAGCTAATACCAGACAAAAATGATTGTGAGATCCTCTCACAGATCACCTGGGGACTCAGCTATTATGGCTCCTAAGGTGGCATGAGCTTCAATGGACTGGAGCACCCACAGTCGATCTAGTTACTGTTGTCATCAGTTACTCCTACAGCAAACAATAATTATGGTCATCTTGAACACATCAAGAAATGCCGCAGACTGTATGGCATTTCACGGTGCTTGGATCCCACCATTCCTGCCTCCCATAAAGGTAAAGATAACCTCCAGTGTAAGCCCTGGGTCATTAGTGCCCCATGGGGCGATGTCATATCACAATGTTCACTTTGTTTATGGGGTGGTTTGCTACTGTCTTCGTTAGTCACCAACACTTTATTTATTTATTGTTTGGATTTGTGGAACACCCCATCCCCGAGGGGCTCTTTAGTCCCAGCAAGATGGATGCTCACTTTGCTGATCTCAGAAGGATGGAAGGCTGAGTCAACTTTGAGCCGCTATCTGAAACCAATTTCTGTCAAGATCGAACTCAGGCCGTGAGCAGACCTTTTGACTGCAGTACTGTAGCTTTCCACTCTGCACCACAGGGTTCCCCAACAGCCTTGTATGTAATCACCAGAGAGCCACATATGCATCCATTTGATCAAACAGGCTGTAGCTCACCTAAGTTTCTGCCTCAATTTTATTAATACTGATGGGCTGAACTCTTCTGAAAGAGCAGATGCAGAGCTTGCATAAGATATAACCGTGCTCTGAGGAGCAGGTCTGTCAGGTGGCACTGCCTTTAAAAACTAGTCAGAAGCTTCAGTTAGTAGCATATAGAGCCTCACCTGAATGGAAAGACTGTGCTCAAAAACAATTAGGCAGCCAATATCAATTTAAAGCATGCTGGTTATTATCATTCAAGTCCTAGAATTCAATTGGTACTTGAAGAACTGAAAGCTTCCACATGAGCCTGCCCATTGGTTAAGATTTCTGGTAAAGGCATTCCTACTCATATTCCCATCCTTGGAGATCAAGTGCATGATTATGAGGGCTAGAGTTTTGTTTGTTTGTTTTTGCAGTGGATCCTTGCTTTTGAAATTCCCTCCCCAACACTCTTTACCTGGTGCCTGACCTTTCTAATCTTAATCACCAGATGAAAAAAACGACTTTCTTGCTTGTTCAGGCTTTTCTTTAGCTTGGTTCAAAAGTTGCTTTAGCTTGGGGCTATATCACATTGTTAAAACAAACATCAAAACAGTGTCAACAAATCAACCTGTGTCTAAAAGAAACCAACACTACCCACCCTTTTTTGAAAGGAGCAATCTTAAAAGCCTGCAGGTAAAAAACAACCATTGGAAACCAACACATCTAACAAATTACGCCCATAAAAAAAACCCCACAGGGCCAGCTTAAAATGTACCAGGCCAAAAACACTGTAAGACATTTTTTAAAATTAAGTATTAAATATTAAGAATACTCTTTGAAAGTATTTATGTGGAAAGTAGTTTGTAAAGAGCAGAACACAGTAGGTCTGTGATCCCAGATTCTACCTTTGGTCCCAAATGATAATGTGGGACCCATTTTACAGTTAAAGAGAGGAGGGTGTCCATATTTCTGTTTCATCTACTCTGCAGATTCACATCGGTTATAAAGCAGTTTAACATTCTTAAGCGTGGATCCAACACAGAAACAGAAGAAGCACTGGTGTAATGCCCATTGGGCAAGGTGGGCAGCTGCCCAGGGCATCACCTTGTGGGGGGCATCAAAATGCTGTGTTCGTTTTTGGGTATTTTAGTGGTTTTCCATTTTTGGCCTGCAGAGGGCGCAGTTTTTAGCCTAGCGGCACCAAATTTTCAGCGTATCATCAGGAGACTGTCCTTATGCTACCCCCCAGGTTTGGTGAGGTTTGGTTCAGGGAGTCCAAAGTTATGGACTCCCAAAGGGGGTGCCCCATCCCCCATTGTTTCCAATGGGAGCTAATAGGAGATGGGGGTTACAGTTTTGAGGGTCCATAACTTTGGCCCCCCTGAACCAAACTGCACCAAACTTGGGGGGTATCATTAGGGCAGTCTCCTGATGAGACCCTGAAAGTTTTGAGACTGTGCCTTCAGAAATGTGCCCCCCTCACAGCCTGCAACCACCATTGACAGCAATGCAGAAAACTCAATGCAGAACAAACATTCTTGGGCAAATTTCTAGGATGTTCCTGCAGGGGGTGCATTTTTGGATGTATCGGCACCAAAATTTCAGGGTATCATCTGGAGATGATGGCACCCCCCAAGTGTGGTGCAGTTTGGTTCAGGGGGTCCAAAGTTATGGACCCTCAAAGGGTAGCCTTCATCTCCTTAGCAAAGAATGGGGGATGGGGCACCCCCTTTGAGGGTCCATAACTTTGGACCCCCTAAACCAAACTGCACCAAACTTTGGGGGTACCATAAGGACAGTTTCCAGATGATACCCTAAAATTGTGGTGATGATATGTGTAAAAATGCACCCCCTTCAGGCACCAATGTCCTGGTGCAAAAAAAATTGGTCGTGGTGGAGTGGCCGCCCATGGGGGGGGGCATCCAACTCAGGTTTTGCCCAGGGCTACAGTTTGCCCAGGGCTGCCTCGTTACACCCCTGAGAAGAAGGTCACTTTTTGCTGATTTCCCCCCCGCTGCAGAATAGTAATAACTGTTTGCCAGCATTTTAGGGGCCATATTTTGGGCTGCAAGGGAGTCATGCTTTACAGACAGAAATTGCAACTGGCTGTGGAAATTATTAGTGGTTTGGGGTAGATATGGGTTCTTCAGATAAAATTAGGGTTCATATTTATCAGTTTTCACCAGCATGGCCAATTGGCCAATTGGCCATGCTGGTAGGGGCTGATGGGAATTGTAGTTCCTGAACATCTGGAGAGCCGCAGGTTCCCTACCCCTGGTAAAGACATAGCCTCCCCCCTCCCCCGCCACACTCCACATACAAACAGAATCCTGGGTGAGAATTCTTTAGTTCTTTATCTGACACATCACAGTTACCAGGATTCCCTTGAAAGAACTAGTTAATAAACTAGTCAAAGTCTGTAGTACAGCTATGTCCTATAAGAAACTTTTAAACAAACCCTGCTTAAACAACAAACTCTGGGTACAGGCATGAGTGACAGGCACAAGAATCTTGCTGAAAGAAACATGTTTGGGTCTCACCAGCACCTGGACAGGAGGCTTCCTGGGAACTCCATGCACATTATCTTGAGCTTGATGATGGAAGAAGGTAGGATATAAAATGCAATTAAAATGTGTCATAAAAAGATCAAGCCAAGAACGCTCCCATTACTCACATCCACGCTGCGTCCAGAGTACTGGGTATTGTTGGGTTGCTCCGTGATCTCCAAACAGAGAGGGGCTGGGGTCATGGGCTCCCATGGTCCGATGAAGGCTCTGTCAGCCCTGACCTGCCCAACCAGCATCCAGGCCACACCAAAGACCCAGAAAGTCCACATATCACCTTGCTGTAAAGCCCTGGTGGGACCAAAGAGGCCAGATACTGAGAACTCCCGCTTGTCACGGCATTATCTGTCTGAAGGTAAAGATATACAGGAGGGAGAGAAGACCCTTTCATGAAACCACTAGGAAGTTTCGTAAATTTCAGCCGTTGGTAAAAATAGAGAAGTGGTTTCCCTTCCACAGAAAGTTGGAGAATTCTTGGCGACGTCCTCGTCTGCAAGGAGGCTGAACCTGCAGAGGAGGAAACAGGAAAAGGTAGACATGGAAGACTTGAATTTGTGGATTAAACAGTTCAGTCATTAATTAGGGAGAGGCCCAGCTGCAACCAGCAAAGGTCAGTTTAACATTCAGTGAGCCCAGGAAGAACAGATCATGGTTATTTTATTGCTAAGGTCATTCAAAACTGGGAATCCTCTTACATTAACCTTACACTTCCTTTCTTTAACATCTTAATCAAAAACTTGCAAATTTATTTAAAACATACAGTGTATTCCTATTCTGAGTTACTCGAGTTTGGGTCTATCGAAGCTTGTGACTCCTGAAAGCTCATATCCCCAAAATCTTGGTGGTCTCAATGATGCCACCTTGATCTGGATGGTTCAGGCTAGCCCAATCTCATCACATCTCAGAAGCTGGTGGCACAAACTGCCTGGTGATGTCAGGGTATGTCAATTCCACAGGGTATGTCAATTCCACAGGGCCTGCGAGACGTTGCCAGGCCTTTCCCTACTAGCCAGCTGGATAATTATAACACGTTTTGATCTCCAGGGGAGGATGGAAGGATGGATGGCGGAAAGAATAAATGTATGCCATCTACCTTAGTGTTTTTAAAATTTTTGAATTTGAAATCTTAAGTTTTAAATTATTAATAGTTAGGATTCATATTTTAATGTTTCTTGTTTAATATATGTTGTAACACACCCAGAACCCTCCAGGAATGGGGCGGGATATAAAAACGACAAAATAAATAAATAAGTAGAGATATGTGCGACATAATCCTTTACAGTAAAGGCTGATTTGTTCAGCAGAAAGTCTTAAGCAGGTCTAGGCTCAACAGCGTAGGTACAGGAAAGACGAGAAGGAAGTACTTCGCCTCCCACATCGTACAATTAATGTATGAAATTCATTACCACAAGATGTAGCAACGGCTGTTTGCTCAAATCGCTTTTTACAAACAGAACTGGGCGTGCCGGCACAGGAGAGAGATATCAATAGTGATCAACCGCCATAGTTAAGTTGAACCATCAGGCACCAAGACACTGTACCTTGAAGCTTAACCGTGGGGCAGTGAGAACAAAAGAATCACAAGGATTGTGAACTTGATGGCAAGGCCCTACTGTCCAGTCCAGCAATGACAATTCATATCCTCTACATTTTCAGACCAATCCTTTATTATCTGCTCACATTTACACAACAATAATTTTTAAAAGGCTATCAATTGTCCAAGGCTTTCAAGGCCAGAATCAATTGGCCGTCATGGCTGGGGTCTGGTAGCATCTGCTCCTAAAGTTTTGCTCGCATCTACGGCGAGCATCTTCAGAGACACATCATGGTAAGATATGTTTTAATCCATACAGCCGGGAAAACCCACAACAGGCAGTCTATCAATAAGGATTAGCTAGATCAGTCTGTGGAACTTCCTGGCCAGAGACAGTCTATCCTTGAGCACCAGATGCAAAAGGCAAACAACAAGGAAAGGAAGTCACTTCCTTCCTGTGATTTTCCAAAGGCATCTGATTTGGAAGGAAACAGGATGCTGGCCCTTGGGTCCGATCCCGCAAAAGCAATTCTTCCGCCCCCATTCACTCCCTTGCAGGCCAAACCACGTCAAGCAACGCCTTGACTGGTCATCAACAATAAACAACCTTGCTCCACCCACGTTTCTAAGGAGGGGCGGGGGGGCTATATTTATTTCTTTATACTTTGCATTTATATCCCTGCCTCCATCTCCTGCTAAGAAAGCCCAGCGCCCAGGTGGGCACCTGACTCTCGCCCCCCTACCCCCGGTCTGGCATTGCCACTGGCAGAGACTGCAGGGCGCTGCGATCCTCCCCATGCAAATGCAGCATGCAAGATACCATGTGCGGTGCCGCACCGGAGCAAGGATTGCCCCGCAGCCTGGACGGAGCCGAGCCTCGCAGCCCATGCATGCCGCACCTGTGCGCCAGCTGCCTTCTCGCAACTCACCCGCCACAGACCCAGCTTCTCGGCCCCTGATCCGCTCCCTACAGCCGGCGAAAATAAACCATAACTCCGCCTCGTCTTGCCTTGCCAGCTCAGCCCCAGCCCTCTGCAGCGGCTTAAAGGGGCAACGTGCCATTTTCCTTTAGAGGCCGACGGCTCTCGTTGGTTCCTTCCTTAAGGGCCACCCCGCATTGCAATGGGGTGTTGTTTTATGCCACCTGCCTTGTGCATCGGAGGTGCCACAAGACAGCCTCGACTGGTTGCTCCGCTGAAATTTGCCGTTTCTGGGCAGCCATGCAAATTCATAAGGCTCCCGCCTGTTTTTCTTCCCGGTTAGGTCTCCGGGGGCAGTTCAAAGGATTGCACATCTGGTGTGCGTGACGCCATAGACATCAGAACACCTGGTAGCCCAGATGTGGTTGTGGTTACAGGCCAACGAGGAGGCGTCCTCTGAATAAGGGGAGGAAAGAGAGCGATACCACGCAGAAGGGGTGCAAGATTTACAGGCAGGACCAGACTGCCAGCTTCCAACCTTTGGGCGTACATCATGGGAAAACTGGGACATTAGAGGAAGCATCTTGCTCCCACTCTACCACAAAAATGGCCAGGAGATCTTGGACCAGTCACTCTCAGCGTTGCCTACCTCACAGGGCTGTTGTGAGGCTCAAATATGGAAAGGGAATAATATACATTGTTGTGAGTCCCATGGATGAAAGGGAGATAAGAAATGAAGTTTGCCCAAGGAAGATTAGTCCCTTACCCATTCTCCCTTTAAAGTCATATTAATTAGGCTTTTTAAAACTACCCCCTTCCCCAAACAAATTCCTGTTCCTCAAATGGAAATAGTTATGTCACAAATTAAATGCCGAGTGGGTGGGGGATATCCTAGGTCAGTGATGGCGAACCTATGGCACGGGTGCCAGAGGTGGCACTCAGAGCCCTCTCTGTGGGCACGCGCAAACAGAATTTGTCATGTGGGGGGGAAATTGCCCTCCCCCCACATCTAGGCTGGCCTGGGCCACTGGGCTCGATTATTAGCGTTAAACCTAAGACCTAGTTTTGGGGAAGCAGTGTCGGTAACCCTGTTAAGCGCTGTTAAACCCCACTGATTTTCATGCGAAGAACTAAAGCGTGATCCTTTACCTGGGAGTAAGCTCAGTTGCTGGCAATGGGGCTTGCTTCTGAGTAAACCCTCCTAGGGTCATGATTCACCCGTTGGAAGAGTTGCCCGGTTGCTTCAAAGCAAAGCCATTGACTACCACCAAGCTTACTCCTGAGTAACACACGCCTCGGAGCCAACCGTTTTTTTCTAAAGGAAAACTCAGTATTCAGGTTAAATTACCGTGTTGGCACTTTGCAATAAATAAGTGGGTTTGGGGCTGCAATTTGGGCACTCGGTCTCGAAAAGGTTCGCCATCGCTGTCCTAGGTAAACAGTGCTCTGCATGATCCATTGCAACCAACATCCCCACCCTCGTTATAGCTCTGTTCTGAAGGAATCACCCTCTCTGGCTTTTACATAGTGAAGCTATAGGAAAATTTCCCCCCCATAGGATTGCAGTTTTTCATGCACAAGAGCACTGCCAGGAGGGAGGGGGAAACACCCTAGAATCTAATACTTTAAAAGGACTGCAGAGCCCTGGAAATACACCCCTTACCCACAGAACAGGGGTTCGGGGTTGGAGCAGTCAAAACAACAGCCCAGGTGGGTGGCCCAAAGAAAGCAAGCAGAGTAGTGCTCCTGCAAGTATGGCACAGGTATTTACAAGAGGATCAGTCACAGCCCAAGCAACTTACAAATAGACACAACGCTGGGACAGGAAGAAAAACAACCACCAACAACTCCCTAGCAAAAGTAATAGGGGATTTTCAGCCAATGAAAGATCTAGACTACCAGTAGCTATCAATTAAGACACAACAACATTCTTGCCCAACCTGCATAGCAGGTTTATTTTCTGGTGCATCAGACATATGAAACCACTTTTATGCCACTTTACACTTTATTTGTGCTTTCAGCTACCAGTGGTGGCGAACCTATGGCACGCGTGCCAGAGGTGGCACTCAGAGCCCTCTTTGTAGGCACGTGTGCTGGTCGCCCCAGTTTGGGCACTCAGCAGTGACATAGTGCCAAGGAGGTAAGGGGTGTACGAAGCACTGGGCGCATGCCCCTGCGGGGCCAAGGCAGGGGCGTTCTGGGAGTGTGGTAGGGGTATTTTATGGCATTCTGGGGGCATTCCAGGGCAGGTGGGGGCATGGTGGGGGCACAGGGTGCCCACGCGCCCCAGGCACAGTTTTCCCTTGCTCCATCCCTGGCACTTGGTCTCTAAAAGGTTCACCACCACTGTTCTAGAACTTCCATTATTTACAACAGAAGACACCAGTGTGGTGACTGTGGGTGCCAAAGCACTTATCAGGACCTTTCCTGGTACCTGCCATATGTTTTTAGGGAGGGATCAAGTAGGGTCTTTTCCTACCAAGGTTTATGATAGGTCATTGGAGATTTGATTGGCTGTGCAGATTTTTTTTAAAAAAAATGTTGGTCTGGCCACAGCTGCCACCACTGTATAAGGATCTTCACAGTGTGGCTAAAAGTCAGCTGTGGCACTTCCTGTAGTGGCCATCTTTTGGTGGTACCCACCATGCGGTACTACCTCTTCCGATACCCTACCCCAGGTGTCTTCAAAAGTGAAGCATAATAAAAACACAGAATGCCAGAAAGGTTGCTAACAATAAATGATTAAAAACTCAGTCGGAGCATAACACTTTGGCCCCTTCCGCACACGCAAAATAATGCGTTTTCAAACCACTTTCACAACTGTTTGCAAGTGGATTGTGCCATTCCACACAGCTTCAAAGAGCACTGAAAGCAGTTTGAAAGTGCATTATTCTGCATGTGCGGAATGAGTTTTTGAGTCACTAAAAATAAGCCCAGTTCTCAGGCTAGAAACAGACTCATCTGTTTAAGTCAATGCGCATAAAAGAGTGTTGTTCTGCTTACATTGCCCTGTTATGCTCTGCAGAGACTGGGTGTGGTTAGCCTGCTAAAGAAAAATAATTTCAGTCAGTCGGGATTTATTTCAATACAAAATCAGGTCCAGATTTGTTAAGAGATTTGCACTATTCTGTTGGCACGTCCAAGTCATCACTCCAAGGGAACGGTCCACGCCCACTCTGACGGGATTCTTTGGATTGATTTTTGTTGTCATGTGTCGGGACAAGTTTATTGTACAATTATCTCTCTTGCGTCTTTGTACCTTGCAGATTCTTGCCAGGGGAAAATAACACTACTTGCATTGTGCTCCAGCACTTGGGAATTTATCCCATAAGAAATGAGTTTATTTTGCAAGTGCCACAGTGCACAGTCACCTGGGTAGCTAACCCTCTAAAAAAATCTTTATAGTTCTCCCCTCATTTGAACAGAAATGATCACATTCTAGATTTGCGAACAGAAAAGCCCCGGGGTTTTTTCCCCCCTTTGCGTTTGGATGGAGTAAAACCACCACATGTGAACAAATATGCCCAAAAGTGTAACCTCTGTAGCTAAATTTCTCCTCGACACATTGGAATAATTTATGTTGATTTGATAATGTCTCTCCTTTCTTCTTACTTTTTCTTTTTAATGCCTAATAAAGGTTTGTTGAGTTGAGCTGATGATCCAGAAACTTCAGCTGATGCAACATGTGACAGCTAATTTGTTATAAGGGGCTAGTTGGTGGAACCACATTAATCTTATTCTGAGGCCCCTTTTACTGACTCTCCGTTAGTTTCCAGATCAAATTCATGTTTGCCCAGATGTTATTGACTACAGTTCCCATCATCCCCTGCCACTGCCAGCATCATAACATAACATCTGGAGGGCCATGAGTTTGACACCTGTGCTTTAAAATCACCACTAGTCTCTGCAGGCTCCATGCAGCGAATTCTTTATTCTCAGCAAAGCCTGTTATCTGTACCCCCATCATCTAAGGCACTTTCTACCACATTAGACTTTTTCAATGGCTGCCCCATGTCTATGGAATAAACTCATGGGGAAAAAAGTCAGGACCATCTACTTTGCAGAAAGCTGCAAGACTAGAGTTTCCTGGGAGCCTGTGGAGCAGCCTGAGCAAAGGGGAATATCCTCTTAGTGGGGCACAAGGTTTTTTCCTGTCGTCACATCTGACTTATGACGATCCTTTGAGATTTTCAGGGCAAGAGATGTTCAGAGATGGTGTGCCATTGGCTGTCTCCTTGTCATGACCTTGATCTTCTGTGGAGGATACAGCCAGGCAGTGGTGGGATCCAAAAATTTTAATAACAGGTTCCAATGGTGGCGGGATTCAAACAGTGGTGCTGCCGCACACACGCACCTCCAGTCCCTATTGGGCAGGGAGGTTGCTTTAGTAACCCCTTCTCGGCACTCAGAAAAAATTAGTAACCACTTCTAGAGAAGTGGTGAGAACTCGTTGGATCCCACCTCTGCAGCCAGGGCCAAATCTGCTTAGCTTCTGAGATCGGATGAGATCAGGCTAGCCAGGAGCGATCCGTGACAAGAGTCTTCTTTTTCTGCATGTTTCTTACCACACGCAGGCTTCTTGCATTCTTATCTTAGTCGTGAGTGGTTCCACATCAGCTGTTTAGTACGGACATTTTTGTTAATCATCAAATTAAATCGGACGATCCAGATGAAAAGGATGGCAGTCCGCTGCATTCCAGATGTTGTCAGAGCTGGCGTGGTGTAGTGGTCAAAAGCAGTGGACTCTAATCTGGTGGACCAGGTTTGTTTCCCTGCTCCTACACATGAAGCCTTCTGGGTGGCCTTGGGCTAGTCATCTGTATCACAATTCTCTCAGAAGTCTCTCAGCCCCACCTACCTATGCCTATGTGTGTGTGTGGCGGGGGGGGGGGAGATGGAAAGTGATTGTAAGCCGCTTTGAGACTGTATTGTCGAAGGCTTTCACGGCCGGAATCGCTTGGGTGCTGTGCGGTTTCCGGGCTGTATGGCCGTGTTCTAGCAGCATTCTCTCCTGATGTTCCGCCTGCATCTGTGGCTGGCATCTTCAGAGGATCTTTGAGACTCCTTACAGGTAGAGAAAAGCAGGATATATAAGCCAACATTCCTTTTTCTTCTTGGTGCTGTTATTCAAAGACTATTTTCCAGACCTGATTTCGCCACAGATGCAGGCGAAACGTTAGGAACAAGATCTACCAGACCACGGCCACACAGCCCAGAAAACCCACCACAACCAGTTATCCTTTTGTGTTTGCTGGTCCCTTTTCTATCCTGCACCTCTCTTTGATGGCATAACAGCACCTGCAAGACAGCAGGGGCTTATCACTTGGGTCCTCCTGACATAAGAGATTTAGGAGATGAACAGGTCAACACTGCGGTGTGGTGACGTCTTGTTAAATTGCTCTCCGGTTATCACATGCTGAGACTGAACCCAGTCGCCGGGGGGGGGGGGGCGATGGGTTCATGCCAGAGGAACTTGTTGTGTTCAAGAGTCTTCAAGACAGTTCCATTGGAGGAGCAGACAAGGCCTCTTGATGGCTCAAGGAGTGTGTAAAAAACCAACAAACAAGAAGTACTTTGACAAGATCAAGGCGGGGTCTGCAAGAGCAGCTACCCTTTGAAAGCCCCGTTGTTTGCTCCCTGCCTTAGGGACATCAGAACCCGGGTGGGTCAAGAAATCTCTTTCTACAAGCTGCAAGCATGCCCGGCTCTTGAGCGCCCTTTTCTTGAAACTCTTTCCATGGGTAACAGTCAGTGTTGCCAAATGCTTTCCTATTTGTGGCTGGCTCCGCCTCCGGGTAGGAAACTAGCTGTATTTACAAGGCCAAAAGGGAAACTAGTCTTATTTACAAGCCCAAAATGGGAGGTGCCAGTCTTCTCACAGTGGAGAATCTTTAACTTCTGCACGCTCACCTTGCAGCGTTGCTCATTTGGACTTACCGGTTTCCCTGCAGCCTTTTCTGCATGTCAGTTTATTCTGTATGCTGTTATTACATTGCTTTTGCTTTCTGTGTCGTGCTTTTGTTTTGGACGCACCTTTGCAAAGCTATGGGTTGCCTCTGCGACAAAGAGACGGCTAGGCTGGAAAGACCAGTTTGGTCAGGTGCACCAGGACACACCTGAAACGTTACTCTCTGGTAAGGGAGCCAAGGCGGGGGTGCTGCCGGGGCAGCTCTGGCCTCCTTGCGGGGGATGTCGTCGCCGGCACAGTGGCCGCCCCCTCCGGGCTCCTCCTCCGGTTGCATCATCAGCGCCTCACGTGCCTGCAGAGGCTGGACCGTGGTCAGTCCTGGGCTGGACCCACGTCCCATGCCATGGCGGCGCCCGGGCTCCCGTGGCTCCTGCTGCTGGCCTGGTCGGGCCTCTTGCTCGCCGGGCTCCCACCCCCCTTCCCCCGACCCGGCTCGGAGCCCACGCAGAGCTGTTCGGTGGTGCTGGACCCGGGATCCGGGCAGCCGAAGGTTGCAAGCGGCTGGGAACCCGATGCAATCGCCTGGGCCAACCTCACTGACAGCATTCGGAGCACTGGGTAAGTGGAGGGGGGGGGGGGGGATGGTGCAATTCGGATTGGCCTGGCACACTCCGCTTTTGCATTGGTGGTAACAGACCCAAAGAGACATCTTAAACCAGGGATCTCCAACTTTGACCCTTCAGATGCTCACGGACTACGATTCCCATCAGCCCCTATCAGCACGCAGGGGCTGATGGGAATCGTAGTCCGTGAGCATCGGGAGGGTCAGAGTTGGGCACCCCTGTCCCAAAAGGCTCTGCTCAGAAGTACACCCTGTTGAGTGTGTAACCCCCATGCCCAGAATGGGTTGGCCCAGTAAGGGGGTGGAGACTCAGAGCAGCAGAAAGGCTGAAAGAGCTCTTTGCAGAAGACAAGGGTACCAGACTCGGACCTTGATTTGTATTATAAGCCCTTAACACCTTGTTAAGGTAATTGCAATATTGTTGGGAACTACTGGGAAGGTAGTTGTTGTTTTTGCTGTGTTGTAAATGTTGGAGTTTATTGTTTCAAGGTTTTCTTTTGTGATTGTAATGGGTGAGAGTTCTCCTGGAGACCTTCATCATGTTGCAACCTGTTCATCAAGCCCTTGGAGTCTTCAGGAGCCAGCCAACTTGCAAAGAAGAATTTGGACTTGGCAATATCAGTAGACTGTAAATAGAAGGACTTGAAATGCAACCTGAACAGAACCTTGAATTGTAACGTTAAATGTTGATGTTTTAAAAGTGTAAATTGTAAAGAAAAGTAAACCGTTTTGTTGTTTAAAAATTGTTGTTGCAACTCATTCCAAGTGCTGCCCCACAGAACCCACAGCTGAGGTTACAAGTGCAGTAGTTCAGACAGTCAGCAGTTCACTCAGTGTGTGTGTGAGATGCTCCCAGCTGTTCTTATAATGAGATGGGAAATTAGGGGCTGAAGGGTCCTTGAACATCTGGAGGGCCTCAGTTGGGTATCCCTGTCCTAAAAGGCTTTGCTCAGAAATACACTCCGTTGAATGCAGTAGGATTCACTCTCACCTAAGTGCGTACAGGATTGTTTATTGATTGAGATATAAGTACTGTAACTGCTTACTAGACACTTATTGCTGTTTTGGAACTAAAGCTTAGAAGGTAACAAACTATGTAAGTTTCTCTTTGAATGATATTGGTGTTGTAATTTTAATATCCAATGTGTTAGAGTTAATATCTATAGATAGATAGTGTATGGGTAGATGTATTTTCTTTTTTATATATATTTTCATTTCTGCTCCTGAATTATATTTGAGAAAATTAATAAAAATATTACCGGTATTAAAAAAAAATAAACTTCCATTGGTCATAGCTCCTTTCATTAATTACTTGGAGGGGTTTGTTCATCAGCCTGTTTTATATCCGCAACAGAAGAGAGGACAGTTCAAAACAATGCCCAGTTCAAACAGCCAGCGGTTCACTCATTGTGTCTGTGAGACACTCTTAGTTCTTATATAGGCAACTTGTGAAATGCAGCACAAGGCCAAATGATCTAGGAAATTACAGCTGTACAGCTGAAGTCATTAACTTTTGAAATGTGTCTTAATTACTACATTCATGTCAGTTACTTCAGGCACACCCATATCTAGCTACAACTATCTGGGAGTTTGGACTGAGATCTTTCATATCACCTATTACCAGAGGCAAAGTGGGCAGTTGCCCAGGGCGCCTCTTTATGGGGCACAAAAACTGCAGGTTCGTTTGTGGGATTTTTTGTATTTTCAGTGTTTTTCCGTTTTTGGCCTGCAGAGGGCGCAGTTTTTAGGCTAGCAGCACCAAAATTTCAGGGATTTTTCAGGAGACTTTCCTGATGATACCACCCAGGTTTGGTGAGGTTTGATTTAGGGAGTCCAAAGTTATGGACTCCCAAAGGGAGTGCCCCATCCCCCATTGTTTGCAATGGGAGCTAATAGGAGATGGGGGCTTTTGAGGGTCCATAACTTTGGACCCCCTGAACCAAACTTCACCAAACCTGGGTGGTATCATCAGTAGGGTCTCACGAAGATACTCTGAAATTTTGGTGCTGCTATCTTAATAATTGCACCCCTGACAGCAGGCACCCCCTAAATTTCCCCAGATTTTCCTTTTAAATCCACCCCCTTCCTGCCAATGCTTGTTTTCTTTCTTTTTTATTCTCTCAATGTCTAATAAAGGTTATTATTATTATAATTAATTAATTAATTAATTAAATCCATCCCCTTTGGCATGGATTTAAAGGGAGAATCTGAGGTCCCCAGTTTAAACATTGAAAGTGATGCTGTTTCAGGGTGGGGGGATAATCCACCCCAAAACAGCATCACTTTCAATGTTGTTTAAACTGGGGACCCCAGATTCTCCCTTTAAGGTGGATTTAAAAGGAGAATCTGGGCTCCCTAGGTTAAACACAATTGAAAATAATGCTGTTTGGGGGTGGATTCCAGTATCACTTGTTTAAACTAGGAAGCCCAGATTCTCCTTTTAAATCCACCTTAAAGGGAGAATCTAGGGTCCCCAGTTAAATAACATTGAAAGTGATGCTGTTTCCCCCAGTTGGGGGGATTGGATACAACACCATAAAATGTTTTCATAGCAGTAATAAAACGTTTTGAAAGCATTTTGAAAATGTTTTCAAAAATATTTCTGCTGTGTTCAGATTTGTGAGTTGGGGGATGTTCTATAATGTGATGGTGACTTTGAAACAACCTGGTGGAAAAAAATCTTTGTTTGGTCACAGTGGGGGAGGGTGGCCGCCCATGGGGGGGGGCATCAAACTCAGGTTTTGCCCAGAGCTCCAGTTTGTCTAGGTACGCCACTGCCTATTACTGAATCCTTTGGGGATGAACTTGGGACATTCAGCATGTCGAAGAAGAGTTGGGATTTTTCTCAACCATAAGGAGTTTCAAAGTGGCTTGCAAACTCTTTCCCTTCCTCTCCTGACAACAGACACCTGAGGTCGGTGGGGCTGAGAGAGTTCTGAGAGCATTTGACTTGCCCGAGGTCACCCAGTAGGCTGCATGTGTAGGAGCAGAGAAACAAACCCTGTTCCCCAGATTAGAGTCCACCTGCTCTTAACCACCACACCATGCTGAGCCACTTTGTCTTGTTCTAGCTTTTAGTGTCACCTATTTAACGACAGTGGAGAAGGTCTCACACACACTCTGAACAAACTCTTTGGACTGGATCTTGTTTTGAACCATTCTCTTTATGGTACCCCCCTCCCCTTCCCTCCGTTTTGCATGTGCATGTGTTTTTTGCCTTGGGCCTTCCCTCATTCACCCTTCCCTGTCTTTGGCAGATGGTCCTTCTTGGATCTGGCCACCAATGAGAAGTATAATGACAGCCTCCAGGCCTATTCAGCAGGGCTGGCTGAAGCTGCAGTATCTGAGCAGGTAAGGGTCAGCACACAGCATGAGAACTAGTCCATTTGCAGAACCTTGACTCCCTTTCCCTGTTCTCCATGCTTTTGAGCTTCCCTGCAACTATTCCATTCCTGAGGGGCTGTGTGGTTTCCGGGCTGTATGGCCGTGTTCTAGCAGCAGTCTCTCCTGACATTTCGCCTGCATCTGTGACTGCCATCTTCAGAGGAAAGCAGGAAAGCAAGTGGAGTATATATACTTGTTGGAGTATCCAGGGTGGGGGAAAGAACCATTGTCTGTTAACAAGTAAAGGGTGCAGTTAGCAAGCTAGATTTAAATGTGTTGAGTGGGATCCACCCTTTAGCATGTGAGTAACGATGAAGATAGCAAGGTCAACAGGTGAGGTCATCTGAATAGAAGTAGCCTGGCCTTTGTTCCCTTTGATTGTTTACTGTCTATAGTCATCCTGTGTTTGTGTGAAGCTGATTAGTCACTGTATTGACTCTAGTGTTTTTCAGCACTGGTAGCCAAGTTTTGTTCATTTTCATGGTTTCTTCCTTTCTGTTGAAATTGTCCATGTGCCTGTGGATTTCAATGGGTTCCATTCCTGTCACTTTAGATGCTTCGAGGAGAAAAGATTATCTTAGTATAGAGATAGGTAACAAACTTGGTTTTTAGTACTGAAACTTATGGAGGACTAAGAAATACAAAATGGTCTCTGAAGATGTGCAGAGAGTTATTCCTTCGCCATCCAAAAGCTGTTTTGGATGTTAACTACAGCAGCACAGAATCTCTGTTCACTGCTCCCAATAAGGTGCAGCTCCATCTGGACAGATTATGTGTAGATGTGCCCCCCCTGCTGCTATATTTTTGTTTCTACTTTTAGCTCACTATTGTGAGAAGTTAAAAAAAGGGATAGATTGCTGGGGTACACTGCAGCTGGAGGGGATTTGAGGGCCTATCTTTTGATTCTTGCGACCCGGTTTTCACAATTCATACATTTCCTTTGACCTAATAAACAAGCCTGTTTGTGTGGTTGTAGCGTGTGTTTCCAAACTTTAGCAAATGTTAACCACGCTGTCATCAACAGATAAAGGGCTGTACATGGATACGCTTGTGGTATCGCAATTACATAATTAAGCAGGACAAGTTGATTTGATCCTCTTAACTCAACAGTGACACTGATGACACATTAAAACAATTTCCCCCAAACATTTCACTCTTATACCGCGCCACTGCATGTGTAGATTGTCAGCATTTGCTTAACCACCAGGCCAACATTGACTGGAAACCTTTTTGTAAACCCTGTCAAGTCTAATTGGGATTAGGTGCCATTCATATAACCTGTTACATAGGTTATCTCTAAAAAGAATACAAGTAGAAAAAGAAGACCCATATGCTACTAGATAGGACAAAACCTTTTGGTCTATATCATAGCCCAATAATTTTCTGAATTTATTTTTGATTTTACAAAGCAGCCTCATTAACTCCCCCCCCCCTTCTGTGCATTCCAGCTTATCTACATGCACTGGATGAACACTATGGTGGGCTACTGTGGCCCCTTCAAATACCAAACTGACTACTGTGAGAAGCTGAAGAGCTATATTGAAGCTAACCTGGCCTGGATGGAGCAACAGATGGAGAACCAGCAAGATTCTGCTTTCTGGCATCAGGTGAGGGGGGGAAGATTCTGCTCTGTTTGTTGGTAGGCTCACCTCCTCATAACAGATACATCTAATAAAAACATAACAATGTAGAACTGGGCTGCACAAGAAAATCAATACATCCAGAGATTGCCCAACACCAGTTCGGAAGCCTCTACCATTACCATTGTGCCACCCATTCATGGTTTCAGGACCTTGCTTAACAAGAAAATAACATTGCAATTTTTACAAAAACAAGATTACTTGCCTGATGTCTACAGCAAGCTGATTTCCTAAGGCAGGTGCAGTCACTCAAAGGGCCCTATTGAAAGCCAGCATGGTGTAGTGGTTAAGAGCAGGTGGTTTCTAATCTGGAGAACCAGGTTTGATTCCCCACTCCTCCATCTGAGTGGCAGAGGGGCTTCGAGCCCAGGAACCAGATGTGGGTTTCCTGCTGCCAAGCACCTTTGGACTAGTCAAGTTCTTCTCGAACGCTTCCTCAGCCCACTCCAATCCCCATTATTAAGGGCTTCACTGAACATTACGTGAAAGCCAGGATGGTGTAGTGGTTAAGAGCAGGTGGACTCTGATCTGGAGAACTAGTTTTAATTCCCAGAATCCGCACTCTCCCACACAAGCAGCAAACTGTAATCTGATGAACCAGGTTTCTTTTCCCACTCTCCCACATGAAGCCTGCGGGGTGACCTTGGGCTAGTCACGGTTCTCTCAGAACTCTCTCAGCCCCACCTACCTCACAGGGTGTCTGTTGTGGGGAGAAGAAGGGAAAGGAGCTTGTAAGCCACTTTGAGTCTCCTTACAGGAGAGAAAGGTGGGGTATAAATCCAAAATCATCATCATCTTCTGGTCAGTTGTGAATTGGTGACAGGTGGGGACCGCCCGTAAAGATTGTTCAGTTGCTCTTGAATGCTGTGTGAGCTCCTAGCCCCATCTTTCCACATGCCCCAGTTACAGTCCAGATCAGACCCCCATGCGCTGGGGTGCATGAAACCTCACACCTCTCCACCCAGTCTGGTAACATCCCAAGGAAAACATGGAAGAAGAAGAGTTTGGATTTATATCCCACCTTTCTCAACCATAAGAAGTCTCAAAGCGGCTTACGAACCTCTTCCCTTCTTCTCCCCACAACAGACACCCTGTGAGGTAGGTGGGGCTGAGAGAGTTCTGAGAGAACCGTGACTAGCCCAAGGTCACCCCGCAGGCTTCATGTGGGAGAGTGGGAAAAGAAACCTGGTTCATCAGATTACAGTTTGCTGCTTGTGTGGGAGAGTGCGGATTCTGGGAATTAAAACTAGTTCTCCAGATCAGAGTCCACCTGCTCTTAACCACTACACCATCCTGGCTTTCACGTAATGTTCAGTGAAGCCCTTAATAATGGGAAGTAAGTGGTTTAAAATAAATAAGACTGAAAACATTGATCAGCCAAGTATGGTAGAGGGCTTGTGCAGTTCCTATTCATTGGACAGAGATAAATTTTTCCTCTTTTTCTCACAATACTAAAACCAGGGGGCGTACATTAAAAATGCTGGAGGGAATAAAAGGAAACACTTCTTCATGCAACGTGTGATTGGTTTTTGGAATATGCTGCCTCAGGAGGTGGTGATGGCCACTAACCATGATAGCTTTAAAAGGGGCTTGGGCAGATTTATGGAGGAGAAGTCCATCTATGGCTACCAATCTTGATCCTCCTTGATCTCAGATTGCAAATGCCTTAGCAGACCAGGTGCTTGGGAGCAGCAGCAGCAGCAGAAGGCCATTGCTTTCACATCCTGCACGTGAGCTCCCAAAGGCACCTGGTGGGCCCCTGCGAGTAGCAGAGTGCTGGACTAGGTGGACTCTGATCTGATCCAGCAGACTCTTTCTTATTTTCTTATTTTAACTTCCTGGTGGATTGAGCCTTATGCTAATCAGTTGAAGAAAGATTTGGATGGTCTGTCTCTATTGAAAGCCAGCATGGTGTAGTGGTTAAGAGCAGGTGGTTTCTAATCTGGAGAACCAGGTTTGATTCCCCACTCCTCCATCTGAGTGGCAGAGGCTTGTCTGGTGAACCAGATGTGTTTCCACATTCCTACATTCCTGCTGGGTGACCTTGTTGTCTGTAGTCCTGCTTCTTCCAGATAGTTCAGGAACTATATTCCATCAGCCCCTACCAGCATGGCCAATTGGCCATGCTGACAGAGGCTGATGGGAATTGCAGTTCCTGAACATCTGGAGAGCCGCAGGTTCCCTACCCCTGGGCTAGTCACAGTTCTCTCCGAACTCTCTCAACCCCACCTGCCTCACCAGGTGTCTGTTGAGGGGAGAGGAAGGGAAAGGAGCTTGTAAGCCACCTTGAGTCTCCTTACAGGAGAGAAAGGTGGGGTATAAATCCAAAATCATCATCATCTTCTTCATTTGCCAGTGTGACTTGGCGACAGGTGGGGACCGCCCGTAAAGATAGTTCAGTTGCTCTTGAATGCTGTGTGAGCTCCTAGCCCCATCTTGGTCTGTCTCTGGCTTTTTTTTTTTTGTTGGTCCAGTGAAGACACTCTCTTATTTTTAATTTTTGGGTCCACAAGTGATTGCTGTGTGTCCGTCCAAATTTCCAGGTTCGCCTCGCCTTGCTTCAGTTGAAGGGCCTTGAGGATGGTTACAACGGACGTGCGGCCTTCCCTTCTGGCAAGTTCTCCATCACCCCCTTTGGCTTTCTGTGAGTCCCTGTTAGGTCTCGATCCTTGAAACAATAAACAGGCTCTGGATTGTTCATCAGTAGTGTTTGTTGAAAAGGTAAACAAAGCACTCAGCTTGCAAGAAGCCAGACCTGGCTTTTGCACCCCTCTTTGTTCAGAAATAATTCCCCCCTCCTGTTTTGCCAAAGAATGTGAGAAAGAGTTACACTGGAGCCTAGGAGTGCCCCAAGGTCGGCAACAGATGAAACCACCTGACCCTCGACCCCACAGAGCAACAGAAACATCTCACTTCCCATGGAAGTTAAGGTGTCAGGGATATTCCTATTTATCTACTAAGTGTATGAAACCAGGAAAGTAAGATCAAGGAAAGAATGTTCCATTAACAAAGCAGTTCCATTGAACAATTAGCTAAGCGTGTGAAACCAGGAAAGTAAGATCAAGGAAAGAATGTTCCATTAGCAAAGCATTTACATTTAACAAGCAAAACACATATATCTAAAAGCAGTTACGTTGACAAGGGTGCAACTCAGTCACCTAGATACAATCGCCATATCTACAATCGCCGTTTCATATAGCCTTGATCTGGAGCCAGGAAGGCATCTCAATCAACTAGGTGCCATCCCCAACAGCCTCCTTCTTGGTACATGTGAGAGAAGGAAGTTCACAGGTGCCTGACCCTATGTTGATGATTTACATATGATGCTCACTGTAAATGAATATTGTGAATATGATAAAGAACTGCATCATCCACTCCTCAGAGCTGGGGCAGGCTGCACTCCCAATTGAGGGCAGATTTGGTGGTAAAATGTGGATTTGTTGCTGCAGAAGGTGTGAAATGGGTGACCAGATGGTCACCTTTGTGATCCGGGACGGGGAAGGGTCAAGGTGGCAGTGATAAGATACGGCAGTAAACAAGAGAGCGCTGTCTTTCTTGGGGTTTGTTGCTTGCTGCCCTGTGATAGGGCGGTAAACGGGGTGCTCCCAGAAGGCAGTGCGCTTCATGGGTTAACACGCTGGAGGCTGCCGCGACTGCCTTGCTCTGTGAAGCGCAGCGCGGCAGCCTCCCCAAAATCAGGACAATTTGCAGAACCCGTGGGACGTGGGACAATTTTTTTTTATAGGCGTGACGGTCCTGCCAAAAGCGGGATGTCTGGTCAGCCTACTCTTAGGCTACCCCAATTTTGATCCTCTGAAGATGCCAGCCACAGACGCAGGCGAAACGTCAGGAGAGAATGCTGCTAGAACACGGCCATACAGCCCGGAAACCACACAGCACCCTACCCCAATTTTATTTCTGGCAGCCGGGAATGAGGAGAAAATATCATTGGAAGAGTAATAGGAATGAACGTTTTGTGGCTATACTAAAACATAACGAACACTGCAGACTTTTGAATCTCTTAAGAGTTCTCCTTCAGGCTGCACAAACATTGGGGGGGGGGGGGGGGGGAATGAGATTATGATGAAACAACTCCCACAACCTTTGAACATATTTTTGCCACTCCTCACCTCATTTTAAAACAGGCTGTCCAGTCTGAAGATGACGTCTGTGGAGCTCGGAAGCTTGTTTATACTTTCATGGTGATTAGCTGGCCTTAATAAAAGGACCAAGATTGCTGTTCTTTGTGGATTTATGTTTCTAATGGACTAGATGTCTGCAGCTTTTCAGGATGCTAATTACGTAGCTTTCCTGGAACACAAGGGTAGAGGAAGACCTTAGGGCAAAAGGAGTGGGACACTTTCAATGCAGACAAAAAGGGCAGTGATTGAGTTTTACCTTGAAGGGAATTAATCAGTTGCTTAACCAAGGTTAGAGTAGTCTTTTCTGTCAGGCAGTGGCTCTCAGATTGAGGTATTTCATATCGCCTCTCAGCTGATTCCTTTAATGAGAGGCATTGAGGATTGGTCCTGGGGCTGTCTTTGTACAGATGTCCTACCTCTCAGCTATTTCTCCCTTCTTAGTTCCTGGATAACTATCAAGGGAACAGAGAGGCCTTTGAAATGACAGGATCTGTCTTATCTTAGCTCTAACATAAACCTATTCCAATTAGTTCTGGTGGGTTTTCCGGGCTGTGTGGCCGTGGTATGGTGGATTTTGTTCCTAATGTTTCACCTGCATCTGACCACACAGCCCGGAAAACCCACCAAAACCAGTTGAATCCGGCCGTGAAAGCCTTCAACAATACATATTCCAATTAGTGTGTGATAGGAGAAAAGCTTTATTGTTAGGGAAGAGGGCAGGATTCTTACTCCACCTCTTTGGCTCTCTTCCACCAGCTTGTTCCAGCTGGGGGGTGATCTGGAAGACCTGGAAGCAGCCTTCAATAAATCCGAAAGCCAGCGCGTCCTTGGCTCTGGCTCCTGTTCGGCCTTGATCAAGCTGTTGCCTGGCAACCGGGACCTCCTAGTCTCCCATGACACGTGGAACACTTATCAGTCCATGCTGCGCATCATCAAGAAGTACACCTTGCCATTCCGGACTTCTGCTCAGAGTGAGTAGCAGGAAGAGTAGTAAGAACGGGGTGGGGAAGTCAGTCCTTTTCCTCTGATTAGAGGCCAAAGATCCTTAATCCAAAGGCGGTAGGAAGATCTAAACAGGTCACACTTTCCTCCTTGTGTTAGCAAAGAAGATGGTGGTTATCTGAAAGGAAAATGGAATCTGGGTTCAAATTCACATTTGCCATGCAAGTCACTGGGTGACTTTGGTTCAGTCATTCGCTCTAAGCCTAACCTTATCTCACAGGGTTGTTGTGATGGTAAGATGGAGGGCGATATATTGTTGCTAACCTCCAGGTATGGGCTGGAGATCTCTTGGAGTTGAGATTTCCAAACTACATAGATCAGTTTCTCTGAAGAAAATGGTAGTCCCAAAGGTGGACTTTGTGGCATTATACCCTGTGAAGATCTCTCCCCTACTTAAATTCCAACCCTTTCAGGCATCTGAATTACCAGGAACATTCCTACTTGGAGTTGGCAACTCTAATGGGAGAGAATCATGTCTGTTACCTTGGAGATAAAAATGTGCCAAATGAATAAATAATGCATCATGTGTCTCAGTGCTACTTTGCAAATTGCTTTGGACGTTGAAGAGACTTTCAAAAGCAGTTTGTTAGCTGAAATCTTGGAGGAGGGTTGCTTTTTTAAAAGACAAAAAAAAGTCAGAAATCCCACTGGGTATGACCAAGCCCTTGAACAACCTAGCATCTTTAAAAAAAATCTGGCCTATAAAACTACTGTGTGCCTATTACTGGGGGTGTTCAAAGTACTTGATGGACATGGACAAGAGCTGTGGCTACAGAGATTTCATCCCATCCTTCAAGCCAGGAGCAGGGAGTGCGTCTCATTCCCAGATGGCTGCTAATGCCCATTTGCAATTGGACTTTTCAGGTGACTCCGTGATTCCTGGCTACACCCAGGCTTTCTCCTCATATCCAGGCACCATTTTCTCAGGAGATGACTTCTACATCTTGAGTAGTGGCTTGGTGAGCAACATTTTCCTCTACCTCCCCTTCTGTGGGGATTGGATGGGGTTGGGAGTGTCTTTGCAGTAGGTATTGAACCTGGGGTAGATGAGAGAGCCTTGGGCCAAACCCTTATTTCTGGGGCCTACGTATTTGTCTTCCAAGTCTTTTGTTTTCCTTCTGCCAGAATTTATGTAAAAGGAGTCAGTGACTAATAATAATGGAATTTCGTACTTGCTGGTTCATATACATTTATTGGATTACTGAGACAGCAGTCTTGTTGGGGTGGGAAGGATAAACCACTTAGATTTGATTCTGAGGTAGCCAAGAGAGTGATTATTTAGTGGACTGATGTGAGATTTGAACGGAGACCTTCCCGGTTCACATTACAATTGATTCTATTGGGAATCTGCGCCATCATTTTCACTGACAGTGTGTTAGACAAGGCACGTGTTAGCTGCCAAGAGAGACGAGTCCCAGATTGCTCTGTCAGGAGTCCACACTTCTGGACAGAGCAGAAATCTTTTCCATTGAATGATGTTGCAGCACGTACTGGGTCTTTATCACATGAAGGCAGGCTAGTTAAGTCACCACAACTCAGGGAAGTGGAGCTTCAGCCCCCTCCCGCCCCCAAGTATTATGGTCCACAGGTTCATTCTGCCAGTCTTCTACCTCTTCACCTTATCAGAACAAGTTTCCTCTCCATAGTCCCAGTGGAGGTCATGGACACTGGTAGTCTGATCCTTCAAGACTGTTCCATGTATTTCCCCTGACTCTCCTCCTTGCTAAAGCATTGCAGAGAGAAGCCCCACTGCTTGTTTTTAAAACACATATTCTGCTACCCAGCCCCCAAAGTTGCTTATGGATGATAAAATATATTTACTGGAAATCCAGACTCACTTAAATAAAAATATAGGAACCAAAACTAAACTGAAAACAAAAGCTACACAAAATACTGTGTTGATATATATATGAAAATGATCAGAAAAACAAGATTTTTACCTGGTGTCTAAAGGAAGTGAGTTGACTCCAAGTAAATATTTCTGGAGAGAGTATTCCATAAGTGGGGTACCACCAGTAGAACGGTAGAGAAAATATAACAGCAAGGTAGTTGCCAATAGGCTTCTGAGGTAGAATTTTGACCAGTCACCTGAATTTAGTTTTACTTATAGGCTACTCTTCCCCCTCAATGGCTCAGGGCAGCTCACAACAGTCATACAATCACAATATAAAATCAACCATCTCGCAATATTAGTGTCACTGCAGCGTGAAACAAATAGGTAGAAACCCACTCAAGAGGGAACAAACAACAAATGATGGAGGATATAAATCATAAAACTAAAAAAGGGAAGAGAAAGAAATAAAAGGGGGAAGGAAAGGGAGGCCAGTTAGACTGAACACCGTTGCTTGCGAAATGGGCCTGTCTGAGGAGAAAATGCTACAAGCTGCTTGGAACTTTCCTCTTTGCAGGTGGCTCTAGAAACCACAATTGGGAACAGCAATAGTGCTTTGTGGAAGTACATCCAGCCCGAGGGCAGTGTTTTGGAGTGGTTGCGCAACATAGTGGCCAATCGGCTGGCCGAGAGCGGAGCAGAGTGGGTGCTTCTCTTCAAGCAGTTCAACAGCGGCACGTGAGTAAAGTGTTGCACGTGTAAGAAGAAGAAGAAGAGTTTGGATTTATATCCCCCCTTTCTCTCCTGCAGGAGACTCAAAGGGGCTGACAATCTCCTTGCCCTTCCCCTCTCACAACAAACACTCTGTGAGGTAGGTGGGGCTGAGAGAGCTCTGAGAAGCTGTGACTAGCCCAAGGTCACCCAGCTGGCGTGTGTGGGAGTGTACAGGCTAATCTGAATTCCCCAGATAAGCCTCCACAGCTCAGGCGGCAGAGCTGGGAATCAAACCCGGTTCCTCCAGATTAGATACATGAGCTCTTAACCTCCTACGCCACTGAGTGGTCTTTTAGGACTGCTGCTGAAAATCCACAAGGTGGGTTTAGAACAGCCAGAAGCTTCTTTCAGTGGTGGCTTTTGCTAAGGGCCGGGAGGGAAGGAAGTGTGGCATAGCCCGATCTCGTCAGATCTCCAAAGCTAAGCTGGGTCAGTACTAGGGTGGAAGGCCACCAAAGAAGACTCTGCAGAGGAAGGCAGTGGCAAACCACCTGTGTTTTTCATTTGCCTTGGAAGCCCCTTGCTGGGATTACCACAAATTGTTGTGAATTGATGGCAGTTATTCTGTTTAGGTGTAAACCGATATGTTTGGTGTCAGCCCGTCTCCCCGATCAAACAACTGGCACATCTTGTTCAGCCTTCGTGCATCTCGCCCTTTCCACCTGGTTTTGGGACTTTGGGCAGGGGTTAGGGACATCTGAGGATATATTTGGGCCCACCTTAATTTCAATGCACTATGCTTCCTAAGAATTCACCTCCTGTCATTTTTGCACAGGTACAATAACCAGTGGATGATTGTGGACTATAAGTCTTTCAGTCCAGGCACGTCTGGTCTGCAGAAGGGCGTTCTGACAGTCTTGGAGCAGATCCCGTGAGTATTCTAAAAGATACCTTCTTTGCAAAATGGCGTGCTTTGCTCTCTGTCCCTGTCTGCTTTAAAAGTGTGGCCTCTTTTGCAGGCTTTTGCTTCAATTATGTCTCCTCTTGCCTCTTTACCGTATGGTCTAGGCTGCCTCTTGTTCCAGGATGAGGCATTGAGCTCTGAGGTCCGATCCTTAATTTGGGATTCCTGGGAGGAATTTGGACAAGAAAGTGTGGTTTGCCATCCTTGAGAAGACCAAATGT
Source organism: Sphaerodactylus townsendi (assembly GCF_021028975.2). Taxonomy (NCBI): domain Eukaryota; kingdom Metazoa; phylum Chordata; class Lepidosauria; order Squamata; family Sphaerodactylidae; genus Sphaerodactylus; species Sphaerodactylus townsendi. Next base: position 40,150,123 of record NC_059437.1, read on the forward strand.
GAAAAGTGCTCAGGAATCCTATGGGGTCTGGAGGCTGATTAGAGGCAACCTTCCTTTGAAATGGGAGATCTGGCCTTGAGGGTCATCCCCCTTGAGGGTCATAAAGGGCCAAGTTTTGCCAGAACACAAGTAATTGACATGGTATAACAAAGATTGTTATTTTTGTGGGTGTTGAGCTTCAGCCAAAATCCCTGGGGCTGGTTTCTTGCTTCTCAGGCGGTTGGTTACAGGAAGCAGCTGCGTGCATTTGCTGCCATCCATCATGCTTGTCCTGAGAGTTAGGTGGACCCAGAGAATCAATCCCCTGCCAAGGTCTGTTGCTGCACCCCTTCAATGCAGACTAGCCATGGTGGAAAGCCACTTGGCTATCTCTGTGCATGTCCAGGCTACAGGCCAGCCAACTTGTTGTCATCTAGCTACCTCTTCTGCTCAGTTACTTTCTTCCTCTCCATCTGGGAGGAGTTTGGAGCTTGGCATATACTCATGCACCAGGCTTCTAATTTTTCTTCAAATGGTTGTTTTTCAACCCCCAATAATTTCCCGTTTTTCTTTCTTTTTCTTTCTAGTGGGATGATGATTGCGGATGACAAGACCCAAGAGCTGTATCAGCAGGGTTACTGGGCCAGCTACAATGTGCCGTAAGAATCCACTTGGCACTCACCCTTCTAGCCCCTTGACTGTTGCCTGTTCAGTTTCCTCGGCAGGGAACAACCACTTTGCTTTCTGGGCTGGGGAGACAAGGGCAGAGCAGGAACAGTGCAAAGAGATTTCTGAGTTGCCAACCTTTCACCCTCGTGTCTGTAATCTTTCTCCCCACCCATCCTGGGAGGGAGGGGAAGGAGTCCTGTCATCTGGTCGTAGCCCAGCCACTCTGGGAAAAGGGAGATGAGGGGATCTGTCATCTGGTCATGGTCCACCCATCCTGGGGAGAAGGAGGGGGAGAGGGCCATTACTTTCCTCTGCAGAGTATTCCTGAGTGGTCTTCCTTCCAAGTATCAACCCTACTTAGCTTCCAAGGTCTACTGGGACTCGGCTATATCATTCTGCCTTACCTCTTTCTAACCCCTTTGCATAGGTGTCAAACTCGCGGCCCTCCAGATGTTATGGACTACATTTCCCATCATCCCCTGCCAGCATCGTGCTGGCAGGGGATGATGGGAACTGTAGTCCATAACATCTGGAGGGCTGTGAGTTTGACACCTGTGCTAGAAGGTTATAGCTGCTCAGGATTGCCACGTTAACCCAAATCTGATGGAAATCTAAACAATCCCATTTTGTTTTTCCTGAGCGTCTAGGAATTCAGACATAAACTGCTCCTGAATATGGAGTTTCCATCTATTGTTATTGTTGCTGTTACAGCTATTGGGCAAAGGTTGAGGATGAGCATCCGTCTTCAAAGATGGAGGCCATGGCAATATTTTGTGGTGATAAATTCTGTAATAGCTTATTTTCCCACTCTCAGTGGCCCCTTCCTTTTTTCTCAGAGTGTGCCCTCAAATCTTCCAGACTTTCTAAACCAGAACCTCTAAGAAATCTCATTTTTACTAAAAAATGTGCAAAATACTCAATGAATGGAACTTAGAGAACTGGTCTGGAGACTCCATTCTGACCCATAGAGATTTGTCCCATGTTTGACGGAGAGGAGGCAGTCTAGGAATTAGCAGTTGTTTGACAGTCCCTCCCACTCCCTCTTGCAAAACTCTACAGATTTCTCACGGTCTATATTTCCTACTGAGGAAGGACAGAAAACTTTCCCAGTTTGTGTTATTATTGAGCTTCACGTGATATCTCTGGCAGCTTTCCACACTTAAGCATCGTGTCACATCAGAAGTGCTGTTGTATCTGTGTGCCCATGTCTGAGCCCACCTATGAATGCTTCCCTATGTGGGCACGTAGTTCTTCACACAGTTGCTGCGTGCCAGGCTCGGGTTCCAATTCCACCCACTCTGGCCTCTGCTGAAGCGGAATGGAAGTCCCTCAGCCATATCTGAGTGACTTACTTCTCCACGCCCAGGTACTTTCCAGAGGTCTTCAATGCCAGCGGCCTTCCTGAGCTGGTGAAGAAGTATGGCGACTGGTTCACCTATGACAAAAACCCCAGAGCCCAGATCTTCCGGCGCAACCAGACTCTCACCAGGGACATAGGCAGCATGATCCAACTCATGAGGTGAGTGAGATACTTGTTGGCTTGTGGAGAGCACCGTCTTGAGGTCCACACCTGCCTCAGCAATTCTCTTCCCCCATTCATCTTTTGATGCAGATTTAACAACTTCCTGAAGGATCCGCTGTCTCGGTGCCAAGAGTGTAGTCCGCCACAAAATGGGGAGAATTCAATTGCTGCCCGGTCAGATCTTAACCCTGCCAATGGTACATATCCCTTTGGGGCCTTGCGCCAGAGACCTCATGGGGGCACTGACATGAAGGTGAGAGACTTTGCAGTGTGTGTGTGTGAGAGAGAGAAGCTTAGAATTGCATGACAGGTGTTTTGAGAGAAGAGAAGGCTGTCTCTGGCTGAAAGTGGACCGTGGTTTTTACTACTGTCTTTTTGCCCTGTGAATCCTGACCGGTGAGACTAACAGGCCCCTGAGAGGACTTTCTCCAGATTGTGTAACAGCCAGTCATTTGAGGCTTCTCTGGTCTCTGTCATTGTCTTCTGAAGAAATGTTATCACGTATATTTCAGGAAAGGACCCTGATGTGGGATGAGGGTGAGTGAAAGCGGTCCCCTTTCACCTGCATCTGTAGCCTCAGAGGATGCTCTGAAGACGCCAGACACAGATGCAGGCGAAACTCAGGAGAAAATGCTACTGGAACACAGCCATGCAACCCGGAAAACCCACAACACCCGAGTGATTCAGGCCGTGAAAGTTTTCGAGAATACATAGTTTTATTTATTTTCTTTCTTTATACCTCAATGGGGACCCAAAGTGGCTTATATCATTTTCTGCTCCTCCATTTTATCCTCACAACAACCCTCCGAGGTAGGTTAGGCTGAGATGGAGTGACTGACCCAAAGACACCCAGCAGGCTTCTGTCCTTCTGTCCAGGATTGGCCAGGAGTAACATTGGTCCAATCACTCTGCCAGCCTAACCTACCTCGCAGGGGTTGATGTGAGGATAAAAAGGTATAAAGGAGAGCCTTATATGCTACACAGAGTGCCTCAGAGAAAGGAAGAGAAGAACATGTGCTTACATTTCTCTGTGTTCATTTGCTATACTGAGGCTAGAGAATAGTCAACCATGTTCTGGCTTCCCTCTGTGAAGGAAGGGTTTACATTCTTTCAGGACAGGAAGTAGTTGGCCTGTGTGGTGTAGTGGTTAAGAGCAGGTGCACTCTAATCTGGAGAACCGGGTTTGATTCCCCGCTCTGCCGCTTGAGCTGTGGAGGCTTATCTAGTGAACCAGATTAGCTTGTGCACTCCAACACATGCAAGCTGGGTGACTTTGGGCTAATCACAGTTCTTTGGAGCTCTCTCAGCTCCACTACCTCACAGGGTGTTTGTTGTGCGGGGGTGGGGTGGAAAGGAGATTGTAAGCCCCTTTGAGTCTCTTTACAGGAGAGAAAGGGGGGATATAAATCCAAACTCTTCTTCTTCTGCATATGTTGGTGACCCTGTACTTTCCCCCCTCTCTTTCACCAGGTCACTTCCTTTGAGATGGCCAAGAACTACAGCTTCATTGCTACCAGTGGGCCGACCTGGGATTACCTCCCTGCGTTCCAGTGGAGCACCTCCCCGTTTGTCAACCTGCTGCACATGGGCCACCCTGACCAGTGGAAATTCTCACCTGTCCAAGTGCACTGGGGCTGATGCCCTGCAGGGGGTTGGACTTTGCTCATTACTCTGGGTTCTGTGAGTGCAATCCCAGCCGTTGTGGTGTAGTGGAGAAGTGGGTGCTGCGCCCTTGGCTGGCTCTCATTGAAGGCATAGCAGATGCATTATTTTTAGTTCTGGAATGGGTGAGAGCATTTGAGAATGGTGGGGCATAATGAAGGTTCTCTGTCTGCTGCAGTTGCACAAGAGTACAGGGGAAAATGCAGATTGTGGCTTGGGGGTGCAGAATGCAGCTACCTGAGAATGTTAATTTTTTGTTTTTAAAGGGCAAGTTTCTTGTCCTTGTTAAACGCAACAATATGCTTGAAAAATTACGGGCAAATGCTTGCTCAAATCTGAATAAGATTTTCAGGGGGAGTGGCTATAGCACCCTGTGATATCTCTTTCCTTTCCCCCACTTCTATCAAAACCTGGGCAGAGGCCTGGGCAAAGTTACACTCTTCTAAATCCATTGTAAACATTGGGCATAGAAAGGTGTAACTTGTTCAGGATTGCTCTGCAGATTAAAGGAGAGGAATCCCACGGTTAGAATAATCTATGCAGATCAGTGAATTCGGTTTTGCTGAATTTGGAATTGACTACTGCTTAGTCCCTGTCTGGGAGGTTAAAAAACTTGTTACTGAGAGATATTTTTATTGATCTTCTCATCCAAAATACAGACTTTCTGTATTTGCTTTTCCTCTGTTTGGCTCTGCTGCTACTCCTGAATTTATGAAGTTCCAGCAGTATCCCTGGAAGTACCATCCATTCAAGTCTTAAAACCAGTTTCTCTCCAGAGGAAGTTCTTGCCCCAGAAGGGGCCTACTTTCTTGTTGTGACACCTGTAGTTGTGTTGTAGTAAGATGTGCAGATTTAATCTCACAAGGAGCCCCAGGGGGAAGATGCAGAGAGCTGCATTTTAGAGATTCTGATGTGATTTACCAAAGATTTGAGTTCACATGTGTTGCAAACTGAAACTAGTTTAAATGCTGGTGAACTGTTGTGACTTCAAGAATCCTCCATCTGGAAACAAATAGCACATACATGGATATTAAAATTCCCAGAATACTTATGAAAAGAGTTACACCATTTTCTATTTATGGTGTTGACATGTCCATATTTTCCTCTGTTTGGTTCTGCCTGAGCTCCATTTAATTATCCCTCATATCTTCAAGTAACATTTTCTCTCTGATCATTGTATGTGTTCGTGTACATCTCTGTGTATTTTTGTGTATGAAAACAAATGAAGAATTTACCGGTTTGCCCTGAAAGTGATCCCTCTGCTTTAACCAGGGGTGGCCAACCTACAGTACAGGAACTGATGGGAATTGTAGTCCATGGACATCTGGAGCACCATAGGTTGGCCACTCCTACTCTAAGCCCTTTGAGAAGAGGCCATTTTCTGTAGTCAGTAAAGAGAATATTGTGATGTCATTTTTTTAATTCACAACACTAAAGAAGGCTTGCCACACCCAGGGATTTTTGGGTGTACATCTAAGTAATTTTTAAACGTGCCACTAAAAGCTGAAGAGAGAAATTATCTGCCAAGCAGGTTATATAAGCAGGATACCCACATTATATAAGCAGGATACTCTCATTAATTGGCTGCCGTCCCACTTACACATGTGTTCAGCAACATTCCTGGGTTTCCTGCTTTGTAATGTGTGAATCAGCCCTGCTGTAAGCACCTTTTTGAATCTTTTCAGTTCCGGTTGTGTGTGCAGGTGAGTGTTGTTAGTGCAGAACAGAAAGGAGAAAGTAATTTCTGACTTGATCATATGCTTTAGTCAGTGTGGATTTTATGCTTTGATTAGCGAATACATTATTCAAAATGTATGCGGCTTACCTGGACCCTCTGTGGCTTCCTCCACCTTCCAATCAAGGGGAAATGGATCTGTCTGGCAATAGCACAAATCTTCCCCCTGTAGATCTGGGTGTGGGTTCATTAGCCATATGAAAAAATTTCTGTCATGTAAAAAAATGGAAGAACATATTTTTTTCTTTAATAAATATCTAAACGAACTTGTCTTTCTTTGTGATGTGATTTTGTAGGCATTTCAAAGATCTGGTGGGTTGTTGAAGGAGGAGGAGTTTGGAATTTTACCCTACCTTTCTCTCATGTAAGGAGACTCGAGGTGGCTTACAAGCTCCTCCCCTTCCTCTCCCCACAACAGACACCTTGTGAGGTAGGTGGGGCTGAGAGAGTTCCGAGAGAACTGTGCCCAAGGTCACCCAGCAGGAGTGCAGAAACACATTTGGTTCACCAGATAAGCCTCTGCCACTCAGGTGGAGGAGTGGGGAATCAAACCCAGTTCTCCAGATTAGAATCCACCTGCTCTTAACCGCTACACTGTGCATGGCAGGAATGTAGTTGTTCAAGAATAACTGAAAGGGTTGAAGTGGTGCTGTATGTGAGGAGAGGGTTTGTTTTGTCAGAAAATACTGGAGGAGGCAGTTGACAGGCCTGGGTAAGACGAAGGGAAGGAAGGACAAACAACATCGGCTACTGACTTGCCTGACCAGCGTGAGGAGTTGGGTCCTGCTCTCCTTGATCAGCTTCTATCAAATTAATTAAGGGTTACAGTAATAAAATATCATAAAGAGCAAACAAAATGGAAAAAAATACAACTGTAACAACAATGCCTGTGAGAATCGTTTTTTATTATTTGTTTACAACAGGTAAACATATTACCCATCTAGGATAAAATCACAAAATCAACATTTTATATAGTGAGCTTTTTCAAAGTCTTGCATCTAACGATCAAGACTTGAAACTTCTTGTCAGCCAAAGGTCAAAGTTAGATCACGACAAAAGCTTTTTACTAGCTATCTGATGTGGACTCATTTCATGTCACATACACTCCCTCAAAAATCTTCTGCAGTGCTCTGGGAATAGTTTATGGTTTTAAATAACATTCCTAACTTAAATCTTGCCCAAAAGGCTTCCTGCCGTCCCAAAAGATCTGCTGCAGGTCTCAACTAGATGAGTTAAGATACACCTGCAGCAGGTATCCAGTGATTCTTACCTGCTGGTGATTCAACCATGTCCCAAGGCAGCAGGGAATATGCTACTGTGTCCCTCCGTTTTGCTCCTACTCTCCCACCTGTGGGTGTCACAGAGCTTGGAGGGAGATGAAGATAACATGAGTTTGAATGCACCCATGTTTTTCCCATCATGCTTGGAGATAAGTGCACCACAGCTAAAACACCAGTGTGGCCAAAACTCCGCATGAATTGTGTCCCTCTCCACTTTAGTAACATGGAGTGCCTTTCAGTTACAACTTGCTCTGTCTAAGCAGCTGTGATGTTCTGAATGCCCAACTGCTCCTTCAGGCGCTGCAACTGGGCCAGCGTGATGTTGTTCCCGCCACACACAATAACCACCAAGGAGTCTGGCTTGGGGCGGAGCTTGCCTTCTGCTTTTAGCCTCTGTGCCACTCCACTGTAGACAGATGTCAAGGCTGCGCCACAGGCGGGTTCCACCAGGAACTTCTCATCATCTGTGAGACAAGGGGGATGGAGGAGGAGGAAGAAGAAGAGTTTGGATTTATACCCCACCTTTCTCTCCTGTAAGGGGACCCAAAGGGGCTTACAAACTCCTTTCCCTTCCTCTCCCCACAACAGATGCCTTGTTAGGCAGGTGGGGCTGAGATAGTTCCAAAGAACTGTTACCAGCCCAAGGTCACCCAGCAGGAATGTAGGAGTGTGGAAACACATCTGGTTCACCAGATAAGCCTCTTCCACTCAGGTGGAGGAGTGGCAGAGGTGGGATTCAGGGAGTTCTGAAGGTTCTGTAGAACCTGTTGTTAAAATGTCCTTTTTCACTTTTTTAATACTTAAAATATTTTTAATTAAGTATTAATATTTTTTAATTCTTAAAATAAAAAAGTGATATTAAAATTTTTTAAAATACTTTTTAACAGTCATTATTTTAATCCCACCACCATCAGAACCTGTTGTTAAAATGTTTGAATCCCACCACTGAGGAGTGGGGAATCAAACCCGGTTCTCCAGATTAGAATCCACCTGTTCTTAACCACTACACCAGTTTGTTATGCCACTGGGGGATGCTGCCAGGTTCAAGTTCAAGTTCTGCATTGTTTCATCCCTTTTGATCCAAAGTCCACAAACGGTACAGGTCAGTTTGTGTTGAAATACTGCTGAACACCTGTGCCTAGGAATTTGTGCTTGCCCATCATGCTTTATCAGTTTGCTTTTGGGAATACTCTGGTACAGTGCACAGCTGCTCTGCCTCCTGCCTAGTTTTATCACCAGTCCTTTTGCCCACCCTGACTGGGTTTGTGTCACCAGATGTGTTGATTGCCCCTGGGTTAGAAAGTTTTCAAGAAGGACTAGATACATTCAACAGCAATTAGTCTCAAGGGTCCACCAAATGCTATGTACTGCGGGGGGCGGGGGCGCAACTGTTAAAAAGGGTGGGCTTTTAGGTCCTGCTTGCAGGATTGCCAGTGGGAGCAGGCTTACCACTATGGGACACAGGATGCTGGCCTAACTGAGCCTTTGCTGCCCCTTCAACTACAAGTTTCTTTTACATCAAATAGAATTAATCTAACTCAAAGACATCTCTCTCAGAATATCTAAGCAAAAGGGTTAGATCAGTGGTGGCGAACCTTTGGCACTCCAGATGTTATGGACTACAATTCCCATCAGCCCCCTGCCAGTATGGCCAGTTGCTGAAAAGGTGTGTTGACTCATATACTCTCTCTGGCAATGAACAGGATCCATTAGTCAGTTATGAGAATATGATTAGACAACTTACAAAAAGACTATGGAAGAAACAAAACACCACCCAACACCAAAGGAAAAGGAGCAGATTTAACAAATGCTGGTTTGATAAGGATTGCCAACAGGCCAAAAAAAGGCTACATTCAGCTTACATCTCCTTTTGTGCAGACTCTATAGATAGAACTGAATCTTTGGTGTGATTCAGCGGAGCTATTTTTCTGTTTTGCCCTGCAGCTGGCAATGGAAGAAGAAGTTTGGATTTATACCCCACCTTTCTCTCCTGTAAGGAAACTCAAGGTGGCTCACAAGCTCCTTTCCCTTCCTTTCTCCACAACAGATACCTTGTGAGGTAGGTGGGGCTGAGAGAGTTCCAAGAGAACTGTGACTAGCCCAAGGTCACTCACCAGGAATGTAGGAATGCGGAAACACATCTGGTTCACCAGATAAGCCTCAGCCACTCAGGTGGAGTGGGGAATCAAACCCAGTTCTCCAGATTAGAATCCACCTGCTCTTAACCACTACACCACGCTGGTCCTCGTGTGGGAGAAGAGTGACTAAAGGTATCAGGGAAGGAAAGGATCAGGAAGCTGCTATTCCCTTGGGACATTTTAACTCCATGTGCAGTACCTTTGCCTTTAAACCTAGCAACCTTAAACAGTGTCATTGAAAACAGTGTTGGGATGACTTCAGCCTTGTATGACCGATTTTGCTGTTTATTGCTACAACCCTCATCATCATTTGCCATGTTTTAAGTTTACATAGCAAGAAGGTACATTCGGCATCTCTCGAAGAGAAGTGATCTGAAATAAGAATTGCTTTGTTAGGTCAAGACAAGGTCCACCTACTCCAGTGGTGGCGAACCTATGGCACGGGTGCCAGAGGTGGCACTCAGAGCCCTCTATGTGGGCACACATGCACAGAGTTCATCATGTGGGGGGGGGAATCACCCCCCCCCACACACACACACACATCTAGGCTGGCCTGGGCCCCTGGACTTGATGTGCATGCACCTCAGTGAGCAGGGACGACTCGGCTGGTGGGCCTGGTGCCTGTGCTCCAGGTGGCTGCTGCCCGGTTGGTGGGGGTGGGCAGAGATGCTAGAGAGGCGCAGAGCGGCGCATGTGGGACTTGCTGGAGGCTACAGCAGGCTGGCTCCTGCTCAAGGGGTTTTTTCAGGTTAAATTGCCGCGTTGGCACTTTGGGAGACATAAGTGGGTTTTGGGTTGCAATTTGGGCACTCGGTCTCGAAAAGGTTCACCATCACTGACCTACTCCATCATTTGCATGGATCAGAGCAGCCAGCAAGCTGCCATCTCCAGCCGTCACCTGCCAGGGTAGTGTTGGGCTAAGGCCCCTTCCACACGTGCAGAATAATGCACTTTCAATCCACTTTCAATGTCTTTTGAAGCTGGATTTTGCTATGTGGAATAGCAAAATCCTCTTTCAAACCATTTTGAAAGTGGATTGAATGTGCATTATTCGGCATGTGCAGATCTGGGAGACCCAGTTTGAACCCCCACTCATCCCAGTGGAAGCTTGCTGGGTGAACTTGACTCTCTCAGCCAAACCTACCTCACAGGGCAGTTGTGAAGACAAAATGGAGGAGAGGAGAATAATGCAAGCTGTTTTGGGTCCCCATCGAGGAGGAAGGCAGGGTGTAAACAAATTAAATACATAAGTCCACAAGCATTTTGCAAGCAGCATTAACTGATGAGGAGCTACATTTTTATTTGTGGTTCAAAATGTACTCTATTGATTGCACCCATTTGTCAACTGGAGCCTGCAACCCTGCATCCTTCCAGATTGCTTTAAATTCTCCAGTACTGCACAACCTGCTTCGAGACTTTAGTCTGCAGTGCATTTAAATTCATGTCAATAGATATATTTAGGAAAGGACGTAAGTAGGACTTTCCTTTGGCCATGTGAAGTAGGGTGAGTGTTTTCTATTTCTATTACTTCCACTGCCACTACCAAATGTGTATTTAGAACAAATGGTGTGCTGGGAGCTGTACAACGTACCCACAAACTTCTCAATGGCCATTACTGCCTGCTGATCGGTGATGACCTCTGAAAAGACAGGGTGCTCCTGAGCCAGCTTCAGAGTCTCTGCCCCCACGGTCTTCGCCCCAAGGCTTTTAGCAACGCTAGATCCATAAGGAAACAAGGAAGTCATCAGTTGATCATATTTTGGGGAGGGGGGGAACATGCTGGGTATGTCAAGCAACATCCAGTCACAGCTGACCAATGACAACCCAGAAGAGTTTTCAAGGCAACAGATGGTGAGAGGAGGTCTGCAATTGTCTTAGTTCTTGATGATCTCCCATCAAAATGTTAACCAGGGCTGACCCTCCTTAGCTTCTGAAATCTGACAAGATTAGGTTAGCCTGGGCTATCCAGGACATAAACATACCTATGACGGGACATCTGGGGACAACCGCCCCAGGCGGCCCATGTTGAGTCATGTGGAGGGGCAGAAAATTGCCTCCCGCACTTCTGCCAGCCAGATGTGGTGTGGAGCAGAGCCAGATGCTGCCCAGGCAAGCCTCGGCTAACTTGGCTGCTGCCCAAGGGGTGAGCCGAGGCGAGCCAGAGAGGGCTTCCACTTTTTTCTCCCCACTGCGGACCAAGGTAAGTGGGGCATGGTGGGGCCCATGGGGTGAGCAGAAAGCTGGGAGTCTACCCCAGGCTCCATTTTCCCTAGCTATGCCACTGGGTCAGGGCACATGCTAGGAGGCACTAACAAATCCCTTATATAACCCTTATATAAGCATTTAGCCTGTAGCTAAAGTAAAATAAAACAGACCAGAATCCTTTAAAAAATCAAGTGTATAGTTCTTATGAGCCAGTACTTGACAAATTGGGATGGATGTGCAAATGTGGTTTTATTTATTTGAAATATTATTATTTATATTAATTTATATATTTATAATTTATATCATAATTTATATTAATTTATATAAATATTATTCCACACCTCTCCAGAGCTTGCAGCAATAATTCTTTAAAGAAGTACAGTAATTTAAAAAAAATAGATCAAAGAAGAGGCCGTCCTCTTCCTCTCTTCCCCATTTAACTCCAGGCTGCACCAGGGCTTGCAGTGCCTCTGTAGGGCACAAGGCGGAGAGCAGGAAAGAGAGGCATCCTAATCCACTAGTGGTCACCAGCCTCCAAACTCTTGTTTTCCTGTGAGTTTTTAGGACGTGGCCTAAGCCCCGCCTCCCCACCAGAAGTCTAGCATGCCCAAAGTCACTGTCTGTAATGAGGGGCAGCTCTGTGTGCTGACTTGTGTAGATTCAAAGTGATTGAGGATGCTTAGTTAAATAGGAGAGCCTCTGCCACAGAACTTGGAGAGCCACTGCCAATTACAGCAGAGAATACTGACCTTGACAGAACAATGGTCCAATGTCATATAGCACGGCTACACAATTTCATTGAATTAATATCAATTAGATTTTCTTTTGAAAAGCATTGTGAGGAAAGCTGGGCACTCAGCAGTTTTACTTTCTTACTATTGCAGAATCAAGGACTCTGTTACTCATGCAGTATTTTATGGGGTGGGGTGGGGGACTTTTTTAAAAACCAGGCAGGGCCAAGTGTAATGTTGGAGAAGAAGAGTTTGGATTTATACCCCACCTTTCTCTCTTGTAAGGAGACTCAAGGTGGCCGACAAACTCAAGGTGGCTTTCCCTTCTTCTCCCCTCAACAGACACCTTGTGAGGTAGGTGGGGTTGAGAGAGTTCTGAGAGAACTGTGACTAGCCCAAGCTCACCCAGCAGGAATGTAGGAGTGCGGAAACACATCTGGTTCACCAGATAAGCCTCCATCACTCAGGGGGAGGAATGGGGAATCAAACCCGGTTCTCCAGATTAGAATCCACCTGGTCTTAATCACTACACTACCTTGGCTCTCTGCTGGTAGGGTTGCCAATTCCAGGTTGGGACATTTCTGGAAAGTGAAGCCTGGAAAGGAGAGGGGCAGGGGAGGGGAGGGGAAGGACCTCATATCATGCCATAGAGTACACCCTCCAAAGCAGCCATTTTCTCCAGAGCAAATTAGAAACCTGGAGGTTAACCACTCAAGCCCAACGGGAAACAGATAACAAGTGGGATATTGCCAACCGTCATCATCAGCACTACCAGGAAGCCCAGGTGAGTTTTCAGAGCAAGGCAACTTGATGAGAACCCACATCAATGGTCTTGATCTCACTTATACCTGGAAGAGGCTTCCTTCCCAAGGTGGAGCGATGCGCTGTGCATACACTACCAAAACTGTTTCTCACGCTCACCTAGTAATTTCCGGAAGGGTCACCAGCTTCCCAGATGTCACGGCAGCATTTAGACTGTGGGCTCCTTTGGTCTCCAAGGCAATGACGGGCACATCAGACCAGCCTACTTCTCGGAGACCCCGGACCACGCCACACAGCAACCCACCTCCTCCGACCGAGAGAGCCAGCGCTCCAGGTGGGGAATCCATCTGTTCCTTTAACTCTTTGACCAGAGATGCGTGTCCTTCCCTGTAGGGATAAAAGGGAGGGCATCAGGTCATGATCAGAACTGAGAGAGCAGAGCAATGGGAAATGATGCTAGAATAAAGGACATACAGCAGATTCTTCAAATTGCCCATCAACAGAACATGGCTTGAACATAAACTGTCTGTAGCATTTCGTCTTCCTCAAGTTTTACCAGGGATGTAAGGATGTACATTTGTTTCAGTTGCGGTGTTTTCCTTGTTAATTATCCTTAAGCCAATGTTAACTTTTAAAACATGCTTACTTCAGGCCGGTGTGAGAGATGCAAGATTATACTTCAGCAAAAGGGCTTCTCATTCTGCTTTGGTTACCTCGTTCTTATGGGCTACATACCAGATGAGAGGGTCATCAAAGGGGGGTGCGTAGACCCATCCGGGGTTGTTCTTCACAAGTTCCTTGGCTTGTTCGATGCTCTCATCCAACATCTGGAGAGAAAGAAAAACGATGCATTTATTTTAGCATTTCTATCGCCATCTTCCTTGCAGCATAGGAGGAGTAGGAGTAGGAGGAGTTTGGATTTATACCCCACCTTTCTCTCCTGTAAGGAGACTCAAGGTGGCTTACAAGCTCCTTTCCCTTCCTCTCCCCACAACAGACACCTGGGGCTGAGAGAGTTTAGAGAGAACTGTAGCCCAAGCTCACCCAGCAGGAATGTAGGAGTGCGGAAACATGTCTGATTCACCAGATAAGCCTCTGCCACTCAGGTGGAGGAGCAGGGAATCAAACCCGGTTCCCCATATTAGAATCCACCTGCTCTTATCTACTACCCTGGCTGTCATACAAAGCAACACACAAAGGGCTGCCAAGAAATGTTCCTCTTAGGCAGGGGTCTTCAAACTATGGCCCTCCAGATGTTCATGGACTACAATTCCCATCAGCCCCTGCCAGCATGGCCAAATGGCAGGGCTGAGGGGAACTGTAGTTCATGAACCTCTGGGGGGCCATAGTTTGAAGACCCCTGCTCTTAGGCATGGATCTGGACCAGCCCTACTTAGATTCAGCAAGGTTGCTGCATCATATACCTTCCTGCCGTACCCTGGAAACGATTTTATTAGACTGCTATGCAGAGAAAGGCCCGCAGATCTGGAGGTCTCTTTGGTCACTCCCTCCTTCCTAGATACTTACCTCTCCCACAATGCACACGGTGCTCCCCTCATCTTTCAGACGATCTATGGTGAAGGCTGGCGTGGATGTAGGAACGAAGATGGTAGCTGGGATGCCCAGCATTCTGGCCGCATAAGCAGCTGCGAGGCCGGCATTTCCCCCTGAAAGGAAGCCTGTTCAGCATCACATGACACTAGACTTCACGAAGACAGTTCCCCTTGCCTATCTTCTCCCTACATGCAAGATAGGGTCGCCTGCCTTCAAGTGATGGCTGGAGACCTCCTGCTATTACAACTGATCTCCAGGCAACAGAGATAACAGTTCATCTAAAGAAAATGGCCACTTTGGAAGGTGGGTTGTAGGGCATTCAATTCCAGTGAAGTCCTTCCCCTCCACAAACCCTGTCCTCCTCAAGTTCCACCCCCAACATCTCCAGGTATTTTACAACCCAGAACTGCCAGTCCTAATACAAGACCCTGCCTGTGAGAGTGATGGGGCGCAATGAGCCCCAGAATAGGGCTGTCAACCTCTAGGTGGCACCTGGAGATCTGCTGTTGCATTTCGTCTCCAGATGATCAAAGTCAGTTCGCCTAGAGAAAATGGCGGCTTTAGAGGGAGGACTTTATGGCATTAGACCCTGCTGAGGTCCCTCCCTTCACCAAACCCAGCCCTCCTCAGGCCCCGCCCCCAAATCTCCAGGTATTTCCCAAGCCAGAGCTGGCAACCCTATCCCGGAGTGATGCTGCATAGTTGCACAAGAGGGGTTGGTATGGATGAGCCACAGTTGATGTCTCCCCCCACCCACGCCGAAACCAAGGAAGGTCTGTTACCTGAGGAGCACACAAAACGCTTGCAGCCCCGTTCAGCCCACTGTGGAGGCAAAAGGAAAGCAACGAGTTAGCAAGAGCTACCATGTAAAGATGGTCTGCAACCTGCGGCTCTCCAGATGTTCATGGGCTACAATTCCCATCAGCCCCTGTCAGCATGGCCAATTGGCCATAACCATCTGGAGAGCCACAGGTTGCAGACCCCTATGGCACTTGAAGACTATCTTGATGGCGGTTATCAGAGACAAGAATACGGACAATTTTCTGAAAGACTGGAATTCCTTTGCAGACCATTTATTGAAAACATATACATATTTATAGAACTCCTTGATATAACGACAGTTCCCAGGATTCTTTGGGAGGGAGCCATGATGGTTGCAAAGATTGGGAACTGATTTAAATTTGTTGCAAAGATGTTAGCCTTCATGCACAACCTTTCTTCCCTGCCCAAAAATACCCATCCCTTTGCATCCCACGTAACATTTCCCTCTTCCTACCGTTTTGCAGAAATGCCCGATGCCCCGTATCTTAAAAGAGCCCGTGGGCTGGGTGTTGTCCAGCTTCAAGTAGACCTTGGTACCAGCCACTTTGGAGAGGGGAATGCTTTCTCTCAGTGGAGTGTTGATGTGGAGGCTCTTGGTAGGGGTCATAGTGGAAGGCTGAGGGTAGAAATATGGTTACTAGATTCAATGACTGAAGGCAGGGGGAGAAAATACTGTAGTGCAGAGGTGTAACAAGGGGGAAAGCGCCCGGTGCACTGGTGTGTTCTCTGCCCCATCCCACCCCGGAACACCCCCGCCCTGCCCCAGAATGCCCCTGTCCCACCCCGGAATGCCCCCCATGCCCCCAGAACGCCCCCACCATGCCCTCATGCCACCACGCCTCTGGAATGCCCCCACCACGCCCTCATGCCGCCACGCCATGCTCCACAGGGCACACTCCTGGTGCGTCGCGCACCCCCACCAGTCCCCTTGGAGCTACGCCTCTGCTGTAGTGCTTCTTCAGTTAGCAGTTCGGAAAATGCTCTAATTTTTGATGTTGCATAATTTGGGCCTTTCTCTCTTGCAACAACTCTCTATTATGGAACTTTTGTGGGTCATCCAGATTTCTTCCTCAAGGAAGACCTTCTGTTGTACATATATTACATTTTCCTGGCATTTGTAATGCATTATTTTGTCAAGAGGACAATGCGATTCTTTTCCACCCAGAACTTTTCCTTGAAGGAAGACACTCAAGCTGTCAGCCCCTGAAAGGACCATCAAAGTTCTGAGAGAAACCTGAACAGGTATCCTGCATTGGAGGCGGGGCTTCAGTGCTTTGATCAGTTTACCCCATGTTAAACCAAATCCAATAAAATTGTGCAAATTCATTTGACAGACAAAATGCATACAGGTCTCAGAATTCAGCTTTCCATAGCACAGAATTTGTATTGCTTGGGCATGAGGTTTAATTATTTTTTTACTGTTCAGACTGCGTTCACTGTAGTTTGCTGCTAGCGATTTGTGTGTTCTTTTTCTTTCTGCTAGCAATTTGCTTTATGTGTTCTTTGCACTGAGACTTCTGTCCTTCCCTCCAACTATGTGTGCCTTTGCTGCAAAATACCCACCATGGGAAAATCGTTCATTCCTGCCCATGACTTATTGGAACTCCCTTTCCGCTAATGGCAACTTGATTTTTATACCGTCTTTACCCAGGCACCCCAATCCTTTCCTCCAGCTGTCTGGTTCTCCACGTTAACCTTCATCTCCCCTGGGATGACAACATCTCTCCTTCCTTTGACCCCGGGGTTTTCATGCAAATGCAGCATCTCACAATTAGATGAGGGTTCCTGCCAAACTCATTAGCCTACATTTTGGCTGGGCAGCTGGGACAAAAGGCTGCACTATTTTCAAGGGGCTCATAAAACCCGTTGATGTGCACAATTTCCCCCTTCTCATCAGAAATTCCCCATCTGCTAATGAGACTCAAGCGAAATGGACAACAGGCGGAAAGGTGGACAAATGGATGGAGGCGGCCGAGCCTGAGATAGCATCAGGCCCATGGGAAAACTCTCTTGCAGAAAGCACGTATTGCCAGTACAGTTAGCATTTCCAGGAAGCAGTTGTTCACCCAACTTGTGCTGTGGCACACCCGGAGCTCTGTCTGTAATGGGTGTGTGTGTAGGGGAAACATGCAGTCAAGGCAGCAGTTGCCAGATCTCCCATAGGGCTGTCCAAATTCAGGTTGGTTCCCAGATTCTTCTAGGCATTAGAAGAAGAAGAAGAAGAAGAAGAAGAAGAGGAAGAGGAAGAGGAAGAGGAGGAGGAGGAGGAGGAGGAGGAGGAGGAGGAGTTCGGATTTATACTCCACCCTTCTCTCCTGTGAGGAGACTCAAGGTGGCCTACCTGGCTCAACTTTCCTTTCCTGCCACAGCAGACACCTTGAGGAGTAGATTGTGGCACAGAGAGTTCCAAAAGAACACCTGTCACTAGGCAGCTAAAGAGTCACCCAGCAGGGGAAATATAGGAATCACAGAAGCTACATCTCTGGATTCAGCCTGCTCCATACCCAGGTCTTCTGGCGCTCCTAAGGGCAGAGACTCACTTTTGACCCCTGGCTTTCAGCACATCTGCAACTAATCCATTAGCCCCTCATAAGCATGTTCATTTGGAAATAAGTGGAATTTAAATGAGCTCAGGATTTCAGTCTGAAAATTTCTATTATATATGCTGTAGTCTTCTCTTCTGTTGGCTTTACTCGTTCTCCTCTTTCCTCTGTTTCCAGCTGTTCTCAAAACAAATAGGTCCTTGAAAGGAAAACAGTGGTGGGTAGAGCAATCTCTGTGGCCCATAAGGCTGCCTGCTGCCTGGAGAAAAAGGACTTGCCCTTTTAATAGAGGCTATTTACCCCCATGACCCCTTCCACACATGCAGAATAATGCACTTTCAATCCATTTTCAATGCACTTTGCAGCTGGATTTTACTGTGCGGAATAGCAAAATCCACTTGCAAACAATTGTAAAAGTGGATTGAAAGTGCATTATTCTCCATGTGCAGACGGGGCCTTGAAAACTTTAACTGCCCATTAGTCCCCTGTTAAAAGTGTGTGACGTTTTTCTCCAAGCTTGTTGGCAACCCGAGGCTCCTAGGATCCACTTTAAAGGTCCCAACCTACTGGCTAACTTATTGGGCGACCGCGGGTTGCTACTAATACGCATGCAAATATCTGCCTGTTCAGAAACCCCCTGGATGTCATGCCGAAGATTATTGACCACACAAAATCCAGTAGCAGCTGGAACTTTGCAGCGCAAAGCGAGCACCCATTAAACAAAGCTGAAATTCCGCCTCTCAGCTGTTTGGGAAGGGGGAGCAGAGAGTTGGATTCCCCCTGCCCAATCACACAACTGATGGGTGGGGTTTCTGGTTTTTCCCCTTAAAAGATGCACAGAGAATGGGGGGGGGGGGGGCTCCATGCTGTATGCTTGCTGTTTTGCATTGAAAATCCAGCATTAGTTCTTGGGTTCCTATCCAGCAACCTACACACTATGGAAACGTGCAGAAGGGACTATGTGCATACAGGTCCAGTGCCCATATAGATCAGTACAGTCTGAATCGCTCCCCACCCACCCCCACAAACTCCCTCCCCCCCTTAGGGACCAGACGTCTCTAACTCACAAACCCATACAGATGTGACTTTTCTTATTGTCCTTTCTCCTCTAGATGCTATTCCTGAATGATAGTCTATCACTGTCTATTTGCTGCGGTAACTAAAGTGGAACTTCCATATTCAAAGACAATATATTCCCGATTACCAGATGCTGAGGGACAAACAACAGAGGCCAGATATCTCCTTGTAAGTTTCCCAGGCCCTAGCCAGGTGGTCCTTTATAACAGAATCAGTATGCTGGAGTTATGACTTATTCAATGGCAGTAATGTCGCTACCGAAAATGACAGTTTCTTGTTATCGATCTGCAGTAAGCAGGGATATTCCACTGGGATTCCTTGCAAATTAACCATGTGCCCAGAGGGAGCCTGTGTCAGAGTCTGACATCAGAGCTGGGAGTTCCTGGCTGACATCTTCAACAGTTTTAAAAGCATCTAGGGCAGCAGGTCTCAGAACTGCCTGGAACTCTGAAGAGCTGGGGCCAGTTTGTATAAGCTGAACAGGGCAGGATGGGTCAGTGGCGATTTGACACAGTAGACAGGTGTTGCTTAGGAGCTTGCATGATGTAGTGGTAGAGTGCGGCGGATTCTGATGTGGAGAACTGGGTTTGATACATGAAGCCTGATATAGGTGACATTGGGCCACTCACATTTCTCTCAGAATTCTCTTAGCCCCACCTGCCTCACAAGGGGTCTATGGTCGAATCCCCACTACCGTCTTAGCCAGGTTTCAGAACAAAAACTAACCAGGTTTGAGGGACGACCTCCCCATGGCTTGCATGGCAGTTTCCGTTTCTGGCGCACGTTCTCCCCATTAATCCGCGTTCCAGCAGGACCTGGTTGCAAGTGTCATAAACCCCATTAACACGTTTCAGAGCTGATCCAAGGGGAGGGATGAGGGTTGAAACCCTGACTCATTTCCCGCCCTGGAGTGTGACGTGGAATTCGGGCAACCAATCAGCGCTGCAATGCACACGCAGTCTTTCCTTAGTTTCATTTCCGCTTTTGCGATCGGTCAGCAGAAGGAGATGCAAACGTTAAACAGTCAAACGCGTAACTTTGAATTGTTCATGGTTTACACAGGTAACAATTGACTGTTTGAACGGTTAAACAGTTAAACGTTAAACTTTTACACACTGGTTTTTTTGATCACACCCCTACAATGTACGTTTCCGCAGTGGGAAAAGGTCCCACCCCATCAAGGCATGCCAGCCAATCAGGGGAGGCCGGCGAAGCGAGCTAGCCTGGTGAGTAGGGGATTGCCTAAGAGTTCTGCAGCTTTAGATTGTGTCTGCTGTGTGCTCGCTGCGGTGGGGAGGGAGAAACTCCAATGAAGAGGACACAGTTTCACAATGAACAGGTTTGGATCTGCATGCAAATTTCAAGTGGGGATTCGACCTATGGTGGAAAGGGGAAGGGAAGGAGTTTGTAAGCTGCTATAGATTCCTCACAGTTGAGAAAAATGGGGTACAAATCCAAACT
This sequence comes from Sphaerodactylus townsendi, assembly GCF_021028975.2. Lineage (NCBI taxonomy): Eukaryota > Metazoa > Chordata > Lepidosauria > Squamata > Sphaerodactylidae > Sphaerodactylus > Sphaerodactylus townsendi. The sequence continues at coordinate 40,170,263 of NC_059437.1, forward strand.
CCAACAACACCTCCTCCTCCTCCTCCTCCTCCTCCTCCTCCTCCTCCTCCTCCTCCTCCTCCTCCTCTTCTTCTTCTTCTTCTTCTTCTTCTTCTTCTTCTTCTTCTTCTTCTTCTTCTTCTTCTTCTTCTTCTTCTTCTTCTTCTTCTTCTTCTTCTTCTTCTTCTTCAATGGCAAATAAGTCTGAACTTCTCATGCTCTACAAGGTCGCCATAAGTCAATTGTGACTAGACAACATCTCCCACCACCACTATTGTAGCCGTTGTTTATGCCACAACTGGGGTCTTCTCAAACAAAAGGTCTTCTGCCAACTAATAATTCATAGTGGCTAAACTCCCTTGATCTGAACTTCAGATCTGAATTTCCTGATTATCTGCATTCACCTGTAATCCTGCTGACCCCAACAGCAAAGATGTACCGCATGATGCTAACAGAATAACCTTCCATGAGACATGGAAAAATGCACACTTACCTCCAAAAGTCCAAATGGAGGCTGCAGGAGGCTGGCTGACCAACTGGGCTGTGAGGCGCTCTAGGACTTTGCTGGTGCTGAGGCAGCGGGGATCTGATCTTTGGAATCGCTGCCTCATTTGAAGATGCTGAACTCCAGACTTTATAGGCTAGTGGTCCTGGCTTAGTGGCCAGTTGGGGTAGGCGAGCAGGACAAGCTGTTCTGCCACCACCCTCCTAGCTCTGATGTCATCGTCCTCTTCTGCTCCAACGAAAGGTTTCTGCTAAAGGGAAAGCAGCCGTGTCAAGACTAAAGGGAAGGGGTCCACCAGAAGGAGGGGCAGTGGGGGAATGCATTGCAAAAGGAAAAGGACTTATTCCAGTCCCTCTGATACCAGAAGGGGAGATGGGGAGGCCGGCTGGAGGTCAGCCAGTGCGACAGCCTCCCAGACAAAGGGCCTTTCACTCTGGAGGTTCAGAACCGGCTCAAACCAGGTTGGAGAGCTGAGTCTGGAATGATGATGAGGCAAGGAAGGAAAAGAGGGGTCGGATGGGAAAACACCCAGACTGACAGCCCTTCTGGCCAGATAAAGAGGTTAAGCAGGTGGGGGGCGGGGGCTGCCTCGTGTCCTCCTACCTAGACCTATTTCCTATCTTGTTTTGTTTTTAACATTTCTCCCACTATCTAGCTTTCTTTTTGAGAAAAAGCATGCAGAAACTTCTGTGGGAAGGGAGTCTTCAAGCAGAAAACTCACAATCTGTGTTTAAAAAATGCCCCACTTCTTTCTTTCTTTCTTTCTTTCTTTCTTTCTTTCTTTCTTTCTTTCTTTCTTTCTTTCTTTCTTTCTTTCTTTCTTTCTTTCTTTCTTTCTTTCTTTCTTTCTTTCTATCTATCTATCTATCTATCTATCTATCTATCTATCTATCTATCTATCTATCTATCTATCTATCTATCTATCTATCTATCTATCTATCTATCTATCTATCTATCTATCTATCTATCTATCTATCTTCGTCTGTCTGTCTGTCTGTCTGTCTGTCTGTCTGTCTGTCTGTCTGTCTGTCTGTCTGTCTGTCTGTCTGTCTGTGCTATCAAGTCACAGGTGATTTATGGTGACCCTGTAGGTTTTTAAGGCAAACTATATTCATAGGTGGTTTGCTGTTGCTTGCCTCTGTGTAGTGACCCTGGTGTTACTCGGTGGTCTCCCATCCATATACTAAGCAGGACCAACCCCGCCTACGCTTCCGAGATCTGATGAGTTCGAGTTATTTTGAGTTATCCAGGACAGAGTTAGTTACCCATGCCTAGGCTAGTATTACTATATTCAAAGGTACAATTGGGTTGCTCAGCTATATTCTGGGCTGCTAATAACATAATTTAAAAGTCACAATAGGCAATAAAGGGCCACATTCCCATACTGCATAGGTGTCACACTCGTAGCCCATCATGCTGGCAGGGGATGGTGGGAATTGTAGTCCATAACATCTGGAGGGCCACGAGTTTGACACCTATGCCATATTGGCATGCTTCAGTTCAATGGGTGCCATACTGGTTGAAGGGAGAATCTTTCTGAATCTGGAGTGAAAACTGTGCCCTGATTTACTCCCTACTAAAAGTCTGCAGTGTGCCAGAGAAAAGAGAGATGCCAGTCATTGGATGCGATCAAGCAATACATCTTCAGCACAGCAAAACCAGACTGAAGTTCTCAGTGGCCTCAGATGCAGGTTAAATCTTTTGTGTCGTCTCTGAAGATCTGCCAAGAACAAACGGAGGGAAAAAAAAACACCCTCTCCCCCTTGGCTGGTTTAATTTGGAGGCTGCTTGGATTCTCTTGAGAGCTTTAGAATATTCTTCGGTCGTTTTTCAGTGTACCTCTATCGATCATTTTCCAGGGCTCTGCACTGAAACGTTTTGGAAATAACTTGTAAAAAGGAGATCTGTAAACGACAAGACTTGTAAATGGGGAGACCAGTAATCGAGCTGCACCGCTAAGAGGTCAGGGACGGCATGCCGATGAACAAACACGGGACTTTGGAAATCTTCCCTCCGAAGATTTTCCCTAATGAGATGGCAGCACTTAACAAATGAAAAGCCCGCTTAATTACTTTTTGATGGATTGCATAAACAGGCACATCCTGTGCGCAACTGGGCTGGAACATGAGGTTGTACAACAAATCATCCTTTTGGTGACCTGGGGATAGGAGAATGCAAGATACAAGATAGGAGAATCCCTGCCAAATGTTTCCGGATTGGTTGAATAGTTAGGCTTGCCAACTTCCAGGTGTTGCCTGGAGATCGCCTGGAATCACAATTTATCTCTAGATGACAGAATTCAGTTCCCCTGGAGAAAATATCTGCTTTGGTGGGCATGATGGCACCATATCTCTTTCGAGGCCCTCCCCTCCCCAGGCTCCACTCCCAAATCTCCAGGAATTTCCCAACCTGGAGTTGGCAACGCAACAGTGTGGGAGGGATGCCTTTGTGATATTTTGAGAGTAGTTTATTTGTTTAGAAGAGGGATTTTTTAAAAGTAGCCTTGCTTTTCTAATACTCAAAGTGGCCCTCAACAAAAAGGCATTTTTGATGCAGTTGACACTTTAAAACTCTTTGCAGGCCTTTGCTGATCTTTGTGTAGGCTCAAAAGGTATAGTGGTTTAATATCACTTGGACAGTCATGCTTTCCCAAAGGAATCATGGGAATTGTAGTTTCATGCAATACTCTCATATTGCCTTGTTAGGGATTCCTATCCACTATACTATAGGTCCTCAGATCAGAGGCATAGCAAGGGGGGGAAGGGCCAGGTGCACTGGTGCGTCCTACGCCCCCGCTCCGCCCCAGAACGCCCCCGCCCCAGAATGCCCCTGCCATGCCCCCAGAATGCCCGCACCACACCCTTACAGGGGTGCAAGCCTGGGGCATTGCGCCCCTTGGAGCTATGCCTCTGCCTCGGATTCTTTGAGAAAGGGGATGCTTAGTGTAAACTAAAAATACAAAAAAACCCACAAACCGTAACTCTAACCCTCCCCAAGCCCCATTCTCCACAGGCTCCACCCCTAAAAGTTTAGGCTGGCATGGCTATGAATCCCAGAATTATTCTACATTTGGAGGAAAACAGTGCTTCATTTGTGTTCCTAGAGTGTTGGAAAGCTGCTCATCCCTAATGCAAATTCTGTTAAGCAACTCTATCTCATCTTGCTCCCAAATCTTCTGTTTTTAGCTGTTAGTGAGTCAAGTTCGAAGGCTTATACTCGAGTCAATAAGTTTCCCAGTTTTTTTGTGGTAAAATTAGGTGCCTTGGCTTATATTCGGGTCGGCTTATGCTCGAGTATATATGGTATTTCCCAACTCAGAGCTGGCAACTGTATTTAACAGACCAATGTGGATTCCACTCTAGAAGTATCCAGGAGTCAAGAAACTCTTCTGCATCTGAACGTTAGGAGAAATTGAATGATCCAAACCTGTCCTGTGTACTTTCACCAGAATTACGTGATCTCGGCAGAGACTGATTAGAAAGAGTAAAAGCCAAAGAAAGCAAACTTCACAGAGATACTGAATATATTTCTTGTGGTACTCTACATGTACTTTTGTTGGGATTTTGCAAGCGTCTGTCACAAATCAGTCATAAAAAGGTTAACTGTAGCCATTGCTTACATGTTAGTGAGAACGTACATCAGAAGTTATAAAGTTAATTCGGTTCCTTTGTAGAGTACACGAGAGGGACACAAGGTCACGTTGGACAGCACATGGTTAGCAAGATGTAACCAAATGTATAATAATGTAGACGTGCAACAGGAAAGAATTTCTTATTTTATCTCCATGTAACCCTCCCTTATATAGTTAGTAAACTTACATACAAAAAAACCAACTGAGATTCTGTCTCGTCTTCTCTTCTACACTTCTACTTAGCAAAGGATATGATTGGGGTGTCTTGCTAGAACCACCTCCCCACATTTATATGTCCAACAACTTTTGTGGCACTCATCTGGGTGGGAGTTGCTGTGGTTTTTTTTTTTAACGTTCTGACTGGCTGCCATCTGGCACCATCTAATATCTCCGCTGAATCCATCAGGACAGTTTTGATTCTGCGCAAAGGAATCAAAGGGTCGCTGGATCTCACTCCAGCCCCTTCTGGCCGTGTTAGGCAAACTATGAAGGGCACATTGATATTGGCAAACCACACAGGTCTGGGTTGTTCCATGTGAACAAATGTCACAAGGTTCAGCCTTTGCTGCCATATGAATCACTGGCAACCATGTTTATTTATTTGCTTTATAAATTTCAGGGTTTTTTTTAATTAGCCAAGCAGTCTTGGTTTGCAATTAAAACTGCAAATGATTTTTGTGTCTTTGTGCCGTCAAGCCTCTTCTGACGTAGGGTGACCCTGTGAATCAATGCCCTTCAGAACATCCTATTGTTAACAGCCTTGTTCTTGTCTTGCAAACCGAGGGCTGTGGATTCCTTTATAGAGTCGATCTGTCTCATGTTTGATTTTTCTCTTTTCCTGCTGCCTTCAACCTTTTGTTGCCAGTGACTCTCGTCTTCTCATTATGTGACCAAGGCACAACAGCCTCGGTTTAGTTATTTCAGCTTCTAGGGAAAGTTCAGGCTTGAAATAAGCTTGGTGACATAAAATCCAGAGGTCAGTAGAAAGCTTGTCAATGAAAAACCACACACGTTTGTAGCCTTTTTCTGACTGCTTCTCCAGGTGTGCCCTTTCAACTGTAAAGCAGTCACTTGGAAGATGCAAGAAGGCTTTTAGAAAGTCCCCTCTCCCCTTTTCGGTTCAGTTCAAGAATGACTAGCCCTCATACACTACAACCCACCCAGGTGACAGTGAGCAACCTAGCTACCTCTGCTCCTCCCAACATGCAAATTGAGTAGCTGTATTGCTTCTCCCAACAGCCTCAAAACTGCACATTCACCACATCAGGGGTGTCAAACATGTGGCCAGAGGGTCGGATCCAGCCCACAAGTCACTGAGGCAACTCCCACTTGCTCCCAATCTGGCCTGGTAACCTTAGAACATAAGAACATAAGAACAAGCCAGCTGGATCAGACCAGAGTCCATCTAGTCCAGCTCTCTGCTACTCGCAGTGGCCCACCAGGTGCCTTTGGAAGCTCACAGGCAGGATGTGAAAGCAATGGCCTTTTGCGGCTGTTGCTCCCGATCACCTGGTCTGTTGAGGCATTTGCAATCTCAGATCAAAGAGGATCAAGATTGGTAGCCATAAATCGGCTTCTCCTCCATAAATCTGTCCAAGCCCCTTTTAAAGCAACCTTCACTTGCTCCTCGGTGTGCTGGCCAGTACAAGCACCCACCCCATTCCCAATCTGGCCTGGCAAACTGCCACCCCCCTCCCGTGCCCATCTGAGCTGGTGAGCCCTTGGCAGGCTTGCCAGCTGAGGCAGCCATCCCTGCCAGGACCCGGCCTCACCAAGTCACATTTATGTCATATCCAGCCCTCGCAGCAAATCAGTTCGACATCCCTACACTATACCAGGGGAAGGCTTAATTTTAAGAGAGCCAAGTTCTCTAAAATGTGGATCTCCTTGGGTTTTACAAGAGCCTGTCACAGAATCTATTTTGATGTACAAGCTGCAGACCTATCTGTTGTGTTCGGGTTTGTCGTTGTGCTTACTCAACTTCCTTACCCCCCACTGAAAGAATGTGATTGTGACTGAACGGTAACATTATCTTTTTTTCTTGGCTTTTGTTTGCATTCTTCTGAGGGCCAACTTGAAACACCAGCCAAGGTTTCTAGGATATTCAGACTGAAGAATGATTTCCTAAGTGGCAGCCCTTCCCTCCTCTGAACGTCATCCTTGGCAACTTTCCCTGTCCCCTCCTCCAGGTCAAACATTGCTCCACAGCTGAGAACTGCTGCCGCTTTTCGGGAGAGACAGATAGCTCTTCAGACTAGGAGAGAAAAGGTAACCATTTCTCATTGAGTTTGGAAGCAGAAACCCGAGAGAGGTGCTTGTGTGTGTCATCTGTGTGACAGTCGACGTTTCTGGGATCCTGCCAGGAGAGAACTCTGCTGGTAGCCTGGCTTTGCATTGCATAAAAGAGGGCTTTGGTACTCTCAGTTCTTTTTCTTTTTTTTAGTGGCTGCGAGAAACTTTTTCTCTTTTGGGGCAAATGTAAGATACAGTACAACAAACAGCCAGGAAGGCATTTTGGTATTTTAGTCTAGTCAGATCATTTTGTATTTTGGGTTTGTTGCCACATTTCCACATAACAACCCTTCTGTTGTTTTCTCCCCCAATGATAATATAAGAGTTTGGATTTATACCCAACCTTTCTCTCCTGTAAGGAGACTCAAGGTGGCTTACAAGCTCCTTTCTCTTTCTTTCCCCCCCAACAGACACCTTGTGAGGTAGGTCGGGCTGAGAGAGTTCAGAAGAACTGTGACTATCCCAAGGTCAGCCAACAGGGATATAGGAGTGCGGAAACACATCTGGTTCACCAGATAAACCTCTGCCACTCAGATGGGGGAGTGGGGAATCAAACCTGGTTCTCCAGATTAGAATCCACTTGCTCTTAACCACTACACCACGCTGGCTCTCCTTTGATATTATGTTGGAAAGTGTCATTAAGTCACAACTGACTTACGATGACGCTGCAGAGTTTTCAAGGCAAGAGACATGCAAAGGTTGATTTTCTTTAGATATTGACCCTGGACTTAGCTTCCAATATCTGAGGAGGTTGGGCATGCCTGAGCCACCCAGATCACATTGATTTCATTTAACAGAACTCAAAAATGGATAACTGAGGTCATCTTGTGCCTTTGAGAAGGTTCTAGCTATCTGCAGAGGTAGTGTTCTTACATTAATTCTTCTTGTGGATAACCCAAGGGGTGCATGGTTTGGTGGGGCGCCTCAGGAAGTGAAAGGCAAGCAGAAAAAGGTCTTGAGATGAATTTTATTAAGAGAATTCAGAACCACAAGGAGTGTTGTCAGTCACTACATCAGATGACCACAGCTTTGAAGATCTGCTTTAAAAAGAGTCAGATATATTTATGGACAATAGGGCTATTGACAGGATATTTGGCAGGATATCTAAAGGGAACCCTCATAAGCTGAAGAAGCAATATACTTCTAAGAAAACAGAAAAATAAAAAGAAGCCATGCTGGATTAGACTAAATGTCCATTCAATGGCTTGTTTCTCCCAGAAGCCTCCCAGATGCCTCCAAAAAGCCCACTGGCAGGTTACAGAGATAAGAGCTGTCTCCTGCTAATGCTCCTAGCAACTGACTTGCTTATTTATTTGTTTTATTTGTTTGTTTGTTGGTTTGATTTCATACCCCATTCTCCCTGGCCAGAGCGGGGCTTAGGGTGGCTAACACATATGTCAGAAACACAATCATAAAAACAGAATCAATAAGTTAATAATTAAAACATTCCCACGATATAAACTATGGTGATTTGAACCGTCTTATCCACATCATATTCCCAGAACTCTCATCATAATTTCACAGGGTCTTATAGGTGAGGAAAGGGGGAGGCACACTAGCCCAGGGGCCAAGATGACATATGGACCAGCATAAAGGCCTGGCAGACTGTAGCATACGTCTGTGAGCATTCACCCATAACAACAATGGCTGTGGATTCTCCTCCATGAATATGTCCAATTTCTCTTTCAAGTCATCTACACTATTGACTCCTGTGGCAGTGAGTTCTAAAGTCTTCACAACCAGTTTGGGGTGGGTGTGTTTTTGTGTGTGGCATTATTACCTTCATGTTTTGCTTGGGAGTTTCCAAAAAAAATCTGTCTGTCTGCAGTTCAAACAGGATGTTGGACTGAGCGTGCCATTGGTTCATTCTTAGCTTCTGAATCTTTCTGCTTTTCAGACACTCTCCGAAGTATCGATGGAGGCCACATTTGTTGGTAATGAAAGACCCTTCCATGTCGTTACTCCTGTTTTGGAGAGCATAGCTTTGTCCCAGGTGGCTGGTAGTAAGGTCTACATGAAAATGGAAAATGTGCAGCCCACGGGCTCCTTCAAGATCCGAGGCATTGGCTATTTCTTTCAGGAGGTAAGTGGCTCCAGGTATGCTGGTATCTACTGGCTTTCCGTAATGCTTATCCTGTGTCTGCTAAGAAAGGACAGCAGCTATGTAAACTCCTTAGGCAAAATGACTGACAGTTTTAGGGTTCGCTATTATCAATATGCAGACGATACGCAGCTAAATATATCCTTACCCTACTCTCCTGGTGTTGCCGTAGTTGCAATCTGGCTGCTGTGGTTAAAAAGATAACAGTGAATGAATTGAAACGAAACCCTAAAAAGACAAGACGCAATACTAGTTAGGAAGGTGGAGGTCAAGACCTTTTGCTCTGCACTGTTGATGAGGCTCAGAAAATCTTGCAGAGATACAGCAGGAAGACTCCCTTGTAGTTGAGTTCTCTGGGGTCACAGAACCCGTGAATTATTTAATGGGTTTATTTCTTGCTTCATGCTAACTCTTCTTTTTTTTTCAGATTGCCAAGCAGGGCTGCCAGCACTTTGTTTGCTCATCAGGTGAGTGCTTATCTTCCTTTTTGTCTCTTTTGTTCACTTACTTGCTAGTATAGGTGATGAATATCCAGCCGTTCACCAATCCTTACCATGTACTGGTTAGAGCAGTACAAGACAGGCCAATTGATAACCTGACTCCAAATAAAATTCCAGGCACATTTGTGCATGCTTTGGTTGCCCTCTTTGAATCCCAGGCCCCTTCCGCACATGCAAAATAATGCATTTTCAAACTACTTTCACAACTGTTTGCAAGCGGATTTTGCCATTCCGCACAGCTTCAAAGAGCACTGAAAGCAGTTTGAAAGTGCATTATTCTGCATGTGCAGAATGAGCCATAGAGTTGGAAGAGACCCCAAGGGCCATGAGGTCCAACCCCCTGCAATGCAGGAACACACAATCAACGTACTCCTGTCAGATGGTCATCCAGCCTCTCTTTTAACACTTCCAAAGAAGGGGACTCCACCACACTCCAAGGTAGTACATTCCTGCCTTTAAATTGCTGTATTTACTATCAATGTGGTTGATGGAAATTTGCATCTTATGGATTCTCTATAGTGTTTTCAGAGCAAGAGACATTCAGAGGTGGTTTGCAATTCCCTGTTTAGCAACCCTGGCCTTCTTTAGTGGTCTCCCATCCATAATAATAGTAATAATAAAGGGACTTCCAGTGGAATGGTGTTTCACGCTGGTTGCACCTCTGAGTACTTCCAGACTACACGTTGCTGATAGGGGCTATTTTTGCTGGCTGCAGAACAAATTTTTTCTTAGCTCTCAGCTCCCTAAATATTGGGGACGTTAAATTTGACAGGTGGACTGGAAGGGTCTGGATTTTGGACCCACTAGTTCTGAAAAAAATCAGAATCAGCACAATGAGGTGCTGAGCTCCTGGAAACAGCCTCTCTTTTATCTTTGCTTTAAAAACAAACAAACAAACAAACCCATAACAACAACAACAACAACTATGATCAGGGGTGACCATCCTTGTAAGTTGGCCTGGACCATCAAGATCTCCATCAAGCTAATGATCTCCATCAAGATCAGGGCTAATTATACTTCCCCCAATCAGGGGAGTATTATCAGGGAGCTGATGGGGCAGGAAATTATTTTAGAAAAGCCTGTGATTTTTGGATCTGGGAGGGAAACACTGGAGAGCCATTATTGGTAGTGGTTAAAGCTTTTGGGCAGGATCTGGGAGATCCACATTTGAATCCCACAAGCCAAGTTCCACCCAAACACTTCCTGATTGGTTCCCCACCCTGAGACATGGACAATATATACCTCACTAAACATTCTCTTCTCACTGGACACAGTGTGTAACAGACTTTTCTCTGTGATACACCTCTGAAGATGCCAGCCACAGATGCAGGTGAAACATTAGGAACAAGACCCACCAGACCACGGCCACACAGCCTGAAAAACCCACCACAACCAGTTGAGTCTGGCCGTGAAAAACTTTGACAATACCTTGCTGGGTGACTTTGGACCAGTCACACATTCTCAATCTAATTCTGTTCTGCAGTTTGCTGTCAATGTTTTTTTTTTAATGGGCATATGGCCCATCAGTTGTTACACTCAAACTATGGACTTTCTCAGGGGTCCTAGAAGTCAAATCTCTGAGCAGGAGGTCAGTGAACTCATCTCTAGCACACATGCTTAGATCAAGTGCTAAGCTCACCATTTTCAAATGCTGGTGGGTCTCCCCGTAGGATGATGGAGTTGGATCCCGTGAATCCATTTTGCTAAACAGTGGGGGGAAAGGAGCGTTGCTCAGAGAAATGACCCTTTTGTGCTGGAAGAAGGCAGCTTGTGCCAGAGAAAGAATCTGCCCATAGGTGGAACAGATTCATAGGATCAACAATGTGGCAGCTTTTCTTAGCTTCTAAAACAGGGCACTATATGCTGTTGCAAAGAAAATCAGTTCAGCGTATAGAAAATAGGTTATTTTCCTGAGCTTGGCTACTCCAAGTCAAGCTAAAAAGGTGGCCAGTCCCTGGAACTGAACTTTTAGCAAAGAGTAAGGGAGGAGGAGGGTAGAGCTTGGCTAGCATTTCTGTATAAAAATAGAGGGAATTATGAACCGATTTCTATTTTCCTCTGTGAAATGACATAGAGCGGAAGATTCGGGAGAAATGCTTTCCCCTCTCTCTCTCTTCCCCCCGTCTCTTGTAGGTGGTAACGCTGGCCTTGCTGCAGCTTATGCTGCCCGAAAACTTGGTGTCCCGGCCACCATCGTCGTGCCAGAATCTTCTCCTCCATCCACAGTGAAAATGCTGAATAAATTGGGAGCAGAGGTGGAGATATTTGGGAAGGTAAAGGGAGCAGAAGTAGAGCAAACCGTGTTGGATTCAAGGGTAGTTTGGAGAAGGCAGGAGAGGTGTTCCCGTTAAAGGGATATCGTGCTCTCCTCGTGCCCCCCCCCCCAGGTTCCACCCGTGGAAACAGGAACTTAGAAGTGACCAAAACGAGAATGTGGGAAACTCCATCCTTAAACCAAGACTGCTGGTGTGCCAGATCTGCTGCACAGCTGCTGCCCTCAGCCCTGTGAAAGTGTTCTAGTGTGGTGTAGTGGTTAAGAGCAGGTGGATTCTAATCTGGAGAACCGGGTTTGATTCCCCGCTCCCCCACCTGAGTGGCAGAGGCTTATCTGGTGAACCAGATGTGTTTCTGCACTCCTACATTCCTGCTGGGTGACCTTGGGCTAGTCACAGTTCTCTCAGAACTCTCTCAGCCCCACCTACCTCACAAGGTGTCTGTTGGGAGGAAAGAAAGAGAAAGGAGCTTTTAAGCCTTGAGTCTCCTTTCAGGAGAGAAAGGTGGGATATAAATCCCTCCTCCTCCTCCTCCTCCTCCTCCTGTGCTGCTGCTGCTGCTGCTGCTGCTACTCCTCCTCCTCCTCCTCCTTCTTCTTCTCCTTCTTCTTCTCCTTCTTCTTCTTCTTCTTCGTTTTGGCAGGTATGGGATGACGCCAATGAAAGATCCTTGGCTCTGGCCAAGAAAGATGGCTGGGTCAGCGTCCACCCCTTCGACCACCCATCAGTGTGGTGAGAACCCTTTTTACTTTTCCTTAACAAAGTAATTATGAGCTTAGGGTTTTATCGTTACAACAAGCTTGTTAGGTAGGCTGACCGGTCCCCCAGGGCCATCGATGGGGAATTGGGGTGGGATTGACTGATTCAGGTTGGGGAACTTCTGGAGATTTGGGAATGCATCCAAATGTACATAGGCTTCTGTATGCATAGTCTGAGACTTCCATTCTCCTGGTAATTGGGCTGCATCTATAGCAGCTTCCTAATCTATGTGCAATCTTTGCTCCTTAAAACAATCCCCTTTACTAGAGAGGGAGTTCAGCATTGACCTATTCTGGAGCTTTGTCTGTTATTGCTCTTCTGTTCTGGAACAAGCTGTCACTGGCTGCCACTCCTTGGCCCCTAATGCACATGCAGAATAATGCACTTTCGATCCACTTCCACAAGTGTTTGCAAGTGGATTTTGCTATTCCGCACAGTAAAATCCAGCTGCAAAGTGCATTGAAAGTGGATTGAAAGTGCATTATTCTGCATGTGCGGAAGGGGCCCTTGTGGTGTAGTGGTTAAGGATAGCAGACTCTAATCTGGAGAACAGGGTTTGATTCCTCATTCCTTCACATGAGTGGTGGACTCTGATATGGGGAACCAGGTTCCCCCCCCCCCCACTGCTACACTCGAAGCCTGCTGGCTGACTTGGGTTAGTCATAGTTCTCTCAGAACTCATCTAGATGACTCATCTCTGCCCCATCTTCCTCACAAGGTGCCTATTGTAGGAAGAAGGTACTGAAATGGGGGTTGAGAGGTGGCTTTTAAAAAATGTAGGATCCTTCTCGCCCTCTTAGGAAAGGTCACAGCAGCCTGGTCAAAGAGCTGAAGGACTCCCTGGATTCCAAGCCTGGAGTTATCATCCTGTCGGTGGGAGGAGGGGGGCTGCTGGCCGGCGTGGTGGCAGGTCTGCAGGAGGTGGGATGGCTGGACGTTCCCATCGTGGCCGTGGAGACCAGAGGGGCGGACAGTTTCAACGCAGCCATCCAGGCTGGGCGACTCGTCACTCTGCCCGATATAACCAGGTTGGTTGTTTGGGGACTGTAGTGGGTGGTCCTCTTACACTGAGTAAAAGATCTTGGTCACTGATCTTGGAAGTTAAGGCATACCTTTCACTGCCTTGCTAGGATGTCTGTCCTTGATGGTTTCTGGAACACAGTAGAGGAGACATCCTGCCCAAAATAGCCTTCCAATTTAAAATGAACACCAACAGCCATTAAACCCTGGAGGAAGACAGAGAGAGGGCCTTTCCCCACTTACCTTAAGCCCCGTGCTACTCTCCGAAAGTAGCGCGGGGTCACCCGGCACTCCCCACGACAGGGGCAGCGACACCGCAGATGCCCCGATGCTGCTGCTGTCATGCCCCCTCAGCGCGCGACATCCCTGGCGCTCTTTTAAATGGCGCCTTGTGATTATGCGTGGGGTCATGGGGATGCCCGGGCGCACGCCAGGGATGCCGCGCGCTGAGAGCAGCATGCGGCATAGGGGGGATTAAGGTAAGTGGGGAAAGGCCCAGAGAGATAATCTGGAGATGAAAGCCATAGCAATATGGGAGAGTTTTAACAGAAGATAAAAGGAGTTAGACAGCATTCCGCAATAAGCCATGAGTTCCAAGTTTCCCTATGCATCAGGGACAGCTGGCATCTTCTGTCCACTGCAGGGATGACTCAAATTCATCTCTTGTGTTTTAATCTGGAAACTCTCTTCGTCCAGTCAAACCTGGCAGTGATTTATCGCAACCTCGTAGGGATTACAAGAGATGAACAAAGGTGGCTTGCCTTTTCCTGTCTTCATAGCACCGTTGGTGGTCTCCCATCCAAATTCTAGGGCTGACCCTGCTTCGCTTCTGAGATCTGATGAGATCAGGCTAGCTTGGCCTATCTAGATCACACCATGTCAAACCTACAATTCTTTATTTCAGGATCACAGTGAGGCAGGTTTTCCCCATTAAATGCATAGACTGCATCAAGCGACCCTCTTGGAGTAGGAAGAAGGGAGTCACCACCCACAAGAACTTGTCCCTTTGCACCATCTTTCAAGCCTCAGTTGATGACCCCAGTAAACAGAGTAACCACCAGGAGGGAAGGTTTTCATTGAAATGTCGTCTGGTCTTTGGACTTGCCACTTTTCTAAGAGAGCAGCCGTGGCGTAGTGGTTAAGAGCAGGTGTACTCTAATCTGGAGGAACCAGGTTTGATTCCCCACTCTGCCACCTGAGATGTGGAGGCTTATCTGGGGAATTCAGATTAGCCTGTACACTGCAACACACGCCAGCTGGGTGACCTTGGGCTAGTCACAGTTCTTCTGAGTTCTCTCAGCCCCACCTACCTCACAGGCTGTTTGTTGTGAGGGGAGAAGGGAAAGGAGTTTGTAAGCCCCTTTGAATCTCCCTGCCGGAGAGAAAGGGGGGATATAAATCCAAACTCCTCCTCCTCCTCCTCCTCCTCCTCCTCCTCCTCCTCCTCCTCCTCCTCCTCCTCCTCCCTTCTACTTCTTCTTCTTCTTCTTCTTCTTCTTCTTCTTCTTCTTCTTCTTCTTCTTCTTCTTCTTCTTCTTTTTCTTCTTCTTCGTCTTCTTCTCCTCCTCCTCTTCCTCCTTGTCCTTCTTCTTCTTCTTCTTCTTCTTCTTCTTCTTCTTCTTCTTCTTCTTCTTCTTCTTCTTCTTCTTCTTCTTCTTCTTCTTCTTCTTCTTCTTCTTCTTCTTCTTCTTCTTCTTCTTCTTCTTCTTCTTCTTCTTCTTCTTCTTCTTCTTCTTCTTCTTCTTCTTCTTCTTCCACCAAGAACTGGGTATGCTTCATCAGATCCAAAGCCTTTGTAAATCAGCTCATGCCTTTCCAAAGTTAATTAAAAGAAGCTTAGCAGAATTGGAACCTGACCTAGATGGCCCACACTAGCTTGAGCTCATCAGATCTCAGAAGCTAAGCAGGGTTGGCCTGGTCAGTTCTTGGATGGGAGACCACTGAGGAAGTCCAGGGTTGTTGTGCAGAAGAAGGCAGTGGCAAACCACCTCTGTCAGTCAGTCTCTGGCCTTGAAAACCCTATGGGGTTGCCAGAAACTGGCTGTGACTTGGTGGCACTTCTCCTTACCACTGCCAGAATCTGAGCTGCTGGATCAAGTTGGAGCTTTTCCAAGGATTCCTGCTCATTTGAAAATGAATCAAGATAAACTTTGCTAAATCTGAGCTGCTGGATAGGTTGAGCCTCACCAGGAGACTTGGCAGGACTGTAGCCCATTAGCAGAAGCCAACATTAGACAGCAAGCTAAGCAGGAAATGTTTCCATTAGAGTTCACAGGCAACAAATAGTAACATTCAGTGAACTATTCATCCTTAAAGCATAACAAGATTTCCCCTTCACTGGGGGATTTGGGAACAAAAGATGAACAAATGTATGGGGAATTCACTAACTCACTCCATACCTGCCCAGTCCACAACTACTTTTAAATTGTTCACATATATATCTTCATCATTTAATGCCTCTGCTGCTGTTATTGGAGCACACTGGATTGGATGCAATGTGAGGTGATAAAAGAGAGCCCAATGGTTTAAGGCAGGTGATGGGCTATTCACACTTGCAATTCCATAGTCAGGTCTTTCCGTTGCCAGGTAATAGGCATGTCTACGTGACAGTCACCCACTCCTACGCCACATGGCCCACACCAGCTTGCTCTACAGATGTTTCATTTCACCGTGACCACAGTGCCTTCCTCCCTGAGCACTGGAGCAAACCTTCTTGTTCTTTGCTATCTGTGCAGTGTGGCAAAGTGCCTAGGAGCCAAGACGGTGGCACAACGGGCACTGGATTGTGCCAGCGAACATCCAATCATCTCATATGTACTGGAAGATGCAGAAGCTGTGAAAGCCGTGGAGCAGTTCCTGGGTATGTTTCTTCTTCCCATAGCAGCACAGCCAACAGTGATCTGGGCGCTGGCACCCAAGGTGGTGTAATAGATGCCATAGATAAAATGGCTGTTTGGGCCAAAAAAATCTGTCCTGGTTCCAAAATATTATCTACACTTCCCAAGGACCAGCTATGCTAATGCAACTATTATGGTTTTCCTCCCCAGCCCCTAGTCCTGGGAATTGTAGTTTAAGATGCCAGGGATTCTTTGCGTTCGATCCCTATCCTTTTAAAAACAGAACTACAACTCCCAGAGTTCCCTGGGCTGAGGAAAAGAAGGTTAAGTCGTAAGCCAACTGGACAGTGAGATGCAGTTTCTGTGAGCTGTGCAGTCAATTGCAACAGACTCTTAAAAGGAACACAGTGTCTCTTCCAGTATTCTCTGTGTTTCTGATAAATTAAGCACTCCCCCTCCCCACCAGAAGAAAAATTGGAGTCACACATCTTACAGCTCAGAAGGATTTACTTGTAATGTGAGTCAGAATGTGGTTAATCTACCCTCAAGGGATTACACATACTGCCACAAGTCAATAATCTGCATGGCAGGGGGTTGAACTTGTTGGTCCTTGTGGTCTCTTCCAACTCTATGATCTGAATGTGTCCACTTATTACAAAAAGATCCAGCACTGTGCCTCATGCAGAGGTGCAACTAACAACCTCTTCTGAAAGTTTATGAGTCTGTTAACATCTTTGCTCCAATTACTTCTCTGGAACTTAAAAAAAACACCCCAACAACCGGGAATCTTACCTGTTAGCTAGGTGCAGGATTGCATTAATATTTCATGAGGTCCCAAATGGAATAAGGAAAATGCATTGCAAATATTTGAAGGGAGGTCAGCCTCTGTTTTGTCCCTGCTGCTTAGGGCACAAATACCATCTCTAAGAAGTGGATGCAGTACAAATGATTAATCAGGTCGCTTTGGATATTGCTGCCTCTTCAGAGTCCTACTGGAAGCAGCTTACAATTTTAAAAGACCTGTGTTTTGAGCTGGAAGGAATAGAGAACTTCCTAAGCTTTCGATTTAGCTCCAAACTGTTAGAGAATTGCTGTGTAGGGCAGAAGTGCGTTGGTACATAATGCAGGCAGAATTGGTCCAGAAGCACACACCTGTGGGTGGATAGCTCCTCCTTGTGGCCAGAAGAGGTTCTTCTTTTTGCTCTCCTCTGTATATCACCCTCACATCCGTTTCTGAGTAAAAGCCTTCTTTGTATGTAGTGCTATTTATTTGGAAGCTGTGCTCTTTGCTGCTAGAGATCTACAACCTCCTGGCAAAACGAGGGGATCATTTGGAGATACAGCTGGGTTTGAGAACTGAATCATGCAGGATGGATCAGCATGCAGGATGGATCACTTCAGATCAACCGACAGATTCTTTGGTGTTAATCATCTGTATTGTGCTGTGGAAAGCCAGTATGGTATAGTGTTATTAATAAGGTTTTGCCATGTCTAACAAGGGAGAAAAGTTTTTAAGAGAAGCAAGATACTGTTAAGTGTATTAAGTCCTGCTCATACATAGCTGTCATTTTCTGAGGCTACCCAGTCATTTGCCTAGATTATTTTCATTCCAAACATAATGGCCAGGAGCTTTTGGTAAAAACATTCTTGGTTAATGGGCTGATCCAGCATTACACAAAGGGAAATTGGAAGCACATAAGCCACTAACGTAAGTCTTTACCCAAATAGAGGGCACTAGAATAAGCACTGAAGTGGGGAATGGTTACCTCTATTTTCAGGCAATGACTGTTGTTCTTGATGAATTATTAACCTATGATTACTGTTTTAATTGATTTAGTATTTTTTAGACTCATCTCGCACATTTCCTTGAGTCTGTCAGATGAGAAAGACACATTAAGAATTAAGTAGGCAAAGAAATACATGGTTAAGAAAGGAAGAAGTAATAGTTAATCTATTTCCAACTTTATTTTATTTTTTATTTATTTTTTATTTTTTTGAATTTTACCCCACCCATCCCCAAGGGGTTCAGGGCAGCAATACAACAGTATAAAACCGCCAACTAAAACAACAATAAAATCCCAAACATTATAAAAACACCAATGCACTAATACAACAGCACAAAAATCACTTAAGATAAACAAGATGGCGACTTAAAACCCCCGTAGGTCCGGAAATTCCTGGAGATTGGGAGTGAAACATGGGGAGGGCAGGGTTTGAGAAGGGGATTGTTTCCAGTAGGGTATCAAGTCATAGAGACCACCCTCCAAAGTGGCCATTTTCTCTAGGGTGCTGGCAGGGGCGTAACGAGGCAGCCCTGGGCAAACTGTAGCCCTGGGTAAAACCTGAGTTGGATGCCCCTGCATGGGCAGCCACTCTACCACGACCAAATTTTTTTTTGCACCAGGACATTGGTGCCTACAGGGGGTGAAGCTTTTAGACATATCAGCACCAAAATTTCAGCATATCATCAGGAGACTGTCCTTATGCTACTCCCCAAGTTTGGTGAGGTTTGGTTCAAGGAGTCCAAAGTTATGGACCTCCCCAAAGGGGATCTCCCAACCCCTGCATTGTTTCCAATGGGAGCTAACAGGGAGATGGGGGGCTACCCTTTTTTGAGGGGGTCCATAACTTTGGGTCCCCTAGACCAAACTGCACCAAACTGATTGGGGGTGCCCCTCATGACAGTCTCCTGATGATATGCTTGAAATTTTGGTGCTGATATATCCCATCAGAAATGCCCTCCCTGCAAGAACATCCCGAAATTCTGCCCAAGAATCTTTGTTCTGCATTGAGTTTTCTGCATTGCTGTCAATGGGGTTGCAGGCTGGGGGGGGGGCATATTTTTGAAGGCACAGTCTCAAAGCTTTCAGGGTCTCATCAAGAGAATGCCCTGATGATACCCCCCAGGTTTGGTGCAGTTTGGTTCAGGGGGGCCAAAGTTATGGACCCTCAAAACTGTAGCCCCCATCTCCTATTAGCTCCCATTGGAAACAATGGGGGATAGGGGCACCCCTTTTGGGAGTCCATAACTTTGGACTCTTCAAACCAAACCTCACCAAACTTGGGGTGGTAGCATGAGGACAGTCTCTTGATGATACGCTGAAATTTTGGTGCCGCTAGCCTAAAAACTGCACCCCCTGCAGGCCAAAAATGGAAAGCCACTAAAAATACCCAAAAATGAACCCAGCATTTTGATGCCCCCCACAAGGTGATGCCCTGAGCAGCTGCCCACCTTGCCCAATGGGCATTATGCCAGTGGGTGCTGGGAGATTAGCTGTAACTCTGGGAGGTCTCCAGGCCCCACCTGGCAGTTGGCAACCCTAAGAATCCCAACTCTCGTGGCTGGCTGTCATGATGTTGCTTTCTCATCCTTGGCTTTCCCAGATGATGAGCGGATGCTCGTGGAGCCTGCCTGTGGAGCCTCTCTGGCCCTGCTGTACTCCGGCCACATCCAGCGACTGCAAGACGAGGGTCGCTTGAGTCAGAACCTTGGCTCTATTGTTGTCATCGTGTGTGGGGGAAGCAGCATCCGGATGGATATGGTCCAGGACATGAAGAAACTGTTGGGGATCGAGTGAAGGCCAGAAGCTCTGGAATGGTCAGCAGATGCCCTCGGAATGAAAAGCTGCCCAGCAAGAAAACTTATGTCTCCTTGGAAATCCTATAGTTTCCACCCCCAGTGGTTTGATTGTCATTTGGGACTGGGAAGGAATCCACAATCTGCCTCCCACAATTCAGATTTATGCAGCGGCAGAGCCTCATGGGGACATGTGGGGTCATATGTCCTCAGGCGCATGCCAGCTGGTCACGTGGTGGGCGGAGAATCGCCCCCAGGCCCCTCCCCTCGGCCCCACCCCGCCAGGCTGCTCCTTTGGCCGGCAGGGGCCAACTGAAGAAGCAGCCTGGCATGGTGGGACCGAGGGGTACCCGGTGGCAGCTTAGCCAGGTAAGTGGGGCGCAGGGGGTGGGGGCGCCCAGAGCAGGTTTTGCCCTGGGTGCCATTCCCCACCCCTACGCCCCTGGATTTATGAATAATCCCCTTAATGTGTAAACAAGCCATCAAGATCCAGTACGATATCAATCCTAATCTTTAGCCCACTCCCATCTACCAAGTATGCCAGTTGCAACCGAAATACCTTGTAGCTGAGTCTCTGCCCCACCCCTTTCTTGCAGGTAACTTTAAAGCTTGTGTTGGCCCAGAGGCACGAGCCAAAAGACAACTGCCAAAGGGCTTTTGGTGCCGAGCCTTGTAGTTTGGAGCTGGGGGGGGGAGGTCTTCTGAGAAAGAGAAAGCAGCCCTGCGCTTGGAGGCCTGTGTCACCTTCTCCATGCAAAGATGACTGTCAGAATCGAGTGGAAATTAGGAGAAGGGGCCGCCTAGTGAATGACTTTGTTTTGCCCCTCAAAAGTGTAACCCCCCAAGACTTGTAGACTCTCAGGAGGGCTTTGTGGCCACTGTTAAAAATGATTGTTGTAATGGTTACAGAGTCACACTGGAGAGATCCAGGCACAGATGGACAATCTGGCCTAACGTCTACTGATTGACTCAAGGCCTCGCACTTTCATCCTAACCCACCTCACAGGGTTGTTGTGAGGATGAAACGAAGGAGAGGAGAACTTTGTGTGCTGTCTTAAACTTCTTGAAAGAACAGTGGGAGGAGGAGGAGGAAGAGGAGAAGGAGTTTGGATTTATACCCCACCTTTCTCTCCTATAAGGAGTCGCAAAGCAGCTTATAAATGCCTTCCCTTCCTCTCCTCACAACTGACACCCTGGCCCCTTCCGCACACGCAAAATAATGCGTTTTCAAACCACTTTCACAACTGTTTGCAAGTGGATTTTGCCATTCTGCACAGCTTCAAAGAGCACTGAAAGCAGTTTGAAAGTGCATTATTCTGCATGTGCGGAATGAACTCCTGTGAGGTAGGTGGAGCTGAGAGAATTTGGAGAAAACTGTGACCAGCTTGTGATCACCCACAGACATAATGCGGAGGAGTGGGGAATCAAACCCAGTTCTCCAAATTAAAGTCCACCACTCTTAACCACTGCACTGCGCTGGTGGGGTGACAGATCGAACTATTGGCTTGATTGGGTCCTTTCTGTGTTCATTCCTTGCAATGGATGAAGACGAAGCAGATCTGGAAAGGGGCTAAACGAAGCAGCTGTCTATTAACTAAATAACTAAATAATTCCCTTTTCAGGTTCTGGGCTCTTCTTCAGAGGCAAATGGTCGCTTCTGGTCTCTTAGAGGAGACATTCCTTTTCCTTTTGAAAGTCCTCGGTTCCCCAGCTTTACAATAAGCGTAATAATAGTCCCTGACATCCCAGGGGCTGTGGGAAGGAGGAGAAAGGTTCAAGAGGTGCTGTAGAACTTATTATAACTAATAAAATCCCTTGGCTTCTAATTCGTCTGACTCATAATTTGGGTAATAAAATGCACATGTCATGGGACAAAGTCCTACTCTCTTTGACCGAGGCAATATAGACTGAGGCAACCGAAGCGTGTGCCGCTTGAGACTGCTGGTACAGGGTGTGCCGCTCCAGATGTAATAACTTCCTACTTATTTCTTTTTAATTGCCTCAAAGGTTCAATTCAGTCCTGTTCTCTGCAGCACTAGGTTTTTGCTTACAGGGAATTGTTTACCTGGAGAACATTATTTTTTTAAAATCCGAAGTGATACCATCCATTCTAATATATTAGGGCTCTGTCATCCCATAACTACTTCCTTGTGTGCACATAGACTAGACCTCCTCTGTCTATGCCTTGCCCTGACAAACTAGTTTTCTACATGAGGGGATTTTATACTGTGAAAAAAAAAATTGTGCGAGCCTTTACCTCTGCAGCCTGATGCTGAACTACTGCCCGGGGAAAGTTTAGATTTTGCTGATTACATGAAAAGTGTCTTGGAAGGCTCTTCAGATGTCCAAAGCCGCATTCCGCTTCAAGCACCTCGTAGCAGGATTTAGTCCCTATTGATCCAGGTCAACATAAACCCATCTCCTTTTGGGGGTTATTATTTTTATTCCTTTGCAGAGCTTTTGTTTCCCTCGGATGAGTCACATCTTGTTTCCCTCACCTATTTGTGAAGCCGCCATTGTTTGGCGTGTGAAACCACAGGCTAGCGGCAGCTGTTACCTATCGCTTCTGGTTTGCGGAGCACGCTGGTGCCAAAGCTTGTGGGGCGGGGAGCACTGGTCCTCAGCGCATCACGCTTCTGCCGAGGAGACAGCTGCCCCTTTCCCAGAGAGGTGGATGAAAAGCACATTCTCTTTGTACTTAAAGCACTGGCTGCAGTATCAGGGTAAACTAAACCTGCCAGGCCTTTGGCAAGGAGCGGCGGGAGGTGGGGGGGACGGGGAACGCAGGCTGCTTTTGAGGGTGGAGGTCAGAGGTCAGCAGCCTTTTATAATTAAAGAGTCGCTCCATGCCATCATTCAGGGCAAGAGAGCAGCAGCGATCCTGTATAAGGAAATCTGCTCACACATAACCGAAAACGCACAGCATTATTGATACTTGGTGCATCAATAATGATTAATAATGCCCAAATGCTCTGCAGCTCAAAGCCTGAGAGTCCTCTGTTAAGAAGCAGCACGCATGAGGTTTCCCCATAGCTAATCAATATACACAGGTGTACCCTGTGCAATTGTTTTAGTGCTCGGGTTCCAGTTTGCACTTTGATTACTGGCAGCAGTTTCCCTCTGTCATTTCTGTTTCTGTAAAGAAAAGCGATGCTCCCGTAAAAAAATTAAAATCTTTGCCTGCCATTCCTTTTGCATACTGGTTGTTCCAGCACCCTACCTACCCTCTCCAATAAACCTGGAAGATGTCATTTTCTGTATTAAAGAGCTACATTTGGTTCTGTATGGAGCTCCATATACCTCGAGGGGCATTGTTTGCAGAACCTTGAGGCGAATTGTTTGCGGAACCTTCATGCAGGCAGACAACTCTTTGTTAATAGATCTAGCAGATAACAATCAAGGCAAACCGTCTGCATCCAGAGACTGTCTGTCGGCTATTTTTGGCTCCTTTTTATTTGTCTACATTTTCATAGGAGCCTTTTTCATTTCAGCCAGCACCCCCGACTCATCTGTTTTGCTTAGCGCCGAGACACTATATGCGCAACTGCCTCAAACATAACATTAAAGATTGCATCGGTTTACCAGGAGAAAATTCAGCACGAGGGAACATGAAATATTAAGGCGTGCCAATTTGATTCGCAGAAGAGAAAAGCAAAAATGAAAAGGGGATTTTAAAATCGAAATAGGGGTTGCAAACTCCAGTAATATCACCCCAATCCCTCTTTCTTACATTCACACTAAGCTTGGGAGTGTGTTTGTGTATGTGTGTAAAGTGCTATCGAGTCTCAGTTGACTTATGGTGACCCCATGCAGGGGTCTGCAACCTGCAGCTCTCCAGATGCTCATGGACTACAATTCCCATCAGCCCTTGCCAGCATGGCCAATTGGGCTTTCAAGGCAAGTAACAAAGGCAAGTAACGAATGGTTTGCCACTACCATCCTCTGCAGAGCCTCCTTAGGGTCCGTCATCCGAGTATCAACACTGCTTAGCTTTTCCGATCTGACAAGATCAAGCTTTACTATACCTTTCTGTACCCCAAGGTAAGCTTATAGAAAGTTAAATAATGAATACAATATCCATTACGAACAAGCAAACGACAGCTGCAGCCACATAAATAACCCATTTACAATAATACCTACAATAATACCAACACTGTCAGTAAAATCAAACAGTTCAAAATGCCTAGTGGAAAATCCCCTTGTCCTGTCCTAATTGTAGATAGAAAACCTACTTGAATGGAAGGTTTTGACTCACATAGTGAGTAAAGTGATCGCTTTCCTTCCTTCTGCAAGGAGTGGGTGAGAACCAGTGAGATGAAGATAGTCAGACCAGGAAACGGGGGCTCAGAATTCAGGTCCCTGCATGGTCACGAATCTCAGCAGGTGATTTTGGGCAAGGCATTCTTTTTCAGCTTAACCTACCTCAACGTTGTTGTGAAGACAGAACAGGTGAGAAGAGAACTATTCTGAGCACCTTGGAGGAAGGCTAGGGAAAACAGGAGCGAGCGAGCGCGCTGAAGTAGTGCAATTGTTGCTCACACTCCTGCTTCTTGCCATTCCAGGTGTAATTTGATGGTGAGAAGGCAGTGACAGCAGTGATTGTTCATACTTCAGTAGGCAAATGAGTCTGCATGGAGAGAGGCTTGGGTTGCAAACTTCCAGGTGCAGCCTAGAGATCTCCCAGAATTCAAAGTGATATCCACAAAAATCAGTTCCTCTGGAGAAAACAGCAGCTTTAGAGGCTGGATTGTATGGCATTAGACCTTCTTGAGGGCCCTGTCCAAACGCTATCCTGTCAGAGTCCCAGTTCAGACAATAATCCACTTGTTTGGTTCAAGGCTCTTATTGCAGACATGTCAGGAACATAGAAAGATTGTTCTGGTGGAAAACGTGCCAAACTCTTGATAATATGAGTAAGAGATCCCCACCCCCCCCCCATGTGAGAAGCAGACATTGTCCGGCCTGGAGTCTCTATCCAGCCACAGAGCTCCAAGGCCACAGCTAGAAGTGATAACACAGCGGCAGAGGTGGGATCCAGCAGTTTCTCACAGGTTCCCGAGAGTAGGTTACTAATTATTTGTGTGTGCCGAGAGGGGGTTACTAATTGGTGATTTTGCCACATGATTTTTGCCTTAGTTACGCCCCTCCTCTCAGCAGTAGTGCACAGAACTTGAAGCAGTCTAGCAGGAGGTGCACCGGCGTGTGTGGCAGCCTGCGCCTGTGTTTCCCGCCCAAGGACCGGCGCAGTGGCTGCGTCCTTGCCACAGCCCCGCCCAGGAATGCCCGGCCACACCCCCGTCGTGTCCCGGCCAGGCCCACTGGTGCTACGCCACAGTTTGAATCCCATCACCATGAGAACCTGTTACTAAAATTTTTAGATCCCACCACTGCACGGCGGCTGCAAAAGTAAAAGCAAATCCCTCCCCCCAAATGGCCCATCATGACACATCCTCCTCCCATGCTTCCACCTCCCAAAATCTCCAGGGATTTCCCAGTTCAGAGTTCGCAAACATAACAGATGCAGATGTTCATTTATGGGGTTCATGTGACTGAGTAATGGCCCCATCCAAAGGGGAAGGGGATGAATGCACAGGGACTGTGATGATGGATTTGCCCTCTCTGGGGCACTTGTCCCAATAAAGGGGCAATTTGCTCCTGCATGGTTGCTGTGGCCTTCCCCGGCAGTGTAGCGGGGACAGTCTGGGGCTGTGGTTGGGGGAGGAGCCAGTGGTAGTCAAAAGCGACCGGGGTAGGGGCGTACCACCCAGGGGGACATATGGGGTCAAATGTCCCCAGGCTATGGCCATTTAGTCACGTGGGGGCAGAAAATTACCCCCACACCCCTCCTCCTTCCCGTCCCCCGGGTCCATGCACTGACTTTAGGACCTGATGCAAAAAAGTTGTTTGGTTGTGGTGTGGGAGGGTGGCTGCCCATACGTTGGGGAGGGGAACTCAGATTTTGCACCAGGCTACATTCTCCCTAGATACGCCTCTGGGCCGGGGCTTTCGACTTTACACAAGACGGGACTTTAGACAAGATGGCCTTTTCAGTGGTGTAAGTCCATTATCCCCAATGGGGTTTTTCCAACAGTGGGGGGGGGGCTTTTTCATGTTTGCAGCCTCCCGCTACCACTGGAAAGCCTCCTTGGAAGTAGAAGGCCAGTGCCTGGCCCAATGGATGGGGCTGTAAGGTTTTCAAAATTTATGTTACTGCTTTGCATCAAGACTTGCACCAAATTGGGAGCTGATGAAACTGTTATAGTTCAAATTTAATTTGATCTCAGCACCCAAACAAATGGCCGGCAACTGGACTCTGCTCTAGCAGAAGTGGCTACGCTGGAGAGCCAGTGTGGTGTAATGGTTAAGAGCAGGTGGATTCCAATCTGGAAAACTGGGTTTGACTCCCCACTCCACCACCTGAGTAGCAGAGGCTTATCTGGTGAACCAGATGTGTTTCCACACTCCTACATTCCTGCTGGGTGACCTTGGGCTAGTCACAGTTCCCTCAGAACTCTCTCAGCCCCACCTAACTCACAAGGTGTCTTATGTGGGGAGAGGAAGGGAATGGAGCTTGTCAGCCACCTTGAGTCTCCTTACAGGGAAGAACGGTGGGCAGGGGTGTAATGAGGCAGCCCTGGGCAAACTGTAGCCCTGGGCAAAACCTGAGTTGGATGCCCCCCCCCCCCATGGGCGGCCACTCCACCACGACCAAATTTTTTTTGCACCAGGACATTGGTGCCTGCAGGGGGTGCATTTTTAGACATATCAGCACCAGCATTTCAGCATATCATCAGGAGACTGTCCTTATGCTACTCCCCAAGTTTGGTGAGGTTTGGTTCAAGGAGTCCAAAGTTATGGACTCCCAAAGGGGGTGCCCCAACCCCCATTGTTTCCAATGGGAGCTAATAGGAGATGGGGGCTACCCTTTTGAGGGTCCATAACTTTGGCCCCCCTGAACCAAACTGCACCAAACCTTGGGGGTGCCATCATCTCCAGATGATACCCTGAAATTTTGGTGCCAATATATCCAAAAATGCACCCCTGCAGGAACATCCTAGAAATTTGCCCAAGAATCTTTGTTCTGCATTGAGTTTTCTGCATTGCTGTCAATGGGGGTTGCAGGCTGTGGGGGCACATTTCTAAAGGCACAGTCTCAAAACATTCAGGGTCCCATCAGGAGAATGCCCTGATGATACCCCCCAAGTTTGGTGCAGTTTGGTTCAGGGGGGCCAAAGTTATGGACCCTCAAAACTGTAGCCCCCATCTCCTATTAGCTCCCATTGGAAACAATGGGGGATAGGGGCACCCCCTTTGGGAGTCTATAACTTTGGACTCCCTAAACCAAACCTAACCAAACCTGGGGGGTAGCATAAGGACAGTCTCCTGATGATACGCTGAAATTTTGGTGCCGCTAGCCTAAAAACTGCGCCCCCTGCAGGCCAAAAATGGAAAACCACTAAAATACCCCAAAACAAACCCATCATTTTGATGCCCTGGGCAGCTGCCCACCTTGCCCAATGGGCATTACGCCAGTGATGGTGGGGTATAAATCCAAACTCTTCTTCTTCTCTTCTTCTTCTGCATTCTCTTCAAGGGTGCCCCCAACTAGAGTGTGGGTTTTAAGAGATCCACATCCCAATGCTCATGATCCTCACAGTTCATACAGGTTTATCCCCTTCTAACCCAGCAAATGGAGGCCTCACTAATTTTAAAATGCATCTAATGAAGCTCCTTCATTGAAGTGGTCCGTCACACTACTGCAGCGAAAGCTCTGCTCAAGACCTGAGTTTGATTCCAGCAGAAGTTGGTTTCAAAGGTGTTTTCCCCACAGACAAAAAATCCTGGGATAGACCTGGGATCATATATCCCAGAGTGTTTTCATCCCGGTTTCTCCTTTTGTACGGCTGCTCGTCAGCGTGTTCAGGCCAGGAACTCCAGTGAATTATGCATGAGTCCCCGGTTTATTTTCATTTTCCAAATGAATGTCTATGTTTGCATCGTTTGCGTATGTTTACGTATTTTATGTAGATTCCGTTTAGGCACAGAAGCCTGGCGGAATTCATGCTCAAACCGGGATGATTCACTTCCTTATCCCAGGATATATTGGCCATGGGGAAAACGCCAAGGTTGACTCAGCCTTCCATCCTTCTAAGGTCCATAAAATGAGTACACAGCTTCCTGGAGGTAAAGTGTAGACAGCTGTGGAAGTCAATGGCAAATCACCATGCAAACATAGTCTGCCTGGTAAATGTTGTGATGAGACATCATCCCATGGTCAATAACTACCTGGAGCTTATACAGATAACTACCTTTACCTAATGAAATGGACTCTCACCTACGCCAGGTTACTCTAGATTTTTTGTAAACCCTGCTAGTCTTTTACTTGCCACACAGCCAGTGTCTATTTTGGGCTGCAACAGACTAACATCAGTAGAATTAAAACTGTCCAAAGCTCTCCAACAGACCAAAAAAAGGAACACTGCCTTAGCACCAAAAAACCTATTTTAGAGAATCTGGTGAAAAAACTAGGTGCGGTTGGAGCACAGTGTGGGCAAAAGGACACATCCTGGAGTAAATGGAAAAAGTAGAAGGATCTGATACCACTGGAGATATTTCATGGTAAAATTTGCAGCAGGCAGGGTGGGGGGTGGGGAGAAAATTCCCGGGAGGGAGACAGATCGTGCCATGTTTCCTAAACAAGATGGCCTTTCTATTTGCTTATTTAAATTTCTATTTACACTTATGTCTATTTATTGAAATTGATGCTCCGTCCCAGCGGTTTTGCCAGTGCTGGCTCGTGCACCGGGGCAAATATTATTATTGTTTATCCCCATCAATATTTATCCTCAGTCAGATTGTTTTGACTGCAACTCGGGCACTTTAATTAGCAAGTGCGCCTTCTCAGACTAATTTCTTTGCTACTGTCTTCATGCATTATTGTCATAATTATTTTTAATTATTACCGTCTTCTCCCATTGCTGCGGCGCTTTCTGCTGGGGGTCATCAGAGAACAATCCAAACAGAGCGGCTCGACGCAGAAATTGTTGCTGGGGTGGAAGAGCAGAAAATCCTCACTTTGTCATGGCGGGGCCTGCCAGGACGGCTTAATCCCCAGGCGGGGAGACATTTTCAACAGAGGAGGCTCCTTAAAAAGATATTGGGAACCCCTGTACGTCTCTTCCACTCTTCCAAAAGCATTTTGTGTGTGTGTTATGCCATCAAGTCACTTTTGACTCATGGTGTTCCTATAAATCAGTGGTGGCGAACCTATGGCACGGGTGCCAGAGGTGGCACTTAGAGCCCTCTCTGTGGGCATGCGCAGAGTCCCCCCCACCACATATCTAGGCTGGCCTGGGCCACTGGGCTCGATTATTAGCATGAAACCTAAATCCTAGTTTTGGGGAGGCAGTGTAGGTAACCCTGTTAAGCGCTGTTAAACAGCCACTGATTTTCATGTGAAGAACTAAAGCGCGATCCTTTACCTGGGAGTAAGCTCGGTTGTTGGCAATGGGGCTTGCTTCTGAGTAAACCCTCCTAGGGTCGTGATTCACCTGTTGGAAGAGTTGCATGGTTGCTTCAAAGCAAAGCCACCAACTACCACCAAGCTTACTCCCGAGTAACGCACGCCTTGGAGCCAACCGTTTTTTCTAAACTAAAACCCCAGTATTCAGGTTAAATTGCCGTGTTGGCACTTTGCGATAAATAAGTGGGTTTTGGGTTGCAATTTGGGCACTTGGCCTCAAAAAGGTTCGCCATCACTGCTATAAATCAATGTCCTCTAAAATATCCTATTGTTAACAGCCTTGCACAGGTCTTGCAGGCTGAGGGCTCCGGGTTCCTTAATAGAGTCAATCTAATCTTGTGCTGGGTTTTCCTCTTTTCCTGCTGCCATCAGCTTTTTCTAGCACTATTGTCTTTTCCAGTGAGTCTTCTTACAACAGTTGAAAGGCAGGACGATATAGCGGGTAGAGTCAGGTAGCCTGTCAGACTGGGATTGAGGAAACCTGGGTTCAAATTTCCCCCGAGCCACAAAGCTCACTGGGTGATTTTGGCCGAGTTACTTTCTCTCACCGCCAGCCTACCTGACAGGGTTGCTGTGAGGATAAAATGGAGGAGCTATGGATCCCCCTTTGAGCTTCCTGGAAGAAGAGCAGGATGAAAATGTAATTGCAAATAAGTCAGTAATATGGCTGAACCGCCCTCATCCCCAATAAGTACTACTACAAATGGTGTATTCCCAGTGACAGCAATTTCCAAGGTTCACTTTTGAACCCTTCTAACACCGGTTGTCTTTCCTGCAAAGATCAGTCTTATAGTTCCTCCTTATGATCGTAAACTGTGTGTGCCAGTAAATATGCTTTAGAGCAGAACTGGATCCATGAATACTTTTTGGAGGATGTGTCCTGTACAAGAAGCAGTCCCGGGAGTTAGCCTACAAGGGCAGCCCCATATAAAGCATATTGCAGTAGACAATCTGGCAAAAGATGTGGATGGCAGTGTCAGGCATGATGAAAGGCTGCCAGGGCTGCTTAATCCCGGGGGGGGGGGGGGCACATTTTCAACAGAGGAGACTCCTTAAAAAGACATTGGGAGCCCCTGTATGTCTCTTCTGCTCTTCCAAAGCATTGTGTGTGTGTGTGTGTGTTAACTGTTAAGTGCGATCATGTCACTTGGGACCTTTCCTCTTTTTTTAAAAAAAAGGCCACAACCTCCATATTACTATGTAAGTAATACAAAGGCATTTCTCCACCACCGTCTGCTCTGGAAGTAGCGCTCAATCCAGGAGCACCCTCAGTCTGTGGATAGGGAGAAACCAACCCTGTCAATAATCCCACATTTTCCAACTCAGAAAAGGCTTAAAGGGCTCATAATGTGGGATCTACTTATTCAGCTTCTTCCACGCAAGCCAGAAGAGGCAATTGGACCCCCGTGCCCAAAGGGCTGTGAGAACTGCCTTTGATGGTGTCATCACGGGGTGGGGTGGGGGGGTGGGGAGGCTGCAAAGCCCATCCAGGGACCTTTTTCCGCTTGCCTTTCCTTTTCTGGGTCCTTGATAAATTGCACTGACCAAGCTACCCCAGGAAATGTTTTCAGGAGGATGTAAAGCCATAAATCAAAATTCTGGGCATCTCCCTTTTCCCCAGTTCTTCCCCCCCCCCCAGTGCTTCGAGGGAGTGTTGGGGGCTGGTGAACCCTATTATGTGGTGTTCCATTAATTATAAAGTAGTCAGCCCAACATACTCCGAGCCATTTTTTATCTTAAGTCTCAAAACTGATTACTTTCCACCTTCTACCACCTTTCCCCTTGTAAAGCATAAAACAACACTCAGCTTAACAAATAAAATAGGGAGGGGGGGTGGGGAGAAAAGTCCGAACTGAGCTCCACTCAACAAAACATCTGAATCAGCCTTTTGGGACCATTTCAGAACTGGGGAGGGGGGGGGTGTTGCAAGCATGAGTCTGCCCTTATCTAAAGAAAACCAAAACCCCTCTGCTCTGTATGTGGAAACATAGCATCTCAGGAGGACAGCCAGGCCTAAAGCCTTCCCTCCCGCTAAGACATATTTGAAACCACAGTCAGATTCTGAGCCAACCTTCTGTTGGCAGAATGAAAAAAAAGGTTATGAAATGTGTTATTTCTTCGAACATGGAGCCGGAAGGTCATCATTACTTTCATTTGTCTCCAGGGGCGTTAACTAATTTTGGTGTTGAATTGGAAATCTATATTCTGATGTTCACTGAGGGAACTGAACTGGGTCTTTATTTTTTAGAAACTTTTCTGTTTCTTTGTGCACCCTTTTCCCCGTTTGGTAAACATGTTATGAATGGCGTGCCAATGGCACCAAACAGCAATGAAATGGTGGCATTAAAGGGACATTACAAACACCCCGGTGTGGGTAGTGGCTAAGGTGTCAGACTAAGATCTGGGAGACCTAGGTTCGAATCCCCATTCTACTACGGAAATTTGCTGGGCGACCTTGGGCCAGCCACACATTGGTCGAATCCCCACTTGAAATTTGCATGCAGATCCAAACCTGTCCGTTGTGAAACTGTGTCCTCTTCATCGGAGTTTCTCCCTCCCCACTGCAGCGAGCACACAGCAGACACACCCGGTTGCAGAACTCTTAGCAATCCTCACTACCAGGCTAGCTCGCTTCGCCAGTCTCTCCTGATTGGCTGGCGAGCCTTGATGGGGCGGGACCCTTTCCCACTGTGGAAACGTACATTGTAGGGGTGTGATCAAAAAAACCAGCGTGTAAAAGTTTAACGTTTAACTGTTTAACTGTGCAAACAGTTCATTGTTACCTGTGTAAACCATGAACAATTCAAAGTTACGCGTTTGACTGTTTAATGTTTGCATCCCCTTCTGCTGGCCAATCGCAAAAGCAGAAATGAAACCAAGGAAAGGCTGCACGCGCATCGCAGTGCTGATTGGTTGCCCGAATTCCGCGTCACACTCCAGGGCAGGAAATGAGTCAGGGTTTCAACCCTCATCCCTCCCCTCAGATCAGCTCTGAACCATGTTAATGGGGTCTATGCCACTTGCAACCAGGTCCTGCCAGAACGCAGATTAATGGGGAGAACGAGCACCAGAAATGGAATCTGCCATGCAAGCCATGGGGAGGTCGTCCCTCAAACCTGGTTAGTTTGTGTTCTGAAACCTGGCTAAAACGGTAGTGGGGATTCAACCATTCTCAGCCTCGACCTTGGCAAGTATTTGAATGGGGGAGACCTTCATGGAATACCAGCGTCCCGATGCAGAGGCAGGCAAGGGCAAACCGCCTACAAATGCCTCTTGCCCCCAGGTCCCTAGGGGGGTCGTCACGGATCAACTGTGTTTTGACAGCAAAAAAAACAAACCCCACAATCGCTATACAGGGAACACCAGCAATGAAAACGAGGGAAGATGTGCACAGTGGCAGCACATGAAACGGAGAAGGGGAATATTGATACATCACTACTTCTCTGCGGAGTCAATACCACCCCCACCCCCCCATTCCCCATACAAACGTTGCTGCCATTGTTTTGGTCCAAAGGGCTGACAAGCAGCCACACCTGGAAACCCTAAAGGTGTATCATTTCCAGAAATGTGGCAGCAGCAGCATACCTGTTTGTAGACAAAAATGCATTGGTCCAAGGCAAAAACCAGAAATGCAAAAAACAGACAATTCTTTTCTGAAGACCAATGAGTTTGGGAATACCAGAATGTAGATGATCAAAGTTGCAACCGGAAGGAGAAAGAACTTTGGCAAGTCTCCCCATGTCACTCTAACATCATTTGGACTATGTCAAAGGTTTAGTGCATAGGTGTCAAACTCAGGCCCTCCAGATGTTCATGGACTACCATTCCCAGCAGCCCCTGCTAGCATGGCCAATTGGCCCTGCTGGCATGGAGTCCATGAACATCTGGAGGGCCTGGGTTTGACATCTATGATCTAGCACTGCGGGGATAAGGATGTTACTGTTTCCTTTGCCTTTCTTAAGGGACCTGCATTCTATTTGGTGTTCAGGTGACCCTTGAACAACTTGCTGGTTGTTATGCTAGGCGGAAGGATGTGCTCGCTGTGGCTCAGTGGCAGAGCATCTTCTCAGCATGCTGAAGGTCCTAGGTTCAATCCCTGGAGTCTCCATTTAAGGATCAGGTTGTAGGACGTGTGAAAGAGACACGGAGACCCACTGCCAGTCTGACTGGGCAGCACTGACTTAGATGAACCAAGGTTTGATCCAGGTTAAGGCAGCTTTGTGTGTTCATATTGTTCAGTAGACGGCTTCCATTTTTTAAAATTCCAGTTCCCATCATGCCCAGGGTGCAGCCTAATACTAGCCGCACCTTATGCCCACTGAGATCATCGTAAACCTGCGGACAACATGTTCCACATGCTGGCATGCACAGGCCACTTAGATGTGTGGATCCATTCCTCAATCCAGCCACACTTACCTCTCACTGATTTCCAGTGATGACTTTGGCCTTGTTTGCCCTGAGAAGCTGTGGGAGCTGTGACTTGCCAGCTTTCTATACATTGGAGTGGGTGGGTGTGTTTGTACAAAGCAGCATTAATATTGAGAGACAAGTCCTCCTCCCCCCATCACTGAGGACCTCATTTGTACAGAAATTCCACTACAGACTCCTGGGGTTGGATCCAGCCAGTTTTCCCTCCAATGAATCTTGCCCAATTCCCTTTCTTATTCACTCTCTATTCCACACAGCTTTTGTGCAAGCAGGTTCCATGATCCCCAAAATCACCTCTCTCTTTTTTTTGGTGGTCCAAGAGAATGTCCTTCCTTCCTTCCTTCCTTCCTTCCTTCCTTCCTTCCTTCCTTCCTTCCTTCCTTCCTTCCTTCCTTCCTTCCTTCCTTCCTTCCTTCCTTCCTTCCTTCCTTCCTTCCTTCCTTCCTTCCTTCCTTCCTTCCTCCCTCCCTCCCTCCCTCCCTCCCTCCCTCCCTCCCTCCCGACAGTTGATAGAATTCAAATGCAGATATGTAATCTGATGTCCAAAACAGGTACAGGAGGGAATCCAATCTGAACTGGGGGCCTCTGGTACTTGAGAAGAGGGGTTTTAACTCTAGCCCCCAACTGGGAGGGGTGGAGGGAGGAGCTGTTTCCCTGAATGAAAATGCCTCCTAGCTGCTTTACACATATAGAGCCAAGTTCTGAATTTAGAGTACTTGGAGGCCTAGTATGGGAAAAAGACAGGCACAAAATAGCATTCTGTCTTTTTCTGTCACTAGGTACAGAGGAGGCATTTTTTTAAATGGGGGAAACAGTTCTACCCGTGTTGACCCTTGCCTCAATCTTCTTCCCTTCCTGCTATTCCCTTCCTTCTGTTAAATTTTAGATTGAAAGCTCCTTGGAGACAAAGATCCTTCTTCGTGCTGAGGTCCCATGTAGCACTACAGACATGGACACCACGTGAAAAATAAGAAACAAATGAAAGCACAGAAACCCTGGACTCCCATGGAACAGGAAATAAGGATTAACTACATCAGTCTTGTCAAGCAGCGCAATGTCTCTGGATTGGCCGAATCCTGCATTGATAGGAGGCCGTATAAATACCCTTGTCTAGCTAATGGAACCAAACCTTCTGACATGTTCTAGCTAAGTTTGAGCTCTGCAAGCGCCTTGGCTTGAGCAGAAAGATGGCTATCTTATTCCTCTGCCCTGCCTCTCAAAGGGGTGCCGCTGGCAAAAAAAAATATCCATCCCTACATTTCTCTCTCTGCTGGAAGGAGCTGCAGACTTTACATCCCGGCCTGTTCCACCATTTTCAAAGGCCCTGGGCCCACAGGGTAGTAGCACCATTAGTCCACTGAAGTAAAACCAACACAGAGCAGCTAATACTGGAATTAGGCTCATCAAACCTGGATTGGAGAAGAGGGGATGGAGTCTGGGGAAGGCGGGGTTTGGAGAAGGGAGGGACTTCATCAGGTAAAATGCTGTAGATCCCACCCTCCAAAGCAGCCATTTTACCTAAGAGAACTGATCTCTCTGAAGATCAAGTCTCCCCTATAGGTAGGCAGCCCTAACTGGAGTAAGTATTGTTTCTCTTTGGCCCTTTCCACGCATGAAGAACAATGCACTTTCAATCCACTTTCACTGCACTTTGCAGCTGTGTGGAATAGCAAAATCCGCTTGCAAACAATTGTGAAAGTGGATTCAAAGTGCATTATTCTGCACGTGCGGAAGGGGCCTTAAAGGAGACACAGGTTGTCTCGTCCATTTTAAAAGCATAAAAAGGTGGCCCCAACTCTGGAGAAATGCCTGGCACGTCCCCCTAGGGCAGTGGTGGCGAACCTATGGCACGGGTGCCAGAGGTGGCATTCAGAGCCCTCTCTGTGGGCACGCGCGGAGTCGCCCCTCCCCCACACACATCTAGGCTGGCCTGGGCTGCTGGGCTTGATTATTAGCATTAAACCTAAGAACTAGTTTTGTGGAAGCAGTGTAGGTAACCCTGTTAAGCGCTGTTAAACCCCACTGATTTTCATGTGAAGAACAAAAGCACGATCCTTTACCTGGGAGTAAGCTCGGTTGCTGGCAATGGGGCTTGCTTCTGAGTAAACCCTCCTAGGGTCATGATTCACCCGTTGGAAGAGTTGCATGGTTGCTTCAAAGCAAAGCCACCGACTACCACCAAGCTTATTCCCAAGTAACGCACACCTTGGAGCCAATCGCTTTTTCTAAACTAAAACCCCAGTATTCAGATTAAATTGCGGTGTTGGCACTTTGCGATAAATAAGTGGGTTTTGGGTTGCAATTTGGACACTTGGTCTCGAAAAGGTTTGCCATCGCTGCCCTAGGACACAGGGGCCTCTCTTCCTCTCCCTCCCCCTGTAGGAGGTCCTGTTTGCAGGAGGCACTCCGTTGTCTTGGAGTTGACTCCTCAGTTCGTATGAAGAGGCCCCACACCTGCCTCTCCAAGCATAGTTAAAAACATCTGGCTCTGTTTTCTTCTCCTAGGTTGTTGTTACAAGTCCCAGCTTATCTTCCCTTCTTCCTGGAGAAGACGAAGTGACAGTCACAACACCTCTTATCACCACTGAGCTTGAAACCTGCCCATGCCTGCATCAGATAAGAACTGGACCCTGCCAAAGAATCTGATCTCCAGGGTCTGAAGGGATGAGAATTCCCTCCTGTTCTTGCCCAGTAGAAAGTGATCGTTGAAACTCACTGTCCTGGGATAGCCGTTAGGGGTATTCCAGGACAGTGAGCAACGAGATATGCATTGCTCACAACTGGCAAACGGCCCTTAACATTGAAAGCTGCAAACCTAACGCACATGTAATTGCTTTCCCCATATTATGCATTGTTTTTAGCACTTCACCTTTTCTCTTTCCCATCATTTATACAGCCTTTCAAGAAGCTCCAATCCCTACATCTCTGGGGCATTGTATTCAGCCCCCCACTTCCTTGCCACAAAATTTTAGCAATCATTTATTGGTAGCCATGGATTTTTCCCACCAGGCGTAGAAGCAGATTGGGGGTGATGCTTTTGGCAGGAGAAGTGTGGAAGGAAAGGAGTTAACCAGGCCTTTTCCCTCCCTGCACTTTGCCTTAAATAACATCCTCCATGGCTACCCTGTGAAAAATAGCCCAAGAATTTTATTCCTGAAAGCAAGGTACTTCCCCCTGTCACCCCTTGGGTCCATGCTGCTAAGGCCCACAATAATACAGATGCAGGAGGTAAAGAAATAAAAGGGCGGGTATAGAAAAAAGAAGCCCCAGTCCAAGTAGCCTAGGCTAGTTTGATTTTGTCAGACCTCAAAAGCTAAGCAGGGTTGGCCCTGGTCAGTATTTGGGTGGGAGACCACCAAGGAATACCAGGGCTGCTACAAAGAGGCAGGAAATGGCAAACTGTCTCTGAATGTCTCTTGCCTTGAAAAACCTATGGGGTTTTTCATAAATTGGTGTGACTTTGGGTCAAAGAGAGAAAAAGAATTTGGATTTATATCCCCCCCTTATATCCCCTTAAATCAAGGTCACCCAGCTGGCATGTGTTGGAGTGCACAAGCTAATCTGGTTCACCCGATAAGCCCCCTCAGCTCAAGTGGCAGAGTGGAGAATCAAACCCGGTTCTCCATATTCGAGTGCACCTGCTCTTAACCACTACACCACGCTGGTGTAGAAAAGACAAGGAGAACATGAACTTCCAGAGCCAGTAAACATCTGAATGCTGGTACTGGGAAACATCATCATGGGAAGGTCTCAGCCTCTGTGCCCTTTTCATTGGTCTTCTGGGGCAACTAGTTGGCCATTGTGTGGAAGACAATGTTACTAGATTAGGGGCTGGCAGGGGCTGATGGGATTTGTAGTCCATTAACATCTGGAGAGCTGCAGGTTGCAGACCCCTGTACTAGATGGACCACTGGTCTGCTCCAGCAGGGCACCTCTTATGCACAGAGGGGGTGAACTGATCATCTCAGAGAAAGGATTTCCACAGATCAAGGCACTGTATCTCTAAACCTCATACATTGGAACAGGCAACATGAGACAAACACAACCCCCTCACCCTCTGCTTATGGATTTCCTGAAGCACCTGGGATGAGTCTACCAATCCTGGGTTGGGGAAGAAGTGCAAACCTTGGTTTGCCACCTCAAACTAATGGTTGGAAGTCACAGCCATCCTAAAGCACATGACCCCCTTCTATACACATTGACTTCAACAGAGATAAAAGGGGTGGTTTGGTATTATATCTGAACCAATTTGTACCAAAGGAACCTGTTGCTTAAGTGAATCCAGAACTTCTTTTTGATTAAAATATTTATTGTCATCAGTTTGAAGAACTGTGAGGAGCACTTCCAACCCATTGGAGACTGTAAGGTAGGAGATATAACTCAAGGTAGGAGATATAACTTGTGGCTGTTACTCTGTAGAGTACCATGTCCTGCATATTAAACGCCACAATATATTAATTAGTATAAAATAGGATAGTAAACTAATGACTCTTTTTTCCTTCCCACTACACTGTTCGCTCCGGTCACCCAGGGTGAACACTGTCACTTCAGATGACTAAGGCGCAATAAATAATCAATAAACACAAAAACATACTTTATTTGTTTCTTCTTTATACAAAATAAAGAAACTAGGAGCAGAAAAAACTATAATACATCCTTAAACTGGTGTAGCCTCCAAGAAAGGTTTGGACTGGATTGGCGTTTTGCTAGCGGCATTCCAAAGTCGGCTCTCTTTTAAATTGGTAGTTGTGGTTATATTTCCGCCAAATAATATTAATAATAATAATATTAATAATTATAATCGAACCAAAAGGATCCCTCCCCAAACCCCTTCAAACAGAGTTAAATAAGTCCTGCAAGTCGTTCCAGCACTTACCACGAGAGGGCGACGTACCACTGATGAAGCCTCCCTCCCTTCCTCCAGACAGACCCCCTCCCTCCCCCGCCACCGTCGAACACGCACCAAATCAAACCTTCTAATCAAATAAACCGGTTATCTTTTTTTTTCTGATTTAGGAGGGAAAAAAAGAACACAACCCCCAACCCAACGGAAAAAGAAAAGAATCAAACCAAAACCAAGACGCAATCCTGGATTGGGGCAGCGGGAGGGGGGTGGGTATGCAGCCCCTCCCCCCTCTTATCCTTCAGTCTGCGAAACAGGCGAGTCAAGCTTTGGTCCAAGGAACTGGCGGAGGTTCGTGGAACAAGCGAGGCGGACCACGCCTGGGCGGGGCAGCTGGGTCGAAGAAGCGTCCCCACTGAGCCCACCCGGGGCGAGGCAGTGGGCCACGCGTGGCCCTGCAGCGGCCCCGCGGGAAGAGGTTGTGCGATTTGGCATCACGGTGGCGCTTTTGGTACTGGAGTCTGGCCCCGACGGGGCGGACGGCGCCGGCGAGGGCTAGGTCCTGGGTCAGGAGGGCGCCCTCCGCCAGGGGGCGCTCTACCACACCGCTGTCTCGTTGAGCTCCTGGTTGGGGTGCGAGAGGGGCCCGCTGTAGCCGGCCATGGAGAAAGGGGGGCTGGGCCCGCCGCTGAAGACCTCTCCCGGGATGGGGTGCAGCGAGCCGGGGAGGCCGGGCTCCGGGCTGGGGGTGTCGGGGTGCGAGATCATATCCGTGTACCTTTGGTTCTCGGAAGAGTGGTGCCCGGGGAGGGGGGGTTCCAGGGGTCCAAGCGGCGTGGAGCCGGCCCCCGAGGTCGGGATGTAGCTGGAGTCGGCGGGAGACTGCGCCTGCGAGGGCGGCCCGTGCGGAAAGAAGTCGTAGTTGCTCCCTGGGCCGTAGTAGTCGCCCTGGTAATCTGCGGAGGGAGGGAGGCGAAAGAGCGGGTGAGGGCGGACTAAGGCAACCCGACCGGCCGAGATACACCCCACCACCCGTTGGGCCAGGTGGAAGGGATGCTGCCTCCTCCCCCCCCCCCCGCGCTGTGCAACGGAATAGCCAGAGCTACACACACTACAAACCCTACCACAGTGTTAATAGTAACCATTAGACTCATGTTTGCTACTATTAAGCGATAACACACATGCAATATGTAAATAACAACAACAAGGATTCACTGGAACTCCGGGACTACCGCAAACGAAAGAATAACTTGTTAATCATTACGATTAATTAGCAATATAAGTATTACGTTTATAGATCCTGGCAAACTGAAGAGGGGGTTCAGTTTGACACAAACGGACTCCCACAGAACAGCAAATGACTCTGAGCGCCCCCCCCCCCCAAGCGCAAGAGAAAGGCGGACTTAGAAATAAGTTAAATAAACAAATGAGTCAATGCCAGAAAGAAAAGAAAGAAAGAAAAGAAAGAAAGAAAGAAAGAAAGAACGAAAGAACGAAAGAACGAAAGAACAGAGATAGGTAGACTTACAAATCTAAAGGCCCAGCTGTTGAATTTGTATAGTAAGAAACAGTGGTTTTAGGGCTACTTTGGAATTGCCTCTGAAGGGCCTCCTCCTCTCCCCCCCCCTCTGTGTGTGTGTGTGTGTGTGTGTGCGCGTGCGCGCGCGCGTGTGTGTGGTGTGTAATGGTGTGACATACAGCCTTTTTTTAACCTTCCCACAAAAGTTGCGGGACTGACCAAACCTTTGATATCCGAGTCTAGTACAAGCCAACTCCACGTCCAAACAAACTGAGCTGGAATTCCGTCCAAAATGTGTCCGGATCAGGAAAGGCGCCTCCCGCTGGCGGGGAAGCGCATGACAAGAACAGACCGCCGTGAAGCTGCTCCGCTCCCAGTCAAGTGCTCCGCTCCCCCCACCCCTCCAATCCAGCCCTAGCAGTAGCAACCGCGGAAGGATTCTTTCCCCTTGGGGGCAGCAGGCTCAACACAAGGGGGGTTGCACTCCACTGGGCCTGACTCTCCCCATTGCCGCCGATGCCCCGATCCGGGCATGCCTCAACCTTGCCAGGCTACACGTTGTGTGGGAGGATGAGGGGTGGCACCTGGCACTCCATTAAAGAACAAAAACATCTATGAGTCACCTGCACGAAGGGGATTCTCCCTGTAGCTTAATATACCGGCGTAGGGGATGCAGCCAAATGGGAAGCAAATTTCCCAAATCAGTTCGCCCTGCAGCTCCATCAATCTCTTCGAAGCTCGAGTGTTTACTCAGAAGTAAAGCCCACCGTGTTCGATGGAGTTTAGGCAGTGACCGCATAGGAAGAGATTCCAGGGGCCAGAAGTCCCAAATATAAAGCCTTGTTCAAATAAACGCCTCGATTCCCCTGAAAAGAAACCCGGCGCAATCGCGCTTAGTGCGGAAAGACCGCGCAGATAAATACGATATCTATCTATATATAATCGCGAGTACGCCTGACTAGGCGCAGTTCTCGCTGCCTCTTCAAAATTTATGTGCCAAGTTACACCAGGAAAGTCTCCGTTTGCACAAGAGCAGAACCGAATCTCGGCTAAGGGAAGAAACAACCGGTGCGAATTTAAATCGCTTTAAATAAAAAGGCTAAGCAGGTGTATGGGCTATTTTATGAAACCTGCCATGCAGGGCTCAGGGCGAGAAACCTTAAGGCCACGATCCGGACATAGCCAAGCACTTCCGCAGCCCTGGGCCCATTCGTAAGAAGAGACCAGCGAAGAGTTTACTTTTGAGTAAACGTGTTTAGGATTAGGACGCTAATCGGGTTGATTTATTTCAACGCCAGAGGTTCGAGCACGTGTTTAACACCACCCATCAAAAGGAATCCGGCGGCAAATATCGGCGGGTCGCGCTCTCATTTTTTTTGCGGGGGGGGGGGGCAGACAAATAGCCAGCAAGGGCTATTCCAGTCCGGTCTCACGAAGATGAGACCGAACTGGAAAGGAGAGGCCGGACATTAGCCTACTCCAATTTTGGGAGTTCCATATTGCCGCTATTCCGTCTTTCCGACCCCCCCAATCCGAATTCACGATTAAAAAGAACCAGGCAACCAACGCAAGGCCTCTTCAAGGGCAGACTCGATAACACAACCCGACGTCTTTAATGGGACAGCCGCCTACCACTGACTCATGGTGGGTTTTACTTTAGGTTTGCACCTCGTTCGAACAAGCCACAGCTGCCTCTTCTCAGCCTGCCACCGACCTATCACAAAAGCCACCCAAGACACAGAGGCGCTCGATCCAGATGTTCATCTTGGGGAAAGCGGAGGAAAGATGTCCCAAAAGTACCCGGCGAGGACCGCGCTCCAACCAAACACAGCTTGCCCCAAACGCGCGTCCAACGGCTGCAGAGATCGCTTTCAACTGGGCCGATCCAATACACGAGTTCCGATTAAAGGTATGCGGGATCTCGCTCTTTTTGCAGACCCCGAACCAAGCTTTCTAGGGGGGCGTTACGACCCCCCCCCCCCGGAAAGGACGCAGCCGGCAAAACAGACCGGAGATTTTCTTTAGTTCCAGAACTGCGTTCAGACAATACGGTTTCAAGGCGAACCAAAAGCTCCGCACAGCCGCACGCTCCTGTGGTCGCGCTCTGCGGCACTGCGGGGCCGTCGGGAAACTGCGGGGTTTATTCCCGTGCGGGAAGGGAGAGCCCCCCTAAGCCGAAAAAACACACTCCCTCCTCCGTGGCAAGATTCAGAGGCGCGCAGCAAATCAGGCCGAACCTCTGCGGGTCTACTCGGAAGCAAGAACCACCCATTGCGACCGGGCTGACCCCCCCCCCCATACACCCCCGGGCAACCTTGGAAAGTCGGAGGGTCAGAGAGTTTGGAAAGGGCGCGCAACACCACACGACCCACTCCTGGGCACCCGGGGGTGGGAAGAAGCCCCCCCCCCGTCTCTCAGAAGAGGCATGCTGGGAGGGGGGTGGTTGCGGTTGTTCCCTCCTCATCGGAAGAGTTTGGTTCTTCGGAAGTCCCCCGCCCTC
The DNA here is from genome assembly GCF_021028975.2 of Sphaerodactylus townsendi. Lineage (NCBI taxonomy): Eukaryota > Metazoa > Chordata > Lepidosauria > Squamata > Sphaerodactylidae > Sphaerodactylus > Sphaerodactylus townsendi. The sequence goes on from NC_059437.1 coordinate 40,212,550, forward strand.
CAGCCTGCAGTTGCTTATTGTGTCTCTCCACACCTTCCCGACCGGCTTTCGGGGTCTCCTTGTAGGGGCCACCCAAAGCCCCCGGGAGCCGGGGAGGCCGGCCGCAAAGCCCAGGCAGTTCCCGGCGCGGGGGTGGGGAGGAGCGGCGGCTGGGCTCAACCTCCGCGCCCCCCCCCCCGCGTTGCCAGGGCGTAATTGGAACAAATGCCGTCTGCCAGGAGGACAAAAAGGAGGGCAGCTGGGCGCTTTGTTCCTGGCTGCACAAGCGGAGCGCACGGGGCGTCCGAGGGGCCGCGCCGCCCGCACAAAAGGCCCCTTTCTGGGGGGGGCAGCGGGGGCCCAGCCCAGCGGAAGCGAAGCGCCGGCCAGGTTCGGCGGGGCGCCCAGAGGGAAGGAAACGGGACCCGAGAGGAGGAGGGGGGACACACGCGACCGCCCTCCCCCCTTTCCGCCGCCCCCTCGAGTTTTCGCCTTGGCAGCGGAGCCTCGCAAGAGAGGGGCGGAAGGAACCGTCAAGGAGCCCAGAAGTAAAACCCGTCCAACTGTTTACGTCCAATGGTCACACATTTTGGCTACGATCCCAAAATAAAGCCTTCCTGGGGGTAAAAACACGTGGGGTTTGCTTCCGAGTAGAGCTGCGCTGGACAGCGCCTCTCCAAGGCGGTCCTAAACATAGCTGCGCCCTTCGACGGGCATTGAATTCCACGCGCTTGGAAAGGTAAGACTGTGTTTAGGATGGCGCCGTGAGGCAGAAAGAGGCCGGTGGCCGGACGGAAGAACCCCCCCTCCCTTTCCTGCCCTTCTCAGAAGAGCCGTTTACCTCCGTAGTAGGTGTACGGAGTGGAGCCCAGCATCTCGGATTCATCCAGCCGGCCTCCCAGAGGGCGCATGCGCCGAGGACTCCTGAAGAAAGCGTGCCTGCGGGCTCCCAGCGCGCTCAGCTGCTTCATCCGCCGCTCCTTGGACCGTCGGTTCTGGAACCAAACCTGCGGGCAGAGACAAGGACAGCCCTGAGCCCAGAGCGAAGCCCCAGAGGGGGTTCCCTTGCCCCCCCCCCAGGATAGGTGGGGAGGCAGAAAGTGGGGCTAAACTGAAAGCGAACACAGATAATGGGAAGGGGGGGGGTTGAAGGGGACACACACAAAGACTCGACGGCAACAGCTCCCCCTCCCCCACTGAGGAAGGCGAACACCTTTTCCTCCACCGAACCCCCGAGACAGAGAAGAGGGAACCTGGCGGGGGGGGGGGGGCAGAAGAAATTAGGGAGATGCCTCTTGGCCAGAACCAGCGGCTGGGCCTGGACCGACACAAAGGTGGCGAGCAGAGGAGACCGCCAACCCTTATGAGCCTCATTCGTTTATTTCCGGGGTGGGGGAAGGGCCCGCAGGATCGGGCCCCCGAGATGCGGCCAGCAACCGGCCAGCCTGTCCTTGCAGGGGGCACGCAAACATTTCAGCGCGGGGGGGGGGGTGGGGAGGGAAAGGATGTGGCTCTTTGTCTCAGGAACGGGGAGTGGGGTTGGATGATGTGGCCAATGCCGCCACCATTGTCGCCAGGACTAGAGTCGAATTCAGAATAAATCTACTCCCGGTAATAATAGCCGCTGCTCATCGTTGTAATCGGTAAGTCCAAAAGTGCGCCCAGAACAGCTTCTACAATTGTGCGGTAACTGCAGACCCGAGAATCGTTTCCCTCCTCCGTTTCGCTTTGGTTCTCTCTTGTCCTGCGCGCCCACCTCGCTGGCTGGCCTGTCCTTCTGCTATAAAAGGGCTCCATATTCTTCCATCACGGGGCGCTTCCCGGCTTCATTTCGGGGGCGGGGGGAGCAAAGATGGAGTCCTCTCCCTCCTTCGCAAATGGGCCCCTTAAAATCCCGGCCGCCTTTGCAAGCGTTACTTCTCTTCCTGTCTGTAGAGCTCTCTAGAGTCCTGGACGCTTTAGGCGGGGTAGGGGGGCTTGGCAGCTCTCCCCCACAACCCAAATGCTTTCCAGGTGGAGGTTCATAGAACTGAGGACGAGGACTGAGGAGGGGGAGTTCTCCAGTTCTCGTGTCCTGGAGGAGACTTCCCTGGGGCCCATCGGCCTAAGCAGCCATCGAATTCGCTTCTCAGCCTTCCCGGGCCTCATTTCCCCAGTCCCAGCGATGAGGGAAAGAGAGTCCATCCGGAAGGGACAGGTGGTTTGGCAACACTTTTCCGGCAAGGCGTGCCAGGTGGCCAGCTGCCAGCAACCCAAGACGGCTTCCTCCTCTGCCTGCCAAAGGTGCTCGGTCCAAGTTTCGTGTCCTCAGTCTTTGCAGACTCTCCCGGAAGTATTGTCAAAGGCTTTCACTGCTGGACTCAACTGGTTGTTGTGGATTTTCTGGGCTGTCTGGCCGTGGTCTGGTAGATCTTGTTCCTAGCTGGACCCTGCTGGGCCTCTGGTGCTCTCCCTTGGCCCGGGAAGGCTGAGAAGCGAATTTGACGGGGCGGACGGCTGTCGGCTTTGCTCTTGTTTGGGGGGGGGGATCTTCTTCCTAGGAACAAGATTTACCAGACCATGGCCACACAGCCCGAAAAGCTCACAATCTCCCGAGAGGTGTCTTGTTTTGAGGGGGAAGATGCCGGCTTCTTGCACCGCGGAATCTCATGCAGAGGAACCCCCACACCCCCTTTCCGGAGTGACTCCGGCCAACAGACCTCAGCTTGGGGAAGTGCAGCACAGTTTCCTGCAGCCCCTTCATCACTGGGGCGAATTTCCATTCATAAAAAGGGGAAACGAGTTCATTTACAAGGATTGCAATTCGCTATAAATATGCTGTGCAAAATCCACAAAGGTGGGCCTGAATTTCGTATTCCGAGTTATTGTTTTACGGATCTCCAGCCAATGTCAATGAAGCACACACACACACCTCCGCTGCACAATTATCTATGGTCCTAGGTCTCCCCTGCAACTTTAGGGATCAGTCCTAAGCAGGTCCTACTCAGTCCTAAGCAGTCCTACTCAGAAGCAAGTGGAATGTTATTCATGACAACTTAATCCCAGGACTGCAACCTCCGGAATGCCATTTTATTAACCAGCAATCCCATGTAACAGAGTGGGATTTACTTCTGAGTAATAGGATCTCTGGGTGCAGGTGTGAGTTTTGAATGTAAATGGCGACTATAAATTCTCTATCACTGGCCTCTCTGTCTCACTCTACAGAAGAGAACAATATTGATTTATCTATTTTTTAAATATTTGTTTTTGCTTTTGTTTTTGCTTTTAAAATATTGTTCTGCTTTAAGTAAATGCTGCAAAAAGGCCCTGTTAAAGGCGTTATTTACTGCTACAGCATTTATTAGCTGTTATTCTATTCGGCAGTATAGGGGCTGACTGCCAGCACCATTTCCCTAAGTGCAGCTGTTACCGAAACCTAAACGTTTGTGGGGCAAACTTCTTGATTTCAGCCAGAAGGTGAAAGTTTCCAATTGAGATGACTGGGATCCCAACGTTCTTAGGCTTGGCTGGATCGTTGCCCCACAGACTGTCTGTGCAACTTAGGGGCTGAGGCTGTGATCCCATAGGAAAGGGTCCTGGGCAGTCAATCCCACTGAAAACAGTGAGTCTGATGTCCAAGTATTGACTCTCAAGATCTCTGGGGGGCTCAGGTGCAGTTCTCATCCCTTTCAGCGAAGCCGGAGCGAGGGCCTTGGCTGGCCCCAACAGATCCGAAGTTCCTGGGCCTGTCTGCTGGGGGACTTACTCCCTCGGAGCCGCGCTTCGGATCGCAGCCTTTCTTAGGCCACAGGTGACAACTAGGACTGGACACGAAGACGACGCCTGTGAAAAATCCCAGACTCCTTCCACCAAGACCCCAGCTGTCTGAAGAAGGTCCCGTTGCCTGCCACTGTTTCGCCTCCAGAAATAAAACAACCTCCCGCTGCTGCCAGTCCGCGACATTAGCAAAATGAGGAGGAATCCTTTTGGGGGAGATCCCCCCAGATCATTCACGATAAGGATCCTTCCGGTGAGCAGGAGCTGGAAGAATTCCGAAGTTCTGACGCGACAAACTAAAGATGTCTAAGCTATTGAGCACGCAGCCCTCATGTAGACATTTCTGAAGCAGTTGCCACAATTTTTTAATCCGTGTTCTACATGATGTGTAGCAATGATCCTGTTATTGCACTTGGAATGGATGGTACTTCTGGTTTTATGCCTAATAAAGGTTTTTGGATTGGATTGGAGTTCTGACGCTCCACCAAGCCCTCCGGGGCGCGGGGTTTGAGGAGGGACTTCCTCCCTGGTCCGGATGACGTCAGAACGCAGAAGGTCCTTTCCGGCTGCCCGTGGCGACCGGGGATGGCGTCTTCCGGTGCAAGCAGAAGCGCCCCCTTTCGGTAGACCAGGAGACGCGACTGCGGAGGGAGGCGTGGCGACTGCGGAGGGAGGCGTGGCGAAGGGCGGGGGGGGGGCCAACAAGGAGCCCGTCCGAAGCCCAGGATGGGCCAGGCCACCCCACGGGCTAGGGGAGTTCGAGACCAGCCCAGCGCCGCACTTCGGAGGCGGCAGACCCGGCGTCCCTCTTACCTGAATGACTCTCATGTTGAGGCCGGTCTCTTGCGCCAGCTGCTCGCGGATGTGCCGGGTGGGCTTGGGGGTGGCGGCGAAGGCGGCCTTGAGGGTCTCCAGCTGCTTGGCCTTGATGGTGGTCCGAGGCCCCCGCCGCTTGGTGCCCGAGTTCTGCTCCTCGTTCTCGTTGTTGGCGGTCTCTTTATCGGAGGAGGTGGAGTTGTCGGTCTCCTTCGGGTCGTCCTGCATCGGGTCCTGGATGTCGGGAGACAAGCTGCGGTCGGTACACGAGGACACTGTCGGAGGAAAGGGCAGAGTGGTCGTCACTTGCGGGGAAGGGGGGCCGGGGGAGCTGGTGGCCTCTGTGGGGCAGGAGGAAGGAGGCGTCGCTCAGCTGGCCCCCCCAGTGGGGAAAAGAAAAAGAGTTTGGATTTATATCCAAAGACCTTACTGTCTTGTAAGGAGACTCAAGGTGGCTTACAACCTCCTTTCCCTTCCTCTCCCCACAACAGACACCTTGCGAGGTAGGTGGGGCTGAGAGAATTCTGAGAAACTGTGACTATCCCAAGGTCACCCAGCAAGAATGTAGGAGTGCGGGAACACATCTGGTTCACCAGATAAGCCTCCACCCCTCAGGTGGAGGAGTGGGGAATCAAACCCGGCTCTCCAGATTAGAACCCACCTGCTCTTAACCACTATACCGCACTGGCTCTCAAAAGCACTTGGACTTTGTGGGGCAATGCTGGACTTCCATTTTCCCCAAGTCTGGGAGAGAAGGAGACAGGGAAGGCTGGGAAAATCCCCACCCTTTCTGAAGAACCCTTACCAAGCCCTAATCCCACCTGGATAGCTCCAACTAGCCAGATCTGGTCAGCTGAATAGGGCCAACCCGGGTTAAGGAGGCTCAGGTGAGGCATATCCTGGCCAAGTCGTCCTCCCTTTCCTGGTTGCTAGACAGAGACCCAGGAGAAAGTCCAGGTCTTCAAAAGTAGAACTTCTGAAAAGGAGAGGCCCTCCTTGTGCCTGGGGTTGGGGGCAGACTCAGTTGCTAGCTCCTCTAACTGGAGGGAGGGGCATACGAACCGCCCCTCCAGCTGCTGCCTAGACACCCAGACCCAGGAACAGGTCTGGCAAGGGAGACTTCTGCTGTAGGATTGGGTCCCCCTCCCCCACTTATTCACAGTCCAGAGTGTATAGGGTCAGTGCCTTCACTTCCCAAGTCTTGATAAAGGGGAAATTCGCTTTTTTTTACACCCAGCCCCCCCCCCCCAACTCTACCTCCTTTTCCCATTGAATAACTGGCTCCAAACGTTTCCAAGCTGAATCAAATAATGAGATCTTGCTCAAGTTTCCGGTGGGGGGGGGCAGGAAGGAGCTGGGGAGGGGACAATAATCAGACTCTGAAGGAGGAGATCAAGGGGCGCCCCTCCTGTCTCTGCCCTGCTGGTGAATTTTCTAGAACTATTCTGAGGTCAGTTTGGTGAAGAAGAAAAAGAGTTGGATTTATACCCCCCCCCTTTCTGTTCCTGTACAGAGACTCAAAGGGGATTACAAACTCCTTTCCCTTCCCCACTCACAACAAACACCCTGTGAGGTAGGTGGGGCTGAGAGAGCTCCAAAGAACTGTGACTAGTCCAAGGTCACCCAGCTGGAATGTGCTGGAGTTCACAAACTAATCTGGTTCACTAGATAAGCCTCCACAGCCCAAGAGGCAGAGTTAGACTAACCAGAGGGGCTGTTTCCCCCTTGAAATCTGCCTGCTATCCATTACAATTTAGCTGGTCCTCCCTCCCTTTCACCTCCCCAAAGATTAAATGTAAATTGTGACCTGCTTGGGGCAGAGACCTTGCTGGCTCTCTCTGTAAAGCGCCAGGTCAAGAAAGAAAGGGTGTCCTTCGCAGTTAACATAGGGATTCAGTTCTTTCAAAACAGATCGGAGCTTTTCCCCTTCACCTTCCTCCTCTGATCACGCTGCCCCCCCTGCGACCCCTCCCCCCTGCGTCCATTTAAGATTGTAAGCACTTGGGGCACAGGTCTGTCTCCTTTCTCCATTTACTTAGATCATAGCACAACTTCAAACATGTTTACCCAAGAGAAAGTTTGCTGAAAAGACCATTGCAAGGATTTGCTATCATTACACTAGTCTACCTCACAGGGTTGTTGTGAAGTTAAAATGTAGGGACAGGGTGTGCCATGGAGGGCTAGTGAAATGCTATAGCTTTGCACCTTCATCATTATCATCATCATCATTAATAATAATAATAATAATAATAATAATAATAATAATAATAATAATAATAATAATAAAAAATAGAAACATCTTCGAATTGACAAAATTAACATTGGTCAAATTCAGAAGGCAGCCCTGTTGGGATCCGCAGGAATACTACCTCATACATTACAACTTCCTAGGCTTCTGGGTGAGGCTCAAATTATAATGAAGGCCAACAACCAGCTAAAGATCTGGCAGCTGTGAAATCTACAATAATAAAGTGAAGAAGAGTTTGGAGCCTCAAGGTGGCTTAACAAGCTCCTTTCCCTTCCTCTCCCCACAGCACACACCTTGTGAGGTAGGTGGGGCTGAGAGAGTTCTGAGAGAACTGTGACTACTGGCCCAAGGTCACCCAGCAGGAAGGTAGGAGTACAGAAATACATCTGGTTCACCAGATAAGCATCTGCCACTCAGTTGGAGGAGTGGGGAATCAAACCTGGTTCTCCAGATTAGAGGCTGCCTGGCCTTGGTGCCGCTGCTGGCGCTCTTACCGGAGTTGAGGCTGCCTTCTTTCAAGCTGGCCGAGCTCATGTAGTCGTCCTTGCAGACGAATTTGTTCTCGTCGATGATGTAGAGTTCTTCGCCGGTGGAAAGCTGCTTGTTACAGACCATGCAGGTGAAACAGTTCAGGTGAAAGACTTTGCTCCGCGCTTTGCGCACCAGGTCCGAAGGCGAGATGCCCTGCGCACACCCGGCGCATTTGGTACCGAATCTCCTGCGAAAAGGAAGAGGGCGCAGGGCCAAGACGTTGAGGCAGGGAGGGGCGAGAAGGAAAAGGGGGGCTCAGTCTGGGGAGCGCCTGGCCCAACCATTCCCAATCGGGGGCTTAAAAATAAATCCACTGTGCTGTCGAGCGGAAATGGGGGATGCCGTAGGAGGAATGCCCGGGATTATACATTCCCCATGCCGAGAAACAGTTGGGATTCTTTCATTTGCTTGCCTCCTTTAGGGGAAATCCTTTCTGTTTTTTAGAGGTGTGCTTGAAGGGCAGCATCTATTGGAATAGCGCCCTGGGCGAGCACAGCTGGACTAAAACCCAGGAGATGGCTTGGCTGGATTTTTTGCATCGGAAACTCGCCCAGCGCAGGGCCCGGCTGGCAATGCACTGAACGGCTCTCCAAAAACTGGTTCAAGGGTCCCCGGATCCTGCCATTTCCTACCCCCTTGGGAGTGGGGAGAAGGCAAACCGAGAATGCACCTTCTTGCCCATTCTCCAGTAGGGCTCAACGAAGACCCAGTTTTATACATCCAAAAGTGTTTTATACAGTCTGGATTGGACCCGGGTGGGGCTGGGGAGGGCCAGGCGCCTGTTTAAGTGCACCCAAGTGCGGAAAAACAAGACGAAAGCAGGATGCCGGCGGGGATGGGGTTCACTGTCCCTTAGCGCCCCCACCCCCACCCCAGACCGCATCTAGGGTAAAGCAGAATTGGACACCCTGGGCCAAGGCCTCTCGTCTCTCTGCCAGAGCCCGGGATGACTTTGATTTAGTGAAAACATTACAACCCATAAATCATTTTCCCCTCCCGGTCCCTCCCCGGGGCGTAATAGCCTCGTCTGCACCTTATCAAAAATCATTCAAGGCGCTTAAGGAGGTGTTTTAAATAAATAAATAAATAACTAAATAAATGGGGGGAGGGGCCGGAGAGGAGGGGAGGGGGAAGGTAACCCGCGCGTGAATTCGGAGTGGCAGTTGGAGGCCCGTTTACATGTGCAAATCCGGCTTAGCCCCTATTCACATGCTGTCGCCTTGGGGCGCGATGCCTGCAGAGCCGAAGTCACTTCAGCCCCCTCCCCACCCCTTACCCGACCCCCACCGCGCCTGCTGTCTTCGTCACTGAGCAAATAGGCGAGTCTACCTCAATTACAGCCCGAAAACAAAAGGCCGGAACGGATTTGCATTTTCGATTGAGGGTTATTTGTGGGGTTTTTTTCTCCTGAAGACACAAATAAAATGCGGGTGGGCGAAAAGTCTCTCTCTCTCCCACCCCCCACCACCCCCCTCCCCTTTATCCCATCTGCAAAGTCAAGGCAGAAGAGGATCGCCTTAAACACGGTCCTTTCCCGGATTTCTGGCAGAGAAATAATTTTCTCCCGTAGAAGAAGATCTGGATTCCCCGCTCCATGAAGCGGACGCGAACCTTTGCGTTCAAAAACCAAAAACTGGGAGAAACGATCGTTTGCAAATATTAGGGAAATTTTCTAAGGTTTCTTCCTTGGGATCCCGAACATGTGCATGTGTATCTCTCCCCCCATCCCCCCCCGCTCCGGCCACCTTTTAACACAAGGCTGTGATCCCTGTGCACTTACTCGCGAGTAAGCTCGGTTGAAATCGGCGGGGTTCACTTCCAAGAGGTTGGGAGGGATCCCCATTGAAACCCACCAGACTTTCTTCAGAGTAAACGTGCGCGGGAGAGGTTTGGAGGGCGCATGTAGCAAGCTCACTTGCCCTGTCCGGGGTGGGCATCGCGGGGGAGGGGTGAGGCGGGTATTGGTCTGCCAAGCCGGCACCAGATCCGGAACTGGTCGGGCCTCTGTTTATGGGGGGGGGGGGATTGCAGTGGAGTTTATCTCCCTCGCCGTTCCCTCCCCAAGGAAGCCAAGAAGAGCAGTCCCCATCTCTGAACAGGGTCACCGAGTTTTCGTATCTTTACTACGAAATAAGTCCCAGTGAAGCCAAAGGGGGCTCACTCCGAAATAAAACGCGGCCAGATGGGAAGGCTGAAGCCTCCCCCCTTTCGGTGGATTCAAAATCTCAATTTCTGGGAAGCAGAAATCGTTGGGGGCAGATGACAGATATTCGTTTCATTTGGTCGGTTTGTCCTTTTCATGGTCGTCTCCTGCGTTGCAGAGACCAGTGGGGCCCTCAGTTCCTGGCCAGGAAAAAAAAGCAGTTTAAAAGAGGGCCTCTGAGATGTTTATTCGGCTTCTGGGATATCTTTTTTCATGGCTGGCGGGCGGGAGGGAGGCGGTGCTCCCCTCTGTGACTGAAGCCAGTCGGCCCGGCATCCGAAGGCACCTGCAGGTGAAGGCTACCCGCTAGGCAGCCTTCCCTGGGAGTCCCCTTCGTGGAAAGCAAGGCTCCTTCGTTCCGCTCAAAGCTTCGTGGGGAGGGCCCAGCTGTACTCTCTTGCTGAAGAAAGCCCCATCGCCCTCCCTCAGACTGGACCCCAGGGGAAACCGTGCCCCAAGCACCGGTCAGTGTCTACCATCAGGGCCACGCCGTGGGAGGTGGGGGGTGGGGGTGTGTGGAGAAGAAGATCCGCATTTGATTTGGGCTCCCCGGGACCCACCGGCGGGTAAAGCTCCTGGAAGGGAAGGCGAAGCCCTGAGGGGCAGCGCCCAAGAGACAAATGGGCAGTGCCCCCACTGAAGACAAATGGGCAGTGCCCCCACATCCCCCCTTCCCCCTCTCTGCTTGAAGGCGATGTGGGGGGGGGCAGGCAAGCGGGGGAAGGGCACGGAGGGGGGAGAGAGAGCAGGTCCCGCTCACCTGAAAAAGTCGTTCTTGCAGTAGAGCTTCCCTTCGCGGGAGAAGCACTTCTCGGTGAGGTTGCATTTGCACTCGCAGCACTGCACGCACTTGATGTGCCAGGCCCGGTCGAGGACGTTGAGCAGGAAGCGGTCCAGGATGGGCCGCTCGCAGCCCGCGCAATGCACCATCATCCCCGCGGCCGGACCAGGGGGCCTCCCCGCCGCCGCCGCAGCCGTCCAGGCCCGCCGCCGCCGCCGCCTCCCCGCAGCCGTCGGGCCGCGCGTCTTCGGGCTCAGCGCGCTCCTGCCGGCCGGCCTCCTCTTCCTCCTCCTCCTGCTGCTGCCGCTGCTCCTCCTCCTGGGCCGCCGTCTCCCCCCTGGCGCCCGGCTGGGCCTCTCGTGGGGCAGCGCCGGGCCCCGTCAGCGCGGCATGGAGGGCGAGCGTGGCCGGCGGGGCGGCTGCGGCTGCGGCGGGCCGGGGCCGGTGAGGAGCTGGGCTGCCGGGGCCTCGGCTCCACTTTCATGCTGCTCCCATCGCCGAGCTTTGTCTCCGGGCTTTAGTAATTCGCGCATCCTTATTCAGATTTGGTGACGTCGGGCGGCGCGTCGGGCCGGCGGCGGCCAATGGCCGGGCGGTGGCCATGGCAACCTCTTAATTTATAGCATATCTAAATTGGCTCCAGCCCGGCGCTTGGCACAGAGGGGGAAAAAGGAGGCAGCCCTATTGTGCAAAGGCGACAGGCGCACCTGGTTGGACGCGGCTCCGTGAGTATTGCGCCGAGGGGGGCGGGCGGATCGGGGCCGGCGGGCCGGGATCGGGGCCGGGGACTTCTCAGGGGGTGGCGGCCGGCCGGGAGGCGGCCTCTCCCCCCCTAGACATGGGACCATTATTAACCTTGGACCCAACCGGGACCCCACGAACCAACCCTCTCCAAGAGCATCAGGTGGGGAAAGACTCTTGGGGTGAGGGGCAGCCGCGATATTCTTCTCGGGTGGGGGCTGCGATGGGGGCGGCTGCCCCCTCCCCCCAGGATCCGAACCGGGTCCGGAAAGTCTTGGGGGCAAATTCGTTTTCCCTTTCTTCCCCTCTGACTTTGGAAGTCACGCTCGAGGCGTTTTGCTCAGATTTGGGAGTCGACTTGGATGTTTCAAAGCAGTTCTTTAGAAACGGAGTCAACCCAGAATCTAATCGGAAGGGAATCGGCAAAACTCCCCTCCTCGGTCACAGACCGAATAAAACTTCGCCTGTAAGTTTGATCTCCGATTCCAGGTTTTGAAAATGACCCAGTCGAGGGATTAAAGGCGGCGGAGAGGAAGGGGAAAATCTGGGCGGGGAGGGAAAAAAAGAACTTTCCTGGTTTTCAAACTCAAAAGAGAGGGAGTGGAAAGAGCATACTTGGAAAATGCGAGAAAGAGGCTGGAAGGAACCTGGTGGTTTTGGGGTGGAGGGTTTGCATTCGTAAAGAAAAGCCATCCTACCCCATCTGTAAGAGCTTGAGACTGCAGGCCTAAAACACTTTCCTAGGAGTAACCCCATTCAGTAAAACGGGACTCACTTTCGCTTAGACCTGATTGCACCTTGCGGACCGGTGGAGAGGAAAAAAGTATTTCCAGTGACCCAGGAGGCCTCCCTTCCGTTCACACACCCGCATATTCCGAGGATGGGATTTCCCAGACTTTGCAGCTGAAGGGCGGCCTCTTCCACCTCTGAGGTTGCGCCGGTCTTCCCCGTGAGTAAGACGCTCGGATCGCAGCGGCACTTACTCCCGAGTAAACAGGCGGCAGACCCGGCCGCAAGGTCAGTGACACTTAAGGCGGCGTATCCCCTCCTCCCCCCGGTTTCCGTTCTTGGGCCCTGTGACTTTGCAAGCGCGTGCCTGCGTTTGGGGGCTGCTGGGGCAGGCGCTGTCCTCGTGCGGTTGTTGCCTGGGAATTTGGAGAGGGGGTCTGGCATCTCCCCCTCCTCCCTCTTTATTTTGTCATGCGAGGTGCGGCCACAATAGGGGACAGGAGAGATTAAGTCAGAAGGGTCTCCCCCGCCCGCCCCGCCCCCCCCATCTTCGCTCTCTCCGAAGGGGAGGGTCTGACAAGCACCTGACAAAGCCCTTCTGAATGGGCCCGGAGACAGAGTGGGCCATTTCATTAAGTCTGACCATGGAGAGAGAGAGACCCCTTTCCCGGCTTGTACGACAACATTGGGGGGAGCAGTGGGGGGAGGGGGCGGGCCGAGAGGAAAAGCTTCACCCAAGTCACCGGAAAAACCCAAACGACCCTCCTCTCAGCCTCCTGGCGGAGCCCCCAGTCCCTGAAGTTCTGTCCCACCCTAATATACAGCGGAAGAAATCCGACTGTACCCCCAGCTGCTCCTTTCCAGAAGGGAGAAGAAAAGTTCCTTCGAGGTGAAATGGATAAGGCTAGATTCCTAGAGACAGGCGACTCAGAGACAGGAGAGAAGTTTCTCCCCTTTCCCAGGAGATCTTAGGGGGAAAAAATCCTTTGGGGAGTGGGGGGTTAGGGTTAGCACATAAAATACATTTCAACGCCCTATTTCCAAACGGAGCTAGGAGACAAGAAGGTGTTGGCGGGGATCGTTCAGGTCGTCAGAAAGTGCGGAGGGACATGAAAGAACACGAGGTTCTCCAGATCTAGATATACGGGGAATATCTCGTGGGAACTGTAACGCAGGTCTCTTTCTGATCCGAATTCCAGCAAAATCTGCTGGAAACTAAAAGACGGGATCTAAGCCATGCCTGGGCGCCGGAACAGGGGAAGGGGAATTGATATCGGACGCCTCACTGGTTTAGGCTGGCCTTGGGCAAGCGAGAGGAAGAAGGAAAATAAAGGATACTTCTTGCAATAGGGCAGGTCTAGAGGGAATGCCCAGATCACTTTAGGTTTTGAATTGTTGTCCATACATCCCGGTATTATATCGCCCGCTGGGTTTGTGGATGTGCGTAACTGACCCCCAGTCTTAACCCTAAACCTATTTATTTAATAATACCGCTGGTTTAAATAAAATACGTCTCTTTCCAAGAATAAAAAAATAGCATACAGTCCGGGAGCCAATTCGATTTAAATCAACGTATTTCAGTTTAACTGGCTGACCAGTTGATTTATTCGCTCTCTCTCTCTGTGTAGAGGCGCGCGCACACGCCCATTTAACGGGGTGGATTTCTTTTGTCAAACGTGTTTATACAGAGAAATCTTTTGTGTCTTGAAAAGGAAAATCAATTTGCCTGCAGTTTAGACAGACAGAGAAGTCCTCCTTTTATACCCCTGTCTATAAAAGTGTGCACATTTATATTTATTTAAATATATGTATGTCTATTTATTTAAAGGGGAATTGAGACATAAATAAATGTATATTTATTTCAGCTTTATTAGCAAGCCGCCTTTTGTAAACTCCAATATCTCGGCTATAAAACGTGGGAGGGCCAATCCCACCAACGTGGCACCGGTGAGAGGAGGTGTATTTAGTAGTGGGTTAATTTTCTCTGCCTGTCTGGATCGACTCCGGCTTTCAGCGGAGCAGGGGGCAGAAGTTTGGCTCTCTCATAGCTGAAGGAGAAGAAGGAACAATTCCACAGCGGTGGAAAAATAGGGGGGGGGGGCAATAGACCAGTGGGGAAATGTAGGAAGTTGCCTCTTAATTCCATGGAAAAGAAAATACCCTGGAATGTTGTCCTTTTCAGACACACACAAGACAAACACGCTGCTGTGCTTACTGGTTGAAGCACGCTTGCTTGCGTTTTCTACTAGATAAACTGTCTCCCAGGTAAAACGCATTTTTAGGAAAGAAGGTGACATGTTTGCTTGTTTGGGGAACAAACACCTGGGTTCCTCTCCCTCCCTCCCTTTCACACACCCGCGCCCACATAACCGACAAAAGGCGAATCTAGGGATCGAACACCCAGACGAGACAATGGGTCGTTTGCGTGTCCGGGTATCACTTTTGTGCTGAAACCTGAGAATCTCGTCCTCCGGCACATGCCAGTGATCAGATCGAGCTTGATGCTTCTGCTAACATACACGGACGTCGGCCGCATGAAACGAACAGCCTCCCGGCTCGGTTTTGTAGCTAGAAGCGGCTTTGGCCGGACTCAAACGAACCGAACGGTTGCCAATGGCGCGGGAAGGCTGGGCCAAGTCACAAGTGCCTTGAAACAGAGACGGGTCGGAGAGGGAAGGAAGCCCCGTCTAGGCGCCAGGGAGGCGAGGCAGCCTTCCACCCGATCATGCCAGAGCCCAGTTTCTAAACCCGGTCTCCGCTTGGCCCTCTGCTTCCAAATAGCCCCGACCCCCCGCAGGTGATTCTTGCCGCAGTAACCTTTTGTAAATTATCTCCAGGCGCACCCGGTGGGCGACTGGCTGTACCCCGGCCTGTAATACCCAGTTCCTTTCAGCTCCTCGAATTCCCTTAGCCATATAATTATCTAGTGATATCGAGAGATTTCTCAGGCTTAGCGCGGAGAAAGAAAGACCGCTCCTTCACGGCTCTGCGCCGACCCTTCTGGACTACTTTAAATAAGTTGAAAATGACATTTCCCCTCTCCCCCCACCCCCCCCGGCCATGTTAAATCCAGTCCATCCAATCACTGGCGCGAATCCAGATCTCTTTTCGGATCCCACGACCCAACGACAGTCCCCCAATTCTCAATCTGCTCTCCTTTTGATTCTCCCAAGGCTACTCACACGCCTCCCCGCACCTGGAAATAGAAGACAACTCTTCCACACACCCCTCTCATCTGAACCCCCCTCCCCCATTTTCCAAGGACCAGGAAGCGAGGAGGAGGAGGAGGAGGGGTGAGATCTTTGGCATCTCCCTCCCAAACCGCATCCCCCCCCTTTAAACCATTGAGGAGTGGTGTTTGGAGAGGGAGGGGGAAATTGTAATCTCGGAGCTGCCACATCCAGGGAAAAGGCTGGGTCAAGATCCAGCCGGGAAAAATCCCTTGAAATGCCCCTTTCTTTGGATGACTTCCCTGTCCTGCCTGGCTAGGGGGGGGGGGGAGGAGGAAATGCTGGTTGGTTTAAGTGCTTTGCCCTCCCCCTCTAGGCCTATTCCGGGGTCCCGAGCGCCGAAGCAGATGGCTACGGAGGCAGCGCGAGGCCGCCTGTCTCTCTCCCTGCGTCTCCCATAAAGCGGGGGCGCGCTCGGCACGGGGCGGGGGGGGGAGCCATGAAAGGCGCTCGGTTGACGGAATTTACTATACAAAAAAATCCCCTTTGAAGAGTAAAGTGTATCAACATTACAGCGCAACAGACGGCGGAGGGATAAAGGAAACAGAGAAAAGACAAACAAGATAATCATCTGTTTCCAATCAGTTAAGCTCTGTAGAATTTGTAAGGCGCGTTTTGCATATTCCCCCATGAGTTCCCGTAATTAATTACCTCTCCGTTCGGATTGCTACCCGCAGGTTGAGGTTCCAAATTATTTCCTTCTCCCCTCTCCCCCCCCCCCAAACCTGAGCAGTGTATTAAAAACATTCGGATTGGGGGGGGGCTGGGGGGGGAGAAGGTGGAAATTCTAATCTCAGAGCTGCCATAGCCTGGAAAAAAAAAGGTTGGGTCAGGATCCAGTCGGGGGAAATCTCTTGAAATGCCCATTTCTTGGGATGGCGTCCGTGCCTTGCCTTGCACTGGGGGACAGGAGATGCGGGTTGATTTCAGGGCTGCTCAGGATCAAAGGAAACGCGTGCAAGAGCCGTGGCTGGATCGTGGCCTCCGTTCTCTCCCCCCCACTCCCGCTTTGGAACAGATTCTTCCTCACTCCTCCCAGATGTGGCGACCAACTTGAGCAAAGGGCGACTGAAGAGCCGCTTGGGCTCATTGTGTGCGTGGGGAGGGGAGCCGGGGTGGGTGCCTGCGTGGTGTGTGTGTGTGTGTGGAGCACTCTTGCTTTTCCTCATTAAAATCCCCTCCTTCCCTTTGGAAAAAAAAGGAGAAAGGCTGGGGAGGGGGGGGGTAGAACATGGGGGAGGGGGAGTATTTTTTTTTAACATTAAACAACCGCACCGAGCCCAGCACGGGTCTTCTGGCGGGGTGAGGGGCTCTTTCTGAATGGCTGCGTTACAAATTGTAAATTTAAATTGGTCGCCGGATTCATTACCGCCTCCCTTTGATTTCAGTCAGCCGTGAAAAATCGTCCTGGTGTACCACTGCGCGAGTGTTTTGCTGCGAAGAGCAACAACCTAATCACCAGCTTTCTCTCGCCCACAAAAGTGTAATTATTTTGTTTGGGGTGTAAATATAACCCAGGGTACAAAAAGTCCAGCCGCGTCTGAAAGCATCGCCAGCGCCCTTCAGAAGAGCCGTCCGAAATGAATGCCAAAGGGGTAAAGGGGGGTGGGGGGGTGGGCCCGGCCTGGGGGTGCCGCCGGCGCGGCCCAGGCAGCTGGGAAGAAAGAAAGAAGCCGGCAGAAGAAACGCAAGCCCTTGAGAAAGGCCGCCTGCTCCTTTGGCCTGCCAGCACCCACGCCAGCCAACGCGTTGGGAGCACCCTTTTCCGCACGAAGGATAAAATGCGGGGTAAGATCTTCTGCCAGAGCTGTTCCAAAAACACAGGCGTTTCCCGGCCCGGCCCCCGTTCCTATCCAGGGGACCCGGCGCCGGGGGAACGTTCACTGGATCGTGCCCCGGGACAAAACGAGCCCCTCCCCAAGGCGATTCCCTCCCGCTGAACACGTTTGCGCTCCCTGTCGCCCGCAAAGCCGTCAGCAGGCGTCCTCACGGAGCAGGGACCCACAAAGAACACGGCGTTGGTGGAGATTTCATGGTATATCACCATAAAAAAAACACATAAAAACACCCACCGCAATGGCTGATTCGCACATGCGTGTCGCTATCTCGAGGGAGCCCCCTGCTCGCATGTGTGAATGCGCCTACGCGAGTCTAACGCCGCAAATGGCCCGTCTCCTTCCCAGCTTTGCAAACACTGCGCATGTCCTCCGTTTTTTTTTGGAAAGTTGCTTTTTATTCATGCATTTAAATGGTCTCTTAAGAAAAGGAAACAAATCAAACGGGCCCCCGAGGCGGAAAAGGCCGCGGCTTGCGCGATGCTCAAGCGATCTCCCGCACCTGGGAACGGGTTCCCAACACCAGCCGAAGGGGGCGGGAGGATTAAGTAGGAAACCGGCTGGTTAAGGAATCCGGCGGACCAGAAAACCAGGGAGGGTAACTGGCGGGGTGTTCATGGGGACAGCAGAAGGAATCCTTCCGCCCCAGTCCGACAGGGAAGGAAATCCCATAGATTTCCGTGGTTGTGACTTCAAAAGGCGTCGGGCGTAAATTTGCAATCGATTTAGGATGCGACTGAAGGATGCGGCGGGAACCCCGCTAGGAGATTGAGCCGATTGAAATAAACAAATAAGGGGGAGGCGAAACCCAAGTGAAAATCTATGCCGCGGAAACCGGATGGCCCGCCCCACGATCTAGCCTGGGGGGGGGGGCTCAGAACGCGGGTGGGGGCCCCCCGCTCAAGTCGGTCCTTTCTCCCCACTAAGCGAAGTCAACCCGGGACAGCGCTGGCTTTTGTCTCCGCTCCGAGGAACCCTGCGGCGTTGAGCGCGGGTCCACCCGCAAACTGGGGTAGAGTTAGAGGCCTCGATCCAGTGGCTGGGGGTCCCGATCTTTTCCCTGGGACCTTCTGGCTGGAGACACGGGAAGGGATCGCGCGCAGGGGTTGAGAAGGAGCTGTTGGCGACTTTGGGCGTCCTGGCAGATCCATCATGTCTTTAAGGCGGTGGTTTCTCGACCTACCCGAGGTAAAGCACACGGGGGGGGGGAGGGGGACGCGCAGCGCATCGCAGGGTCTCACGTCGTCTCTCCTCTGCCCCTCCCCTTCCTCCCTCTCTCTTCCTCCCACCCTCCCAAATCTTTCTATTCCCTCCCCCCCCACCCCCATTCTCTCCGAAAGGCGCAGACGTCCCCGCTGCTGGATTCAAAGGTGGGAGACGCCAACGCGGGAGAAGGTGGTTTTCTACGGGTCGGGAGGCGCCGTCGGACGGAGAAGAACACTGCCGAAGGCCCTGGAGCCTGTCTGGAGACGGAGAAGCGCCGTTTCTTCCCCGCAGCGGCTGACTGCCCATTCACTCCTTGCCGGGTAAAAACCCGGGAGGGGGGTGGGGTGGGTGGGGACGCTGAGACCAAGAACATCTCGGGACTGAACTCGGAGGAAGCTTTTTTCAATCGATGGTTGGCTTTGCAGGGGAAAGGCCGGAGGAGCTGGGAAGGCGCTTGCTGAGTCCTGCAGGGCCTCTGCGGAAATTTGCATGGGCGAAAAAAACCCAGAGGTTATGGGCTCCGGAAAAGGAAAAAGAAACTAGGGTGTTGTGGGTTTTCTGGGTTGTATGGCCGTGTTCCAGTAGCATTCTCTCCTGACGTTTTGCCTGCATCTGTGGCTGGCATCTTCAGAGGATCTGAGGGCAACCCTGGGGTCAAATGCTGTCCCCTCTGCCCCAAATCCTCTGAAGATGCCCTGATGCCGCAGCCATATGACCCGGAAAACCCCCCAAATCCTAGTGATTCCAGTAGTGAAAATCTTCGACAATAGGAAAAAGAAAGCGCTATCTGCAGTTTTGTGGGGGGTGGGGGGTAGCATTTCGGGAAGTACGAGGGAGGGTAGGGTAGTTCCAAATGTTCCCCCACGGAATGACTCCTTGCACGTAATAGTCTAGCATGCCAGGGAGACACGTTCTATTGAAGTCCAAATCATAGGGTGGGAATTTGACATTTGCATGAAATTTTTAAAATGCACCTAGCGTGCTTCAAACAAATATGTTTCCCCCCACTTTCGTTCTCAAATGGTACAATCCATTCTACCACCTCCTGAGTCGTTCCAACCACATTTTACTGAGTGTGTCGACCAGGCCTTTCTGAAGCACAACGAAACGGAGAAGAGAAGCAGCAGGCTCCTGTGCGTGGTACCATTTCAGACTGCTCTTCTCGAAAACTCTCCGGAATCTAACCCAATGAATCCAACCCTGTGCCAAACCAATAGGGAGAGCCAAAGGTTCGAGACTCTTGTCAGCTACTCCGAATCACTTAGTTTAAATAAGTTCTGCATTCAACCACACTAACAGGAGAGGAGAGGCGAGGAGAGGCATGGATGGACTGAGTTTCCATGTGCCCACGACTGGATACTGTCTTTGATTCCACACAGCATATTTATAACGCGTTGCAATTGTTATAAAGGAACTCGTTTTCCCTTAGGCTCACTATACACAGTATATTTATAACGTGTTGCAAAGCATTTATAATGAGTTGCATTGCAACTCGGTATAAATATACTGTGTGGAATGAGCCTGAAGGAAAATTAGTTCATTTATAACAATTGCAGCATGTTATAAATATGCTGTGCGGAATCACTCTGTTTTTTTGGCATTATGAACAGGAAAGCAGAAACCTGATGTTTAATCCAGGTTCTTCAATGCATAGTAGAAGATTGCTGAGTGCTTAATAAACTTAGGTTAGTTCTCCAGTGGGCCTTTTACTGTCTGGGGGGACCTGCTTTAGAAGATGTGATTGCACACACTTCAAAAAAGTCACAAGGAAAGCTACCAGGCCCGGGAGTCCTAGGCCAGTCTTCTGCCTGACATTTAAATTCCCACCAGGAAAGATGGAGAGAAGAGTCATTGGGCATCATCTAGTTATCATAGTCCCAACCAGCAGTCTGAAGTAGGACTTTGGGTGGTCACCTCATTGGGAACTTGTGTATGGAACACAGAGATCTGCAGGTATGAAATGGCCAAACTAATTCATCTTCTCCTCTAATTCTCTCTCCCTCCCGTGTGTTTTTCATTAGGTGCTTTGGAAACTAGACTATTTGTGCCTGCAAAAAAAAATAACCACATAAAACGGTTTTCATTGAAATCAACCAGCTGATAAAATATATTTATTGCTGCACCTCAAACCAGCACTGGAAGCCATGACCTTTGACCCGGACATCAAACTAAGCAAACAAAGCAAGGAAGAACACATGGAAGCTCAGTTTCAAATGCGTGGATACTAGATCTTGGTTACATAGCAGTGAGGAGAAAGGTGTTCTTCTCTGTTGGGAGACACTCCTTTCCTTTAGACTGACTTCAAAGGCTCCACAGGGGAAACGGGCTTTGATCCAAAGTAAGATATAGATGCTTGAAGTATGAGAACATGAATGGCCAGTGGGCCTGGGAGAAGATTCAGACACCACACCCCTCCCCTTCGTGTCAGAGGGAAACACACCCTACATTCACACCCTTCATTCTGCACCAGTTAACCCAAAATAATTGCCACACCCATATTTTTTGCGTTCATTCATTAAAAGCGCCCTAGAACCCACATTTTACCACAAACATGCTGAAAAGTGTATACTTCCACCAAACCGATTTTCACCAGCAGGGGTTGGATGAATCAGGGGACCGCCTCTTGTCTTTTTGTGTGTGTTAATAAGACTTCCCAGACTCCAGTGTGGCAGATCTTTGATCAGTGGTAATAAATTATTAGCCCATTATTAGCCCATTATTAGCCAAAGGGATCCTGCCTTGCCCTGGGTGGCTCAGGGTAGCCCGACATCGATAGATCTTGGAAGTCAAGCAAGGTCGACCATGGTTAGAAGAATCATAGAGTTGGAAGAGACCCCAAGGGCCATCAAGTCCAACCCCCTGCAATGCAGGAACACACAATCAAAGCACTCCTGACAGATGACCATTTAGCCTCTGTTTAAAAACCTCCAAAGAAGGGGACTCCACCACATTCCTAGTGCATTCCACTGGAAGGGAGGTCACCAAGACACTTCCAGGGTCGCTATGCCCAGGCAGCTAATGACAAACTACCTCTTAATCCCTTGTCTGTTGAGGGGACATAACACACTTACAATGGGATCAGACCCTGGGTGCTTCCCAGAGCTTGTGTAAAATATTTGGTGGGCCAGGTCAGCTATGTTGTGAGGGTACCAGACAAACAAACGTTTGAAGCTGCCCTTCCACTGAGATTTCCCCCCACTCAAAAGACTTCCTAATTGTGTTATGGAAGGCTTCTGCAGCTGGAATCACAACACGGCCATACAACCCGGAAACCGCACAACACCCCAGACTTTCTAATTTGTTTAATGCAGAATTGGCAGAGCCGTCCAAAACAGAGATGGGCTTAGATGGGGTAATTCTGCTTAGAGGGTGTCGGGACCTAACCTTTCGACACACAGTTCAAATTGTTAAGTGACACAAAGCACAATCACATTCCTCTTCAAAGAGCCCCGCTGGATCCTTGGGATTGGACCCCCAAAGAGCAGCTGGAAGGCAGGGATGAAGGCAGCGGAAGGAAAGGAAACCCCTTCACGGGCAACAAAACTCCTGGACTTAGAAAGTGTGGAAAGCTCAGTATCGTGGGGCATACTCTTTTCTCTGTTTCCTAAACCAGTTCACATAATGAGTTGGTTATTATGAGAAATCATTAAAAGTTTCAGTGCTCCACCGGTGCAGTCAAGCGCAGAAATCCATTTGCTTGCTGACAACATTGCATGTACGTGTGTGTCTGTGTGTAAAGTGACCACGAAATTGCAGCCGACTTATTGTGACCCAGAAGGATTTTCACAGCGAGAGACCAGTGGAGGTGCTTTGCCTTTGGTTGACGGCCTCTGCAGTAGCAACCTTGGATGTCTTCAGTGCTTTCCCATCCAAGTGGTGTAGTGGTTAAGAGCAGGTGGATTCTAATCTGGAGAACGGGGTTTGATTCCCCACTCGTCTAGCTGAGTGGCAGAGGCTTACCTAGTGAGCCAGATGTGTTTTTGCACTCCTATATTCCTGCTGGGTGACCTTGGGCTTAGTCACAGTTCTCTCCGAACTCTCTCAGCCTCACCTACCTCACCAGGTGTCTGTTGTGGGGAGAGGAAGGGAAAGGCGCTTGTAAGCCACCTTGAATCTCCTTACAGGAGGGAAAGGTGGGGTATAAATCCAAACTTTTCTTTTTCTTCTACTAACCAGGATTGACCTTGTTTAGTTTCCGAGATCTAAGGAGATCTGTCCAGCCCGGGCCAACCAGGTCAGGGCACCGGGAATGTTGCGATGAGGTAATGACTACGTATCCAATGTTTTTTTTTAAAATGCTTTTGATTTTTGTAACTCAAGTTTGGCGATGAATTAAAAGTGGGCATTGAAACCTGAGAATCTGCCCCCTCTTTTTCCAGGCATCTTCTGTCCAGACAGTTTCGCCAGCTTTAACAATCAGAAGTGCTGAGTTTCAGAAGACAAGAGAGGGAGGGAAGTCAAGTCGGCCGTGACTCTGGTAGACTGGGAGGCGCCCTGCTGATAGATCTACCGCCTTCTGAGCATTATGGTTCTCCAGGCGGTGTACAACGGCAGCGCCAAAACAAACAAACAAACAAACAAAGAAAGAAAGAAACAAACAAACAAACAAACAAAGAAACAAACAAACAAACAAACAAACAAACAAACAAACAAACAATAAATAAATAAATAAATAAATAATAAAAAATGTCTGCAATTGCAATCAAACTCCGAATTCCATTTGCAGCCGATTGCTGCATCAACGTACAAACAGTCAGATTCTTCTGTTACGCGCCAAGGAAGATCCTTGAAGGCCTGCTGCCTACATCCAGAAGGGCTTCACAGATGCCAGCCACAGATGCAGGCGAAACGGTAGGAGCAAGATCTACCAGACCACGGCCACACAGCCGGAAAGCCCACCGCAACCAGTTGAGTCCGGTAGCGAAAGCCTTGGCCATACTGTCCTCTCTCTTAGGCTGGCGTCAGCTGAACAAGTTTCAGGGCTGCGATTATTAGTATGGGGCAAACGTCCCTTGGCAGAAGTCCCCGATAGCTTTTTTCCCCTCTTCTTCTGTGCACGTCGTTGGCTTAAAAGCAAGTTCCCACAGCTCCCAAATTCAATCCAAGCCTGCTTGAGCGTCACCCGGATCTGTCTCCTGGGTCTTCTGGGCATGTTAGCAGAAGGGCCCTCGGGAAGTGGAGGGTCGGCTCGGCGCCGGGCGTGGGGAATTTCCCTCTCTTCCCTTCTCTCCAGCCTGGCGCTAATGACAGCGTGTTGATCCGGCGCTACTGCGCCCTCGTTTGCCTTTGTTTAGAAGGTGTGAACAAGGGAAATCTGTAATCGAAAACTCACCTGCGCTGCAACAGAGGGAAAGGGTGGGGGGAAGGCTGGCCAAGGCAGGCGGCTGTCGCTCCGAGCGAATTCGCCAGCCCCCAACAGGATGGCAGAGGAGGGAAAGGAGGCGCGGCCCATCTGGAACTGCGCCCCAGAAGACCTTCCCAGTGTTCACGGGCTGGGGCAGGTGCGCATGGGGGTGGGTGGGGGAAAAGTTTCCCCCTTATGAGGCTTACTCAAGTGGGATTGTTAAAGAAGGAGGGGTGCGTTGAGGAGTCTCGCTGGCGGGCGATCTCTCGCTCTGTAGCTCCTGGCCCCGCTGGAGGACCCCGAGAAGAGAAGACAAGATGGACCCGGGAAAATGGAAAGTCCGGGGTTGAAGACGCAAAGCTCTAGAGCAGTCGGGGACTTGGAGACAACGGGGCAGGGTGGAACGGCGAGCGCAAAGCAGCGGGAAGTTCTCCTGCCCAGACTCCGCGGCCCAAGAGAAATGAACCGGGCCTAAGTCCAAGGAAAGGGTCTCTTGATCCAAATCCCCTTTGCAACGAAGAGGAGACCCGCACGAGCCGCGGCTTCCGTCTACCTTTCCGTTGCTCCCGCGGACTTGTATTTCCTCCCGCTTCTCTCTCGCGCGCGCGAGTTTGGAAGAGGCTCCAGAGCACCTGAGCTCAGGTGCCTGTGCCAAACGTCAACGTGGCATCGCGAGAGGCTCCCAGGATCAGTCAACACCAGAACTCGGAAAACAGGGATGGAAAACCCCGGAGAGCCCCTGCCGGCCGGATCACATACAAGGGCCGGTTCTTTTAGCGTAGGGGTGGCCAAGAACCTATGGTGCTCCAGATGTTCGTGGACTACAATTCCCATCAGCCCCTGCCAGCATGGCCAATTGGCACTTTGGCACTTCGTATTTAAAGTTGTATTTTTTAAAGATTGTAGAAAAAGATTGTTTCCCACAGCTTCGTGGCTATGCTGGCAGGGGCTGATGGGAATTGTAGTCCATGAACCTCTGGAGCACCATAGATTGGCCACCCTGTTCTCCAGCTCTTTCCATGCTTTCCTTTCTGGTTCCCCGAATAGGCGGGGGGGGGGGGAAGGGGGCGTGTATTGGCGACAATCGCGTGCTTCAATCCATGCGGAATTTATGTGGAGTTCTTTGGTGGGTCAGTTACGCCAGAAGTGTATCTGGATGGAGTACATCCAGGTCATGCTACAGGCGGGCCAAGGCGAGAAAATCTCGAAGCTGCCTTTCCTCTGAGCTCATGTAAATGTCGCACGGCAGCCCCCAACACCTTCCTTTCTACTCAGTTTAAGAAGCACAACAAGGGGGTTGATATCCCCATGCTAAGCATCAAACGTCACATCCTGATATAGGCACCCTTGGCTTGTTACCTCAATTTCCTCCCATCGTTAAAAAAAACCCATTGCTGAAATTCACAAAAATTACTTCCGAATTTTATTTCCGGAAGGAAATCGGTTTACTTTGTTCCTCAACGAAGCCGTGGAAAACAATCCCTTTCTACAATCTTTTTAAAAAATACAACTTTAAATACGAAGTGCCAAAGATCTGGAATCCGTGTATATATATATATATATGTTATAGTGCTCCAGATGTATATATAAATAACATAGCAGCGCTGAATCTTGAGCAGAAAGCAATTAAAGAAAGAAGATAAGATATGTAATCCCAACAAACACATAATTGCCAACCCATTATAAGTGCAAGAACTATTGAAATAAAGGTCCAGGCAGCGCACGCGCAGGGCAACATCTGGTGGGGTATTACTATTACTATTATTATTGTGATATTCCAGTCAAAACCACATTTTAATCTCCAGCTAACCAGAAAATGAGCCCCAAGCAAAGGAGACCCATAAGGGAGACCCACACGCACACGCACCACTGGTCCGTAATTTAAATCCTTTGTTTGTCGTGACGCCTTAATCTGAAACAGATCTAATAATTATGATTCCTTCGGTCACAGCTGAAGTCTGCCAGGGCGCTTACGGTATAGAAAATACCTGCGTTTCCTCGCCTGACTGAGAGCAGGAGCGGGCGCTTTAAAGGAAATAAATAACCAGCCCCCTCCTCACCACCCCAACAAGAAGGCGGAGGGACACAGTCTTTTTCAGAGGTCTTATTGCCGGAAAGGGCGGGGCTGCCGCGCGGTTTGCCCCCCGACCCCGGCCAGCTATGGTGAACCAAACACTCGGGAGCTGGCCAGGGTGCTGAAGACCTTCAATAGCTTTTAAAGAGAGTTGCATAACTTTCTTTGCTGGGGCTTGTCCCTGCATGCAAAGCAAACTGACTGACTGACTGACTGACTGACTGACTGACTGTCTTTCTTTCTTTCTTTCTTTCTTTCTTTCTTTCTTTCTTTCTTTCTTTCTTTCTTTCTTTCTTTCTTTCTTTCTTTCTTTCTTTCTTTCTTTCTGCCCTCTTCTCTCCCCCCACTCTTTCGGTTAAGGAACTCTGTGTTTTTTATTAGGGAAATGCTGCCTGCCTTGTAAAAATGTAGCCAATAGAGGCAGAGATTGTAAATATGAAAGGAACCAGAACAACAACAAGAAAATCATGAGTGATTTGTTGTTCTTTTGTTGTTTTGATATAGGCTGCTTAGATGGAGGATTTGTTTATTTATTTTTCATATTAACTAGATTACTGAACACTCTATTTTCATTATTATTGTATTAATAACAAAAGATACACACAAGACTAGAAACTATATCTTGGTCTATTTTTCCCTATTTGCTGAAAGGTCTTCCATCAGACTGTGTGGGGAGGGTGTTAATACTATGAGGGATTTTATTATTCTTATCAACACTCTTTGGGATTCCCTTGAAGTACTTCATATGTTTTAATCTGAGAAAGAACTCTTTTTTAGGTGCTGCTTTGAAGGGAACTCCATATTCAATCAGTGTACAGATGTGAAAGAACATTTGTTTTGCATGAAATTAGTTTTACATTCAATTGTTAGCATCTGTAGCTAAGAAGATCAGGTAGTAGATCATGTGCAAGATTATCATCTCAGATCCTGGAAACCTACTTCCACTTAGAATGTAAATTTATAAATTATGTATTTCAAAAATATTGAAAGTGCACACATGTTATTTAAAAGGTAAGTAAAGTAAAGCCTTTATTACTTTCTTTCTTATCTAAAAGGTATTCTTTCTTTCTTTCTTTCTGTTACGCCAGTGGTTTTTCAAATTTTCTTGCAAGGAATTCTGGGTTCCTTTAGATGCTTAAGACATGTGCAACTAGATTCCAGTACAGGAGCTCCTTAGGGACCAACAAGATTTTGAAGGCATCTGCTTTCAAGAATCAACCCCCACCCCCACCCCCCCCCACCCCCCCCCCCCCCCACCCCCCCCCCCCACACACCCCCCCCCCCCCCGCCCCCCCCCCCCCCCCCCCCCCCCCCCCCCCACCCCCCCCCCCCCACACCCCCCCCCCCCCCAAACCCCCCCCCCCCCCACACCCCCCCCCCCCCCACCCCCCCCCCCCCCCCCCACCCCCGCCCCCCCCCCCCCCCCCCCCACGCCACTCCGCCCCCCTCCCCCCCCCCCCCCCCCCCCCCCCCCCCCCCCCCCCCCCCCCCCCCCCCCCCCCCCCCCCCCCCCTCCCTCCCTCCCCCCCTCCTTCCTCCCTCCCTCCCTTCCCTTCCTTCCTTCCTTCCTTCCTTCCTTCCTTCCTTCCTTCCTTCCTTCCTTCCTTCCTTCCTTCCTTCCTTCCTTCCTTCCTTCCTTCCTTCCTTCCTTCCTTCCTTCCTTCCTTCCTTCCTTCCTTCGATGCAAAATATTTGAGAGGTACTTTCATCATGCAAACCAGGGCAATTTCCTTCATGGGAAAAACATCAGGAAAAAAAGGGGACCCCCCATTAACCCGGTTGCTGGAAGAGGAATGCACATCTCAGTGTCCGTCCCTTGCCCCAAAAGCTGACAATAAAACAAGATCAAAGCAAACAATTGTGTGGTACGAAGATAATCCGAAAGCCGCGATCCCAAGAGTTCGGCATCCTCACATGTTTTAGGGTGCTTCCAAGGCCAAACTGGAGGTTTGTAATGAATGAGCAGCACTGTGTGTTCCCACAAAGACAGCTTCTTGATTTGAAGAACAGATGTTGCAGCCTACCAGGTTCAGTGGAGGAGGAAGCGCTGCTGACCAGGGCGCGACAGGCTTTTTAACCCTTTGTTTTTCTTCTGTCATTGCCCAGTTCAAAATTGCCTCCCCCCAATTTGTCACAGAGGAGAAGACAGAGTTTTCACACAAGAGGAAAACAACTGGGTGAGGCGGTGGAGACAAACAACCTTTATGGAAACAGTTATGCTCCAGCTAAGCTGGGGCCTGCTTTTCATTATTTTCGGAGGCTATTGTTCGCATTTTCCCTGCAACATCTAGCTGACTGGTCTGGATGCTAAGTCAGTTGCTAGTTGAAGTGAGAACTGGAATTCAGAGGGGAGGAGGGTCCTCCCTTTGCACAGGACTTGAACACTAGACTTACCCAACTCTCTTTCACTCAAGCACATTTGCTATCACTACCAACCATCCACACAGGAAGAGGATGAAAGTTACCTGTAGGAACCCTTCACCTGATTGTTAGAAACCTTTTGTGGACAATGCAATAGTTCTGGTCTTATGTACATTTGAAAAGAGGAACTGGTCTGGATCAAACTGCTTTCCCACATGGTCAGTTTGGCAGCTATTGGCTGGGGAGACCTTGCGGGATGTGTGGACACTTTGCTTTATGCTAAAATAGTAAGCACACTTAATTGAGAGTAAGCACCCATAAACACAGAGGGACTTGCTTGCTTGAGAATAAAGACACAACCATCTCTAATACAGTGGTGAACTTCTGTCACTTTACTAGCAAAGTGCTAAAATCTCTGATTGGTGATAGGTGATATACAAATACTATTATTGGCTTCCTTGTTGGTCTTTTTTATTTCTATGTAATATTGCTGGTCAGTGACTGTCAATAAACTAACTAACCAACTAACTAACTAACTAACTAATTAGGTGATATCTATCTGCGTATACAGATTTTTTTGGTGTGTGTGTGAATAGGTAACATATATTTGGGTCTCAGACAGGAAGCTCTCCTGAGCAAATCTCACCAAAGCGAACAGGCTCCTGTATTCTTTACCATGGATAGATTAAAAATTAGGGGAACAACCATCAACTCAAGCATCAGTTGATTAATCAGAAAAGGCAAATATGTTTGTATTCAGAACACCCAAAAGTCTATTTTGGTTCTGGTGTGTTTATTAGACTGAGGAATTTAAAACAAATTTAAACTTTTAATCTATGGATTATTTAAAAATTAAAATCTAAAATCTATTAATACAAAGAGGGGAACCTTTTATTGAGGATGTGATTATACTTTCATTCATTAATTGATTAATAGAGGGTTTTAAAAGAAAAAACCTGCTGGTCAATCAATTCATTAATGAGATGACAACTCTGAAAAAAAAAGATATGTAATTACTTGATTCCTAATCTTGTTGCCTGTCTTGTACCTTCTGGGATGGGGTCAGCTAGAAACTAAATACAAGGAAGTAAAGAGTTCTGTAAATACTGGGCTCAAACACAACCCATACATGGAGGAAATCACCAGAAACTCTTATTTTTGACATGCTCACTTTCCCTGGGCAGGAGCTTTTCACACAGAGATTCATTGGTCCAGGTACTCCCCTCCCTCTAACATAGTCCAGGAGAAGTAAATACCCCTTGTTTGGCAAACTGCATAACCTACCACTTTGTTTCCACAGCTCCCAAAACCTGTGTATGTAGTTTGCTTAGCTTGGTGTAGAAAAGTACTGTCTTCTATTTATTTATTTTTACTTCATCTACAGACTGCCTTTCTTTGCTGAGTAGATTACAGCACATTTAAAAACATATTTATTTATTTTCTTCATTTCTACTCTGGCCTTTCTCCCTAGTTGGGACTCAAAGCTGCTGTCATTGTTCTCTTCTCTATTTTATCCTCACAAAAACCCTGTGAGGTTGGTTGGACTGAGAATGTGTGACTGGCCCAGGGGCACCCATTAAGTGAACCTGGCAGAGTGGAGACAGTTTAATCACTACACACCCAATATATATATATATATTGAAGAGGAGGAGGAGGAGGAGGAGGAGGAGGAGTTTGGATTTATATTCCCACTTTCTCTCCTGTAAGGAGACTCAAAGGGGCTTACAATATCCTTCCCTACCCCCCAACAAACACCCTGGGAGGTGGGTGGAGCTGAGAGAACTCTGAAGAACACCCAGTTGGAGTATTGGAGTGCACAACACAGCATGTGTTGGAGTGTACAAGCTAGTCTGGTTCACCAGATAAGCCTCCACAGCTCAAGCGGCAGAGCGAGGAATCAAACCCGGTTCTCTAGATTAGAGTGCACCTGCTCTTAACCACTATATCATGCTGGCTCTCCAGTCTCTGCATTAGTCTCCGGAGCTGCAATGGAAACTTGCTTATTGAGAAGTAAGTCTAACTGAGTTTCAAGGGGCCTTCCTTCTAAGTTACAGGCTAGCAAGTCTACCTTTCAGTTCTTCTATACTTCATTTCAAAAAATCCACTTTATCATCATCACCTTTCTCGAGGCAACTGAAGGAACATTACTGAATCCATCCAACCAGGGTCTTTTGTTGTTAGGGGACTCTCAATAAGACTCTGATCAAGATGTCCAGTTAATGGTAACTTACGAATGGGCAGCTTCTTCTGGGGCAACTCTTCACTTCCAATAATGAAAAAAAGATCTGGCAGGAAGAGAACTCTGAATAAAGCCCAACACTTGGAGGAAATCCTCAGAACTCTGATGGAGCATCTGATTCTTAAGTGCACCGATTCCTGTCTTTCTTAATAGGTTGTTGACAATGAATACAACCACAACCTTAGCCAGACACTCGAGCTTTCGAGTGTTTAAAGCATTTCTCTTGCAGTATCTTGCGAGAACTCTGCGTGGAATGTTAGTATTATTACCCCAGTAATAACACCTGAATGAACGGGAAAAGATGTTGCAAGGGGGCGATTCAGCTTTCCCCTGTCACATTGCTCCTGTTCTTAGCTCCTGTTTTCATGCTACACACAGGACCAGCTTTGGATGAACTCTGAATTTGGTCCTCCCCCCAAATGCAAAATACACACACAAACACAATGAAGCATCAACCAGCTCCTTCCCAGTGCCACTGAAACTGTCACTATCTTGGTCAAAGGGAAGAAACAAATGTAAGAACCTTTTAAAAAAATAAAAAAGGGGACAATAAATATTTCATGGATGAGAACTAAGAGTTCTATTAATACCAAGAGGCGAGCCTTTTATTGAGGATGTGATTATACTTTCATGGGACCGTGGAAAGAGGAGAGGGCTGCTAGTCCTCCTATTTCTTTCTATGGGTATTTGTATTTTTTGACCAGGACTAGTTTTCCGTAGGAGCTGTGTGGTGTAGTGGTTAAGTGCTTGCACTGCCACTCACATGGTCAGGAGTTTGAGCCCCCTGTGGGTCAGATATCCTGGCAGCTGGCTCATGGTCAAAGCCGGACACAACTGAAGGGGAAACTTTCCCTTTAGTTTTCTGTAGCTTCAACAGTGTTTCCCAAGTGAATGGTAAATTCCACACACTAACCTCCTTCGTTTTAAATCCCAGATATTTTGTGGAGCAAACATGGTAACCCCCCACCCCCCAATCAGGTTGCAACTGACTCATGGTGACCTCATAGGGTTTCCAAGGCAAGAGATGAACAGAGGTGGCTGGCCATTGTCTGTCTTCATTGCATAGCAACCCTGTCCTTCTTGGGTGTGTGTGTGTGTGTTCTCCCATCCACTGCTAGTGTTGAGAGGCAGGATCAGGGAAAAGCGTTGACTTCTATGTCCTGTTGATGGCCTTCCAGAGCAACCATTGGCCCCTTCTGCACATGCCGAATAATGCACTTTCAATCCACTTTCAATGCATTTTGCAGCTGGATTTTACTGGGCGGAATAGCAAAATCCACTTGCAAACCATTGTGCAAGTGGATTGAAAGTGCATTATTCGGCAAGAGGCCTCTGTGAACCAGGAGTCATGGTGCTCCATTCTTTACAACATCACACAGGTAGCTTTGCAGATCTGGTCTTTCCATGTGACCAATCAGAGAGTATTTTAAAGGGAAATTTGCCAACTGTCTATACTCTTCTGTTTGTAAGCCTGATAAGTAAGCAAAGCCTTACCTACTCCTATTTAATCCCCAGGCAAGACATTTTTTTGCCACCTACCCAATATTTCTTTCAGCCTGTTGGCAACAGTACAGGAGCAAGTACAATACATGCAGGGGTGGTCTCAGCCAATAGGCAACCGGGGCAGCTGGGGCATAGCTGTGGCTCCCTAATTGGGGGAGAAGAGGAACAGGAAATGTTTACCCCCTTTAGTGGTCAGGCATATGAATCAGTGGGGGCTATTTGTGCCTCCTTCCTTCATGACTCAGGCAGCTGGCTATCAGAGCTCACTCTTCCCCATCTCAGATCCAGTGAGGGCTGCCTCTTGCTTGGCCCAAGTGAGCTGGTATCCTGAGAGGGGCAGAGAGGAAGATGGTGGCAGTAGTTCTGGGTCTCATCCTGGTCTTTCCCCCCAGGGCTTCAGAATCACCAATACCACTGCTGAGTACAGAGGTAAGAGGTAAATAAAGCTGCCAGTCCTATTTAAAGATGGCGTCTTCATCCTGCGGGAGGACCAGCATAGCTTGCATCTCAAGATGACACAACCATGGCTTTCCCCCTTTTAACGGAAGCTATTTGCATCCGAAATTGACCACACTAAGTTTAAATCAATGTCACTGTGCCTTGTAAATCAGGATCATACAGAGCACTGGTGGGATTTGTAATTCAATCTGGAAGCTGTTTTGGCTCCGGTGCATTGCTGCAATAGGCAAGATTCGCAATACCAGTTCTCAAACTGATTAAAACGTGATTGGATTTCTATAAAGAGGGATCCTGGGGCTCAAGTCTATTTTGGAGGCAGTGGGGTTTACTTTCAATGTACCCACAGAAATGCACCTCTTATCCTCCATCACAGCCTTAAAAAAAAAGGAAAGAAATTATGATGACTGCGGGGGGGGGGGGGGGGGGGGCTCTTTTAAAGAAACAGTGTGGCCAACAACAGCATTTGCAAAAATTCTGGGTACTTGTAGATCACATTCTGGCCACATGGAGCAGCACAAGAAAGAAAGAAACTCCAAAGAGGCAACCATCGAAGTTGATAAAAAAAATACTGTGGCTAGTTTTGGAGAAATTGAAGCCACAAAGTCCTGAGGTTCACGCAGTTGCTGGTGTGTTGCACGAAAGGAAGAACTGAAATTCTTGCTGAAGGAAGTCTTTAAGTTTGGGAGAAATCTTTAACAAGGAGCGGACAAATAGAATAGATGGGCTGAGGAACGACTGGCTTGGTATCATCACAAAGTAACTAAGGTTTGTTTGAATTATCCGGATGCATTCAGTGTATTCTACTGTGACTCCTTGCACGGAAGCAGCGAGGGAGGACTTTTATGGTGTTTGATCATTTTAGTGAGCTCGAGATCTAGATCCTGCTAGTTCATATGAATGCTATTTAGGTAGGGTGGGATATGCCCCTTAGCATTGTGTTACACTGTATGATATTACGATTTTGGAACATTATTATGTTAGGGTTTGCAACCTGTGGCTCTCCAGATGTTAATGAACTACAATTCCCATCAGCCCTGCCACTTGGCCACACTGGCAGGGGCTGATGGGAATTGTAGTCCATGAACATCTGGAGAGCTGCAGGTTGCAGACCCCTGGAACTTTAGAGGCTATGATTTGCTAGTGTACTGGCTGTGACTTAGTGGTAAAGTACATGTTTTGCATGCTGAGTGTCCCAGGTCCAATTCCTGACTTTTTCTCTTAAAGGATCTCAGAAAGGAAAGCTGCGTACTTTGGAGAACCATTACCAGAGTAGACATTGGTCCCTTCCGCACATGCAGAATAATGCACTTTCAATCCACTTTCACAACTTTGCAAGTGGATTTTGCTATTCCGCATAGTAAAATCCAGCTGCAAAGTGCATTGAAAGTGGATTGAAAGTGCATCATTCTGCATGTGCGGAAGGGGCCAGAGTTGAGCTAGATGGGCCAATAGACTGATCCTGGTACCCTCGTTTGTTTGTTAGAAATGGTCAATAAACAGGTCACAAACGCCCAGAGACCATTGTACATGCATGTCAAAAGCACAAATCTCTTTTCTGAAAAAAAGTAATAACAACAACAACAACAATAATAATAACTGTTTAAATGCATGACTTCTAATTTATTTTTAGTTTGTTGCATTTGAATTGGGAAGACATTGAAGAGTGGCCACTGTTTCCTTCTTTCCAAAACCTCCTCCCTGCTTTGATATCTGAAGCTGGGTCTCTACTGATCCCCTGAAAAAGATTTCAGCAGAACCAGAAGACAATTTCCGCTTCTGAGAAACTCTCTTTTTGCTGTATTAGAATCTGGAATGTCTCTAGAAAAAGCGGGTGGGGTGGGGGAGAGACCCTTTTTGCAGGAGGTCTCTGGAAGAGAAAGGATCTTCCTTCGGTTCGAAAGGCCTTTCCAGAGAGTGAGATAGAAGAGAGCAAACACAGGCCCATTAAATTGTAGTTAGACTCACTTTGGGTTTTGTTAGGAAGATGAACTTGATGAGTTAATTAAGCCACAGCCTGTAAAAACCAGTTTATTTGCATAGCAAACTCCTGGGCCAGCGTACAGCCGACCAAACGTGTACAGGCAGACAATTCTGGGGAAATTACAACCTCATTAATATGCTAATCTGGTTGCAGGCCTGGAACGAGTTTTGGCTTTCTGGTGCTTGCTTGGGGGCGGTGGGTGTTTGGTTGCTTAGCAACTCTTTTCTCCAGGTAACCCTTCTCTGGCTTGCCCTTGATGTCCCCCAAAGGACTGTGATGTGGGAAAGAGGTAGGCGGGAGGAAATCTCTCTCTCCTTTATCGCACCACTGTGAACAAAGTCAAACGCCGCCACCGACACACACTGGCAAGTGTGGGCAGAGGTGCATTTGTACACACACAGAGAGCAACTCCTTTGGGTAATAGAAATACTAGCCCAGTGCCCTTTGTTATGATGGGGGGGGGTGGACTGACAGAATGATAGCCTCTATATGACATCTATTCCAGTGGTAGGAGGGGGGAGAGCAGGCAGTGGGGCATGCCCCCCCATGTGCCCCTTTCTAGATTGATTTTTTTTAAAAAGTGAATCTATTCTCCCACCCCCACCCCTGCTCTTTGTGGAGATATGTGCATGAAATATTTCTGCCAGGGATGCTTTTCAGATTATCCTAATCCCAATTTCTTCCTGGGATTTGGCAGAATGGGCTCTGAGGTTGGGGGAAAGTCCCTCTTTCATAAGACTGCAGCTGATCGTATGGGCCCATCTCAGCTGTGCCACAAGCGTGCAACATATAACACACATTTATTAATACGGCTTCTTTATGGCCACACACATAAATGTTGAAATAGAAAACATTTCCTTGTCACACAGAAAAACACATATAGTTGGTGATTGATGGACTCACTCAGGAATCCAATGGAGTGCTCCCATACTCTCTGGAAAGCTCACATTTGATACATGCATAATCCAAGGTAATGTATGCTGCATGTCCTATGCAGAGTTTCATCCCATTCATTTCAATGCATGTATGCTGCATGTCCTATGCAGAGTTTCATCCCATTCATTTCAATGAGACTAGAGTAATGTATTGTTGAAGGCTTTCATGATCGAAATCAGCTGGCTGTTCTGGGTTTTCTGGGCTGTGTGGCTGTGGTCTGGTCATTTTCAGTCTTCTTTTCCCCACATCTATGGCTGGCCTCTTCAGATGGTAAGAAGAGTTTCCCTTTATGGCCCAGTGTGGACAGAAACACATCTTACCATAAGGTGCCTCTGAAGATGCCAGCCATAGATGCAGGCAGTGGTGGGATCCAAAAATTTTAGTAACAGGTTCCCATGGTGGTGCACCTCCTGCTAGACTGCTTCAAGTTCTGCGCACTACTGCTGAGAGGAGGGGCGTAACTAAGGCAAAAATCATGTGGCAAAATCACCAATTAGTAACCCCCTCTCAGCACACATAAATAATTAGTAACCTACTCTCGGGAACCTGTGAGAACCTGCTGGATCCCATCTCTGGATGTAGGCAAAATGTTAGGAGCTAAAATTACCAGACCATGACCATACAGCCCGGGAAACCTACAACAGCCAGCAGATTGGAGTAACTCCGCATGGAATGGTGCTTCAAAACACTTTATTATTATTATTATTATTATTATTATTATTATTATTATTATTATTATTATTATTATTATTATTATTATTATTATTATTATTATTATTATTATTATTTTATTAGACTTAATAAACCGCCCAACCCCCAAAGGGCTCTTTGAAGAATGTCCTATTATAACAGTTGGCCTACCAAAAATTAGAATCTGGGTGAAAGCCTCAGAGGCACCTTCCGCACATGCAGAATAATGCACTTTCAGTCTACTTTCAATGTACTTGACAGGTGGGTTTTACTGTGTGGAATAGCAAAATCCACTTGCAAACAATTGTGAAAGTGGATTGAAAATACTGCACGTGTGGAAGGGGTCAGAGTCTGTAGGGCTTCTTACTTTTTGAAGAAGGTGAGGGTCTCTGGTTCAGAGCTGCATAACCCAACTCAAGTGTCACTGATGATATTTGGGCTTAGTTCCAATATTACATGAAACCATGTTTACCAAGATCATTCAAATGCAGACCAGTTCACTAATGATGACCAGGGTTTGTCAAACCAGCCCCACCTACCTCACAAGGTGCCTGTTGTGGGGAGAGGAAGGGAAGGAGTTTGTATGCTGCTTTGAGACTGCTTAAGGTTGAGAAAAGTGAGGAAGAAACCCAAACTCTGCTTCTGTCTGTGCACTCCAACATATGCCAGCTGGGTGACCTTGGGCTAGTCACAGTTCTTTGGAGCTCTCTCAGCCCCACCCACCTTACAGGGTGTTTGGGGGGGGGTAGAAGGGAAAAGGAGTTTGTAAGCCCCTTTAAGTCTCCTTACAGAAGAAGAAGGAGGGGTATAAATCCAAATTCTTCTTCTTCTTCTTCTTCTTCTTCTTCTTCTTCTTCTTCTTCTTCTTCTTCTTCTTCTTCTTCTTCTTCTTCTTCTTCTTCTTCTTCTTGCTGCCAGATGTTCTTTCCTCCTCCAAAAGCAACCCTGTGAGGTAGATTAGGCTGAGAGAGAGAGAGATAGAGACTGGCTAAGATCTCTCAATGAGCTTCCATGGCAGAGTGTGGTATTTGAAGCCAGGTTCAACTAGACCCTAGCCCAGTGCTCTAACCACTACAGCACACACTGCTGGCTGTAGTGACGGCCTGCAAGCTGAGTCCTGGCTTCACAAACAAATCGCAGTTAAAATAAACCGTGGCTTTTGCCTGATGTCCGAACCGAGCCATATGGACTGGCTCGTGAGCAGGGGATTGTCGTGCCCTCGGTGCTATCAATCTGCTAACTGTCAGGAATTCTAATATGTATTATTCATATTACCCCCCTCCATGTGTTAAAAAGAGGGAGGGGGAAGGAAAAAAAGGGGAATTAATGTGTCAGGTATTGCATCCACCTTTTCGCTTATTACAGTGCTGAAGCAGTATTAACATTTATGGGAGATGAGCTCTGCTTTGCCAGAGCCCGAGGCCAGGGATCGAAGCCATCGCCGGAGTTAATAGCAAGGGCTGGTTAGCAAAAGCCTATTATCTCATAAAGTTGGAAACTCATTTGGGCAGGAGCCACCGGCTCTCTTGCCAATCAAGATGCATCTGTGTTCTCTAAACATATTTACCATCTCATTCCATTCTCCCTCCCTCCCTCCTTCCAGCGCGTGCTTGCACACCCCCCACCCCCCCGCAGCGTGGGGAGTTCTGTCCAGGTCTGTCCTTTCCCCTGGCGGGACGGGCAGCGAGTTCTACGCTCGCCCACTCAAGAGATTAGTAGGCTAAGACGTTAGAAATGATTTCTGACTCCCTGACTTTGGTATCCAATAGTCATGGTGCTCGCAAACCACTTTAGAAAGGTGGCAAGCAGAACATGTGTAAGCCCGTGGAATGATCAGTAACTGGTCAAATCAGGGGGTAAATGAAGAAGTATTCTGGGAATATTAATGGAAGTGAATGTTCAGCCATCCGTGCTCAGCCTCTGAATCTGCTTTGCTGATGTAGGCCGACGGCATAGAGCCAGTGAGAAGTTACAGGGGTGCCACCCTGCCTGGCCTGATGCCCTCTCTGAGTCTCTGGCCCAGCCAAATATCTGGCTTTTCCACTTTGAAAACCTCCCTGATAGTCCCAGACCGCAAAGGAAACTTCACATCATTGAATCTAAGGCTCATTCCGCACACGCAGAATAATGCACTTTCAAACTGCTTTCAGTGCTCTTTGAAGCTGTGCGGAATAGCAAAATCCACTTGCAAACAGTTGTGAAAGTGTTTTGAAAACGCATTATTTTGTGTGTGCGGAAGGGGCCTAATGTAATCGTCTCTCCCGTATACCTGTCTGCTCTTTGAGATTTAGTACAGGCATTGTTCTCAGAATATTTAATCTCACTGGTTGTCTTTTGTGTGCATGAGAATTCTCACCTGTGGCTCCTGACTTGTGGAACCAGTCATTTTCTGATAAGGTTTTCCAGGAGCAGGTTCTTGGCTTTTGTGAGCAGGTTGTCATGGCTTGTTTATGTAGTGAAGCCTTTTTGTGGCTAATGTAGGTTTCCTTTTCGTTGAAGTCATGCAGCTGTCTTCATACTGTCTTGTGACAAATGTTTTAAAAGTCTGTTTTGTGAAAAATTCCTAGGTGGGGTGAATCAGTGCTTGGGTAGGATGGGGTCTCACACCCACTGACCCTACCTCGGCTACAGCTTTGATCAGAATGCCAAGCAGGTATTTGGCAACAGAAGCTTAAAGTGTGATCTTGTCACAGCAGTCTTTATCTCTTGAAGCCTGAAATCCATGCAACATGGTGTAGTGGTTAAGAGCAGGTGAAATTTGCACGCAGATCCAAACCTGTTCATTGTGAAACCGTGCCCTCTTCATCGGAGTTTCTCCCTCCCCACCACAGTGAGCACACAGCAGACACACCCGGTTGCAGAACTCTTAGCAATCCTCACTACCAGGCGAGCTCACTTTGCCGGTCTCCCCTGATTGGCTGGCGTGCCTTGATGGGGCGGGACCTTTTCCCACTGCGGAAATGTACATTGTAGGGGCATGATAAAAATGGCGATATAAAAGTTTAACGTTTACGTTACCTGTACTTACGAGAAACCACCAGCGATTCAAAGTTACACGTTTGACTGGTTTTAACGTTTGCGTCCCCTTCTGCTGGCTTACATTCTTTCATGCGGAAGTGAAACGAAGGAAAGGATGCGTGTGCATGGCAGCACTGATTGATTGCGCAAATTCCGCGTCACACTCCAGGGCAGGAAACGAGTCAGGGTTTCAACCCTTATCCCTCCCCTTGGATCAGCTCTGAACCGTGTTAATGGGGTCTATGCCACTTGCAACCAGGTCCTGCTGGAACGGAGATTAACGGGGAGAACGAGCGCTAGAAATGGAATCTGCCACGCAAGCAATGGGGAGGTCGTTTCTCAAACCTGGTTAGTTTGTGTTCTGAAACCTGGCTAAGACGGTAGTGGGGATTCGACCAAAGCATCTGTTGTGAGGAGAGGAAGAGAAGGAGCTTGTAAACCACTTTGAGGCTCCTTATGATTGAGAAAAGTGGGGTATAAATCCAAACTCTTCTTCTGGTGGTTTTGTTTAAAAAACAAACTTCCTTTTGATGCATTATAATTGCATAGGGGTGAGGGATTCAGGTGAACCCAACAGGGGTGAGGAGTCTCCTGCTCTGTACCAAGCTGGCTTTTTCTTGTTCTTTTTGGACACCCTGAAGGGCTTTGGGTTGGGTCAGGGACAAAGGCAAAGCTGGTAAAGGCATGAGAGAGGCACTTGCCAAGAGCAGTCAGTGCCAGAATCCCGAGGCTCAGGGAAAACTAGCTGTAGCCAGCCTGCGCTTGATAGCAGCAGAGTTCGCTTGGGCTCAAGTTGTTTATATGTTTAGCATTTATTTGTCTATTACAGCCCCTTCTCTCTCCTACTCCCTGATCCCAAAGAGGATTAAAGGATGTCCAAATGTCATTTAAAATATAATTTAAAAGGTGAAAGCTTGGAGTGTGAGTTCTTGGGAGTTGATTACAGGTGTGGGGTTCTTTTGTGAATATTTAAATAAAGTTCCTTTCTTTTGCAAATGCATGCATTATCTTATCAAGGAGGGAAACTGTGTGTGTGTGTGTGTGAGTGAGTGAGTGAGTGAGTGAGTGAGAGAGAGAGAGAGAGAGAGAGAGAGAGAGACGTTAACCCTTTCGCCCTTGCTGTTTTCTTCCTGGAAAAAGCCACTCTGAACTACTGTTACTTCCACTGGGGAAAACTCATTAGTACTAGTAAGTTATCTCCAGCATTGGTAAAAGCATCTCATAATGGCTTTTTCTAGCAAGAAAATGACATGGGGCGAGAGTATGTGCAAAGTGTCATCGAGTCACAGCTGACTTATGGCAATCCAGTTGGGTTTTCAAGGCCAGATAGGAGGTTTGCCATTGCCTTTCTC
The DNA here is from genome assembly GCF_021028975.2 of Sphaerodactylus townsendi. Lineage (NCBI taxonomy): Eukaryota > Metazoa > Chordata > Lepidosauria > Squamata > Sphaerodactylidae > Sphaerodactylus > Sphaerodactylus townsendi. The sequence continues at coordinate 40,252,562 of NC_059437.1, forward strand.
TGCATAGTGACCCTAGTATTCCTTGGTGGTATCCCATCCAGGTACTAACTAGCAGAGGCGTAGCTCCAAGGGGGTGATGCACTGGGGGTGGGCACCCTGTGGGAGTGTGGTGAGGGCATTCCGGGGGCATGGCAGGGACATTCCGGGGGCGGGACAGGGGTGGAGGATGCACCAGTGCACTGGGCGCTTCCCCCCTTGCTACACCTCTGCTAACTAGGACTGGCCTTGCTTAGTGAATAACAAGGTCAGTCCTGTTTAGCATCTGGGATCTGTTGAGGTCAGTCTAGCCTGGACCATCCAGGTCAGGGACGACATGGGGTGGGCGGTGGCAAAGTTTCCTTCTTTCCCCGTGACCTGTTCCTCCTTGATAAGGCAACTGCTGCAGCTGCATTTGCAAAAGAAAAGAATATCTTTTAAAATTTGGTGGGGGGAAGACTTTCTTCCATAGTCAAACCTCAGTGAGGGCTCTAATCTGGAGAGGTGGACTCTAATCTGGAGAGGGCAGGGTGTACCTGGCTGCTGTTTCTTCCATAGCCAAGCCTCAGCGAGGGCTCACTGCAGACCTGATTGAGAGGGTATACCTGGCTGCTGCTTGCCTTCCCCCTGGTTTCACTGATGGCAGCTGGAAGGAAGAGAGTTCTTGGTTGGATTTGTGTTCAGGCTCGGCAGAAGGGTGCGGGCTGATGCTTCTTTTTCCTCTGGGGTGTGGGCAGTGGTGGGATCCAAAAATTTTAGTAACAGGTTCCCATGGTGGTGGGATTCAAACTGTGGCACAGCGTCAATGGGGCTGGGCGGGGCATGACAGGGGCGTGGCCGGGCATTCCGGGGGTGGGGCATTCCTGGGCGAGGTTGTGGCAAGGACGCAGCTGCTGCGCCGGTCCTTGGGCGGGAAATGAATGCACGCAGGTGCAGGCTGCTACGCACGCTGGTGCACCTCCTGCTAGACTGCTTCAAGTTCTGTGTGCTACTGCTGAGAGGAGGGCGTAACTAAGGCAAAAATCACGTGGCAAAATCACCAATTAGTAACCCCCTCTCCACACACACAAATAATTAGTAACCTACTCTCGGGAACCTGTGAGAACCTGCTGGATCCCACCTCTGGGTGTGGGGATCTCAGCACGACTTGAATCCTGGCATGATAGAAGGGTACCCAGTTGCTGCCTTTGTGTGTTAGGTATATCAAAGAGGGCACAGAAGAGGGATTCCTGACCTGCGTTGCTTGGAAAAGCCCCTGTGAAAAGTGTTTACGGTTCATGAGAACCAAGGCGGGACATTTGCTGAGCGAAGAGAAGGTCTTTTCAACTCTAAACGAATCACTGCACATTGTTTCTTTGATTAAGAATGTAATGGAATGCTCTCCTGCCACGCTGGCAGCTGGACTGATGTGATGACTGAATTAGATATTGACGAATGCAGGAAGTGGCTGATTGGCTGGTTGTGTTTAGCTCCATGGCAGTTCAGTCTTCTGGATGCCATCGACAGAGGCATGAAGAGAAAAGAGAATCTCCAGGTCTCTAATCATGGATTTGTATAACCTTGAAGCCAACAGCATTGTTTTTTGGCTTCAGATTCCTTTTTGCCACAAGTGGTTCAAGATTCCTAGCATGAATTGGTTGAAAGGGAGATGAGTTTGTGCTTCAGGGCAGTATGGGGAAGGGAGGGGCTGCTGGCAAGTTCCATCATTGTGCTTCTGACAATGGGATTCTGATCTCCAGGAGGATCTCCAAAGTCCACAGCACATAAATATCTCTTGATAAATGTAACAGCAACAATGAGACCAGAATGTGATGAAGGCAGCCAATAAGTGGGAAACTTTGGGGAGTCGCCTGCCATCTAGGGAGCATTATTCCTTATTACAAAGGGTGTCCATTTCTTTTAACAGTTAAAAACTTGAAGCAGGCTGTATGTTAGCTATCTACCGGTATCTGTTACTTTTACCCCAACTTTCCTCCATAGAAACCTAACTAGTGCTCTCCTCTTCTGTTTCACCCATGCAAACAACCTTGTGAGTTAACAAGCGAATGACTGACCCACAGTTTACCCACTGGGCATAAAAAAAACATAAGAACATAAGAAGGAGCCTGCGGGATCAGACCAGAGTTCATCTAGTCCAGCACTCTGCTACTCGCAGTGGCCCACCAGATGCCTTTGGGAGCTCACATGCAGGATGTGAAAGCAATGGCCTTCTGCTGCTCCTGCTGCTCCCAAGCACCTGGTCTGCTAAGGCATTTGCAATCTGAGATCAAGGAGGATCAAGATTGGTAGCCATAGATGGACTTCTCCTCCATAAATCTGTCCAAGCCTCTTTTAAAGCTATTCAGGTTAGTGGCCATCACCACCTCCTGTGGCAGCATATTTCAAACCCCAATCATGCGTTACGTGAAGAAATGTTTCCTTTTATTAGTCCTAACTCTTCCCCCCAGCATTTTCAATGTATGCCCCCTGGTTTTAGTATTGTGAGAAAGAGAGAAAAATTTCTGTCAACATTTTCTACCCCATGCATAATTTTATAAACTTCAATCATATCCCCCCTCAGACGTCTCCCCCTCAAACTAAAGAGTCCCAAACGCTGCAGCCTCTCCTCATAAGGAAGGTGCTCCAATCCTTCAATCATCCTTGTTGCCCTTCTCTGCACTTTTTCTATCTCTTCGATATCCTTTTCAGATGTGGCGACTGGAACTGAACACAGTACTCCAAGTGCAGTTGCACCACTGCTTTATATAAGGGCATGACAATCTTTGCAGTTTTATTATCAGTTCCTTTCCTAATGCTGCCTGGAGGTGCAGGATGGCCGGAGGACGGCTGGAGGGCTCGCAGGACAGCGGTGCGAATGGGCACTGCACCTTGTGGGCTGCGAGGACTGTAGTGCACCGCCTATAGCCCAGCTAGCGCCCGCTGCCACACCATTGAGTCCTGCCGCTGGCACTGGCACAGTTCAGGATAGTGTGTGTGTGGGGGGGGGGAAAGAGATTTTCCGCCCCCACGTGACCAAATGGTGGCTGCCCAGGGACATATGACCAGTTTTGCTGGGATGACCAGAGCTGCCTTGGGTGGCAGTTCTTCCCATATGGGTGAAATAACATTAACAAACCATTTGGCATTGCAGCTGAAACCATGTAACGTTGTAGCTGAAAGGAACACAATAGATTTTCATCGTCTGACATGTCCAGCTCAGAGATGGTCCGTTGTACTCAGTGAAATAAACCAGGTAAACTCGGGATGCCCAGGGTCAGTTTTGCTTTCCAGATGCTGTGTAGCACAGGACTCCTCACCCTCTGCTTCTTGACAGTGGTGAAGTTATTAGGCCTCATTACGGACTGGAGTTTAATCTGCCGCAAATAGCTCTGTCATTAGAGTATCATAAGAAGCAATTATCTCTCTTTTTCCTCCTCCCCCCCCCCCTCTCAACTTTCAGGCTTCTTCCTATGGAGGAACTCAAGGTGCTTCAACCAGCAGGTGAAAACAGAGGGCGGTGCCTCATACTGAGTCTAATCATTTAGGTCAATATGGTCTACTTTGTTTGACACCATCTCTCCAGGGGGTTTCATCACCTACTGCCACCTGGAGTCTTTTAGCTGGAGAAGCTGAGGATTGAACTTGAGATCTTCGGCATGCAAAGCAGCTGCTCTGCCACTCAGCCACGGCCCAGCCCCTAAACACCTTAGACCTCTTTTGTACAGTTAATATGAACAGCAAACTGCCCAGGCTGGCATAATGTGAACAATGCAGAAGATGAAATTACAAAGATGCAAGGCGGTGCAGTATCCATTTCCCACTCCCCTGTGAAAGTACTCTTCTGGTCTATTGTGTCTCACTGCAATCCATTCCTTTACAAGAACACTTCCCTGAACACTTCTGCATTGCATGCTTTGCACAGTCATAGTACTGTGGCAATCTGTTCCGCAAGGTGGAAGTCACTGCAGAGAAGTGAGTGACTGTCAGCCTTACCAGTCTGCATGGAGGGACCTTTAAAACAGTTTTGCTGGGATGACCAAAACTGTGTGATGGAGCATAGTAGGAGAGTTGGTCTGGCAGGGATGTGAGCCCTAGGTCATGAAGGGCTTTGTCCAGCTAAACCCTAGTAGATCCACCAGCACTACAGATGTTGCTTGGGTCATCAATGATAGTTGGCAGCTCACTGGTTTCCACCACCTGCATCATCAAGAACCAAGGGGTGGCATAAATTATGTCCATCACTGGAACAGCAGGCTGAGACTGAACTGAGTGGCCCCCTGTACTGCTAGATCACTGTTCTGCTTGACTTGCTCCTCCACGGTTTAGACTTCTTACTCTGCCAGCCCTCTGAGGAGGACTCTTCTACATCTGACCAGACACTTAGATCAGTGGTTCTCAACCTTCCTAATGCCGCAACCCTTTAATACAGTTCCTCATGTTGTGGTGACCCCAACCCTAACATTTATCAATTTTACAGATGGAGAACACTGATGCAGAGAATCTTAGGCGATCCCTGTGAAAGGGTCGTTCGACCCCCAAAGGGGTCGCGACCCACAGGTTGAGAACCGCTGACTTAGATTAAGACAGCATGGAGGAGAAGAGAATGTTTCAAAGCTGAGCAGCTCTCTTCCCACTAGTCTGAGGCCAACCCCCCAGCAGATGAGAACATCTAAGCAGAGTTCTTGAGGAGCATTAAGAGGGGGTTGCATAACCTAGGTGGCATCCATGACTATCTGTGACAATACTTGTTTCTGGATGCATGAGATATAATTACCTGTGTGTGCCTACTAGCCTACTAGCCCAAATGAATGTGGGAGTTCCCACACAGTCTCTGGGTCCTGGCAAATGCCTGACTCTGTCCACCACTGACTCCATAGTTAGTGTGTTCACTTGGCCTTCAGGACTGGATGGATCAGTGGTCTGACTCAGCAGGCTTTACTTATGTTCTTATGTGTCCCTGGCCTGCAGTCTGAACTGGCGTGGTCCGTTCTGCCACTTTAGGTCTCTGCCACCTCATCATCACCGCATTCTTCAGCACATGACATGTGAGCCAGGGCTGAGATGCTGGACACTCTCTTTGATAGCAAAACGAAAAACAGAAGTCCAGCGTCGCCTCACAGACAAACAAAACTGATCCCAGTGTTCCCCTCCTCTGACAGGGATCAGCCAGAATCCTGATACGTGATACCAACCTAATAATGTGTAGATGTGTAGGGCACAGAGCAACAACAGCTAATGATATCAGGAGAAGTTTCCTTTCCAGTCTGAAACTATCAGATGAAGGGAGAGAGTTGGACACAAGCCTGCCATTTTAGGCGGCAGCTGTATGTTGCTCCTGATGTGTGATACCAACCCAATAACGTATAGTTGTGTAGAGCACAGAGCAACAGCTAATGATATCAGGAGAAGTTTCCTTTCCAGTCTGAAACTATCAGATGAAGGGAGAGAATTGGACACAAGCCTGCCAGTTTAGGTGGCAGTTGTGTGTTGCTCCTGATGTGTGATACCAACCCAATAATGTATAGATGTGTAGGGCACAGAGCAACAACAGCTAAAGATATCAGGAGAAGTTTCCTTTCCAGTCTGAAACTATCAGATGAAGGGAGAGAATTGGACACAAGCCTGCCATTTTAGGCGGCAGCTGTATGTTGCTCCTGATGCGTGATACCAACCCAATAACGTATAGATGTGTAGAGCACAGAGCAACAGCTAATGATATCAGGAGAAGTTTCCTTTCCAGTCTGAAACTATCAGATGAAGGGAGAGAATTGGACCCAAGCCTGCCATTTTAGGTGGCAGCTCTGTGTTGCTCCTGATGTGTGATACCAACCCAATAATGTATAGATGTGTAGGGCACAGAGCAACAACAGCTAATGATATCAGGAGAAGTTTCCTTTCCAGTCTGGAACTATCAGATGAAGGGAGAGAATTGGACACAAGCCTGCCATTTTAGGTGGCAGCTCTGTGTTGCTCCTGACTGCCAGTTCTCCACTTTAAACCCCACCCACCCACCTACCCACCCTGGAAAACTGAGTAACAGATATCTGTGGGAGCCATGTATTCATATGTGAGGCTAGGGGGGAGGGGGAGTAGTATGGAGCAAGAGAGAGAGAGAGAGAGAGAGAAAAGATGTAAAAGAAGGTGGGAGCTAGGTAATTACTGAATAAGAGGCAGCTCTAAGCGCTAATGGGAGAGTCTGACCTGGGTTAGCCAGTTGTGCAGAGCTGAGAAATTCACCAAGCTGAGAGGAGAGGGCAGAGGGCTCTCCGCCTGGGTTACACTGAAATGTTGGTTTCACAAACAAGATGAAAATTGGATGCAAACATCTAATTAACCTTCTCCCTTATTTTCATATGGGAAACCAGGAGACACCCGTCAGCATCAGCACCATCGACAAGGTGCCGCCACGCAGGCTGGTGGCAGCCGCCGCTGTCGACCGAGACAGGGCACTGTATCGTTATGAATCGCGCTTCCCTTCCATCTCTCCGCGGCCGGCCTTTTGTTCTGTTCATCCCGTGACATGTTGGAGGCAAACAGAGTCTTCTTTAAAAGACTCCGGAATCCCTGTTTTACTCTCCCCCACCCCCTATTTAAGCAGGATCAGCTGGAAAAGGGTGGTTTTAACATTTGAATGCAATGATCTGGTAAAAGTCAGGCTAAAGAGGAAAAAAAGAACCCACTCGTCCCTACACCCATAAAGAGTAATGAAGTTGCGCAGGATTTATTGCCACCAGCTTGGGTGGCAAGAGAGAGAGAGAGGGAGGGAGGGAGGGAGGGAGGGAGAGAGAGAGAGAGAGAGAGAGAGAGAGAGAGAGAGGGGTATAATACCACTTAACATTTATTTAGCATCTTCAAAGTACCTCACAATTGTAAGCTTTATAATATCCCTGTAAGGTCAACCAGTATTATTGCCCCTATTGTGTGTGTGTGTGTGTGTGTGTGTGTGTGTGTGTGTGTGTGTGTGTGTGTGTGTGTGTGTGTGTGTGTGTGTGTGTGGAAAAGCATACAGTTATCTAGTGAATTTGTTGCAGAGGAGGTATGTAAACCAGGTCCTCCCAGATCATAGCTTATTCTCTTAGTCCTTGTGTCTCAACTGGGCTCCCTTCGAAGGGTAGATCTGTTAATAGCTATTAGACACTATAGCTGAATGGAACCACAATGAACAGAGACAGTCTACCTTTGAGTCACCCAATGCTGACAGCAAACAGGGGGAGGCCATGTGCTCCGCTCGTGAGCTCTTGTAGGTTAGATTCTGTTGGGAAGTAGGGAGTTATATGGTACGTGGTCTGGCAAGGCTGGTCTTATGGTCCACCCAGTCCTGAAATTATGCTTCTTTGCACCATCAGAACCGTTGGAAGCAGAAAGGGTTGTTGCATGAGATGCTCATTTCCTGCTCTTTTCTCAGAAGGAGGTTCTCAAAGATTTAATTCCATTTGCAAAGGATGTAATTCTGCTTTTGGTTCTCTCTCCTCTGCCAGCACCAGGGAGCCCAGTGCGTCTGAAAACTCCACAGATTTACATTTTGTTGGGATCTGGAACTGTGCCTTTGAATCAGATTTGGGCCCGGAACGGTTCCTGTCCTTGAACTTTTGGGCCAAACGTCCTGCTCGTTATTCAGTGCCCTCGCTGCTTTATTATAGGTTTCAGGTCCGATGGATATTGTGGGGAGTTTCTCTCAACAGCTCACCAGCCCCGTTTCCCTGCTTCTTCCCCCAACCTTTTCCTCCTCTCTTTCACCCCAGTTCCCTGTGGGGCATTCAGCCAGCCTGAACGATCCCCAGGCAGTGATGATGAAGATGGATGAGTGATTGATTCTCTCCCCTCTGCCCGCCCCACTCTCTGTGCCCTTCTGGCAGAAAATTAAAAGCCTATTTGTTAAAGGGTGAAAGCCCTCAGGTGCGGCCCCCGGCTGGACAATTTGTCTCCATGAAAAGGATGCTATTATGAGAGAGGCTGGAAGCAGGCAGAGGGCTGGGGGGCAGCGGGGATTTTGCCAGGAGAGAAGGGGAGAGCCGGGGAAGGCTGCCGGGAGAGACAATGGGGATACAGAAAGGCAGCCTGCGATTGGAAAGGCCTTGCTGTCTTGGGCTGAGGTGGGGGGGCAGGGTGACAATTCTTTCTTGACGAGGCCCGCTATGGAGCAGAAGCACACTCTGCCAGACCCTGGTCTTTTTCCACAGCTGGCTCCCGAGAACAAATTAGCCATACTTAGGGACAAGCAATAGAATAACACCCCTGCCTCTCCCCTGCATCCACGGCAGGGTCTATGGAGCAGCAAAACTGTGCGATCGCACAGGCTGATCCAAAATCGATGCAAGAAAAGACAAAAACTCTGGAGCAGTTGTGCGGAATTCCAGGCAGGGGTGGTTTTTTCTTCAGTTGCACCTGTCAACAGTCTGTAAAGACGACTGCCGTTTCATCCTTCTTTACTTCTATTCCGGGAACTGTTCAACACCAGGGAACATGGCTGGCCTTGCCTCCCTTTTTTGCCGTTCAAAATATTCCCTGAAACTATCAGATGTTTCACACAGAAGAATGGGAAGGAAAGGTGGTGTGGTATAGCCTGATCACATCAGATCTCAGAAGCTTAAAAAGGGTAGGTACCTGGAAGGGAGAGCACCGTGGAAGACTCTGCAGAGGCAGGCAATGGCAAACCACCTCTGCTTCTCACTGGCCTTGAAAGCCCCTTGCTGCGGGCATCATAAGTCAGCCATTAACTTGATGGCATTTTACACAAGTCACACAGAAGAACAGAAAAAGACTCCCTGCTGGACCAGATCAAAGATCCATGTAGTTTAGTACCCAGAAAGGCAGCCTGCTGTTGGCGATTTTTGGAAGCCCACAAGCAGGGCATGATAGTAAGACCCTCCCCTCCCCGCCATGTAACCGGTGTTTAGAGGTATATTGCCTCTGAACATAAAGTTCAATTTTAGTGATTCTGGTTAATAGTCATTGACTGGTCTCTCAATGGATCCGTGTAATTTGAAGTAGTCACCTGTAAATAGAGCACATCTTGTGGAATTGAATCCTATAAGTTAATTATGTTTTATGCATCCAAGTATTTTCTTCTTCTCCATCTGATAGGCTGGGAATTATCTGAAGATTTGGGGGGTAAAGTCTGGGGAGGGCGGAGCTTTGGGAGGACAGAGACCTCAGCAGGGTATAATGCCATAGAGTTGACCCACCGAAGCAGCCATTTTTTGCAGGGAAACTGATCTCGGTTATTTGGAGATCGACTAGCAGGAGATCTCCGGGTGCTGCCAGGTGATGGCCACTAACCTGGATAGCTTTAAAAGGGGCTTGGACAGATTTATGGAGGAGAAGTCGATCTATGGCTACCAATCTCGATCCTCCTTGATCTCAGATTGCAAATGCCTGAGCAGACCAGGTGCTCTGGAGCAGCAGCAGCAGCAGAAGGCCATTGCTTTCACATCCTGCACGTGAGCTCCCAAAGGCACCTGGTGGGCCACTGCGATTAGCAGAGAGCTGGACTAGATGGACTCTGGTCTGATCCAGCAGGCTAGTTCTTATGTTCTTATGCTCTTATGTGATTGGCAACCCTACCATCTGGAATATATCAGCCGCCAATCACGTTGTGTGATTTTCTACCCCCCACATTAACAGCTATTAGACACCATAGCTGAATGAACAGAGACAGTCTACCTTTGAGTCACCCAATGCTGACAGCAAACAGGGGGAGGCCGTGCAGTGGTATAAGGAAAGGGAAAACAGCATTTACCATTTTCTGCACACCAAACAAGGCAAGATGATATCAAAAGCAGCATTGGCAGCAGAAAAAATCCCATTTAAAATAACACTGGGGATTGCCTCACAGGGGTGTCCAACTCTGGTGCTTCAGATGTTCATGGACTACAATTCCAATAGCCAACTGGCCATGCCAGCAGGGGCTGATGGGAATTGTAGTCCTTGAACATCTGAAGCGCCAGAGTTGGACACCCCTGGTACCTACCCTACCTTCTTTTAGGCATCAGGCCAAAACATTTCTTTATTTACCCATGGTTTTTCGAAGGGGCTTTAATCTTCCAAAATTGCTTTTTACAACCTGCCTCTAACCTATTCCACAAGGTTCATTATAGGCTGCTAAACGCTTTGTGCTATGTTACGGTGCGGATGGGTTTATTACGGCCGAGTTTTTATGATTCCTTGATTTTAATCATTTTCATGCCGTTTTTATGATTTTATCCTGTTTTGCATTATGAGCTGCCTTAGGCTGGTCTCTGGAGAGGCCGACTATGAATTTTCCAAATGAAATAAAATAAATGCTCAGCGATATGTTTTGGAAAGCTTTAATGGAAATAATTTTAACCTGATGGTAATATAAATAAAATGATAGGGGCCTAAAATATATTTTGCGGTAGTGAGTTCTACAAGGTTTATACCCCAACCAAGAATGCCTTGGTTCACAGTGTCATTTTTTTCATTATGGTGCAAATGCTGCCTTGACCATACAACTTTACCATGCTAATTTGTTAATGTGACTTTTAGGCATGATGGGAAAGGAATCCTTCTCTCTGGGGTGTTGTGTGGTTTCCGGGCTGTATGGTCGTGTTCTAGTAGCATTTTCTCCTGACGTTTTGCCTGCATCTGTGGCTAGCATCTTCAGAAACATCAGGAGAAAATGCTACTAGAACACTGCCATACAGCCCAGAAACCACACAACACCCCAGTGATTCCGGCCATAAAATCCACTTTCACAATTGTTTGCAAGTGGAATTTTGCTATTCTGCACAGTAAAATCCAGCAGCAAAGTGCACTGAAAATGGATTGAAAATGCATTATTCTGCATGTGCGGAAGGGGCCTCAGTGTAAGGCAAGCTCCATGAGTGAGAATGACAGCTCTCAGATGGATCTAAATCTACAGAGAGTGGCAGAATGTTTCCAGAACACTGCTGCTAGCTTCTATATTTGTCAGCCTCTGAAGATGCCAGCCACAGATGCAGGTGAAACATCAGGAGAAAATGCTACTAGAACACAGCCATACAGCCATACAGCCCAGAAACCACACAACACCCCAGTGATTCCGGCCATGAAAGCCTTCAACAAATATCTCTCTCTCTCTCTCTCTCTCTCTCTCTCTCTCTCTCCCCCCCCCCCTTTGGTTTGCATTGAGTAGAGCTGCAAAGTGTTTTTGCCTTCCTGTCCAGGGGCCCTTCCAGATGGAGGCTTTTGTGAAAGACAGGTGCACCGAATCAGTAGGATTCTCCATACCTGACACCTGCAATGCACATGGGAGTCGTGCTCATTCTTGTCCAGACTGCAGATAGTCCAAACCAGACAAGTAGGATGAGTGCAGGTGGCCCAAAAGCTGTTTGTTACAAAATTCTGATGGAGTTTACAGAAATGGGCTGATAATATATGGCCATTTTTAAAAAAAGATACAGATTCATAACAGAAATAGACTGCATAACTAAATGGAGACTCCATGGTCAGAGGCAGTATACCTTTCCCTTGGGCATAAAGACAGGCAAAGGGCATTATGCCTTGCTTATGATCTCCCAGAGGCACCTTATTAACTGTGACTAGAAACAGAATAATGAAATAGATGGAACTGGGTCAAGTAAAGTAAGCAGTATGCTCCTGAGGGAAGCAGGAGTTTAGTAGTCCCCTAGCCAATTTGGTGTAGTGGTTAAGAGCAGGTGCACTTTAATCTGGAGAACCGGGTTTGATTCCCCACTCTGCCACTTGAGCTATGGGGAGGCTTATCTGGTGAACTGGATTAGCTTGTGCACTCCAACACACACCAGCTGGGTGATCTTGGCGAGTCACAGTTCTTTAGAGCTCTCTGAGCCCCACCCTCCTCACAGGGTGTTTGTCGTTGAGGGGGGGGGAAGGAGATTGTAACCCCCTTTGAGTGTCCTTACAGGAGAAAAAGGGGGGGAAATATAAATACAAACTCCTCCTCCTCCTCCTCTTCTTCTTCCTCTTCTTCTTCTTCTTCCTCCTCCTCCTCCTCCTCTTCTTCCTCCTCCTCCTCCTCCTCCTCCTCCTCCTCCTCCTCCTCCTCCTCCTCCTCCTCCTCCTCTTCTTCTTCTTCTTCTTCTTCTTCTTCTTCTTCTTCTTCTTCTTCTTCTTCTTCTTCTTCTTCTTCTTCTTCTTCTTCTTCTTCTTCTTCTTCTTCTTCTTCTTCTTCTTCTTCTTCTTCTTCTTCTATCCTGTGACTTGGCTAACTAAAACAAGCCTGGAGCAATTTGCATTGCCCACCTTCTTTGCATGATCACAGGCTATGTGGTAGCAATGGTAAACTCCTGTGCGTGTCTGCACTCAGTCCATGGCAGATGGTTGTGTATCTCCAGAGCTGGATCCATACTTTTTTTGAAGGGGACAAAAGAACAAATGATGCCCCCCACATATAATATATTTTTCTTTATATTTACATATATAATCAGTGTACATAATCAACAACTCTTTTCAATGATAGAGTAAATTATGTTGTCCTCTAGGAATGAATAATTACAACTTTATATTATTTTAACTACGTATAATGTTTGAATATTCCCTCGAGTCCTCTGCACACTCACAAGCCCAACTCAAGGAGAAAGTTTTTCAGTCTTTCCTTTTCCTGGACATTTTTTTTAAAAAAATCAAAACCCGCCATGCTCCTTTGCAGCCTGACAAAGTACAGCCCAAGAAAAGCTTTCTCTGGTATTTATGCTGTTTAGAGGCTAAAATGACTACACTGAAGCTACTGAACTGTAGTCACTGGGAAAGACTAAGACAATAATACTGGGAAAGATGACAATAAGCAAAGAGGAAGATCCACCATGAGATGGACTGATTCAATAAAGGAAGGCACAGCTCTTAGAGAGAGGGAGTTTTGGAGATGATTTTATACATAATAGGCTAAAGAGACTCATTCCTAACCAATCGGCACACAAGACTCACAGGGATTAGTTGGCAGAGCTGGGGCAGCAGTGCATGGCCGTCCACTACCCTGCTGAGCCTCCCCATCCTCTCCCATCCACCAAATACAAGGTGGGCTAGCAGGGCAGCAGCACAGGGTCCCTCACTGCCCTGCTGAGCCTGCCACCAGCCTTCCCATCCCCCACCTACCCTCTTCCACCTTCTAAAGACAAGCTGGACCAGTGGGGCCTCAGCACATGGCTCCCCTACTGAGCCCACCACCAGCCTTCCTGTGCCCACCTTCTGCCACTCCTAAAGAAAAGCCAGGCAAAGCCCAGTCCCCTAGCTGCCCCCCACCCCCAACCCTATCTAGGCCCACTGTATTCCTTATCCTACTTTACTCCTAGTTGATTCATAACTAGCTTTACTGCTAGTTGATTCCTAATTCAGAAGTGACTTGATGGCACATAGCACCTGTGAACAGGCCCTCCATTCTTGTCCCACCTAGGCTCTTTGGGGAAGGCCAACCTATCAGATGAGGGGGGGTGTCTACTCATGGCCCTGCGATCCACTGCATGGATTAGGGATAAGCCAGTTTTTCCTGTTTTATTCCTTTTTATATTCATTTCTGTTCTTGTATGCTGCTAGTTGTCTAAATTGGTTTGAATGCTTTTGATGCACTTTATATTGCATTTCTATGTAGAATATACTTATATTTATTTCAGTATCATCATGTCAAGCCACAGAATGGAGCTAGGTGCAGATGGGAGGGGCGTACATAATGGCAGTACATAATTAGTACATAATTTGCATATTTAGCAAAGGCTCATGGGAATGTTGTTGAAATGCTCGCCATAACCGGAAAAGACAGTCCAAGGCAGGACTAGGCCTGCTAAAAGAAGGACTTACTTGCAGACCACGGGGTGGGGCTCAGGGGTGGGGGATTCTGGCTTACCTGCATGGAGGGGGGCATGGGGCCCTGGCCTGCATGGAGGTTGTGCTTTCAAAAGCTCCAGCTGGGGAGGGGAGGGGGTGGGGTGGGGCGGGGCTTGGTGGCTGTGGTGCATACCATTTGGTCAGCCTGGCGCCCCCCACGTGACCGAAAAGCATGCACCCGGGGACATGGGTGACCCCACGTCCCCAGGCAGGTACGCCATTGCCCCCCCCCCCCCCCGTGCTGGCCACTGTGCAACTGAGCCTGGCTATAGCACAGCACAGCCCACTGCTGGCTGCCATGATGCCCATGTGGATTTTTCCCAGGAAGAGGCTGTCAGGGGTAGAGAAGGAAGGAAAGTGGATGATGAGGGCAGAGCAGATAAAGGCCGGCTGCTAGATAGGAAGGAGAGAAAGAAGCAGAAAAAGGGGAGAGGCTAGAGGGCCTGCTAGGAAAGGGAAAGAGGAAAAATGGGAGAAGATACAGGGGAAAATGAAACGCCCTTGGAAGTCCTTGTGGGTCCCTCATTCATGTAATGCATAGTATTGATATACATTGAAAAATGCATATATTTTATGGGAAAGAGAAAATGGAACAGACACTTTTAAAATTCACAGGTTCAATGTCAACAAGGGAGAAGTGGAACTGAAACAGCCATTTTCAGGTCAAAACCAGAAGATTCAGAAATTTAAAATCAGCTCGAGTATAGACAAATATTTGTTAACAGATCAGGATTCTGTCAAATCCCTTTAAAAATCATCTGGTGGTGGCTACCCACTAGCACATAATGTAGCAGTGAACCCCACAAATTAACTATGTGTCACTTGAAGGAGGAGTGCCTTCTTTTTTTATTCCTGAACCTAGCAGCAGTGGACTTCCTCGGATGGTCCTTTGTACTTAGAGAAAGATGCAGTAACAAATGGCTGAGCAACATTGAGAAACTGAATAGTATCTTCTGGCAGCTCATCCACTGCTGAATGGACTTCCAGCACAGCCTACTCAGAGCTTCACTCTAGATTTATGAAATTGCAAATGGATACATTATTATTATTTCTCTCTGAACACTATATCTTGGAGTCATCTTATGAAATTGATTGCCAATTGATTCAGGCGAAGGCAGGGAGGGAGGAATTTCTTATGCAATGCAAAATTACGGAATGATGTTCTGTATATCCATTGGATCTCAGCCAGATTATTTTTCTATTTATAACCTCCTTGGGGCAGGGGCTTATCTACTTGCTGTTATTCTGTAAAGTGCCACACACTTGGATGGGGCCATATAAATGAGTGAATGAATACCTTTCCTGCATGGAGATAAACTTTTTGTAAAATCTCCACCACTTCATTTCAACCCTGTGAGGCTGTGATTAAAGGCACAGGAAAAAGTGAGAACAATAATAACAATTTCAAAAAGTCAACACTGTAGTGATTATCAGCAGGATTGAGGTAGACAAGAAAATCAGCATGGGGAGGAGACAAAACAGTCCTGAGACGTTTTTCAAGCAACCAAATGTCATAGCTGATTATCAGGTAAAAAGAATGAATCTACCCTCTCCGATCCCCACTCTGTCTTTGCCAGTTCTCAGGTCCCATTTCTCCCACAGTCCCTTCCATTATAGGCCAAGATTAATTACTTGCTTTTAAGGGGCTTTCCTCATCTGATAAGGTGTGAGGGAGACTGACAGAGCCTGCCAAGGATTTCTACAGCTTTGCTCTCTCTACCTTGGCAGAAACAGAAAGATTGCAAATGGCACCCATGGCAAGCTTTTTGTATGAGATATGAGCACCCACTCAGTGTCTCCTCCACCACCTAAGGCCTGCTGCTGGTTGCTATAGCAACCGAGCCACTACTAAAGTTCACAGCAGAAGGATGAGCATAGCTTCTTTTCCATTTGGGCTGTGACTGCTTATACCACTGTTACTGTTCTAATATGAATTTAGCACCAGTACTGCACCAGGCACTGTGCAGATCGGTGGTAATTTATTGCTTTAACATGGCCCAAATTGAAGTTCTATTGGAACGAGGCCTCCAATAAATCCTTATGCTTTTTCCCCACAGGCACCTGGCATTGCTTCCACACAATTGGAATATCTACCAACAACATTCATGCCTATTCCCTCGCCCACTTGCCACAGCAAGCCATTCCCGCAAGATGGGATATTATCCCATAACTATATCTTTTTAATAAATATATCATTTCATTGATATGAGAGATGCCTATTTTTTTCCAGAATGCATGACACTTGGTGTCCTGAAATCCAGTTCCAACCAGAAGGTGAGTGGATTCTCTGTACTTTCCATTTTTATGCACTTTTGGAATTTCTCTCTGTGTACCACTCTGCCTTAATTCCAAGTTAACACCAAGAATTTTTTGAATTATTTCCAGAATTTGTTCATGCATATATTGCTGCATTAGTGTATCTTTTATGGAATATCTGACTTGTGTATGTGTTCTTTTGCATTACAGATAGAGAATCTTATAAGAGAGAAAGAGAAGTTGCATGTTGTAGTGGTTAGAGAGTGAGACTGGTATCCAGGAGACCAAGTTCAAATCCCCATTTGATCCATGGAAGCTAGCTGGATCACCTTGGGTCAGTTACACACTCGCAGCCTAACCTACCTCACAGGGTTATTGTGAGGATAAAGTGCAGAAAGGAAAATGTTGTCAGCCCATTTAGGTCCCCGTTGAAGCTAAATGAACTAAATATATAAATAAAATGGGATACAATTACATATAAGCACATAAAGATTGCATTTTAACCATGTTTTATCAATGTACAATTTTACATAGGAGGGGAAATTCATGTGGACTGCAGGAGTTGAGGCTTGTACATACATAGTCCTCAATTTAGGGCCCCTTCCGCACTGGCCAATAAACACTGGTGTAGAATGGTAAAAAAACCATTGGTGGGAGGACTTCGCACAGATCCCACCCCTAAATGAGTCTGCCCTGTGCTATTTCCCCCAAGCTTTTTTTTTTTTTTTGAGAATCGCACTACTAGCGAGTCTTTTAAAAAATCCTGGGTTGCAGTTGCTTGTGAGCGAATGGCCAGGGAGGAGGCACTTTAACTTTATTCACCTCTGTTGTCCTTTTGCGGCTTACATCTGTGTAGCTATGCAGGTACAGATAGTCGCACATAGTGAGACATCAGCATGGCTGTGGGGGTTCATTTGTGCATGCCTGTGTAGCTACGCATTGGTGGGAAGTAAATAAAAAAACAGAGATGCCTCTCCGTGCAAAGGTGCAACAGCAACCCGGATTGTTTCTGTGGACTCCAATCACTGCCTGGATGGATGCATGTGAATGGAAAAACAGGAAAATGGGCTACATTATCCTGACTGCAACCTGTTATACATCTGCTGTGTGGAAGGGGCTTGAAATCCAGAAATAAAAATGTGAATAACGGAGAATGCCTATAATGCATTTATTCACCTTTGGAACAAGAATAGACAATCTGGAATCCAAAATCTGAGGTAAAATATGGATGCAGAGAATCTGGAACCAATACTAGTTTAGAACTGCTGCTTTTCTCACTTTTAATAAACTGTGGATCCTTACACAATATTATAATTGAGGGCATAAGAGGAAGTGGCATAAGAAGTGAGCTTGCAAAACTCCCAAGACTTACTTTGTTGGACTGCACCAGATTCTATCCAGAGATCAGCCATGGCAAGATCAACCAAATGCCTCTGGAATCTGTATCACTGACCAACAAAAGCAGAGAACTATTAGGAAGGAATATGGTGAAGCAATCTGTCGAACATGTGTAAAATGGTTGATAAACAAATAAATGGTCCATCTAAAAATCGTTTCCTTGTTCATGAGTTGGAGAAAAGGACATGAACTGAAAGGGACATGAACTGAACAAATGGGTATTCAACCATTCCTAATCCTAGGTAACAGCCACTGATGCTAAATCAAGCTAATTAAGATTTTTTTTTCTAATACCAGGTTGGTGAAATAGCTCATATCCAGGATCTAGTAATGTCTATGTTGCGTCCTTTTTGCCGGAATACTGTCTAGCAAATGCTCAAAAACTTGCAGTGGAATATAGGGGTACAATAACAAATAGAACAGATGAACTAGAAGTCTTAACATTTATGGGTGGGTTGGGAGATTTTAGATTTTCTTGGGGTTTTTAGGACTGGGTTTTATTGTATTTTTACTGTTGCTGGATTTTTAGAATTTGTGGTTTTTTTGTTGTATGGTTTTTATGTAACCCAACCTGAGACAGAGAATAAATGCAAACAAACAAACAAATGAAAAGATAGCACTTAGCTCAGATGAATAAAAAATTTCATGTAATATCTCTGGAATCCTTTAAGCGCCATCTGCATGTCTCCATGTTAAAAATGGGGTGTTTTAAGACTAAAAAAAGCACACCAAAGCTTACTTAAAGTTTAGCCTTCAGGGTTAAAGTGGGGATTTGAATCTAGCATAACCAACCCATCAGTCATAGTTGTGACCATTCTGGCTTAGACCAGGTATTGGACCCATTGTGGCCCATTTGGATTTGGAGCACACTCAAAGAAATCCTCTGCCCCAAATTCTCTGTATGCCTTTAGGAAAGCCATTATCCTGAAGCCTCAGTTCTGCTTCTATAAAAAAAGAGGATAAAAATGATTTACCTTGCACAGTTATTGCAAGGGTGCCCTATTGTTAACGGTATTGCAGATGGAAAGTAATGTAGGAATGAGATGTGTTGCTGTGTTCCCCTGTGTATGTTCATGTCCATTCATTTGCTCTAAGCCAGTGATGGCGAACCTTTTCAAGACCGAGTGCCCAAACTGCAACCCAAAACCCACTTATTTATTGCAAAGTGCCAACATGGCAATTTAACCTGGATACTGAGGTTTTAGTTTAGAAAAAACGGTTGGCTCTGAGGCATGCGTTACTCAAGAGTAAGCTTGGTGGTAGTTGGTGGCTTTGCTTTGAAGCAACTGTGCAACTCTTCCAACGGGTGAATAACGACCCTAGGAGGGTTTACTCAGAAGCAAGCCCCATTGCCAGCTTACTCCCAGGTAAAGGATTGCCCTTTAGTTCTTCGCATGAAAATCAGTGGGGTTTAACAGGGTTACCTACACTGCTTCCCCAAAACTAGGTCTTAGGTTCAATGCTAATAATCGAGCCCAGCTGCCCAGGCCAGCCTAGATGTGGGGGGGGGGGGGCACTCTGTTTGCACGTGCTCACACAAAGAGGGCTCTGAGTGCCACCTCTGGCACCTGTGCCATAGTTTCGCCACCACTGCTCTAAGCGCTCAGATTTCCAAAATTCAAAACTGGTAGTAAGTTGTTAAGGTCAGGCAGATAGGCAAGAAAGATAATATTCCATAAGCCAAATGGCTATGGGTAACTGGCAGTGGTGGGATTCAAATAATTTAACAATTCAAAATTTTTTAAAATATGTTAATAATTTTCAGACATAGTATGTAACAAACTTTGCTCTGTGATACACCTCTGAAGATGCCAGCCACAGATGCAGGCAAAACGCTAGGAACAAGATCAGACCATGACCCCACAGCCTGGAAAACCCACCACAACCAACCAACAACCGGTTGTTTACAAGCACCATTCTAACAACTGGTTCTGATGAACTAGTGTGAACTTGCTGAATCCCACCACTGGTAACTGGTATCCATTAGAAACAGGTAGGCTTTAAGCATACCGAGTGAGAAAAGTGATAGCATACTTCCTACATGCAGAAGGTGAACAGAATTGGCATCTGCGATTTAAGCAGTTAAGGGGTTAAATGGTCATGGTACAAGAAGCTGCCTTCTACTGCATCAAGCTATTGGTCCATCAATATCAGTACTATGATGATGAGAGGTAGCTCTCTAGGGACTTTACCTGTTACCTGACATCCTTTTAACTGGCAGTGCCAGAGACGGAAGCAAGAACCTTTTGTATGCAAAGCTTGTGCTCTACCGCTGAGCTAATCCTGAGCTCCTCTTGGTCTGGCTGCAGCGCTTTCCGATAAAGTGTGCCAACCCACGCGTGCATGAACAGTGAGCCCATCTATGTTGCTAAGCTTTGGGGAGCCTGAGGATAGAATTGCTGAGTCATGATTGGTGGGCTAAAGACACTGGACCCTGCAATGGGTAAGACATGCACAGTTGGGTCAGGCGTGATCCTTTGCCCTGAGACACTGACAGTCCAAAGAGAAGCAGGAAAGGAGAGAGAGAGAATTAAAAATGAAGAGAAAAAAAAGAGACACTGGGAGGAACTCCCTGCCTGTTTTTCCCTCTTGGTTCCAGCTGCTGTGCCTTTCCAACGTCCTTGACCCTTTTGTGAACGAGGTCAGCATCTCATCTGTATTGCTCACTACAGAAAGCCGGTGACGGCTCTCAATGCATCACAGCAGCAGTCATGCCGGAGCTTGCATGTCATTTCAGTTAATCTTTCTCCAAATGCTCCTTGTCATAGCCTGAGACTCAGACTGGGGTGGGGAGGGGGGAGGGGGGTGGCAGAGAAGAGGGAGCAAGTAGATTTGTGTATGTGAGCATGGGGGAAGTATCCACTGAGCGAGAAAAGCAGGTGCACCTCAGGAAACAGATACAGGAACTGGTTAGATTCTTTGTTCATTCTAAGCGGCACCATGACCTACACTGTTTAACATCTATGCCAAGTTAACGGGCTAGCTTACCTTTCCTTTTGAAACACTGGAATTTGTGCTTTCCTAAGCACATTGTTATATTTTCATTTGAGGGTTATATGTTTGCCCTGGTTTGCTGCAGCTGTGTTCTACAGGCCTGAACCTGATACTCAAACAACATTTTACTTACATATAACAGAGGTTACAGAAAACAGACATTTATGTATTTATTTTTTGAATAGGTATATACAGAGTTCTCACCACTTCTCTAGAAGTGGTTACTAATTTTTTCTGAGTGCCGAGAAGGGGTTACTAAAGCAACCTCCCTGCCCAATAGGGACTGGAGGTGCGTGTGTGCAGCGGCACCAGTGTTTGAATCCCACCACCATTGGAACCTGTTATTAAAATTTTTGGATCCCACCACTGAGTATATACCATCTCTGCCCGTGGAATAGGTATATTGCACGTGGTGGCGTGCAGTCAATGAATATTCATATTTTATTCATAATCTGCTTGGTAGGGAGCCAAAGTGTCTTACAAGTACCTCCTCCATTTCATCTTCATAATAACAGGTCAATTAAGGCTGAGAGATTTGTAACTAGTCCAAAGTTGCCCAGCAAGCTTTGAGACTAGGACAGTGGGAAATCAAACCTTGTTCTCCTAAATCTTAGCCCAACACTCTTGCAACCACTACACCATGCGGGTTAGTAACAGCAAATGAAGAATAGCTAGGACTCATAGGCAGTTGAAGGGTTGAGGAGAAAAGCTGGTTTTAATACCCTGCCTTTCTCTACTGTAAGGAGTCTCAGAGGCTTGTGATCACCTCCCCCCCTCCAAAAAAGGAACCTTGTGAGGTATGTGGGGTGGGAGTTATGAGAGAACTGTGACTAGCCCAAGATCACTCAGCAGGCTTCATGCAAAGGAGTGGGGAGTCAAAACTGGCTCTCCAGATTAGACTTTGCTGCTCTTAACCACTGTACCACACTATCTCATTGCAAGAGAATGGAAGAGAAGAATTACATATCCATTTTATATCCATGCATGTGTGTTTCCACATATGTTCAAAAGGCATGCCCGCTATAGGGATGGAGATATGCAAGGAGTAGACAGCATAAAACACCTCCCGATAGTTGCTGGACCCAGAATAATCTCTAGGTCCAGAAATAGCAGAATGGCTACCTAGATTTGGGAGCCGGTAACGTTCTCCTTTTAGAAAAGAAAATCCAAGTCTACTACTCATTGGGGTTGATTGGCATCAGATGAATCCACAGGGATTCCTGTGTTCAAAATTGTAGTACAAGACACTTTAAATAGGGTGTTGTGGGTTTTCCGGGGTGTATGGCTGTGTTCCAGTAGCATTTTCTCCTGATGTTTCGCCTGCATCTGTGGCTGGCATCTTCAGAGGATCTTTAAATATTTTGCTACCGTGTTTCCCCGAAAATAAGACAGTGTCTTATATTAATTTTTGCTCCCAAAGATGCGCTACGTCTTACTTTTGGGGGATGCCTTATATTTTGCACTTCAGCAAAACCTCTACTACGTCTTATTTTCAGGGGATGTCTTATATTCAGGGAAACAGGGTAGTATATATACTTTTGGGAGAGACAACCACATGGTATAGCCCCATCGCGACAGTTCTCCACAGTCTTTTGAATTAGCCTCAAGAGTCTCAAGACAACACAGTTCTTTTCAGATGCTCAGTGTGGGTAGAATGAAAGGGGGCTGCGGACAAATGTAAATGCAGGATAGCGGTGGCAAGCTATGTCCTGACCTGGGTTCATTCATCACAATGACTGCATAGATCCTACATGTGCATCAAGAGATACATACACAGATTTCTCTGTGACTGGGAATTGCAGGAAAAGCAGGGTTCTTGACTGTGTGCTGCTGCAATCCCATTTCTCCCTACAGCACAGGTGTCAAACTCG
Organism: Sphaerodactylus townsendi; assembly: GCF_021028975.2. Classification (NCBI taxonomy): domain Eukaryota; kingdom Metazoa; phylum Chordata; class Lepidosauria; order Squamata; family Sphaerodactylidae; genus Sphaerodactylus; species Sphaerodactylus townsendi. The sequence continues at coordinate 40,274,833 of NC_059437.1, forward strand.
CAGCCCTCCAGATGTTCATGAACTACAATTCCCATCAGCCCTTGCCAGTATAGTCAGTGCTCATGTTGGGAGGGACTGATGGGAATTGTAGTTCATGAAGGAGGGCAGCAAGTTTGACACCCCTGCCCTATGGAGAGCCAGCATGGTGTAGTGGTTAAGAGCAGGTTCATTCTTATCTGGAGAACCACTCTTATTTGGAGAATCATGTGTGATTCCCCACTCTGCCAACTTGAGCTGTGGAGACTTATCTGGTGAACCAAATTAGCTTGTGCACTCCAACACATGCCAGCTGGATGACCTTGGGCTAGTCACAGTTCTTCGGAGGTCTCTCAGCCCCACCCACCTCACAGGTTTGTTGTGGTGGGGCGCCAGGGGTGGGGGAGGGAAAGGAGATTGCAAGCCCCTTTGAGAAAAGGGGGATATAAATCCAAACTCCTCCTCCTTCTCCTTCTTGACATTCATTCTGCCCCCACTGAACACCTGAAAAGGACTGTTAACATCCCTGCTACACAGCAAACAAGCTCTGTACATACTGACCAGTATCCAAGGGGAGCCATTAACCTTAGTGGTAAAGGTTGCTCCTCTTACTGTATATTTGGACTTCCTTTCGAAGAATGTCCCTTTGCTGGGGGATCTTCCAAGCTCTGAAAGCAAAGGAAGAGCTGGAATGAGAGTGCTGTTGATGTTTGAGGCAAAGGCTAGCCTTGGCCTGCTGGCTCCCGTCCCCATATCCAGGAAGAGCCAGTTGGCAGAGTCTGTTGGCGTCCTTTGTCACACGAGTGTCCTGCTGAGAAAGTGTTGTCCTCTGTGGCTGGGCCTTTTCTTTCCATTCCCCACAGAGCTGTGTTTATTTGTTGTGTTTCCATGTAGCCTCTCTAGAAAAAAAAGCCTCTAAGAGGACTGCAAGCTGGGAGGACGACAACATCTGCTGGAACACAAATGAACCCAATCAGGGCCCACTTCAGAGCGCGCATTGAACGTGCCTGGCTTTTCCACACGGGAACAACACTTCCTGGCACCGCCCGTTGGCATCTCAAAGACCTCTGGAGAAAGTGCCGAGTCCCAGCCCTTGAATCTCCACAGGCGCTCCGAAGCACCACCCTTTCGGGAAAGAGCATCTTTGCAAAAGGAAAACCAGGGCACTGTCAATAGTCTAGTGGCACAGAAAAGGCTAAAACACTGGCGCAGTGGATTAATCTGTGAGCCAGAGCCCAATTTGTCCAAAACATGAAGGTGTTATCCTCACCAGCGAGAGTGTTAACATATACCAAGGTGGGGCAGCTGCCAGGCCCAAGGCTCCTGTTTCTGACCCCATCGACACACCTGCCCTTCCAGCTGTTTCCATGCCCTTCCACATCTGTTTGCTCAAAGGGCCGTGCCACCAGTGGGTCTACCTGTCCAGCACCATGGGAGAAAGGTCACTGGGGTCCAGTGGAAATACTTTTGGCATCCGTGGCCTCGGCCCCTTCCGCACATGCAGAATAACGCACATTCAATCCACTTCCACAATTGTTTGAAAGTGGATTTTGCTATACAGTAAAATCCAGCTTCAGAGTGCATTGAAAGTGGATTGAAAGTGCATTATTCTGCATGTGCGGAAGGGGCCTTCCCCAATCGCATGCACCGGCCAGTGCAGTCAGGGAAAGGGTGTACAGGTTGAGCAGTCCACTGAGCAAGGGCAGTGGGAAGGTTTTGAGTAGGAGAAGGTGGGGAGCACACAGGTTGGAGGGTTGGAAAGGTATGAGGATGGCATGGTGTGGGCACTGTTTGCCAAGTTGGGGCCACTCAGAACCTAAAACGTTTGCAAAATGTTTTTATTTTTCCTGCATACATTTTTATTTCAAAAATGCAAAAATCAGGAGTTTTTCCCCCTAAAGCCGTGCTGCCCGCCATTTGCAAAAGGCTCCCACAGATGTCTCCTCTGCTTGCAGTTCACCTGCCTGCAATTTCCATCTAAAAAGTACATGATTAAAGTTAGTTTTCACTGGTGATTTGGCACACTTGTCGTTTTCCCTTTGAGGGAGGTGCCATCAACAGTGGTGTATCTATAAAAAATGGAGCCCAGGGTGAGAACTGATTTTGCACCCCCTCCCCCTGTGAGAATCCAGCACTCATCTTTTAAATAACTACATAAAGACAATTCAACTTTCAAAAGTCATAATAGTGTGTTCGAATATACATTTCTGTGTATATACCTTCTGCAAATGGTGAGCTGGGTGGAGAATCCTGAAGTGGCAGAAAATGGTGGGCACGAGCTGTTCACAAAACAAAAGTGAGAGCTTTAACAGTCGGGTGCAGAATGTTGTGCAGAATGGGCCAGGGTTTGCTGTAAGGGTAAAATACCTTGAATACTGCACTGAGCTCCTTGACGGAAGGGTCGGGGGAGGCGGGCGTTAAAGACAGGTTAAATAAATAAAGGAATGCAAAAAGATTTCAGGCTGAGGTGTGCATGTATTAAATAAGCATAAGAACACTGGCATGTTTCTTTTCAGGTTTATCGTTCCACAGTTCTAGCTCTGGGTTCTCCCTGGCCACAGCAATTCCTTCACACCGAGCTGTTTGATCTTCCTGCTCTTTCTTCCTTGCTGGGTGCAAGATAGTCCTGCCTTTCTGACCAATGCGTTATCAGTCCTGCAAGCAACACATAAATAAAAACCCAGCAATTGCCCCCCATTTCCACCCCCTGGTCCAGAGTCGTGACGAATGCACCGAGCAGGCACATTGTTCCGCCGGCAGAGAATAACAGGTCTTCGATTTCTGGCTCTGGTCATTAGTGCTTTCGCTGACATTCGGCTATATTTAGCCCGTTAAGAATGTCCTTTCTGAAAAGCCTCGTGCTGCATTGGAGCAGAAGCCCTGAGCTGCCCCGTGCATTCTGATGCCAGGAGTCTAACAGTGCCCCCTGCCCCCACCTTCGCTAGCCTGTCAATACTAGTGATCAGGCATGGCATTGATTTTTTTTTCCGCTCTCTCTCATTCACATGCATAGAGTTGCATAGCACCACGGTTTCTCTTGAAAGTGCCTTCCACCTACACATCTCAGGACAACTGCCTGTTCTAGCTGTTGTGGGTTTTCAGGGCTGTGTGGCTGTGGTCTGGTTGTTTTAGCTCCTAATGTTTCACCTATGTTTAGCTCCTAACGTTTCACCTATTTTCAGAGGCATGCCACGGACATTACTGTGACATGCCTCTGAAGATACCAGTCATGGATGTGGCTGAAATGTTAGGAACTAAAACTACCAGACCACAGCCACACAGCCCTGAAAACCCACAACAGCCAGGTGATTCCAGCTGTGAAATTCTTCGACAACTGTCTGTTTCATCAGCATTTTATGAGGAAAGTTATCCTGCAACTTTATTTTTCAATGTCAGATGCTCTGCTCCTGAACACAGGAAATAAATAAGACGAGCGCTTCTGAGGCCCCTTCCGCACATGCAGAATAATGTACGTTCAATCCACTTCCAATGCACTTTGCAGCTGGCTTTTGCTGTGCGGAATAGCAAACTCCACTTGCAAACAATTGTGAAAGTGGGGTGTCGGGGGGTTTCTGGGCTGTATGGCCATGTTCAAGTAGCATTTTCTCCTGACATTTCACCTGCATCTGTGGCTGGCATCTTCAAGATGCCAGCCACAAATGCAGGCAAAACATTAGGAGAAGATACTAGTGGAACACAGCCATGCAGCCCGGAAACCCCACAATACCCTAGTGATTCCGGCTGTGAAAGCCTTCAACAATAAATTGTGAAAGTGGATTGAAAGTGCATTATTCTGCATGTCTGGAAGGGGCCTGAATGTGTGCAGAGTTTTTTTTCCTGCTTCCCTGGTTACACAATGGGTGGCGGGGGGAAGACATGAGAAAATCTTAGACTCCTTTCACTTCTTGTTACTCCTTGAAAGTCAGCATTTCAGGGTAAGTTCATGGGACAGGAAGGGGAAGTCTGATATGGCCTAAATCCCAACATGTCCTCCTTTCAATGAAGTCTGAGCAGAATTTCCATTTCTCATTGCCAAGGTTATTGCCGAGCAAATGGAGCTTCCCCCATGGATAGGTGAGAAGAAGAGTTTGGATTTATATGCCCCCTTTCTCTCCTGCAGGAGACTCAAAGGGGCTTACAATCTCCTTGCCCTTCCCCCCCTCACAACAAACACCCTGTGAGGTAGGTTGAGCTGAGAGAGCTCCGAGAAGCTGTGACTAGCCCAAGGTCACCCAGCTGGCATGTGTGGGAGTGCACAGGCTAATCTGAATTCCCCAGATAAGCCTCCACAGCTCAGGCGGCAGAGCTGGGAATCAAACCCGGTTCCTCCAGATTAGATACACGAGCTCTTAACCTCCTACGCCACTGCTACTCCTAAGGTTAGAACATCTTTGTGACTCTGTAACAGGGTGAACTTATTCAAAAAGCAGTTTTCCAGCAGGAACCGGAAGTGAGAAGGTTTGTTATTTCTGGCTGATTTCCTTCAGTAGGAGGAAAGAAGTTGGGGGCATTCCATGATGTGCGATCCCTTCCATAAGGTGCTTTATGGAAGCTTTACAACAGTTTTGGAACATTTTAAACCAGCACGTTGCATTTTGTTTGAAAGCGTGGCCAGATACTGTACTTCACTTGAATAACCAAAAAGTCAGCTTGACCAATGAGACAAAAAGCAATACGAGGAGATATGTTTTGTTGTTTGCTGTGGATCTCTTATATAGATTGTTTTTTGTAAAATAAATATTTCCTTGTTCAGGATACAGGTGCTTCATATTGTACCTGCTCTTCCAACAATACAATATTACTTTCCCCTAACCAAAGAGCTGGGATAGGAAAGGAGATGTCTGCTAAAGGCAACTTGAAGAAAGGATGCATTTTCTATTGCATCTCTTTCCTCTCCTATAACCAAAGCAATGCCCCTTATCCACTCCCAAACCCAGCTTCTGTGTTAGTGGGAACACAAAAAACAATTTTCATGGGCAGACGGGGTGAAGATGGGCCAGAATTGGATCTGTGAAAACTTTTCACAATGGACAACAGAGTGCGGAGAGTTCCCTGATTTGTTGCACATTTGTCCATTATTTTTAAAATTATATTCCATCAATACTCTGCCCTGATGGAAATCGTTGTGAGTGCGGCAAAGGGCTGGGCCTGTTTCCCTAGATTAACCCTTGGTCAGGTCCTCTTTGTGGTGGACTTCAACCTTCTCCAGTGACCAGCAGGATAAAGCTTGCATGAAAATTGGTTTGTGGGGAGACAACAGTCAGTCCTGGAGAATCTGTTCTATAAATTCGCAGGAGGATCTAAGAACATAAGACGTGCCCTGCTAAGGTCAACCAAAGGTCCATCTGGAACAATGTCCTCTTTCCCAGAGTGGCCAATTAGAATCTCGTGTTCCAGTTCTGGAGCAGTAAAAGACTGGGGGGAAGAAACCAAATTCTCATGTGAAGCTGGGCTTTGATGGGAACTCATTTGGTGAAAAATGTTCCTTCCCTGATATTTGACATGGGGCTAGAGGTACACAGTTTTATGTTAAGGAGCCAGGTAGATTCTTCTCACTTGACCTCTCCTGTTGTCTCTCTTTAATCACTTAGCTGCTTGCTAGGTATATTACACCGCTCGTTCGTTGCTTGCTATCTGCCTTCCTTACTGGACTTCTGTTTTATTTCTCTACAATAGAACTACAGCTGTTTTCACTTAACCTGCACTGTACTTTCCATCTTGCATAAAAATGACTCCATTCTGACCAGGGTTGAGGGAAACTTCACCGGTCAATCCCACTTTGAGGAAGGGGCCCATGTGACTTTCTTGCCCAAACTGGGGTATTTCCTTTGGTCAACCCGTTCTATTTGTACCATGTGGAATCAGCATGGTCACAAAGACAACAGATCCCTCCCGCTGTGAATCTGCCCTTGATGCATGCAGGTGCACTCCAGAAGGCCCGCCTTCGTCAGAAGAGCTGAGAGAAGAACTGGGAGAGCCAGAGTGGCTAGTGGTTAAGAGCAGGTGGATTCTAATCTGGAGAGCCGGGTTTGATTCCCCATTTATCTGGTGAACCGGATGTGTTTCCGCACTCCTACATTCCTACCGGGTGACCCTGGGCTAGTCACAGTTCTCTCGGAACTCTCTCAGCTCCACCTGCCTCCCAAGGTGCCGGTTGCGGGGAGAGGAAGGGAAAGGAGCTTGTCAGCCACCTTGAGTCTCCTGACAGGAGGGAAAGGTGGGGTAGACATCCAAACTCTTCTTCTTCTGTTGAATGTTTTCTGTTTTAATGCATCTGGAACCAGCCAGCCGGGTCAGCTGAGCCTCTCGTCCGTCCCCCGTCCCCCTTCTTCTCCCGGGGAAACTGCTGACCGCCCCCCCCCCTCTCTTTGCCTCCGCGAGCGGAGATGAATGTCTCTCCCTTCCCCTCCGCCTGCCTCCCTCCCCAACTGAAAGTCATCCGGCCTGGCGGGGGCTTCTCCCTCTTCTGCGGCTCATGCATATTGAACAGCATCTGCTCGGGAGGCGATAAAGCCCACCAATCCTTGACAAATATGGCCTAATCTTTTCAATTTCGGGGTGCAAATATTCCTTCCGAGTCCTGTTTGTCACCTAGATTAATGGCCGCGGGCGCCGTAATCCATTGGTGCTAATTCAAGTGGTGGCGACCGGGGAGGGGGGGGGCGGCTTGCAGGCGGGAGGATGCGCGGACACATCGCAAGGAGAGATTACTCGCCCCGGGTTCCCCCCGCAGCGGGGCTCCCCCCTCCTTCTGCCGAGCCACTGCATAATGGAGCTGGATTTGGCACCCCTGGAGGGATGGGGGTGGGCAGGGGAGGGGAGGGAAGGGGGGGGTGTTAAAAAAGGGGGGAAAGCTGGTAACTCGTCGCAAAAAAAATTTGCCTTTTCCATCTCCTTCTTTGTTTCATGCAGGGGTCACGGATGCAAAAACCTCTTCTCTGTGCCTTCCTTGTACCTATCAACCGGGAACAAGGATCCCCGTCCCACCCCTTAGCCTTTGCAGATTGCTTCTGAGGCTGCAAAATGCTTTTGGTGCATGATCATGCGGGGATCCTTACGACAGCCTTGTTAGGTAGGTAGATCAGGATTCTTGTGCCTGCGTTGAAGGTGTGAAGCTGAATGGGGTGGGGGTGAGAAAGGCCTTGCAGAAAGCCACCTGCAGGAATACATGGTTCATCCAGAAACAAGGACCCCCGTCCCACCCCTTAGCCTTTGCAAATCACTTCTGAGGCTGCAAAATGCTTTTGGTGCATGATCATGCAGGGATCCTTACAACAGCCTTGTTAGGTAGATCGGGATTCTTGTGCCTGTATTGGAGGAGTGAGGCTGAACGCAAGTGGGGGGGGGGGGAGGACGTGCTGAAAGCCACCTGCAGGAGTACATGGTTCTCCTCTACACCAGTCCTTCAAGGTAGATGAGCCAGAGGCTTTTAGTCCCATGGGGGCAATCCTGAATCAACTTAGTCCAAATTCACTCTCAAGAATTGCTTTCTCTCAAGAAGGTGCTTTTAGGAGTGCAGCCATGCAGTGCAACCCTAAACCGAGTTATGTCTAGGATTACCAACTGCCTGAGGGGGAAAAAAATATCCTGCCCCTTTAAATGGGGGTGTAATTTACCTGGTGATGTTATTTACCTTCATGCCATGAAAAAAGTCACTTGCCCATTTCACACTCCTCTATTAAAGGGACAGGATATTTTTATCTCCAGGCCTGTGGACAACCCAAAGCTACCTTCTACAATGGAGTCAGTGGCTTTTAAAAAGGAGTCTTCTGCTTAGGGTTGCACAGCATGAGCTTCATAACTGAGTAGGGGGTTTGACTTTTGATCTGCCAAACTCAACAGTCTACGCACTAAGTCACAGGGGCTTTCCCCTGTTATCATTGCAATAGTAATTATGAGGTCTAAGAACAAAAACACAGCAGCCACATACACACATATTACGAAGCCAAGGAGCATGGTTACACTCATATTTGGAATTCTAATTGGTGCCTTTTAAAAGTGGACTGAAGTTTTCTTTTCCAAATGGTCTGTCCAAAATTAAATGCCATGGCAGGCTAAGTCCCAATCCAGAGAAAGTCAATCAGTCCTGAACTCCATCCCGGAAATACTTTCTCTGGTGTTGCACACGCACACGCACACGCACACGCACACGCACACGCACACGCACACGCACACGCACACGCACACACATCATAAATACGATCTTTCACAGCAGTGTCAGATCACAGCTGGAGATGGATCCAGTAAAGTATCAATAAAAAGCCCACATTTTAATTAATGCATTATTCAGTGTCTGATACTGTGCAATAGATTAATGTTCCCTTCCAGGCACACCCACCAGGTTTACTTTAAAGTGGAACATCACAGAAATTTAGATTTTTTTCCCCAAGAGGTGCGTTGAAGTCTGCTTTCGAGGAATATTTTTGGCAGTGCTGGAAAAGTTCCTGTTTTGGATTATTTTATTTGGTGCTCCTCGCCCTCAAACGTCCTCGTTTGTATTGTCGAAGGCTTTCACGGCCGGAATCACTGGGGTGTTGTGGGGTTTCTGGGCTCTATGGCCATGTTCTAGTAGCATTTTCTCCTGATGTTTCGCCTGCATCTGTGGCTAGCATCTTCAGAGGATCTGATGGTAGTAAAGCCTCATAATTGCTATAGACCTCATATATATATACTATAATTACTATAGCATTGATAACAGGGGAAAGCCCTGTTTCCTGAGTTGAAACAGGCATGAGTGGGACCTTGTTTGTCCTGATGTAGGGCCACATGGAGCCCCCCTTGGGGTAAATAGGGCTCATCCCACAGCCATTTTGACTTGGGAAAGTGGCAGGGGAGGAAATGCTAAAACCCCTCCTCCCTCATGCAACATTTCCGAGCCGACTGAGATACTAGATCGCTGGCCCATGTTAGTTCCCCAAGATCATGTGTGCCTTCATGACAGGAGCCTCTAATTTGACACATGTCACACGTCTCCTCTAGTTTGGCCCACAGTTATACTGTATGGCTTCTATGGGCTTAGAAGAGTGTAACACTTTTCAGAATTGCATCGTAAGGTCTTTTCTGCCCGGCACGAGGCTTTTGAAAGTACAGCAGAGTGAAATATCAATTCCAGCATTAGAAAAACCAACCAACCCCGAATAGCCATGCTGTCCATTACAGAAATTCTATGCAAGGACCGACAACATTTTTATTAGGACCAATCCAAAATTTACCAGAATTCTTCAAGCTTGCTGGCAGGAGAGATCTGAGCAATAAATATATTTTTCAAAGGGAGAGCAGTCATTACTTTCTGGAGACCTTTTTTTTTTTGCAGTGGACACAGTTTGGTCTAAGTCGGCACAACGCTTCCACCATTGCTTCTTCAGGGTGTTACAAACTTCAGACTGGGACAACCTTAAACCTTTGCAAGTGAGACCTGCTCTAAGCTTTGCTTTTCTGAACCCACTTGCTGAGAAGTCCATGCTCCATTACATTAATCACAGGAATCCCACATCAGAGGCCCCTTTTGCACATGCAGAATAGTGCACTTTTAATTCACTTTCAATGCACTTTGCAGCTGGATTTTACTGTGCGGAATAGCAAAATCCACTTGCAAGCAATTGTGAAAGTGGATTGAAAGTACATTCTTCTGCATGTGCGGAGGGGGCCTAAATGAGGCTAGATTTTGTTTTTCATGTTGGGTTTAGCATTATTGAGCAGCAAACTGCATTAGATTGTCATTGCGCACATGATGAAGTGGGAAACCCACGTTTGCCACGGATCCTCCCAGAATGTCTCCTCCCAGCCCACCTGCTTCCTTTTCTCTGTCTTAACCCACCTGTGAGAGACTCATAACCCACTTTTGTGTGGCCACCCATAGTCTGAGAACCACTGGACTAAGTACATCTCTATGGTAAGTGCTCTGCCTTTATTGTTTTGCATTCCTTCCTCCCTTTTCCCCTAACAGCCAATCTGAAGAAGACGTCTTCTGCACTCAAAAGCTTCACAGTACTTTGGGTTTTAGTTGATCCTTATAAAGGAATTGTGTTACAATCCATCTGGAAGGTGGGAATTTGCTTTTTCATGCAGATTGTATTCATTTGTGTGGACAGCGCAGGACACTAGCATGACTGGAATTTTCTGAGACCCAGAGCCATCAAGAGCCTGAGATCAAGGCCTGTCATCTTGGTTCTTTCTGCAGTGATAGCCAGCCATATTGGAGCCAGTGCACATTGTCTTTTATTGTGCCAAGTCCTGCATTATCCAAAAGTACATCCCAGAATCCCTGATGGCACTCAGTTCAGATCGCATACTCCCTGCCACCAGTGCCCAGGAAATAGATATGTACCTGGGCAAAGAGTAAGGGAAAGCAGACTCTCGCCAGCCTTACCTTAAGGTGACATTCACTCAATCGTTCACACAGTTGATTAAAAAAAAAGTTATGGCTAATTTCAGGATCCAATCCAGCTGGAATATTACCTGTGGAAGATCTCCTGAAAAGGATAAGGAACAGAGCACAACGATGTGATCTCTAGTTTCAACACTTCTTTTTAAAGAGCAGCAGTGGCGTAGTGGTTAAGAGCAGGTGCACTCTAATCTGGAGAACTGGGTTTGATTCCCTTCTCTGCCACATGAGTTGTGAAGGTTTGTCTGGTGAACTAGATTAGCCTGTGCACTCAAACACACTCCAGCTGGGTGACCTTGGGCGAGTCATAGCTCTTCAGAGCTCTCTCAAGGGAAGGGAAAGGAGATTGTAAGCCCCTTTGAGTCTCCTTACAGGAGATAGAGGGGGGTATAAATCCAAACTCTTCTTCTTCTTAAAATATCAGTAATATTTTAAAATATCCCCCTGTTCTTGTAAATAGAAAGGACCTGTTCAGAATTGAGAGATCTATCTTGTGATTCTACAATTCACTGCTCTCTCTCTCTCTTTTTATTTTTGTACTCATTTTTACCAAACAAATTAAAAAATGATGAGAGGGTGTTTTTTTGGTGGGAGGAGCAATTTACCCCCCTCCACCCAAGATTTAACACGATCAAACAGGCTGATTCTGTGAAGTTTGATTCCACAGGTCCCTTCCACTTTTGACAGACTTCTAAAAACCCGTTTCCCTTGGCTGTAGTTCCACAGACAATAATAACACAAATTCATCATTCAACTTAGGAAAAACTACAGAGGAGGAAAAGGATTCTTGGCAGTGAACACCTTATTCTCTTCAGCCTGGAACAGCTGGGATAGACACATCTCCTAGGGCTGTGCAGTTGTGATGAAACACTTCCAGGCTTATAAGGACACTGGCCATTGCTAGCAAACATTTGGCTGTGGAGGTGGAGAGACAATTGTTTCTGATGAGCTATGGGAAGACAGTTTCCACTATGCTGGTGATGCTCCTTCAGCACTAGTAGGTAACTTGGGAAATGCGCCACGTTGCAGGCAGGCAGGCAGGCAGGCGGGGGAAGAGATGCCTGCAGGGAGAAAGGAGCAAAGAATTCCTGTCCTAATTCCTGATGGCAGCTGTTTCCCTTAAGGAAAACAGATGAGTGGAGAAATTTATCTAGATTGAGATTCCAGTCGGCTTCTGATCTAGTAGTCAACTTCTGGAAGGAAAGGAAGAGGGAAACGTGGCTGGCTGGCTGGAAGGAAATAATGGAAGTAGGACAGAAAAAAATGTTCTTAGGCCGGGGAAGAAAACTTCACACATATCTGTGGGGCTGTCTTTTGTGGCTGAGAACTGGTCGAAGAATCCTGTGCTGCACCTTAAATTTCTGCAGTGGACTCTATCAGCAGAGTTCAAAGCGGAGTCACTCCGGTAAGAAGAGAAGGTTTAGTAGTCTTCTGGCACTCACTGCAACCTTCTACCACACTTGGAAAAGAACACTCTCCACGCAAGATGTTCTTTGGATTAGAGTCTGCGGCTCTTAATCACTACACGATGCTGGCTAACTGAGACAACTCCCCCTCCATCCAAAGCGGGCTGATGGCTCCCTTTCCTGCTCCCCGCCGCCTCCTCCTGCTCCCCAGACCCTTCCCAGCCGCAGCACAATTTACTGGCCAACGGCTCCGTCCCAATTTGACAAACAACAGGTGATTTGGCTAATGAGGAATAAATGAGATCCACAGGACGAGAGAAGGGGAACAGCAGCTGGCGTGAGGGCTGGATATGCAGGTTTTATTAAAATAATAGATGGCCACATGGTTGGGATTCGAGGGCTCCATTTGAGAACTCCCTTCTCTCCAGACCCCCCTGCCCCCCCTTGATCAAGCACCCGCCTCTCTCTCTCTCCCTCTCTCCCTCCCTCCCCACACCCCTTAGCTGGAGCATTTTCCAATCAGCAAATTACTGACTGGAGAGGCCGAGAAGATCCCAAGCCATGCATACCAAATGCAGCCCCCTCGGTAAGATGCCGTCGTGCATGTTTGTGTGTGTGGTTCATGTAAGAAGAAGACCCGGTGTGTGGCGAAACAAAATACTGATCCGGAGGGCTATAGGGGAGCCAGGGGCTTTCACAAGTGATACCCAAAGTTGTAATATGGAAAGGAGGGAGCTGTAATCCCCAATTCCTAATGCAATAACATGATGTTGGTGTTTCAGTTAATCTGGTTTGGTTTAGTTTTCCAGCCACACATTCAGCTGTCCCTCTGGAATCCACAATTCCTGGTTGGTTTGTTTTTACAGCAAGAGCTTTTCTGGACTTTTGGACATACTTGGGTAATAAGGGGAAAGTAGGAATGACAGTCCTTAGAAACAGGGCTATTTGACTGAAATTTGATTGGGTATCTTTGTCTGGAAACCAAATGTGATCCTGAAGACGGATGGATATTATTGGCTGCTAGAAGACAAAGAGCTGTTTTTACCACCCTGATTTTTTTCTACAAAAGGAGGCTCAAAGTGGCATACAACTGCCTTTCCTTCCCCTTCTCACAACAAATACCTTGTGAGGTAAGTTAGGTTGAGAGAGTTCTGAGAGAACTGTGACTAGTCAGGGGTCCCCCAGCAGGCTTCATGTGGAAAAGCAGGGAAACAAACCTGGTTCTGCAGATTAGAGTCCAGGTTAGGAACCTGAGAAAGATAGCTTTGCTGCTGGAGTCAAAGTATACCTGCTCTGGTGCTAGACAATTGGCCTACTTGTGGACAGCAGGTACCTTCGACACATTCCTTCCTGACAGGACTGAGCAGCAGTGGCATAGGAGGTTAAGAGCTCGTGTGTCTAATCTGGAGGAACCGGGTTTGATTCCCAGCTCTGCCGCTTGAGCTGTGGAGGCTTATCTGGGGAATTCAGATTAGCCTGTGCACTCCAACACACGCCAGCTGGGTGACCTTGGGCTAGACACAGCTTCTCGGAGCTCTCTCATCCCCACCTACCTCACAGGGTGTTTGTTGTGAGGGGGGAAGTGCAAGGAGATTGTAAGCCCCTTTGAGTCTCCTGCAGGAGAGAAAGGGGGGATATAAATCCAAACTCTTCTTAACTCTTCTCTTCAAAATCAGCTTTCTGCCCATGTGTATTCTTGTGCAGCTCAGTTGAATTCTTCCCACTCCCTAAGTCTTACAGCGCTGCCACCGTGATTGGTAGGCAATTGTTTCAATAAAAAGTTAAACTGGTCATAACATGTATAAATATATATGCTGGGGTTTTTTTAAGCCTACTTTTCAGTGGTCCTCATAGCAATCCTTAGTGATGTTAATGGCTGCCAGTCTGCCGGCAGTGTTTTCATGCATGCACAATCTTGAAAATACGGCAAACTGTTCAGCAGGTATTTGAGCAGTTTGGTGCCAAACTGAACAGAGCCATTGATTGGCTTACATTTGACCATCACAGTCAAACACACTTAAACACAGTCAAACGTGTTGGCTTCAAAATTCGTTGCATCCCTGATTGAGATCAGAGCCACCTGGCTGAATCCTTGGGTGGTCCTCTAGCTTAACCCCAGTTCTGAGAACCAGGAGGGTTCTGGCCTGTTTCCAGGTTCCTTTCCTGACCAGTGACTCCAGTTGAGAACAGAGAATCATAAAACAGAATAATAGAATCAAAGAGTTGGAAGAGACCCAGTGGTGGAATTCACATAATTTAACAACTGGTTATTCACAAGTGCCATTTTAACAACCGGTTCTGCCGAAGTGGTGCGAACCTGCTGAATCCCACCACTGAAGAGACCCCAAGGGCCATCAAGTCCAACCCCCTGCAATGCAGGAACACACAATGAAAGCACTCCTGACAGATGGCCATCCAGTCTCTCTATAAAAACCTCCAAGTAAAGAGACTCCACCACACTCCGCGGTAGTGCATTCCACTGTCAAACAGCCCTTACTGTCAGGAAGTTTTTCGTGATGTTTTCTTGGAATCTCTTTTCCTTCACCTTGAACCTATTACTCCTGGCCCTAGTCTCAAGAGCAGCAGAAAACAAGCTTGCTTCCTCTTCGATGTGACATCCCTTCAAATATCTAAACATGCTGTCTGGCCTGAAGGACACTTTGTTTCAGTAGTGGCGAACTACTGGCACTCAGAGCCCTCTCTGTGGGCACATGCAAACAGAATCGCCCCCCCCCCCCACCACACATCTAGGCTGGCTTGGGCCGCTGGGCTCGATTATTAGCATTAAACCTAAGACCTAGTTTTGGGGAAGCAGTGTAGGTAACCCTGTTAAGTGCTGCTAAACCTCACTGGTTTTCATGGGAAGAACTAAAGCACAATCCTTTGCCTGGGAGTAAGCTCGATTGCTGGCAATGGGGCTTGCTTCTGAGTAAACCCTCCTAGGATCGTGATTCACCCATTGGAAGAGTTGCACAGTTGCTTCAAAGCAAAGCCACCGACTACCACCAAGCTTACTCCGAGTAACGCACGCCTCGGAGACAACCATTTTTTTCCAAACTAAAACCTCAGTATTCAGGTTAAATTGCCGTGTTGGCACTTTGTGATATATGTGGGTTTTGGGTTGCAATTTGGGCACTCGGTCTCGAAAAGGTTCACCACCACTGCTTTGTTTGTACCAAGCAGCCCCTCTCAATGCAGGTGTGTTTTTTGAAGTTGGCAAGCAACTTCGTGGGCGCCATCCTTCTGTTACATTCTCCTCCCTTTATGCACAGAGGAGATTTCATGCCATTGTCCTCATTAGACTGGGGTTTGTCAGAATGGAGGCCCAGGATACAGCACCATCAGGAAACGGCTCATCCAATTATCCCCAAACACCCCATGATAAGAAAAGAAGCTTTTATGAATAGTCTTTCTCCCGGTTGTCACTTCCACCCATCCTTCTGCCGCACACGGGCCTAATACCATGTTTCTGCTGGAAGATCTCGGCTCCTGTGCTGATGGTGATAGAGATTGGGCTGACAGCAATTAAAATCTGCGCAATTGTTAAGGAATATCTCTCCCTTCTCTTGGGGATAGTATTAGAGCCCGTCCCCCCATGGCTTTCAACAGTGTTCCTCAGAGTGGGAAGGAAGAAAGTATTCCAAATTAGCAAATTGAACCTGAATTTGACCAAGAGAGATCACACCCTCGGAGAGTGTTGTTTAATTGACGTGGAGAACCTGGATTGAAATAAAAGCCAGGTCTTTCTTTCTGCTGTTATTATGCTTAGCTTTCAGTTTCAAGCATCTCATTTTCTGCATACCTCTGGACCAGTAGTGGGATCCAAAAATTTTAATAACAGGTTCCGATGGTGGTGGGATTCAAACAGTGGCACCACCACACACATACACCTCCAGTCCCTATTGGGCAGGGAGGTTGCTTTAGTAACCCCTTCTCGGCACTCAGAAAAAATTAGTAACCACTTCTAGAGAAGTGGTGAGAACTGGTTGGATCCCACCTCTGCTCTGGACCCTTGGCTATATCATCCTTTACAGCCCTGCACATCCAGTTGAGATGTGATGTATATGATCTTTGGCTCAACATTTCTCCCCCAACTAATGCAGCCTTGAGAAAATGTGAGTTTGAGCAGGACCCACTTTAGAGCTTGCATTGAATGCGCCTGGCTTTTCCACACACTTCTTGGCACTTTGGCATCTCAAAGATGGCTGGAGAAAGTGCCGAGTCCTGGCCCTTGAATCTCCAGAGGTGCTCCAAAGCACCAACTTTTCAGAAAAGAGCATCTTTGCCAAAACCAGGGCACTGTTAATAGTCAAGTGGCACCTGAAAGGCGAAGACACTGATGCAATGGATGAACCTGTGAGCCAGGGCCCAATTTGTCCCAAACATGAAAGTGTTATCCTCACTAGGGTTGGCGTCAACATATCCTGAGGTGGGGCGGCAGCCTGGCTCAGAGCTCCTGGTGGGGCCCACTTGTGCTGACCTCCACTCACACCCCTCCTGTGCCACCTGTCTACATGCCCTTCCCCATCTGTTTGCTCAAAGAGCTTTGACAGCTTTGGTCCCAGCTGTCCGGCATCATAGGAGGAAGGCTGTTGATATCCAGTGGAGATACTGCTGGTGTCCATATGGCAGCATTCCCAGCCGCATGCACTGGCCTGTGCAGTCGGGGAAAGGGTGTGCAGGTTGTGCAAATAACTGAGCATGGGTGTTGGGAGGTCTTGCAAGCAAAAGGATGCACATGCATGTGGGAAAGGGCACACTAGTAGGACGGAAACGGAGGAATGAGCCAGGCCTGGAGGTTGGCAGGCCTGAAATTGATACCCAGGCTCCCCAAAACTGGAATCAGCCATGCAAGGTTGCTTTTTATGTTTTAAATAAGAAATGCCTGGAAAGATACATGAGACCAGAGGTGCATCTAGGGAAAATGTAGCCTGGTGCAAAATCTGAGTTTTCTCCCCCCCCCCCCCACACACATGGGCTGCCTCCCTCCCCCACCATGCCCAAACAACTTTTTTTGCACCAGGTCAGTCAGTGTATGGACCCAGCTGGGGAAGGAGGAGGGGTGTGGGGGTGATTTTCTGCCCCCCCCGCCGCGTGACTAAATGGCCACAGCCCAGGGACATTTGACCCCATATGTCCCCATGGGTGGTACGCCTCTGCATGAGACTATCAACATGTCATTTGAAACTCAAGGCTGCCTCCTGTTTTACCTATAATGGTATGCTTTGATGGAGATACTTCATAACCTTTGTGATCATAATGATTCTCTCATCAGTGAATGTCCATCAATGAATGACACACTTATGGCTGCCGTATCAGCAGGAAATTCCACATTTTCCCTCCGACCCAGCAACGATGAAGGTTTTCTGTGATCTTTCCCAGAACTTTGGTGCAAAGCAGGTTTAAGAAAGGTGGTAGAAAAGCAGGGTAACACCTGGATGTGCATGAACATACCCTGACATCATGGGGGGGGGGACCTGCTCCCCAGCAGCATCAAACACAGGACAAATAACTTGTCTGGAAATAGCTACAAAAACTGCCATATGGATACCCTTGTGAACAGAGATCAGTTGGGTGACCTCTCCATGTAGTAAGACCTTCTCTGTAGCTGTTCTAGCACTTTGGAACTTCTTGCTTCATGAGATTCATCTGACCCTATCAGAAAAGTAGATGATGATCCTCTCGTTCTCTATAGCTTTGACATAGTTGTTCAGGCCTGCTCTGTTTTTATGCTGCTATCATTTGACTTTCAGCTCTGTAGGAATTTGAAACCTTTTTGCAACTTCTGTCTGGTCATTTTATTAAGATAATGGTTTGGATCTTTTGGATGTGATCATGCAGAGGTGTAGCAAGGGGGGAAAGCGCCCAGTGCACTGGTGCATCTTCCACCCCTGCCACACCCCCATCCGCCTGTCCCACCCTGGAATGCCCCTGCCCCAGAACGCCCCCGCCACGCCCTCACCATGCCCCCTCAGGGGCATGTGCCTGGTGCATGGCACCCCCTGGTCCCCTTGGAGCTACGCCTCTGCTCATCAGAGCATAAAAGCAAAGCAGGGGGAATACTTTGATGGGAGACCACTTATTCTCTAGTATCAGGGGAGCTTGCCTATTATGACAGGTGCTGTGAAACACAGGCAGGATAATGCTGCTGCAACTGTCTTGTTTGTGGGCTTCCTGCGCGGAGTCCTTTGACGAGTGTACCAGTCAGAGGAGGTCATTTTCAGGCATCCCAGGACGACTGTATTTTCATAAACCCTACAGCGTGTTACAAAAAGTCCCTGTTTTTCACATTGGTCGTACTGACAGCTCTGGACGTTTTGTCTGATGAACTGAGCAAAGGGAAAAGCATAATTGTGAATCATATAATCTCACAATGTTTCCTGCTGGGGAAGGAATGGCATTGTCATTTTCTCTCTGCATTGCAGGGGGTTGGACTTGATGGCCCTTGAGGTCTCTTCCCGCTCTATGATTCTATGAGACAGGTGCAAACAGCCATTGCTCTTCAAAAGAAGTTAAGAATGAGATGTTATTGTTTCACTAACCATATTAGTAGACTCGGGGTTGTGCGGATGGTATGTGGGGGTTGGGGTGGATGTCTCTGCTCATCCATGACTAGGTAGCTCTAGGTAACAGTCTCTTAACTTGCCTTGAAGTGGGAGAATGTGTGCCTCTGTTGCTTTGTATTTTCCACTGCAACGTCCCACAATTCACAAGTCAGAGCCAGTCCCTACACTGCTAAAATATCCAATAAAAATGTCTGCTTATTGGATGGTCAGTTGTTCACTGTGAGCCTAAAAAAGGTAAAGTTTCCCCTTCAGTCATATCCGACCCTGGGGTACCACTGCAAGCAGTGATTTTATAGGCAAGTTGCTTTTGTGGGGTAGTTTCCCATTGCTTTCCCTGGCTATTCTTTACTCCCTAGCTATGAGCTAGGTACTCATTTACCGACCAAGAAATGGATGGATGGCTGAGTTGACCATGAGCTAGCTGCCAGGATATCTGACCCACAAGGGGCTCAAACTCCTGACCTTGTGAGTAGCAGTGCACGCACTTAACCACTATGCCACGCAGCTCCTAGACTGTAAGCCTAGACTACCTCAAAAGGGGAGATAATGTGGATGAAGACAAACCACATATGCTCTCTCCTTGGAAGAAAGATGGGGGGAAAATTGGAATGGATTCCATGTACTTTTGACCGAAAAAAAATCCTTATGGATCACCTCAAGAGAACAACAAAAATGGTGGGGCTCGGGGAGCGAGAAAAATTGCTAGGAAAAGTTAGTTGAGTTGAAAACTTCATCACAACCAGGCTCATTGGGAGAAAGTTTCAATTCGAGCGGAACTGAATTAAAAAAAAAAACCAAAACGGCTCTCCATCTTCAGTGCGTTTCGGGGGTCAACTCGCCTCCCCCTGCCGTGCCTGCTCTAAAGTCCCTCCATTTCATTATCATTCTGTCGAGCAATTAAATGTAGTATTATCTTATTTATTTTGGCTTGCCTCCTTGCTGGTCCCCTGCTGTAAATTAAATGATTGCTGAGTTAGATTAACAGAAAGCATATGTGGAAATTACCTTTTAATTTCTTAATTACATTGCGCTCACCTGCCGCTCAACCCGCCTGTATGCAAGAGTGTGATGTTAATTTCCATTGATATATTATCTTCATTCGACAAATTAGGTTCCCGTGAAAGAGAATCAGGGAGGAATTCATAACTTCCTATATCATGGGAAAGTGATGGGGCTTTCCTTCTATTTGTGCCGAGAGAATCCTATGGAAGGTCTAAGGATAGATGTTCCATTGAACCTGACTGCATTAGGTAGACTCTGGACATCAGTGGTCCGTCCCCCCAAATGTTTCTCTTTAGTGCATTTTTATTTTTATTCCGCTGCTCCCCTAAGGAGGTCAGAGAGTGTGAACATTGCTCTTGCTTGTCTTGTTTTGTTTCCTCATAATGACCATAGCTTAGATGAAGAGGAAGGACCAAAGCCATTCAATGAGCTAAGTGAAGACCTGAAGCCCCAACCTCTGCACCAACTGCAGGGCTTTGAGCAATAGCAAAGGGTTCTGTGGCACTGAGAAAACTAAGAAATGTATTATAGACACCAGCAATAAGACCAGGCCTGTATTCATAGAATCATAGAGTTGGAGGAGACCACAAGGGCCATCGACTCCAACTCCCTGCAATGCAGGAACACATAATCAAAGCACTTCTGACAGAGAACCATCCAGCCTCTCTTCAAAAACCTCCAAAGAACAAGACTCCATCACACTCCGAGGTAGTGCATTCCACTGTCGAAGAGCCCTTACAGTCAGGAAGTTTTTCCTGATGTTTAGGTGGAGTCTCTTTTCCTTCACCTTGAACCCATTACTCCTGGTCCAAGACTCTGGAGCAGCAGAAAACAAGCATGCTCCCTCACCAACACGACATCCCTTCAAATTTCTAAACTGAGCTAACATGTCATCTCTTAACCTTCTCTTCACCAAACTAAACATACCCAGCTCCCTAGGTCTCTCCTCGTAGGGCATGGATTCCAGACCTTTTACCTGAGGCATGCTTCATGATAGACTGAGCGATCGTAATTTTAAGCTCAATATTGTTCAAATGCTGTTTCCTCTTCATCCCCCACCCCCCGATTTTGCTTTTGTTTCCATTTATCTGGCCTCTTTCTGTGGAAAACTCTTTATGGAATGTGTGTAGAATTCAGAATTTGTAGCTAGCGAACACGAGCCTTTATGATAGGCCAGGGTGTGAAAGAGCGAGAAATGCAAGAAGAATGTCCACATTCTATGGAATGCAAGGGCACAGTAAGACTTCACTACCTGGAATGTTCATAAGCAAGGCAGAGAAACAGATTCATCATTGAATCTTTTGTCCTCAGTTGTTGTGGGGTCTGTGGACATCTGGATCCTTTAACCTCTTAATATGATCACTTTTATGGTGTTCTTGTTTCATTGTTATTATGGTTTTATGTTGTTTCTGCAGATGTATCACTGGTCTGCTATTCTGCTTTAATTTACAAGTTCCAAAAGGATGTCATGAATTTGGGTCATTTCCCCTTCCCTCGTCACAACTTTGGGGAAGAGAAGAGGGGAAAGCTGGAATTCTGCTGGAGCAGTTTAGCCTTCCTTTATAAACTGGTTCTGGTGGGTTTTCCAGACTGTGTGGCTGTGGTCTGGTGGGGTCTACTTCCTTTATGAAGTTTTTTTTTTTTGTAAAACTTACCTGCAATATTTTTAGGTTTCTCTTTTTGTGACGAAAATGTTCGTGGCATTTTACAGATTGAAATCGAAAATATCACATCTGTGATTCACTCTGGAATCCACAGTACCTACAGCAAAATATTCAACAAGGAAGAGATGAAAAGCAGCAGGTAAAATGGCTGAGACAAGTCCAGTGGATAAAAACAGCAGATAAAAATGATGTGCTCTAACTCTGCAAGCCAGTTTCGGAGCAGTAGACAAACAGTAGCTAAAACATTATAGGGCCTGCTATATGAGCCGATAAAATGGAAGACTGCATATTATATGGAAATAATATTTGGGTGAACAACAGGGGTTTATCTGGCATTGGAGAGACATTAGATCAGGTGCCAGTCAAATCACTGTAGGGAGGGCTTGCCAGCAGCCCAGCAACACCATAGAAAAGGTCCTATCCTAGTAGCCTGATTGTGTTTTGGGGCGCATACAGGACAGCTCTTGGTGCCAGCTCATATGGGAATCTTCTTTTAAATAGCTCTCCCCAAGCCATTTTGTTCCTTGCTCCTTAGACCTGCATGTTTTCCTATGTGAGCAAACTATCCATGGGAAACTGGTTGTGGAGGGTTTTCCGGGCTGTGTGGCCATGGTCTTTGACAACTCATTATCCATGGCAAAGATGCTTGAAATCAAGAAAACAACACAGTGGAAAAGGGGTACCACAATTACCCAAATCTGTATTCCACTCTCCCTCCAAGAAGTCCTCAGTGGTGTACATCAGAGGTCCCCAACATGTTGCTGATGGGTGGCACAGTGCTCACTGCAGTGGCGTAGTGCCAACAGGGTGGGGGTGCATGATGCCCTGGGTGCTGCTGTCGTGGGGGCGTGGCAGGGGCATGGTGGAGGCATTCCGGGGCATGGTGGGGGCAGGTGGCACTGTGGCAGAGGTGCAGAGTGCACATGCACCTGGGCTCAGTTCCTCCTCACTCCGCCCCTGACTCATGACACCTTTTCTGGTGCCCACCAAGTGGGTGGGGCCAGGTAGAGTTTTGCCCAGCAAGGCTTCTGATTGACTGACAGCCAGCGTGGTGTAGTGGTTAAGAGCAGGTGCACTCTAATCTGGAGAACTGGGTTTGATTCCCTGCTCTGCCGCTTGGGTTGTGGAGGCTTATCTGGGGACCTAGATTAGCCTGTGCACTCCAACACATACCAGCTGGGTGGCCTTGGGCTAGTCACAGTTCTTTTGAGCTCTCTCACCCCCACCTACCTCACAGGGTGTTTGTTGTGAGGGGGGGAAGGGCAAGGAGATTGTAAGCCCATTTGAGTCTCCTTACAGGAGAGAAAGGGGGGATATAAATCCAAACTCTTCTTCTTGTTGTTCAAAACCCTCCTGGGTTGCCATAAGTCAGCTACAACTTGACAGCACTTTTCATGCACAAGTCAGTTCGGGTCCTGGCAGGGTAAAGAAATCTTAAGTAACAAAATTAAATTAACTTGGATTGCTCACCCTCTAGTCTAGCCAGGCCCTCAATAAGGTAGTCACTGCGGAGTGTGTTGCAGAGGAATGCAGCCAACATTCTGCTGCCTGCATGGTGCTGACCAGGGTGCTGAAGGCTCTGCCATAAAAGTGAAATTGTCCCAAAGATAGGCCAGCATCCAGCCATCCTGGCTTGGTCACTCTGCTTTGACTATATGGAAATCTGTCTGTGCAAACTGTGAA
Organism: Sphaerodactylus townsendi; assembly: GCF_021028975.2. NCBI lineage: Eukaryota > Metazoa > Chordata > Lepidosauria > Squamata > Sphaerodactylidae > Sphaerodactylus > Sphaerodactylus townsendi. The sequence goes on from NC_059437.1 coordinate 40,297,514, forward strand.
ACACTTCTGAGTTCCTTTGCAATCCCTCAAAATGGGGTTATCTGACCATCCTGTGAGCTAGGCATGGTCTAAAACAGCCCCTTCATCTCTTCTGGGCTGAAAAGATGCACCTCATCCCCAAATTGATATGCCTGTCTGGACACACCTCTAGTGGCTATGACTGTGGATCCAAGCAGCTATACTGAACATGGGAAGCCTTTGGTGTGGTAGGAGGACACCTTAGTGAGGCTCCTGGACATATCACTGTTGCCCTATTTGTCAAAGAAGAAGAAGAGTTTGGATTTATATCCCCCCCTTTCTCTCCTGTAGGAGACTCAAAGAAGCTTACAATCTCCTTGCCCTTCCCCCCTGTCATATCACTGTGTTTACTGGGCAGATTATATTAATGGGGTAGTTTGCCAGTGCTTTCCCCAGTCATCTACACTTTATCCCCAGCAAGCTACGTACTCATTTTATCAACCTTGGAAGGATGGGAGGCATGTTCATAAGAGAGCAAGCATGGTTTAATGGTTAAGAGCAGGTGGATTCTAATCTGGAGATTCGGGTTTGATTCCCCATTCCTCCACCTGAGTGGCAGAGGCTTATCTGATGAACCAGATGTGTTTCTGCACTCCTACATTCCTGCTGGGTGACCTTAGACTAGGCACAGTTCTTTGGAGCTCTCTCAGCCCCACCTACCTCACAAGGTGTCTGTTGTGGGGAGAGGAAGGGAAAAGAGCTTGTAAGCCACCATCAGTCTCCTTACAGGAGAGAAATGTGGGGTATAAATCCAAATTCCTCCTCCTCTTCTTCTTCTGACCACTATGCACCAAGGGGCTCTTATTTTACTCATTGTCTCCATCCAAAACAAATCTACCTTCACACAACTGTATTTGCAAATATCTGGCATTCCATTTGTTCTTGGCTTTCATTTCTGTGTTACCTCCTTCTACTCTATAAGACAGGGATATGTTTTATTTTATTTTAGCATACTGCAGTTCACTAAATCACAAGATATCAGAAGATTCTATGATTGCACCAGAAGTTGCTATGGCTGTACCAGAAATTATGTAACGTCACTGTGGTAGTTGAGCGGAGGTTTTAATCCTGCTAGTGGCAGGCATGTAATGCTCCTGCCAGGGATATGAGGTTAGGGAAAGAGAGAAATGATGTCCAGTTGATAAAGCCAAGGGAAGCAGAGCCATTGAAATACAAGATTGGCAGGTCAATGCAGGACAATGTGGGAGGGAAATAGTGGATACTCAAAAAGATTGGGCAGTTAGCCAATGATAGGGGATCCTCCAGTTCATCTCAGATGACAACCTACATTCTAGGCAGTTTCCTGTTCCAGTGAGCCCCGTATATTCTGGGTCTGTGAAAGGAACTAGGGTCTTGGGTATCTGACTGTCTTTAAACAAGGGGTTGTTGTGGTGGGACTGTATCTTCTGAAATCTTTCTTAGGGAGACTCTTGGTGGTGGAAAGTACCATCAATCACAGCTGACTTATGGTGACCTCATAAGGTTTTCAAGGCAACAAACAGAGGTGGTTTCCATCTGACAGGAGCCTGGTCTGGACCTAGGAGCTCTCCAGATGTTCATGGACTACAATTCCTCTACCTTCTCTAGCCCCTGTTTTCAACTGGCCATGCTGGTATTGGATGCCAGGGATTTCAGTCCATGAACATCTGGAGAGCCGCAGGTTGCAGACCCCGGCTTGCCTGCCTCTGAGAGAGGCCATTACATTACTATGAGTATTATTCACTTATTTACAGAATTTGTGTCCCACCTTTCTGCCTTCACAAGGGCCATCAGAATGCCTCACAATTTAAAGCATGCAATGATAAAACTACATTTTAAAATGGTTAAAATCAATCCACACATTCTTATAGTCTTTTTTTGCTTTTCTGTTATTGAGAAATAAAGAAGTTACTCAAAAATATAAATTAAACCAGATAGCAAGTAATAATAATCATAGTAATAATAATAAGAAGAAGAAGCAATCCACCGAAACACATATCATTAAAACAATTAAAAACAGAGTGAAAGTATGTACACAGCAAAAAAAAAAAGCAATTAAACCATTGGTTTGGAAGAAGAAGGAATTCACTGAAGAGATGACAAATGCAACCTAAAAAGGTCTTCACCCACTGCTGGAAGTTGACAGAAAGGGACAGATGAGTCTCCCTGGGGACAGAGTTCCAGAGCTCTGGGGCCAAGACAGAAATGCTGGCCCCTCTTGGTATATTGTCAGCTGCCTAGTCTCTGTAGCTGGGCGTGGGACCCCAAAGCAAGCCTCCTCCAAAGTATTTTGACTATGAAAAGTGCACAGGTAATGTCTTAAATAAGAGAATAGACAGAGAAGGTCAAGGAAACGCCTCCTAGTAGTTTAGGCAGAAAACCAAGGACAAATTTCTTGCATTAATATACCCTGTTAAATTAAATGCTATTTTTACTCCTTTCTGCTCCTCCCATAACCATCTATAGTTGAGTTCATCCCTAATGTATCTTTGGCTTTTAAATTCTCAGCTCATCTCTTTTCCCCAGTGGACTTCCCTACTATTTCTGCACAGGCATTAAACTCCCCAATGACTGAACAGAACTGGGGCACCAAACTGAGGAAAGCTTATATCCGGAGTGAGAGGAGGGTTGGGAAAGCAGAGGCCATTTGCGTTAAAAAAAAAAACAACCTCTTGGCATAATTAAGTGGCCTTCATATTATTATTTTTTTATTATGATTATGATTTAAAAATCTGCACTGTCTCTCATTCACAGCAGGGAGCCACATTTTACTTTAATTGCCTGTGTTCGAATCAATTTAATTTCAATTATCACTTTCTTATAGGTGTTACTAAGAGGCTGGATCTGCCTTAAGCAGGCTTAATTCACATCACTCCCTGTTCTCTCTCCTAGAGATCTGGCATGTCTAGGCAAGACCCAGTTCTCCCCAGGCAGTCCAGAGAGAACTATTCCTTTATTCCTCAAATCCAGTAGCGATCTATAAGTCTTCCTCCACCCATTGGGATGGCAGATGGAGTGAAGGGGAAATAAAGAGGGCCGCCCGTCACTTGCCTGTTGCAATCATACTAGTGGTTGGAGCAAAAGGGCTTTCTCTGCAGAAAACGAGCTACCATGTTTCAACCTCAGAATGATCCTAGTTTAGGCTAAAAGGCAGTGAAGTAGCCCGAGTTTAGATTGGTGAAGAGAATAACAGGTGACATGATGGCCACATTTAGATATTTGAAGGGATGTCATGTTGGTGAGGGAGCAAGCTTGTTTTCTGCTGCTCCAGAGACTAGGACCAGGAGGTATGGATTCAAGGTGAAGGAAAGGAGATTCCACCTAAACATCAGGAAAAGCTTCTTGACAGTAACGGCTGTTCGACAGTGGAATGCACTACCTCGGAGTGTGGTGGAGTCTCCTTCTTTGGAGGTTTTTAAAGAGAGGCTGGATGGCCATCTGTCAGGAGTGCTTAGATTGTGTGTTCCTGCATTGCAGGGGGTTGGATCTGATGGCCCTTGGGGTCTCTTCTGACTCTATGATTCTAAGGAAATTTCAAAACAGAATGGCGATTTGAATCCAGAGCTTAGTCCTATTTTCTTGCCACTTACCAGCTAACAATGGAGGAAGTCTGTGAGCTAGATAATGGGTCTGCAAAGGGAACGAGAGGCTCGGGCACATGATAGGCTTATGGGAAGACACGGCTCAGTGGCAGAGCACCTGCTAGTGAATGTAGAAGGTTCCCAGGTTCAGTCCCTGGCATCTCTGTTTAAAATAACCGGATGACGTGAAAGAGCTCTGTCTGAGACCCTGGAGAGCCACTACCAGTTGGAGAAGACCATATGGACCTTGAAGGACCAGTGGTCTTTAATCTTCAGAAAGATTAAGGCAGCCTGCTGTGTTCTCATGGTGTCTACATCACAGTGGTCTCTACTGGGGATTTTTCAGTCCTTTCAGTCACTGATTCTGTGACACCCCCCTCCCTTTTTGTGCCTTTTCCATTATGGCTGGTCCTGTACCCTTGCTCCATCTTCAAATAGCTTCTGTGGAGAACACCTATTGCAGGATGATAACAAAAATAATAAAACCATTGTTGCTACAATGGGAAGGTATGTTAGGGTTTCCAACTCTGGGTTGGGACAAGATCCAAGGGGTGGATCTTGTAGAGGGCAGGGGAGAGACCTTACCTGGTTATAGTGCCATAGGATCCACTTTCTCCATTTTCAGAATAACAGAAACATTAAAAGTTCGTTCTCTCATGTGACAGGGGATCTGCCAAAGAGTCTCCTGATTTTTTTTTAATTGTAGCTTCATGGGCAGTGGTGGGATCCAAAAATTTTAGTAACAGGTTCCCATGGTGGTGGAATTCAAACAGTGGCGTAGCGCCAATGGGGCTGGGTGGGGCACGACGGGGGCATGGCTGGGCATTCTGGGGGCGGGGCATTAATAATTTCTCTGTTACTGTAAAAAACTCTTACTGTAAAAAAAAGTTCCTAATTTCCAGCTGGTATCTTTCTGTCCATCATTTAAACTCATTATAGCAAGTCCTATCGTCTACTGCCAACAGAAACAACTACTTCACCTCTAATTGACTGTCTATCAAATACTTAATACTTTCAAATACTTAATTTTGTTTCTAGAAATCAAAAGAAGGATACTTTCCTTAAACAAGGAACATTACCATATTTCTAAAACATGTTTTTAAAACCGCGCAACAGGGAGAATTATCCAGTTTTCTACCTTCGCTAACCAGCCACATAGGAAACAACAGGACTTTATGATTTTTGGACCTAATGGAAAAGCAGACCCAATTAGTAACCCCCTCTTGGCACACACAAATAATTAGTAACCCACTCTCGGGAACTGGTGAGAACCTGCTGGATCCTACCTCTGTTCATGGGGCCTCAGTTTAGGCAGGGTCACGGCATGCGGGGTGGGGGGGGGCATTTAATTTTTTCTTGTGCTAGCTGTCATGGTATCAGTCAGCCCTCCTGGGTCACTATTATGTGAGTAGAACAGGAAAATACCCTGTGAGGCAAACAGCAGAATAATCAAAAATGGATAGAAGAAATAGGGGATTTTTTCCCCCTTCCAAGGTAGCAAAGTCAGCATTGGGTGATGTCTGGAGATTTGGGGGTGAAATTTGAGCCTGTGAGGTTTGGGGAAGGGAGGGCTAATGCCACAGAGTCCAGGCTCCAAAGGAGCCATTTTCTTTTTGTTAGTGGGAACGTCAGGCCCCACCTGGAGGATGGCAACCTACCATCTTTTTAGACCATGGCACAAATCTGAATTGGGGTTAGGCATGGCTAACATGTAAACATTCCCAGTGGGAGGTATCCTGTGGTAACTTGTAAGTTGGCCCTTAGATAGTGGTGAGGGTCACAGAGGGATGGGACAGAGGTGACATAGTTTGGGCCCAATTGCCACCAAACAGTGAAGTCAGCAGAAACTCTGTTTAAGTAGGGCTGAAGAATACTGGAAGAAAACTAAAGGCCTCCAGTAAGAGGCCTTTCAAAAGAAGACCGAGAGGCTGGCTCAAGTGTTTTGGGAGGGAGTCACAGCAAGAGAAAAGGATGAGGAGGAGTTTGGATTTATACCCCACCTTTCTCTCCCGAAGGAGACTCAAGGTGGCCTACACACTCCTTTCCTTCCCTCTTTCCACAACAACCTTGTGAGGCAGGTGGGGCCGAGAGAGTTCCAAAGAATTATGACTAGCCCCAGGTCACCCAGCAGGAATGTAGGAGTGCGGAAACACATCAGGGTCACCAGAGAAGCCTTTGCCACTCAGATGGAGGAGTGGGGACTCAAACCTGGTTCTCCAGATTAGAATCCACCTGCTTTTAACTACTACTCCACGCTGGCTGGTCACCAGGCTTACCAAGGCTGTCAACTAGCAGCATGTAGCCGAGGAAGTGGAGCCCACCTGGACATCAGCCAACCTTTGCTCTCATTTGGGAGTGGTGATGGTGCCAGGGTGGGGACCAGGTCCGAGGGGGAGGCTGGGTTCCCAGTCCCTGTTCCTCACAGGTGGCCTTGGCCTGCTTCTTCTACTGCATCCCAGGCAGGCCTGTGGCATCCCCGATCCCCTCCAAATCTCCCCACCCAACGCTGATTAGATCGCTGTCGCTGGGGACCCCGGAGGTTAATTGCCAGGTTCTTTGTGTTCCGCCCGGCGAGGAGCCTCCGCCTGGTTTGTGGCCGGATTATTCTCAGGCTTTGAGCGCAGCCGTGTCTTGTCTCGGTCAGCAAAAGAGAAGTGCTTAACAAGTATTAAGAGACACAAATAATTCTCCCTTTCTCCCCGGCCTTTTCTTTTCACTCTTTCTCTTTCCTTGTAAATCCTGCTTAGCACAGCTGAATAGGCCAATGGCTTCACACCGCACCTTTATTCAGGGCCAAAGTGGCTGCGGATTACCCCCTCTCCCCCCCCTCCCGCTCATGTTTTCTTGCTCAGCATTTGTTCTCGGAAGAAGGGAGTAAGGACAGCTTAAAGAGGGGGGGGGCGCAGGAGGGTGGGGTTCCCCATTTAAGGGGATCTTGGGCTATTCAGGGCAACTTGTCCAGAGCTGGGCATCTTTTGTTTGGCTGCCATTCTTCAAATGATTTCTTCACTCCAGTAAAAGCACTTTAATTCCTTTTTAGATACCGAGAATCCGTCCACCTCCTGTTTTGCCCCCCAATACACCCCCTGCCACTACACACACCCCTCACTTGCTTTCTCAGCCCCTTTATTGAGAGTCTTCCTCCAAACCACCAACAAAGCCACCGCAAGAAAGAAAGAAAGAAAGAAAGAAAGAAAGAAAGAAAGAAAGAAAGAAAGAAAGAAAGAAAGAAAGAAAGAAAGAGAAGCAAGCTGGGGGATGAAGGGTCTGAGTGCATAAGACAGCACAATAAAGGGAGAGAAAGAGAATAAGGTCACACAGATTGTACCATGCAGGACCAAGTAATGTTCAGATCGCTAGGAATGAAATAACCTTCTGAATTACACAGAACTCTTCTTCAGGTGTGGGTGCTTTTAAAAGCATGTAGTAATAAATGCTGTTACATTATTAAATGATCAAAAGGAAATTGAGTCTTTGTGGTCCTAAGGTTGCTTTAACCAATAATAATGAGAATAATTTTTAAGCTTGGAGTGGATGAGCTGTGAATATCATTGAATGTGGCTAAGAAAGGAGAAGAGAGACCATTTTAATGAAATCAACTGAATCGTTTTAAAAGGATTTGTGTGCTAAACAAAGTAACCAGAAAAGGGATTTTTTTTAAAAAAGGACAACCCTTTAATAATTTCTGTAAACAGCAGTACAATTTAGCTTTAAATAAGCTCAGAAACTTTACAATAATTTTACAGTGTTTGGATAACACTCATGCTTCACTGTGTTATTTATATTGTAGTTATTGTGATCAGACCATTTGAATTTCCCTTGTTTTGCAAAATTACTGCCTCGCAGCCGACTCTGACTTTCAGCTGAATCCTTACTGAAAACAATAGAATGCATTTTTTTTTAAAAAAAAGTCAATCATGCAATTTGTCAATGCAGAGTTCTCATTTGAATTATACATGTTGGAAAAGCAACCCTGATTTAATCCACACTTTGGTAGGAAATAGCTTGAAACAAAGGAATATGTGGATTTTAGCAGAGAATGCGTTGAGTGGAAGTGGTTGAAGGGATTTGTGTGTGTGTGTGTGTGTGTGTGTGTGTGTGTGTGTGTGTGTGTGTGAGAGAGAGAGAGAGAGAGAGAGAGAGGGAGAGAGGGAGAGAGAGAGAGAGAGAGTGAGTGAGTGACAGAGGGAAAGAGAAGGGGGGAAGAGAAATGGGGGCGGGGGGGGGAGAGAGAGCGCACAGGAAAGTATATTTGACAACCTGTTCTTACAATTACCCCTGGGCACTGTAGGTATTAGGTGCACAGGGACATCTAATGTAATGGCAGACACTAAAACAGAAAGTGCGAAAGCTTCCAACAATTAATTGACCACTCTAGGATGCTCAAAAGACCATTGAGAGAAGGACATTGGGGAGGAGGAGGATCACTGGCATATGCGAGTAATTTTACTCATCTTTGAAATAATGTTAGCTTTCATCTTTTTAAGCATATTAACTAGGCAAATTTCTAGTTCGGGTCACTGTAGAGGTTTATTTATTTACTGCATTTTTACATCCGACTTTCCTCCCCAATAGGGCCTAAAAGCAATTACAAAAAAAGTATACGATTTAAGTGAATAAAAAAAAAATACAAGTCAAAAAAAGTACACGAGACATTCCGGGCTAGTCTAGAATCTATTGGGTTGGGCCATTAAGGCTCTGGCTTGCATCCTTGGCTATCAACAGGGTTTAAGTACCTGCAACAGGACAGAGAAACATTCAGCCTGGGTGAATGTGAGGAAGGGGCCTGGGTCTCCTAGATCCTAGTCTCAGGGATACTGGGATACAGCAAAAAGCACAGGTGAAGACCCCTGGTAAAGAGTAGGGACCCCTGGTAAAGAGCACTCTTGCCTTCCTGCCCAACCCCCCACCATCCAACAAGTTTTTTGACATTCTAGATGGGTTCCAGGGCTGCATACTGTTGTTTAGCTGTGCTGTGGGCTTGGTATGCCTGGCAGGTCTCAGCTCCACCAGACCTCCACTCAGAGGTGGGATCCAACCAGTTCTCACCACTTCTCTAGAAGTGGTTACTAATTTTTCTGAGTGCCGAGAAGGGGTTACTAAAGCAACTTCCCTGCCCAATAGGGACTGGAGATGCATGTGTGCGGCAGCGCCACTGTTTGAATCCCACCACCATCGGAACCTGTTATTAAATTTTTTGGATCCCACCACTGCCTCCACTCCAGTCTTTCTTGTTTCCCCTTATGCAAAACACCTGAGCATACTTATTGGTATCAGAATCTGTCACATCTCAGACTTAGCTTTCTGACACACATAAATAGCGTTGGAGATCTCCCACTTGGAGATCTCCTACAATTACCATTGTTCTCCAGATGACCAAGATCAGTTCTCTTGGAGAAAATGCCTGCTTCGGAGGGTGGACTGTACAGCACAGGAGCGTCCAATTCTGGTGCTTCAGATGTTCATGGACTACCATTCCCATCAGCCCCCATGCCAGCAGGGGCTGATGGGAATGGTAGTCCATGAACATCTGAAGCCCCACCCCTGGGATAGAATTATACTAGGTCCTTTCTCTTGCCAAATCCTGCCCTCCTTAGGCTCCACCCCCAAAATCTTCAGATATTTCCCAACCCAAAGCTTTTCTGAGGGTGGGGGTGGAAGTTGTTAGTTAGGATGGCCGTAAAGGAGCTATGTAGGGGACTAAAGCTCTTCCACCAACCGCTGGCAATCTCATTTACCCACCCCTCAAACATCCAAGATGGTTATAGGCCAGTGATGGTGAACCTTCTCGAGATCGAGTGCCCAAATTGCAACCCAAAACCCACTTATTTATCGCAAAGTGCCATCATGGCAATTTAACCTAATACTGAAGTTTTAGTTTAAAAAAAATGGTCGGCTCCAAGGCATGCGTTACTCGGGAGTAAGTGGTAGTCAGTGGCTTTGCTTTGAAGCAACCGTGCAGCTCTTCCAATGGGTGAATCATGACCCTAGGAGGGTTTACTCAGAAGCAATCCCCATTGCCAGCAACTGGGGGTTTAACAGCACTTAACAGGGTTACCTACACTGCTTCCCCAAAACTAGGTCTTAGGTTTAATGCTAATAATTGAGCCCAGCGGCCCAGGCCAGCCTAGATGTGTGTGTGTGTGGGGGGGGGGACTCTTTGCACGTGCCCACAGAGAGGGCTCTGAGTGCCACCTCTGGCACCCGTGCCATAGGTTCGCCACCACTGTTATAGGCCCTGCAGGCACACTTCCAAGCATAGTTTTGGAGCAGAAAGGAATTGTGGGACTATGGCTGCCAGCTGCTTGTAACACCCAGGCCCCTTCCGCACATGCAGAATAATCCACTTTTAATCCACTTCCAATGCACTTTGCAGCTGGGTTTTACTGTGCAGAATAGTAAAATCTGCTTGTCGCAAACAATTGTGAAAGTGGATTGAAAGTGCATTATTCTGCATGTACGGAAGGGGCCATATTCTGCATGTACGGAAGGGGCCATACAGATTTGGATCCCTGCTCTGCCATGAAAGCTCAGTGGGGCAAGTCACACAAACTCTTTCTCAGCCTGTCCTCCCTCACAGAGTTGTCAGTGTGAGGGTAAACTGGAGCAGGAGAGCTGCTTTGTATCCCAACTGGAAGTAATGGTGCTGGTTCAAATGGTTCTGCCTTCTGTTTTGTACTTTGCCTCGGGTTCCAACAGAGGGAGACAGGCTGGTTGATTTTAGAATACATTTGTTCCTCCTACCCACCCAGCCGGCTTGCTGGAATTTGCTTGGTTTAGAGGGGTGTTTTCTTGCAACATTTATTCCCCTCCACCACCACTTAGAACACACCAGAGTCCTTAAAGGGGAGGCTGGGTAATTCAAGGATATTACTATTAAAGAAGGTACCATAAGAAAGCAACAGCTATTGCATAAAAATAATTGTTCTTAGTCAACATGCACTTTTATGATGACAATTCATGTTCACTAAAGCACACACCGACATTTGGGCTTCATCAAAGGGTCACAGAAGTTTCTGTCAGCTGTTACAACGCACCTACAACAGCATCACTGCTTTTCCATTCATTTGAGTGCACTTGGAAACATAACAGAGCGAGCGAGGAAAGGCTTCTTGCAATCCCACTGTGAACCCAGGCCCTGCAGGACTGGATCTTTATTCTCCTGTTAATCTCTCTCTCTCTCTCTTTCTCTCTCTCTCTCTCTCTCTCTCTCTCTGTGAAAAGACCTCTGGCTTCCCTTCCCCTCATTAATCAATTATACAGCACTTTAAAAGTTCCACATACATAATAAATAGCAATAACCCAGTCATACCTGCAGTGCTTCTCAGCTTAGTATGCACCACTTGAGAAAGTGAAGCCGAGAAAGGGAAATGAGTGGAGAAAACAGAGGGAATGTAGAAGAAGGTTTGGATGTATATCCCCCCTTTCTCTCCTGTAGGAGACTCAAAGGGGCTGACACTCTCCTTTCCCTTCCCCCCTCACAACAAACACCCTGTGAGGTAGGTGGGGCTGAGAGAGCTCCGAAGAACTGTGACTAGCCCAAGGTCACCCAGCTGGCATGTGTTGGAGTGCACAGGCTAATCTGAATTCCTCAGATAAGCCTCCTCAGCTCAAGTGGCAGAGCAGGGAATCAAACCCAGTTCCTTCAGATTAGAGTACACTTGCTCTTAACGACTACACCTCAGCTGCTCCTGTTTTTCCTTCAGTCCCAGCTTTTTAAGGGACTTGATGGTTCATATGGCATTGGGTTAGGGTGTCCAGGTCATGATTGGCAACTGGTCATAACTTCGGAGAAGGGGAATGTGGGGGGCCAAACCATCCTGTGCACTGCGATGTCCCTCTGAGAAAAACCAGAAGTGATGTCACGTTGCCCTAGGGACACTACGCAGCAGGACAAACCCTCTGTAAAATTAAAAAATGGAAAAAACCCCACTGCAAAGCAAACAGCTGTGGGGCTATGTAGACCACAACTGGCTGGTAAAGGGAATCAGAAGGAAAAGGATACATTAAAAGTTCTCTCTCAAATGATTCTAGAGGTGGACAGTGGTCTTTTATGTTTCCAGAACATCCATGAGTTACTAACGCAATGAAATGGAGGTGATATTTCATTTATTTACGTCTCCCATTGAAGAAAGTCCCGAAGTAGCCAATAAAAAAATAATGTATACCAATGAGTAAAACTGGGTCCCATATAGAAAGGGGCCATAGGGTACTTGTTTCCTGTGCTGCAGCCAGAATACCCATGAATGGAGAGACTAGACCAGTGGTGGCGAACCTTTGGCACTCCAGATGTTATGGACTACAATTCCCATCAGCCCCTGCCAGCATGGCCAATTGACCATGCTGTCAAGGGCTGATGGGAATTGTAGTCCATAACATCTGGAATGCCAAAGGTTCGCCACCACGGGACTAGACCCACAGAAAGGTCCTAGCTGCCTAAGATGCAGAATGGTAAGGTTCTGAGAGGGTCTAAAAGGTGAGTATTAGCCCGATAGTCATATGGAATGGACTTCCTGCTTTGTATTGTTGAAGGCTTTCATGGCTGGAATCACTGGGGGGTTGTGGGGTTTCTGGGCTGTATGGCCGTGTTCCAGTAGCATTTTCTCCTGACGCTCCTGACGCTCCACCTGTGCCTGGAATCTTCAGAGGCATCTCCCTGCTTTGTTTCCCCCTCTTTCTGGTTACTGACGAAGTTGGCCAAATGTACCCAATCCCGCTCTAGTCACACGTAAAAAAGGAGTTTGTGCATGGACTGAGGTTATGCCAGAATGTAGCAACATGTGCATTAAATGTGCATCTGAATGTGGATCCCAACGAAAACGATGCAGTGCAGAGAGATGACATCCGCACTCAATGCCCATTTTGACAGGCATCAGATTCCTCATTGCTGTTCCTGCTTCAGTAAGTAAATATACAGAAAGTATACTTCTGCGTGGGGATGCAGGCTTATGCACAGTTTTAAGTGATATTGACTGAGTCTTACTGCTCCTTTTTCTTAAAATCAAAATGGTGATTTTTTTTAAAAAGAATGCTTTTATTTAAATGTAATTGAATCAATAGGATTGCCTGGGCAGTTCTTTAAGATTTGGTGATGGTGCCTGCAAAGGCGTAGCTCAGTGTTTCCCAACCTTTTCGACATCACAGTACCCTTGACCTCACACTTCATATCTCACGGTACCCCTGTCATCCCCCCCACCTTCCCCTCCCAGGGTGAAGGGAAGCAGTGTGTGTGTGTGTGTGGGGGGGGAATTGGCTGCTGACCTTGCGGGAGGCCCTGCCTCCTGGGCCAGCTCCATGTCCTTGCTAGCACTGGCGGGAGACACCACAAAAGTGAGGGGGGCTGGTAGCATTGCCGTGGTACCCCTAGGACATGCTCACGGCACCCCAGGGTACCATGGAACCCTGGTTGGGAATCGCTAGCATAGCTCGAAGGGGGCAGGGGGGGCGGAGGGGTGACGCATCAGACGCGCACCCCTGTGGGGGTGTGGCAAGGGCGTTCTGGGGCAGGACGGGGGAGTGTCGGGGCGGGACGGGGGCAGAGGATGCACAGGTGCACCGGGCACTTCCTCCCCCCTTGCTACACCTCTGGGTGCCTGTGGAGAGGGGAATTCAGAGAATCTAGAATCTATGGTGTACTATTGCAGTCCGCCCTATAAAGCTGCTGTTTCCTCCAGCAGAGATCAGTTGGAACTTCAGGATAACTCCAGGTCTCCACTCCTTTCCAAGGAGGTTGGCAACTTTAAGAGAAACTGAGGCCCAGCACAAATGGATTTTTTGGGGCCAGATACTGATCCCAGCAGAACATTGGCGGTCTATTTGTAGCCCTGTCTCAGGAGCTTTTTGGCAAGCGCGCTCCTGATCAATTTGTCATGATTTACTGCCCCCACAAATTAAAACAGCAATAGTTTCCAATCCTGCTTGATTTTCAATATCATAGATAGGTATGGGGACTCCCTTCTTTTGCCAGACTTCAGCCATCCCTTATAATTAAGTCTAGCCTGAATCTCTTCCCGTCTTCTGGAGGGCTGTTTGAGATCTTTAATGAGCCTGGAGCCTTTAATGACTCCATAAAATATTCAATAAATACTGCTTACTTTGGATGATTTCCTTCAGAACTCTGTCTCACCTTTCTTTCTTCTCATCAGCAACTGCGTCTTGCTGTCAGCCACCATCTCTAGATGCCGTATCTTACTTTTCAGGAAGATCTGCTATGTCAGGATCAGATGTTGAGGAATTGCAGTGGGGGAAGAATGTTTGACTACAAATAAAAGCCTGTGTGGTTAAGGCCCATCCCTGGCCTCCCCCCAATCTGGCAGTGTTTGCTCAGCAAACAGCGCTAATTCGACGACTTCCCTCCCTTGGATTCAGTCAGTGACAGCAAACTTTGCTTCCTTCATCCCCAAAGCCCATGCTCCCAGGCCTGTCACTCATGGCAGATGATTCCTCATGCCCACATACACTCTTATGAAAAGGCTGGCCTGGGTAGAAGTAGACAGGAACAGAGACAGGGTTGGCTCAAAGGGCACTTTTGCACATGCAGAATGATGCACTTTTAATCCACTTTTGATGAACTTTGCAGCTGGATTTTACTGTGCGAAATAGCAAAATCCACTTGCAAACAGTTGTGAAAGTGCATTGAAAGTGAATTATTCTGCATGTGCGAAAGTGCTCACATTTACATACTCGCATGCAATCCTTTATTATAGTACTTCTGCATAACACTAGGAACTGTCACAGATCTATAGAGGATTATAGAAAGCCTGTTTCAGGTTTGGTCTGAAAAGATGGAAGGTACTTCTGCAGAGCTGACCTGGAACCAAAGGTACCTTTCCATAATGCATAATGAATAAAGAGTCCCACATTAGAGTAGAATGGTTGCTGAATAAAGAATGGCATTTCAGAAGAATGTAGCTTTGAGAAGTGTGTAAACAATGGGATATATAACAGGGTTGCCAACTCTGGGTTGGAGATGTGAATGGCCTTTGCAGGGTACAATGAAGAAGAGTTTGGATTTATATCCCCCCCCGCCCAATTCTCTCCTGTAAGGAGACTCAAGGGGGCCTACAAGCTCCTTTCCCTTCCTCTCCCCACAACAGAGGTAGGTGGGGCTGAGAGAGTTCTGAGAGAATTGTGACTAGCCCAAGGTCGCCCAGCAGGAATGTAGGAGTGGGGAAACACATCTGGTTCATCAGATAAGCCTCCGCCACTCAGGTAGAGGAGTGGGGAATCAAACCCGGTTCTCCAGATTAGAATCCACCTGCTCGTAACTATTATACCATGCTGGCTCTAAGCCTGTGGTGGCGAACCTATGGCACTCCAGATGTTCATGGACTACAATTCCCACCAGTCCCTGCCAGCGTGGCCAATTGGCCACGCTGGCAGGGGCTGATGGGAATTGTAGTCCATGAACATCTGGAGTGCCATAGGTTCACTACCACTGCTCTAAGCCATATTGTCTGCCTCCAAAGCAGTCACTTTTCAGGGCGGGGGGTGTCGGTCCCTGCAGACTGGAGGTCAGTTGTAATTTTGGGAGATCTCCAGGCCCCACCTGGAAGCTGGAAACCCTATAATCTTGGACCCAGCAGCAAGGAGTGGTTAGATGAGATGAGAATGACCTAGCCAGGGACAAAAAGATGACACAATAAGAAAAGTTCAACATACTGGCAAAAAGCCACTTAGGCATGTAAAAAAACTATAATAGCTAATTACACGTATTCTGTCTAGTAAACATCATAATATGATGTCACTTCATGGATCAGTACAGACCTGGGGCTTGCACCTTTACCTTTATACATATTGAGTAAGGGCTGAGAGATAATTAGAAGAAGAAGAAGAGTTTGGATTTCATGTGTTCATATGTACGTGCAAGGATTCCGAATTGATATGAAGCTAGTGAACCTGATTACTAAAAAGCACCTAAACCCCAAACCAGAGTCATTCGAATGCAACTGCTAATGACGCAAACCAGATGCATGCAAATACACCTCAACCCCTCCCTCCCATTTGTAGGATGGACATATACCCCACCACACAATTGGTCATGCTATGCCACAGAAAGAAACACATCTTACCATGAAATGCCTCTGAACATGCCAGCCATAGATGCGGGCAAAATGTGAGCAGCAAAATCGACCAGGCTACAGCCCTCAAAGGCCAATACCAGCCATTTTATGTATACCTCTTGCCTGAAGGGAAAAGCAGCAGCGTTCATGGTCCCTGAAGAAAACCCTTACCCCTATATCAAGAGGCATCCAAAATAATATGGAATCTGCCCCAGTACTTCTGGATGTGTAAATAACATTTTTCCCTTGCAGGTGAACAACCGAAGCCTGTCTTCACAGTGAACGACACTGGATTTTTCCAGATCTGAGCCCTAGCACCTTTGACTGCTTTATGAGATTTATAGGCCACCCTTCTCCGTTGGATGGGCTCATGGTTGCCTTGGAGAAGAACCATAAGGAAAGGTGCAGTACACATGTTTTAAGGAGCAGCAGTGGCGTAGGAGGTTAAGAGCTCATGTATCTAATCTGGAGGAACCGGGTTTGATTCCCAGCTCTGCCGCCTGAGCTGTGGAGGCTTATCTGAGGAATTCAGATTAGCCTGTACACTCCCACACACGCCAGCTGGGTGACCTTGGGCTAGTCACAGCTTCTCGGAGCTCTCTCAGCCCCACCTACCTCACAGAGTGTTTGTTGTGAGGGGGGAAGGGCAAGGAGATTGTAAGCCCCTTTGAGTCTCCTACAGGAGAGAAAGGGGAGATATAAATCCAAACTCCTCCTCCTCCTCCTCCTCCTCCTCCTCCTCCTCCTCCTCCTCTTCTTCTTCTTCTTCTTCTTAATAAATAATCAAATAAATAAATGGACTACATGCTGTCCCTGCTTCATCAGAAGATAGTATCTCTGTATCACCTCAAAATCTGAGCCTTTGTACCAAATCATATCTCTCCTCCTTTCCCCCCACCCCTCTTTTTTGGCTTTCTCGTGTCTGGGCAGATGGGTGCCCCCGAGTGTCTTTGGGCCACAGTTCCTTTCTTGACCAGATTCAGCTGCCACGTAATTCATCTGCCACCATTCTCGTCTCTCTGTCATTGTCCCGTCCCCCCCTCCCCACACCTTCTGTCACAGCCTTTGGGGTTCTCAGGCGCCAAACCCATTTGGCTGAATTTGGAAAGGCCTCCTCTGGAGACTGCGGCTGCCTAGGCGGCGGGAAGGCCACCCGGGCCGCCTAGTTATTCATGGCAGGGTTAGGGAGCGGAGGGCGGAGGTGGGGGGGAGGGAAGGATGGCTGGCAGAGGCGAAGGGTTGTGTGTGCGCGCGCGGGCGTGTGTGTGTGTCAGAACACATAAATCAAGCACTACGTCCTCGCCATTTAACACACTCTTCTCCTTCGAGTTGTCAGTGAAACCGTTAATTAATTAGCTAATCCCACAATGAAGTGGATTCTAAATGTATCTCCCCTCCCTTCTCCCCATTTAGGTAATTACCGCTGAGGGAGCTTTTTGTGGAGAGTAATTTTCCAGCAGGAGCTACCTCCAATGGCTCTGGGAGAGGAATATACGGGAGTGTAAAACCAGTCTGTACATCTCCTGCAAAGCCTGTGTGATTCTCTGTTCAGAAATCAGGCAGTGGGATGAACTACCCGCCCTCACAAACACACACATTTGTGGGATACAGATTGGCACATGTGGGAAGTGTGAGACTTGTGGTTACTGGGTGCCCTTGAGATCTTGTGTCGGCTGCTTTGTGAGTTCAAGCATGCTCGTTGAATTAAGATGTGCATCGGTGTCATAACTTTGGAGAGCGAGGGAGGCCCAGCCTTTAGGATGATGTGGGCCAGTTGCTGGTCTTTTTATTACATAGGCCTGAGGTCAGAAAACGTGTAGGGGATAAGAATACACTGAGGGGGTCATCATAAGTCAATTCAGAGCTGCAAAAATCTGGACCCAAGTACAGGCCAACGCCACTCAAATTGGGCACATTTAAATCGCACTGATTTAAAGGGACGAAATTTATTTAAAGCAGGCATTCAATAGTTCTCCCATGGAAATTGATGAAATCCCAAAGTGCTTCCTTTTCGCTGGGCTCTACCCATTTTTTAAAAAAATTACTCTTTAAGTTTAGCTTATATGAACCACAAGAAGAACATAAAAATTCAATAGGAGTAGGTTAGCCATACTAGTACAGCTGGGATATATTTCAATACTTGGCCTACTGTACATTAATGCTGTTTACAGAAATCACGCCATTGCTTGTATTCACTTAATAAATGCAAATCATACGATTTCCGGTATTTTGTGGACATTGTTTGCTTTGTGATGCTCCCTTCTCCGCGTATTCTGAAGAACTCAGCCATCTATTTTAAAAGTTCATAGATTAAATTCAAGTTGTGAAGATATCTTGTCTAAACTTAAAAGGTTCCACAACCTCCTCGTACCACTGCCCTGTGGAAGATATCTTACTTTTTTCCCCAGCATGAGGCAATCGGAAATTTTGCTATCAGTAGCAGTATCAAAATTTGTTCCCTTTTAGGACAGAGGGGTTATGTCTATCAAATTCTTCTAATAAGACTATTAAAGCTTTATAAGGGACTTCGTATGGTGTGATTAATTCTACCTTTCTTAAGATCTTGTCCCCAAATAAGCTGACTGCCAGGCAGCCTACCAGCAGGGAGGAAATGAGCTAGGCTGCCATGTTTTTCCAGCACAGACCTGAGTGCCCAGGTATGATACGATGAAGACAAGATAGCACAAGATACCACCGGCTTATAATTTTATATGCTAGTTCTTTAATCTTGGTAGAAGCTTTAAAGTTGGAAGAAAATCCTGGAGGATGCATCCATCTTGGATCCATTTCAGTCCAGCTTCCACACTAGCCATGGAGACGACTCTGACTGCTTTCATGGACAACCTCCAGATATACCCGGATAGAGGCTGGTTGGCACTGCTGTTGTCACTAGATCTGGTCCTTCGCTGGGATTTGCGGGACAGCCTTGCGATGGCTGTGCTCCTTCTTCCAGAGCTGGGGCTAGAGCAGGGGTCAGCAACCTTTACCATCCAAAGAGCCATTTGGACCAGTTTTCCATGGCCCCAAGGATCTACTGAGCTGCAGCCCCCAGTTTGGCCCCCACTCACCTTTTCTGGAGGGACACGCCCATGCTATCCTCCAACCTCCAGGCCACGCGGAGCCGCAGTATAAGGCTGAAAGAGCCACATGTGGCTCCGGAGCCACGGGTTGCAGACCCCTGGGCTAGAGGGTAGCAGTTGGTGAGAGAGCATTTGCATGCCACTCGTTGGGGTGTGGAGTCCTGCAAAGGGCAATCCTCTCTCCAATGTTATTTAACATCTATATGCACCCTCTTGCCAGGTTAATCCAGAGTTTTGGGCTTGGGCGCCATCCGTATGCTGATGGCACTCAGCTATTTCTGCTGCTGGACCGTTATTCAGAAACCGCCCCAGATGTTTTGGCTAGCTGGCTAGAGGCTGTGGGCAATGGTTAAAACAGAGGGGGCTGAAGCCAAATCCATCTAAGACAGAAGTCCTGTGGTTGGGTTGGAAGGCCTTGGGTGGGGCTTGCCAACTGCCAACTCACGATGGAGCACAGTTGATACCTGTGCCAACCGTCAAGAGCCTTGGTATAATACTTGATGCCTCCCTGTCTATTGAGCCTCAGGGTGTATACATGGCCCACCAGGTTTTTACTATCTTTGCCAGGTGAGATAATTGGCTCCCTATTGTCCCAGTCTGACCTAGTTACAGAGATCCATGCAATAGTCACCTCCAGACGAGACAACTACAACTTGCTCTGTGCAGGGCTACCCTTGGGTTGGCTTTGGAAACTCCAACTTGTGAAAAACGTGGCAGCAAGGAACCCATAGCAAGCATATGTATAACCAGTTCTTTGCCAAATGCATTGGCTCTAAGTGGAGTACCGAATCAGATTCAAGGTTTTGGTGATGACCTTTAAAGCCCTAAATGGTCTACTCTAGAACCATTGTACTTGAAGGACCGCCTCTCCCAGTATGTCTCCTGATGGGCGTTGCGTTCAGCAAATAACTTGCTGGTAGTCTCTGGCCCAAAGGATATCCAGCTGGCCTCAACCAGGGTCAATGCTTTCTTGGCCCTAGCCCCTGCTTGATGGAACATCCTGTCTTTTGAAACCCAGGCCCTGGGGGACTTGGTGCAGTTCCACAGGGCTTGCACAGAGGAGTTGTTCCACAGGCATATGGTTGAGGCAGCTACGAGGATACTATCTAAGTGGACTCCCTCTTCCCGGTTTTCCTCTATAAGGTTTTTATCAGAGTAGGTATGGGATAAAAACAGGTAATAAACAAATTGCCATCTAGATTTTTGATGAATTATTTATGGGCTTTATGTTGAAGTGTATGTGGCTTTTTGGCCCCATATTTTGTATTGTAAATTTTGTATGTTGAGAGCTGCCCTAATCCCACAAGAGGAAGGGTGGCATAAAAGTTAAATAAATAGATAAATAAGTAAGAATGTTGTCCAGTTGTCTTCAGGGATACTAGACTTGATTTTTCTCTGCCATTTCCTAATATATGAGAGAGACAAAGGACAGTTATCTTTAAAAGTTTTGTATAAAATTGAAATAAGGCCTTTACAGTCAGTTTGTCTATTCAATATCAATGTGTCAAATTTTGATACTTTGATGGATAGCTGGTGTCTGGAATAATTGCAGATAGTGGAACCAATAAAAGTGACTTTTTTCCCATGATAGCTTGCAGTAATGACACACTTTTTAATGTACCCCTTTCAGATAAGTGTTTTAATCTGCAGCTGTTTCTCTCCCCCCACCCCAATGTATTATATAGACTTATGTCTTGTTTGGAAGGGAAGAAAGTTTGGCCTGTTATTGTAGAAGTTGGTGAAATGTCTGGTGTCAAATTATCCCTAATTTACAATGTAGGTGTCAGAAAATGGCTCTGTTTAATTCCTTTTGGTCACCAGGTCCATTATTTTAAAACAAAGGCTATTCCAGTGTGTCAAATAATTGAGCCAAAAATTAAACTTTATTCAATTCTGGGGAGAGATTATGCCAAGAGTTTCTCAGTCGCACTGTGTTTATGTTCATTGGTCAAAGCATTGGAAACAGGCCTCCCTTTTTTAAAGCAAACCACTGGAGGAAAGACCACCTCATGATTTTTTCTATGCCGATATTAAAAAAAATAAAAAACTTTTTACCAATATTAAAACTGGACATTTTGAGATGGGGATCTTTGAATACCTACAGGAAGTCTAGCTCCCTATAGCCATTCCTACCCTTCATCATGATGAAATTCAGAGGCTAGCCCTCAATCAATCCCTTTGGCCCCTTCCGCACATGCAGAATAATGCAGATTCAATCCACTTTCACAATTGTTTGAAAGTGGATTCTGCTATTCTGCACAGTAAAATCCAGCTTCAAAGTGGATTCAAAGTGGATTGAAAGTGCATTATTCTGCACGTGTGGAATGGGCCTTTCAGGAACTGTTGCCAAGATGGCTCTTAGTATGTTCTACCTACCATCAATGACAGAATTCAGAGGTCCACCTTGTCTATATGGAAAGCAGGACAGTAAAATGGACAGGTCTTTTTTTAATTTTGGTTCTGCACCCCTGGTAAAGGAGAGCAGATAGCCCTTGAACAATCAGTTTTGAACAAGAAAGGAAAAGGAATGGAAGCCCTGTAGAGATAGATGCAGTGAGGCTGATCTCCTTCCCTTGTGTTGTATGAAAGGACAGACCTGTACTCCTTAATCCCACATTACACAACAACAAACTCGGTTCTGCTGTTACATTCCACAGAAAATTGCATCTCCTTGATAAAACACATTCTTTCAGTTTAGTGCATGCATAGGCAATGCACAGAGGCACTGCAGAGAATGGGAGGTTTCAAAAAACAGGCCAGTGAAATTGACAAAAACAGGCCAGTGAAATTGACAAAAACAGGTCAGTGAAATTCTTTCAAACTCTTGGAACATCTTAAGCATCTCACTGGAAAATGTCACATGTAGGGTGTTACAATGGAGAGTGCCCAGCCTGTAAAGATGTATACATATGGATACTCCATCCTGCTGAGCACATGGATGCTGCCTGTGCATAAAGGAGATTCACACTAATGCAATCACACTAGTGCAGTGGTGGCGAACCTTTGGCACTCCAGATGTTATGAACTACAATTGGCCATGCTGGCAGGGGCTGATGGGAATTGTAGTCCATAACATCTGGAGTGCCAAAGGTTCGCCACCATGGCACTAGTGCATGCATAGGCAGTACACAGAGGCACTGCAGAGAATGGGAGGTTTCGAAAACAGGCCAGTGAAATTGACAAAAACAGGCCAGTGAAATTGACAAAAATAGGCCAGTGAAATTAACAAGACTCTTTTTACCCTCATATCTACGGGACCGCCACAATCTCCTTATGTCCCATTATGGTGGCCACCGCGCTTCAGCAGCGGGCGGAATTGCCGGTGACCTCAGCTCACACGCGGCTGGTTTCGACCCGGCCAGGCCTCACGGCTCTGGCCCCTGCCTTGGTAGGAATGCCCTACCTACCGAATTGGCCCTGCGGACCTTGGCGAAGTTCTGCAGGCCTGTAAGATGAATTATTCCACCGGCTTTTGGAGAGGCTGGTCAGTTTTACTGCCCCCCCACTGAGATCCTGCCGATTTCCATTTCCATCTTGAGCCATCTGCCAACTGCATTCCATCTAGGCCCACCTGTTCTCCCTTCCTTTTTTTTTTCTTTTCTTTTATTTTTTCCTTGCTTTTTAGCTTCCAGTGTATGGGCTTTCTGTTTGAACTTTCACTGTTTTGGGTTTCGTTTGAATTCCTCTTGGATTGTTTGAAATTATATGTAATTGCTGCCGCAGCTTTAATGTTTAATTATTATTATTATGTTATTGAGTTGCTGTTGATGACAGCCATGTTGTTGAGCCGCCTCGAGCCCTTCGGGGAAGAGGCGGCCTAGAAATCTAAAATATAAATAAATAAATAAATAATCCAGGAGAAATTCTGTGCAGCAATGGACTGGGTGGTGGGGGGATTTGCAGCCCTGGAAAAAACTGATTTAGAAAAAGAAAGGAAGAATGGAAAACAGTGTGTGAAATGACCAAAGTATTGCTAATGTGTAATGGGGTGGGGGAGGAACGCAACTCAAATGAAAAATATTGGAGCTGCAGCATTTAACCAATTCATCTGTTAGATGAACTCATTAAAACATCTTTAAACCAAGCAACAGGGGGGAAACCCCCCCTAATTATTTTTTGTGTTTCTAAAAACAGCTGATCTCTGTTTGTTTGTCTGTTTTATCTAAAACTTTCTCCCACCTTTCCCCGTTTAGTCCAAGGCAATGTACCGACACAACCACAGGCCAAATGACAAAGTGAAAGGCAATACAACTCTACACTGCAAAATCACAAAGTTTTTTTTAAAAGAAAACAACTGCAGATGAATCGCCTGCCAGAAAAGGTTAATATACCTTCAGTTTAGAAATCTGCCCCTTGTGAGAAAGCCTTCTGAAAAAGAAGCCCATCAATATTGGTGCTTTCTGAACTGCCTCTGGTAATCCATAATATAAGAGCAGCAAAGGATGGGGTCTCGGCTCTGTGGTAGAGAACCTGCTTTTCATGCAGACAGTCTCTGCTTAGGGCTCTCACCTCTGGGTTGGAAATTTCCTGAAGATTTTTGGGTGGAATCCAGGGAGGGCTGTATATGCTACACATTTGGCCCTCCAAAGGAGCTAACTTCTCCAGGGGAACAGAGCTGTGCATTGTGGGAATCAGGGGTAATTAAGGGAACTCTAGGACCCACCTAGAGAATGGCAGCGTTATCTCTGGTTCCGTTCTTGGTATCTCCAGAGAAAAGGGTTAGGTAATCAGGAATGTGAGAGTCCTCTTCCAGAGACCCTGGAGAGCTGCCAGTCACAGTAAATAATACTGGCCTTGTTAGGCCAATGGTCTGTCTTGATATAAAGCAGCTCTATGCCTTCATGTGTTCAGGGGAATGAAAAAGGGGTAGAACATGCCACACCAGAAATGGGCACTTAGAAAGAAAAATGGCTGTGTGGAATGCAGCTTGGACACAGGTCAATATCTGGGGAGATGGCAGATTCCATTTTAGATGAGGTGTTCCTTCCTGTGTGTGAGAAAGATTGCTCACCGCAACATGTCTACGCATCGTCTTTTTCAAAAAGGAAATACGTTTTTTTCTTTAGACCTATGGACATTTTCTGAGGTAATTTTATTCAGACTTGGTCAATTAATTAATTGTTGAACTGATTAAAAGCCATTCAGTTAATTAATATTTCTTTTGTTAGGTGCCATAACACAAAATGACTTGTAACGACTTGTAATAAGACTTCCTTTTCACAAACATGCAGCTTTAGAAGGACGCAGTTGTAAGCAAAATGTGTTCTGCCCCCCACAACTCCACATCCTCTCCTAGCCTTTATAGGTGATTCTTCTGGACCCCTGACAATGCCATTAAACCGAGAAGTCCAGCACCAGAAGAGGACTCTGCCCTCAGGCAAGGAGGCCCAGATGGCCATGATAGCTTCCAGATGGACTTTGGATGTGATCACAAATATCCCAGGCTAGTCTGTTTTGTGTGTAGAAACCAGAAGTGCACACAACACTACACGCTCTTCTAGCAATCTTGGGCCAAAGCATGGGGTGATGTGAGGAAGATGTGAAGAACTGTGATGACCTGTAGTTAGTATAGCCCATACATGAGAAGACACCACACTGGGGCAAAAAAAACTGCGTGCAATTCCATATTTTCTTTTCCTTGTGAGTCGTTTCTGATGTTTGGTTTACATTTTCATCATGATTTCAGTTGATAGTTATTTCCATTCCAGTCACAAGGGCTCAAGCCATGCTGGTTTATGATGATGATGATGATGGTGACTTTAATGAAGTTAGAAAGGTGTTACTGTTTATGACTGCACTGCAGTGCGTGAATCCATTACGCCAAGGCTTTTGTTTGTTTGTTTGTTTATCGTTAGTCCTTGACAATACTTAGCAGCCGGGTGAGTTTCCATTATAGCTGGCCTCCCGTGGGCAAGAGTATTTAGTGCCATTTTATTTGGCGCCCCCACTCATTGCAGTCTGGTCCGGAGCAGATGACGGGGGGGGGGGGATGGGGCATGTAGGAGGGGGCAGGAGGAAATAATGGGTGGAGCTACAATTTTTCATAAGTCTTATGTAGAACAAGGTGCAGGAAGATATCATGAATTTAATAGAATTCACCAATTTTCACGACTCTTCTGATTCAAACCAAAAGCTGGCATTTTGGTTACAGCTTTCTCAGTGCTCAGGGTGAAACTGTGCTAGTTTTTTTCTTGACCATAATAATTAAATTAAAATTGACATTAAAATTGAGGCATAGTTGTGCATATGAACGGAGTAAACATACTGCAAGATAAGAAAAGAAAAATAGGGTCAACAAACAAATGAAAAGGAGGAATTAAAATGCTTCCAATGAACATGTAAGAAAATTGAGAGGAGTATGTCTAAACCAGTGGTGGCGAACCTATGGCACGCGTGCCACTCAGAGCCCGCTCTGTGGGCATATGCACACAGAGTTCGTCATGTGGGGGGAGGGAGAAAATCATCCCCCCCACACATCTAGGCTGGCCTGGGCCACAGGGCATGACGTGCGCACACTACGACAAGCAGGTAGAACTCAGCTGGGAGGGCTGGTGCCTATGCTTACTCCTTTACCTGGGAGTAAGCTTGGTTGCTGGCAATGGGGCTTGCTTCTGAGTAAACCCTCCTAGGGTCGTGATTCACCCATTCAAAGCACTGCTCGGTTGCTTCAAAGCAAAGTCACCAACTACTACTAAGCTTACTCCCGGGTAATGCGCGCCTCGGAGCCAACCATTTTTTCTGAACTAAAACCTCAGTATTTAGGTTAAATTGCCGTGTTGGCACTTTGCGATAAATAAGTGGTTGTTGGGTTGCAGTTTGGGCACTCTGTCTCAAAAAGGTTCGCCATCACTGGTCTAGACCTTTATAGACCAATTCTCAGGCTTCAATGCATAGAAAAGCCTGAAGGTTACACTGGTCAAGGTCAGAGATGAAATCAGGTCTTCCAGATGCAAATAAAGCCATTGTGCCATTTTGGAAAAGGAAACAGTTGCAAGCTTCATTCCATTAATTTATACCAAATTCATACCAACATAAACATTTTCACCAGCCAGCAGATCTTCAGAAGTATTAAAAATGACACAATCCCACTCCTAGGGGGAAAAAATTGCAAATTTTCACACATTTCCCTTAGGTGAAAATTCGTCAGTTTCACAGCAAAATCATATTTTTAAAAGGTGCTGGAACATCAGTGGACCCCATCCCACACCTGCCTACATCACCTTTTATTTTCACTAGCATGAAAAGCAGGGGGAAAATGGGATAAAGTCATAAATTACTTTCTCCCCTTCTTCTTAAAAGGACAGAGCAGCAGCATTTCTAACCCGAGAAGGGGGGAGCGCCCATGAACTGCTCTCCTTTCCCTGCTTGTTTTCCATTTGCATGGGATTTTTCATGCAAAGGACCATTCCAAGTGGGAATCCCCTACCTGCAGCTGCCTGAAGCAGGTGTGGTCCATTCTACTATTTCAATAGTTTGGGCACATCCTGCAGGGAGATGCATACATTCCTTTGTAAGAAAGAGCCAAAGCATATCCACTTTACAAATGAAACCGGGGGACAGTGCCTGGATAAACGTGTGGTTTAAATTGAGCATTCAATTGTGCTTAACATGAGAATTACTCAATGAATGTATACAGGGAAAAAAAATCAAGTGTACATGTATGTGAAACGTAGGTGCATCCAAGAAGAAGTGTTGTATTTATATCCCCCTTTCTCTCCTATAGGAGACTCAAAGGGGCTTACAAACTCCGTTCCCTTCCTCACTCACAGCAAACACCCTGTGGGGTGGGTGGGGCTGAGAGAGCTCAAAAGAACTGTGACTAGCTTAAGGTCACCCAGCTGCCGTGTGTTGGAGTGCACAGGCTAATCTGAATTCCCCAGATAAGCCTCCACAGCTCAGGGAGCAGAGTGGGGAATCAAACCCGGTTTCTCCAGATTACACCTGCTCTTAACCACTACGCCACTGCTGCTCAAGGTGATTTGTGAACAGGGCTAAAGTTTCACCGCCTGATTTTCCTGCAAACCAGACCTGAGACCTCATTAAGTAGCTATGATATTGGATGGGAGGAGTGGGGAAGCGATGACGTGGGGAAACTGGAGAGATGGGGGCTGCTTGCTGCCTTTCCCCACAACTGTTTGCTCCCCCATCCCAGAGCCCTTCGGGGACGGGGCGGTATAGAAGCCTAAAGTATGTATAAATGTATAAATGTATAAATGTATAAATAAATAGATGGATGGATGGATGGATGGATGGATGGATGGATGGATGGATGGATGGATAGATAGATATTCTGCTTCTAGGGTATATAGTTTCTAAGACAGAAAACACCTGCACTGAGCAAAGCCATAGGTGGAGAAGGATTCAGCCCCTTTGTCCTCTTCACATGAAACTGCTCCTGCCTCGCTTGCGTTTTTATAACTGTTCAGTGACCAACTTTCTAAGATGTTGATCTGCAGCTCAGTGTATAATTTGTTCTTAATGACTGAATGGATGGGAATTGATAGAATCAGAATCTGATTGATCACCGACCTATATCCTTCCTTCTGCACCCCCATATACCTTTTCTCTCTCTCTTTCCATCCCCCTTCTACGCCTGTTTCTCTCTCCTTGCTCTTCTGGAACACTTCTTCCTAGTCACCCTAGACAAATGACAGCTCAGTGATGGATCCCATCACATTTCTTGTTAAAAGGACCTTTGGTAACCGGGCTGGGAAAGTCTATCACTCAGACTTTGGGAAACCACTGGCCATTCTGTGTAGATACTGAGCTAGGTGGGCCAGTGGGGAAACAGCTTCGTAACTGGAGATGGTATCCTGCATCGTTTGTCTGGATGCTGGTTCTCAAACAGCAAAGCTCTTAGGCCCCTTCCACACACACAGAATAATGCACATTCAGTCCACTTTCACAATTGTTTGCAAGTGGATTTTGCTATTCCGCACAGTAAAATCCAGTTTCAAAGTGCATTGAAAGTGGATTGGAAGTGAATTATTCTGCATGTGCGGAAGGGGCTACAGACAAAAAGCTTGACTCTTGTACACTCTCCTTAGAGGCTGGAGGGAGGCTGCTGTAGACATGCACACTAAGAAGCCTAAACTTATGCCGATGGGCCCACCTGGCCCACTGGGAAAAAGTCCCAATATGGGTTCTTCCAAAGGAGACCAGGATTTCTAATGTCACCTGGAGGGTGGCTTGCTTTCTGCTAAGGTGTTTTCCACACGGGACTGCATGCTGACACTAGCCTGGGAATTTTTTTTGGAGATTTGGAGGATGGGGCTTGGGGAAGGTGAAGTTTGGGGAAGGGGTCCCCACAGGGATGGGATACCATATAGGCCACCTTACAAAGCAGCTGATTTCTGTCATCTGGAGATCATTTGCAATTCCAGGAGAACTCCAGGCCCTGCCTGGAGGCTGGCACCCCTATGTCTACATGATGATGATGCTTTCCTGTGTTTTCCCTATCTTCACTGTGGCTGCCAAGGGAGCACAGTGGCAACGGAGCTTCCACATAATGTTTTTCCCCCACGTTTTCCCTGCCCCAGTTCCTGTAGCAGCCACCTCTACCCCATGAGATTTCCATGTTCAGAAGTGATCTACAATTGGGTTCAAGTTGCTGGGGGGGGGGGAGGTTGCAGCAGTGGGGGAGACTTTCAGCTTCATGTCTAGCCTGTGGTCTTTGTGGAGACATCTAGTTGGCCACTGCAAAAAAACAGTGTAGACCAGAGCTGTCCAACTGGCAGGGGCTGATGGGAATCGTAGTCCTTGAACATCTGGAGGGCCAGAGTTGGACACCTCCGGTCTGGATGGGTTGCTGATTTAATCCAGCAAGACTGTGTTTATGCTCATACATTCTGTTGGCAGTCACCAAGTTGCAGGGAAGGCATGAGTTCAAATCCTGCATCAGCCATGAAGCTTACTGGGTGGTTTTGGGGAAGTAATTATTGTTTAGTCTAACCTACTTCATAAGGTTGTTGTGAGTATAAAAATACGAGAAAGGAAGGTAGGAAGGACCATGTATGTTGTCCTAAACTTCTTAGAGGAAGAATGGCATAAAAATGTGTTAAAGGGTAAAGTAAGTCAATGATGTATGAAGTACTGGGGTGCTGTGTGGTTTCCGGGCTGTATGGCCGTGTTCTGAAGATACCAGCCACAGATGCAGGTGAAACGTCAGTAGAGAATGCAGCTAGAACACGGCCATACAGCCCAGAAACCACACAGCACCCCAGTGATTCTGGCTGTGTAAGCCTTCGACAATACGATGTATGACGTAGCTTATTGCAACATGAAGAAAAGAGTGCCTCTGTACACAGGCAGAGTGCCTTTCTGTCAAGATGGAATACCTGAAATCCACATACATATCTGGGATGAAGAAATTATGCTTGCAGGTCAGCCGGCATAACTTACTATTCATCCTGAGACATGTCCATTTTTTTCATTGAAGTCCAGGTGTAGAGTTGAAGCGAGTCGCCATCCTAGTTGATCTTGGTTTTGGCCACCTGGACACAGGAGGCAGAGAGTGGGTTAACGCAAGAGGAATTTTATATCAGCAGTAAAGAAATAATCACCTTGTCTCTCTTCTCTCTGCCTCTCCCTCCTGCCCCCCCCCCCCAAACACATGTACTCAGGTTGCTTTTTTAGATGATTTCTAAATAGAGCCGACTGATCGCATCTGGGAGTGGAATGGAACAGATTTCATTTTTCACACGCGGCACAATGGCGCCGCTGACAAAAGAGGAAGGCTGCCCATTGTTTGGATCTGCCGTCCTCACATCCTACCTCTGTGCCGTGAATTAACCCCCTTCACCTCGGCCATTGTCGGTTACACCACTTCTGAGTTGATGAACAAAGGCAGAAGAAAGCCCTCTCCATGTACGCAGCGGGAGGAGGGACGGGGGAGAGCAGGTTGAGATAAGTTTGGGTTCAGAGCGAGCGTCTGTCATTTCCCCCTCTGTCCCTGTATGTGGCTGTCTCCTCAGGTCTCGCCTGTCAGTCACCAACAAAGGGGATCTATCGCTGCATGCAGCTAATGCTCATACAGCTTCGCTCTGCCCAAAATGCCCCAATCTGTCTTGCCTGCGCTGGGCCCGCATCCTACAAGCTCTTTGCTGCCAGGCAGCCCTGGCTGACAAGCAATGGGGCCCATCCCCTTCCCACCTTGCGGTACCTGAGCCTCCCTCTTTCCTTGTGCATTCTAGGGAATCCTGCTTCTCCATCTTGTCTGAACTGAACATCATCATCATCTTCTTCTGAACAATGGGGAGACGAATCCTTGCTCATCAGCAGCTGCTGACTGAAAGATGAGGCTTCATACAAATTACAATAAGCGTAGACTTTAAGTCGGCGATCATTGGCTGCTGGTTGGTTTCTCAGTCAAACCAAGATGCTGCTGATTTTTAAAGCGATCCATGATCTTTAGCCAGGGGGCTTAACAGAATGTCCAATCCCACAGATGAGACCTTCCCAGATTGCTTTAATTTAAATCCTGCGGTTGTCTGGTGCAGGGACTTTTTAGTAGTGGGACCCTCCTTATGAAATTCTCTGCTCAGGGAGGCCCATAAGGCCAGCTTCCTTTTGGTCTTTCTAGGACCTGCCAAGATGGTTTGGCCTGGAGGGCCTTTGAAGGAGCAGCTTAAACAAAGCATCATCCAAATCTGCATAACTGCTGGCATTTGTATCATCATCATCATCATCATCATCATCATCATCATCATCATCATCATCATCTTCTTCTTCTTCTTCTTCCTCTTCTTCTTCTTCTTCTTCTTCTTCTTCTTCTTCTTCTTCTTCTTCTTCTTCTTCTTCTTCTTCTTCTTCTTCTTCTTCAAGCATTTGTATTTTCAAAGGGAAAACAGACATTCCTTCTGGGTCCCAGAATGCCTTGCTATAACCTGATATCTGAAGAATTTCCAACTACCCACTTCTGCACATAAAACCTTTATTAAAACAATAGGTCACTTGTTTTTCTTATACCAGTTAGCAATAGGGGTGCCGCCTGCCCCTAGTGGGTGATCCCCAGCTGGCGCTCCCTGTTCCCCCCACTGGCACTCAGTAGGGCAGGAGGGTGAAAATGGAGTGGGAAAACTGGAGTCTCACAAAACTGGAGTCACACCAAAAAATAGTCCAAATGGCTAAAAAAGGAAATGATATTGCAGGGCAGTCTAGGAAGTCGCACAATCTCTAAGCCTTTTACCACAGAGACTGAATAGTTCCTAGAGTATTACATAATGCGGTGATGTCACTTCCGGGAGTTTTTTGGCTGAAAAACGATATTGTTGCATTGTGTGATGTTGTCTCTGGTACCTTGAACTCCTGAGCCTTCTGCTGGCAACCTGAATTCTGCTGGCAACCATCCACAGTCTGCGAAAATCCTCTGCCAGGTCTTTTTAGGAATGCTACAGACATGGGGTGACCATCACTTTCTCCCCATTTTTTTTGCTCTTGGTACACAGTCTGAAGAGTTGTATAGTACCCTAAAGCTTGCACATCACTTTATCATTCTGTTACAGTGGTATAGATTTTAATTATTGATGTAAGCTTGAAGAGCATTCTGTTTATGCCACTCTGACTGCTAGAAAAGGACACAACACAGGTGCAACAATATCTTATAGTGTATTCTCTCTTTTATTACTGCCAAGATACTGTCATGGGCAGATACAAAATTAGCAGCTATTAGGAGATGAGCCTTTTCAGCAGCTCCTCCCCTCCCCTCCAATTTTAGTTGCATTATTATTAGCAAGGTTTGTAAAATTCTCCTTTAGATTTCTTCCAAGATTTTCTGCTGTTCCCAAGTACCTGTTCTTGTTTCTGAGCGGGTCCAATGCATTGAGAATTCTCCATTGTTCCACTTAGTATGACTGAGATGTATATGTTGTGCATGCACCATTGGCTACAGCTTTCAGCTCTGAGCTCACAAGTGTACCAAAAAAATCCTGTAAAAAAGTAATCTTAATATGAGTGTATTCTGCCTGTATCAAGGATATTTTTTCTATGCTCTTTTAATCTGTGCACATTATGCGCCACTAATGTATGTGTGTAAAGGGCCCTCTAGACTTATGGCACCCCAGTACAAGGCAAAAGACTAACAGAGGTGGTATGCCACAATGTCTGTGGAATTCCATAGTGGTCTCCCATCCAAATATTAACCAGTGCTGCTCCTGCTTAGCTTCTGAGATTTGACTGGATCAGTCTGCCCTGGGCCATCCGTCAGGTATATAGCAATAACACAGCATGCAAAAACAAACTCCTTGTGTGTGTGTGTGTGTGTGTGTGTGTGTGTGTGTGTGTGTGTGTGTGTGTGTGTGTGTGTGTGTGTGGGGCAGTGTTTTATCAATGTGACAAATGCAACAGGGACAACATTAGAGGAGCAACAAGATGAAAACGAGGAGGAACAAACAGTCTGTTCTTGATGCCTAGAATTAAATGATCCTAGGGATACGGTATCAAGGAACTGGGGAAGGCAGAGCACAGGAAGCCAACAAAATACAAAAGAAACTGAGAAGGGTGAATTTTGCCTCCTCTTTATTTTAGATGTTTTAAGTAAAACGTTAAATTACACCATTGCACACACGTGCGCCTAGGCAACAGAGGGGGACAAAAAGATGAAAATGTAGTATACATATGAACTGATTTATTCCTTAGTTAGAATGGTCATGTCCTGCATTTTCCCGAGGAGATCAACAGACAGTCTATGTTGTGGAAAAAAATGTGCAGATAAAAACAAACAAATCAATGTGACCACGTGGTTTGCGTGAAGCCCGAGGGGACCTTGCCCATGGAAGTTACACAAACATATATTCTACTACATTGTCTTGTTTCCTTTGCGAACCACTTCCTGCGTTATGGTGTGCCATGCCTTGGACAATTTTATTGGCTTAAACAGCCTTTTGTTGGGGTTTCCCCCCCAGTTCTGTCATCATACTGCATCGTTTATTGGAGGTCTTTGTTTAAATTGATTTTAATATTATGTAATCCACCTTAAGGCTCAGTGAGAAAGGTAGGCTATACAGGAAGCAAATACATAAACAGACAAATAAAATAATGCCATGTGATCTTCTCTTGGCTCCATTAGAATCAGTTCGGTATTTTCAAGCATTCTCAATGAGTGTGCAGAAAAAAGATGGTCTCTTTTCTGAAAGATTTCTCTTGGCTCATACACAGGGTCATATATTCTTGTATTGCTTCCTGGGAACTGTAGAATGACTTCCCCCTGCACTCACCCCACAGCACCAATGATGATACAGGGCCACCTGGAAACAGGGGTGGATCTGCCAGAGGAACATGTGGGGTCATGTCCCCGGGCACCCCCCCCATGTGAGCATGTGGGGGCATAAAATCGTGCCCACACATGATCAAGCTGCCGGGCCTCCTCACCTTTATTGGAGGCCGCGCCTGCCTCGCTCAAGCAGGTGCAGACTCTGATG
The DNA here is from genome assembly GCF_021028975.2 of Sphaerodactylus townsendi. NCBI lineage: Eukaryota > Metazoa > Chordata > Lepidosauria > Squamata > Sphaerodactylidae > Sphaerodactylus > Sphaerodactylus townsendi. Next base: position 40,330,651 of record NC_059437.1, read on the forward strand.
GAGGGATGCGGCTGGCCCAGCCTCGTGTCTGGGAGGCCATAAATGTGGCCAAGTGCGGTGTGTGTGTGTGCGGGGGGAGTCAAAATAAAGTCTTGCCCTGAGCACCGTTTTCCGTCAGTACGCCTCTGCCTGGAAATACAGCGGCGCTCCCCCAAATAAAAACACCCAAGGATGCATAGGGTAACCAACCTCAAGATGGGGCCTGGGAATCTCCTAGAATTATGACCAATCTCCAGACAACAGCGATCAGTTCTCCTGGAGAAAACTGATGCTTTGGAGGACTGACTCTATGGTATTACATTCTGCTGAGGTCCCCCTTTTCCTCAAACTCCGCCCTCCTCAGGATTTTCCCCCAAATCTCCAGGAATTTTTCAATGTTCAGTTGACAGCCCTTTGGATGAGAATGGATTTTAGATGGGTTGAAGGACAATAGGGTTGCCAACTCTGCTTTGGGAAATACCAGGAGCCTGGGGAAGGTGGGGGTTGAAGAAGAGAGGGACATAATGCCATACAGTACACCCTCTGAAGATGCAGCTGTTTTCTTCAGGGGAAATGATCCCTGTTGTATGGAAATCAGTCGCATTTCCAGGTGTTCTCCAAACCCTACATAAAGGCTGGCATCCCTAAAGGGACAAGCATCACCACTGGCAAGGAAAAATATAGAGAAGTGCTTTACCCAAAGAGTGAAGATGTTGGTCAGTGGTCTAGTTGTAGCCACCGATGACTGTCATCGAGAATTCTACGCAAGAACCCAAGGTGCGAGTCAAAATTGTTTTACCTTTAAAAAAAGTCCACCTCCCGGAACATCTCTATATGATCTTGCAATTGATAGGTCATAGGTGTCGTTTTTGTTTAATTGTACCTGACTTCAGAAGCTGATTTTGGGCAGGACAGCAGGGTTAAAATGCAATTTTGAAATTTCAGTAGAGCTAAGGGTATGCCAAAGTCTTCATGATCCAGGGTGTTGTGGGTTTTCTGGATTATATGGCCACGTTCCAGCAGCATTCTCTCCTGACGTTTCGCTACTGGGACACGGCTATACAACCTGGGAAACCCACAACACCCTACTGATTCCGGCCATGAAAGCCTTCAACAATACACCTTCACGATCCCCTGGAAGCTCTCTTATCCAGGAGCGGGGTAAAAACAGGATCCAGAGTGTCACATGTAAGCAGGCAGCACGGTTGTTTCCCATCAAACGGAGGCCACAGAGAGACACACCTAGCGGCAGCATCCCTTTAAATGGTGGGAAACTGAACTCCCAACCACAGCCTGCAGAAGGTTAGATAAGGCAGCACAAACAACATCTGATTGCCCCCCCTTCCCCAGCCACCCCCACCTTTTAATCTTCCCCCTTTTTTATTATCTTCTTATGGCTTTTGAATTATCTTCCCAGATACTACATTAATATAGTCAGGGCAGGTAAGGTCATTCGGAGACACACTTGCTCATATTTATGTATATTTGCCAAAAGAGATAAATGGGGGAAACAGATGGAGAGGAAGGGGGGTGCGTGAGAGAAAGAGTGTGTGTGTGTGTGTGTGTGTGTTGGCGTGGGGGCTGAGCAAAGGAAGAAAAGCCCCTGGCCCATAGCAGGAACAAGACCTATCGGCCTTCAGCAGCAGCTCCAAGTGCTGGGCAGTAGAGCGAAGGAGCCCATGGAAGTCTCTGGGGAGTGCTTAAATGCTTTGGGGGTGATTATTTTAAAAGCTGTAGGGTATTGCATCAGAGACATCTAGCTTAGAGCTGTTTATCTTAATCAGGGGCACAGACAGTGTGTGGGGGTTGGGGCAGGGGGCTGGAATAGTCAGGGAAATTTCAAGCAACTTCCTTACCATTTCAACTTTTCCTTTAAAAAAAAAAAGACAGCTCTAGGTGTAATTCTACCCAATTGCCCGATATAACATAACCTCCTTCGTTCCTTCCAAATGCACTGCAAAGGCATTAGGATGATTAACGCTTATTGTTACATGCTATGAAGTTACATCTTATTTTCTTTTCATCTCATACTGATATTCAATATAATAACTTTAAGGTATACTATATTTAGGCTATGATCTACTCCTGCCTGCCCCTCATTGGGAGATTTCTGTTGGGGTTTTGTTATGTAAATATTTTGCACGGGTTTTATTTCTGTGATTCAATGTCGGGTTCAAAATGCAGGCCTCTAGAGTAAGAAAGAAGGGGTTGGCTGGGAGATATGTGTTATGATGGGGCGGTAGCTGTGAAGTTAGGTGACACAGTTGACTGATTTGTTCAGAGAATTTGTTCAGTGTGTGTGTGTGTGTGTGTGAGAGAGAGAAAGAGAGAGTGACAGAGAGAGAGAGGCCCCTTCCACACATACAGAATAATGCACATTCAATCCACATTCACAATTGTTTGAAAGTGGATTTTGCTATTCCGCACAGTAAAATCCAGCTTCAAAGAGTGCATTATTCTGCATGTGCGGAAGGGGCCAGAAAGACAGAAAAAGGAGGAAGAGAGTTGAGGGGGGTGAAGAGCTTTAGTGGTGTATTTACAAGAACAGGGGGATATTTAAAAATATTACTGATATTTTAAGAAGAAGAGTTTGGATTTATACCCCCCTTTCTCTCCTGCAAGGAGACTTAAAGGGGCTAACAATCTCCTTTCCCTTCCCACCCCACAACAAACACCCTGTGAGGAGGGTGGGGCTGAGAGAGCTCCAAAGAACAGTGACTAGCCCAAGGTCACCCAGCTGGCATGTGTTGGCATGCACAAGCTAATCTGATTCACCAGATAAGCATCCACAGCTCTACTGGAAGAGCAAGGAATCAAACCTGGTCCTCCAGATTAGAGTGTACCTACATCATGCTGGCTCCCCTCTCAAGGGGCTTGATTTGGCCCCCAGGCTGACACTCCTAAATAAATGCTATTTAGAAGGGAAAATCTTATTTAGAATAAAGTATCCCCTTTTACCTCAGAGCTACCCCCTTGCTCTGACTGTTCTGTCATTCTATCAAATATAACTAAACCACCCTATTATTTAGGTCTGACCAAGGAACCTAGGGCAAAGCCTTTGGCAACAGCAAAATATTGAGGCAGTTCTAAAGAAGTCAAGAGGGCAGGATAACACACGTCGCCTCAGAATACTACAGAGAGGTGTCTTTACAGATGTTACATATAAGGAGTCTCACAAAAGAGCAAAATGTTACAGAGTCTGATCCTCACTTGCAGTTGGGAAGAGGTAGGGCTGCCAGCTGGGTGCCATCAACCAGCAGGAGGCTTGAGGATTGGGGGAAATGCCAGCTGCCGTGCTTAAACAGTGCGATGTCTCTTCTAGCAAGACTCTGGCTGCGATGGCATACTGTTGGGGTAAAGGCAACAGCAATGTTGTGCTGAGCAGTATGAACTAGGTGCAGTGGTAGCGAACCTTTGGCACTCCAGATGTTATGGACTACGATTCCCATCAGCCCCTGCCAGCCCCCCCCCCCCCCCACCCCCCCCCCCCCCCTCCCCCCCCCCCCCCCCCCCCCCCCCCCCCCACCCCCCCCCCCCCCCCCCCCCCCCCCCCCCCACAGGGGGGGGGGGGTAAGCTTTTGAGAGTCAAAGCTGACAGCTCAAATCTTCTTAGACGCTAAGGTGCTCCTGCCCTCAAATCCAACTCTTCCTCCACAGATCGTCGACGTGACTACCCTGTGAAACTACTTTCACAAGTTTTGAGCATCCACGGCTCCAAAGATCTGCTCAAAAATGTCTGCTCAGCACTGGCTGAAACCTCTAAAAGATTGACGGGCCGTTGCCTAAACATTCCCATGGTTTGAGGCAAGTGTCAGAGCCCTATTTAGCTCCTGTCCCCACCCAGTGACTAGCAGAGGTAGAATAAATTACACAAGATAGAAGTTCTGCAAGAATGGGGAACAGTGCAGGTGGCAGGACGCAGTTTTTCTTGGAGTGGAACTTGGTATTGGCAGGATGCAAATTCCCCCCCCCCCCCCCCCCCCCCCACCACCCACCCCCCCCCCCCCCCCCCCCCCCCCCCCCCCCCCCCCCACCCCACCCCCCCCCCCCCCCACCCCCCCCACCCCCCCACCTCCCCACCACATACACCCCCCCCCCCACCCCCCTCCTCCCCCACCTCCCCACCCACCCCCACCCCCCCCCCCCCCACCCCCCCCACCACCCCCCCCCCCCCCACCCCCACCCCCACCCCCACCCCCCCCCCCCCCCACCCCCCCCCCCCCCCCCCCCCCCACCCCCCCCTCTGCCCCCCTCCACCCCCCCCCGACCCCCCCCCCCACGCCCCCCCCTCACCCCCCCCCCCCCCACCCCCCCCCCCCCCCACCCCCCCCCCCCCCCCCCCCCCCCCCCCCCCACCCCATGTATTAATTAGCCATGCTGCGGTGGGGCTGATGGGAATTGTAGTCCATAACATCTGGAGTGCCAAAGGTTCGCCAACACGGCACTAGGGGTACATGATCAGGTGTTTTGGAACCAGACGAGTGTCTAAAATCCCTCTTCAGTTTCAGATCAGATATTTCCGCTCCAGTTGGGTATTTTGCATCGGATATTTCTGATCTGAAACTAAACAGAATTTTGGACACTGTTTTGGTTTGGAAATATTTAAGTGCACACCCCTAGGCCCCTTCTGCATATGCAGAATAACGCACTTTCAATCCACTTTCAATGCATTTTGCAGCTGGATTTTACTGTGAGGAGTAGCAAAATCCACTTGCAAACAATTGTGGAAGTGGATTGAAAGTGTATTATTCTGCATGTGCGGAAGGGGCCCTAGAGAGAACCCAGGTCTGAAACTGGAATCTGCAGTTTAAATTTCATGCATACGAGTCAGATTAACAACCCTATATCCAGTCATATATACTACTATACCCTTGTCACATGGTACATTGGGGAACCAGCTTAAAGCATGCACCGTTTCTTCATACCCTCCAATCATGTCTATTTATCAAAAATAGTCCCTGTTTTCCAGGACCTTTCCCCAATGATTCTCACCTTGTTCCTGTTTATGTTATTGGAGAATGCCTCGTTAACACTATTTGCAGTGTGAATTGCCACCATTCTTTAGGGTTTAGCTCCCTCACCAGGGTGTTTAGAATTTAAATTTCTGACTGGGGGAAGTGAATACATCTTATCTTCTGTACACATGCGTGCAAACACATGTGCATGAACACTGGGGCACCCCGTAGAGCACAGCCTGTCATTTCGCACAGAGGCAATGCTTGTTTTGAACTGTCGATAACAGATTGCGGGACAATTATGTCTTGCTAGCATATCTTTAACATAAAGAACAGATACCTCCTCATCTTTTGCGGCTGTTGCGCAGTAAACGAATACAGCAAGCAGGAGGCAGCTGTGGAATGGGATGGGGAGGAGGGCTTGGGAAGTAATTGTTGGCACAATCAGGGACAGTATAAGCGTGGCACTGTTTTTGTCCATGAAATGTTGAAGGCTTTGGTACTTCCTAAGCTGGCACAAGCAAGCTTCCACCTGTCCTCTTTGGGGCATTAGAGAAATGCTCTGATCCCATGGACTCCAAGGAAAGCTGCTTCTTCTCCGACTAGAAATGTATGAAGATTTGTGTTTTCATTGTGACTTCTTTCTTTCTTTCTTTCTTTCTTTCTTTCTTTCTTTCTTTCTTTCTTTCTTTCTTTCTTTCTTTCTGAATTTTCTTAACATTTACATACAATTTCCTCAGAAATAGTATTAAATATTGAGTAAACATAATGAAAGTTGAAGGTAACAGGAAAAGAGAAGCTCCCAGGTTAAGACAAAGAGGGAAAAGGAGAGGTAGCACATCCCACAGGGATGTTGTCAGAGTTCTGTTCGAAATATGAATTGAATGCACTTGTAATTTGAAGCCATCGTTTGATCAAGCACTACCTGAGAGTTCTTCTTTTGACGGAAATGTCATTTCTGAGCGGATGCGCCTCTTTGTTTGGTATACGTGATCTGAGAAACGTAGGTTTTCTAGGATACCAGAGTATGCAGTGTGTGCGCGCGTTTGTGTGCATGTGGTGGTGACAGAAATGCCGCGCGTTGCCTGCTCTTGCTCTAGTGAGCAGCAGGAAAATATGGAGGGGAATGAAGCAGCAGCCTATGATGTCATCATTTCTGTCTGCATTACATGCTTCATTGAGTCACTGGGCGCCTTAGCTTTTACCTGAAACTCTATGGTTTTGCCATAGAATTTTGAGTGAATCTCAGAGCATTCAGGGACGTGATGACATCACTTCCAGTTACGGAGCTGGAAATGAGGTCATGACATTGCGAGACACTCTTCTGTGAGTTTGTTGTAGCTTGTCTGCTGAGTGCTGGTAGTCTTAGTATTTACTATTAGGTGTCCTGGAAGACATGTCGCCAAGTGCTCCTTGTGCCTGAGATGCATAGTCTTGGGCACAAATTCCTAGAGATAGCTACACATCTTAGAAATTGAAGTTTCTCTCCATCTCCAAATCTCCTCAAATCTCCAGGAATTGTCCAAGTGAGTTTAAGTGTTGGGTCATCCCTACTTAAATGTGGGCTGAATTTTGGCCGAATCTAACCAGTTGTTTCACCTTATCTTTTTACCTAGTCCCATGGTGGCAAACCTTTGGCACTCCAGATGTTATGGCCTACAATTCCCATCAGCCCCTTTCAGCATGGCCAATTGGCCATGCTGGCAGGGGCTGATGGGAATTTTAGTCCATAACATCTGGAGTGCCAAAGGTTCGCCACCACTGACCTAGACAGTGAACAAAAACACTCAAGACTGTATGGTATGGGAGGGGTGTGTGTGTGTGCGGCTTTGGTGTGTGGGGGGGGCAATTTTGCCCCCCATGTGATCAGATGGGTGGTGCCTGGGGACATGCGACACCCCTTGTCCCTCTGGCAGGTACGCCCCTGAAAGGTGGGGAGAGAAAAACCTGCACTCAATCCACTCTGAAGTGATTTCTGGCTTTCCTCAGCTTCACTCTTCCGACTCTTCAGTCCTTACTTGTCTGCGAAAGAGAGTGTGACAGGCCCACAGTCACCCAGCAGCGTTTCTCCACAACAGAGTGGGAATTCGAACCTGGGTCTCCTAGCCTAACATTCTAACCACTTAACAGCACTGCCTTAGAGGGGAAGCGGTGTTGGAGGAAGGGAATTAACTTTCGCTCGGGTAGACAAAACGGCTGAGCCGGTCTCCTACGCTTCAGCATCACTTTTAACCTCTGAAAATTGCTCACAGTTGTTTTCAAACCCTTCATGAACAACCCTCATTTTCCCAGCGAGAGCCATGCTAAAAATAATACAGGTAGGTCAGCATCTGATTGGATGCTAAACGATTCTGCACGTGTTCCCTTCGTCTACAGGCGTTGTGCTAAAAGGGCAGGGGAAACCCTCCCCACCGTCCTGTTCTTTGCGGGTACTCTTTGGTACCTCAGCTGGGACCTTCCAAACCATAAGGTCAGAACGAGCCCTCTTCCGCTTAACCAGTCAGTGGAATGCTGCAGATCTTTGCCGGGCCATTTCTTTCTTTCTCTCTCTTTCTCTCCCCCTTCCATTTTCTTCTCAGACTTATCAGCTATTGTGGAAGAAGAGATAAAAATAATTCTTATGGACGCATCTCAAGTGAAGCCTCCCCGCCCCTCCCTCCTCCCTCTCCTCTCCTCTCCTCGCATCCCCCTGCTCTGTCCAGATAAAGGGTGAGGAGCAAGCACATGTCATTTTCTTTGTGCAAAATCAATATTCAGCAAAGTTTATCTGCCCAACATAGCACCGAGGACTAATTTCAGTCGCGTCAATTACTTTGATGAATGCTCATAAAGCTCGGGGTGTGGGAACAAGATAAACGAATTACGGCAATCAAAACACCACCCACATGTACACACGCACATATATATATGCCCCCCCCCCTCACCGATAGTCATACATAATGTATCTTCCCACAGCTTTGGGAAAAGGTGGTTAATTTGATTGGCAGCTGTCATTCATTGTCCTGCATTGGAAGCTGAGGGGGGGGGGGGAATAAAAAGCGTTTTAAAAAAAACCTCCTTGGTTTTCTGTGTGCCCCTCACTGCTCTCCTCCCCACGTTGAAAAATACACGCTCTTGTTTCCCGGCTCATGGTTTTTTTAAAAGATTCCTGTCAGCATAAAGGCGTCTGCAGGGAGATTCCCTGTAAAAGACTAAAGGGAGAGGAGCACAAAAGCCCAGGAAAACCTGCCGACACTGATAGGCCGCACAGCGTCAGGCGTTTATTTACTGAATTTTAATATTTATGTCCTACCTTATCTCCTCAGACTCGAGGCGGCTAACAAAGCGGCAGAACCCGCGAGGAAGCAGAAACATTGTCAGCATCGAACAAGATAAAAACAACACACTGTTAAAAACGCAGCCAAATCTGCTAAAACCGTTCGGACGCCGCCTAACACCATCTGGAATAAAATTGTCTCGTACACCTCCCCAAATGTGGCGAGTGAAGACGACTTCGGAATCTGCCCAAGGAAAGGTCCTGCTCTAGAAAAAGGCCACAATCACTAGGAGAAGGAATGAAATTGGCACACGGGGAGTATACTGGGAGATGCAGCAGCACTAGTATGGGGGCCCTGGGCTGTGATGTGCTTCGGAGGTGCTAACCAATACCTTTAAATGGGGTTCAAACTGCATCAAAAGAGAGTCAGTGACTCCCTACAAAATCAAGAGTGTTTTCATCTCTAAAAGTTAAGGGCACCAAGTTCATTCATTCATTCATTCATTCATTCATTCATTCATTCATTCATTCATTCATTCATTCATTCATTCATTCATTCATTGTTTAGATTTGTAGACCACCCCATCCCCAAGGGGCTCTGGGCGGTGTACAACAACATCAACATATATCCAGTTTATAACAAAATAAACAATTATTACATGTACTAAAATCCATTAAAACCATTGAAACAGCGGTCAATACAATAATAACAGGCATCCCATAACCCAATTTATTAAAACGCCTCCCCAAAAGGGAGTTTTAGAGTTTCATATTATTTTTATGACTACTTTTGTATTCCTGGCTTCTTCCAAAATGCTTATGGCAGCACTCCTAATTTCCCTTTCATTTATCCTAACAATAACATCCCCCACTCAACACCCCTTGAAGGACCTGCTTTAAGTTTTTAAAAGAGAAAAAAAGGACAGGCTGAAAAAAATGGGGGAGACCCATCCCTCCCCCCATAAATCTGAAAGCCAGCCACTCTCAGTCACTTGTGAGATTTGGAAATGACTAGGGTTGAATCCAGGGCTGGAGTGAGGGGAAACTGCGCCCAGGGCATGTGCGCGCCCTGCACCCCTGCCACGCCCCTGCCCTCCCCGCCCCCTCTGCCCCCGCCCCTGCCCCCACCTCAGCACGCACCCGGTGCATGTTGTAGGAAGCAACAAAAATGGGCTATGATTTTTGGAGGGGAAATTTCATAGGGGGCTTATCTTTTCAGTGTGTTGTTTTTCCAGGTGCTTCCAAATAAGCCAAAGGTGTCAAAATAGTGTCTGCAGAATGCTGCATTGATGGAACTAGCAATTGATAACATGGAAGCTGGACATAATTGAAGCAAATCCTTGTTTAATATACTCTGGGTCTCTTTCCTTGTAAATACCGGACAGGGGATATCATGCAACAGAAATCCCAGTGGTTTTTTTAATTGCTTACTAGTTCCTGGAACCAGTCTCTCTCTCCCCCCCTCTCTCCCCCCCCTCTCTCTGTCATACCACAGTTAAGCTTGGCCTTCATGCTGTCATCTTCTGAATTCATGGCGCTTTGGAACGTTCTCTGCGTGATTCTCTCCTAATCTAATCTAACCTGCATTTTTACTGCTCTACTGCCCATCCCAACAGCTGAGAATCTAATGCCTGCGTTTGATTGTCAATGCATGGATTTGGCGGGATACATTTATCGTTTCCCACTCAAAAGCCAAGGAGACCAATTTGGAAGTGACCAGCCACTGTGCACCTGTGGCTGATACCGTGGAAATAATTGACAAGCTCTTATCATCTTAGATTTTCAAGGCTGCAGCCGGGAAGAGTGCGGCATTGGCCACAGAATGGAAATCAGCCATCCCTGCTTGCTGTCCTGGCATTTTATTTCTTTATTTAAGAGATAAGAGTGGGTTTACCAAAACCCTCGCCCAGATGGTTCTTGGTTTGCTATAGCAATCAAATATTGAGACAAAAATATCAATAAAACAACGATATATTAAAGACAGTAGAATAATATCATAATCTATTAGGAGTAAGAAAACAAACAAGTGAAACGGCCCTTTTGCATTCAAAAGCCCATGCCCTGCTGGTTGTTTCTGAGCTGTGGTCTCTCCCAAACCATGTCACTTGCCCGGTTTCAGAATGCTTTGACAGAATGTTCTCAAATGTGAGAAAGTCAGCATGGCAAATGGGTTGGATGCAGTGGTGGGATTCAGCGGATTCGCACCAGTTTGGTAGAACCGGTAGCTAATTTTTTGTCTAGTTCAGAGAACTAGTTGTAGTCCCACCACTGAGTCCTTTTGGAACCAGTTGTTAAATTATTTGAATCCCACCACTGGTTGGATGCCAACCTCCAGCTAGGACCCAAGGATCCTCTGGAATTACAGGTCTTCTTCAGTCTACAGAGATCAGTTCCTGTGGAGAAAATGGATGTTTTGGAAGGTGGACTCTATGGTATACCCCACTGTCTTCTCCAGGGACCATTCCACAAGTCTCCAGTTTTCTAATCTGGAACTGGTGCTAAGGGTCTGTGTTAGAGCAGAGAAACTCAGGCAGAACTCCAGCTCAGCCATGCCGAATGCAGTTTTAGCTAATAACCATCACTCAGCCCAAACTATCTTGCAAGGGTGTTGTGAGTTGGATCAGTATATTTTGGATAGTCCCCTGGTAAGAGACTACCAACGACCCCTTTAAAAGTGCGGAAGGGGTGACTGACCCCAGCTGAAACTTCGTTCTTCTCTGTTTAAAAAGTCACCTGCCATGGCAAATTGTTCCTCTCCTCCAGTGGTGGGATCCAAAAATTTTAGTAACAGGTTCCCATGGTGGTGGGATTCAAACTGTGGCGTAGAGCCAATGGGGCTGGGCGGGGCACAACGGGGGCGTGGCTGGGCATTCGGGGGCGGGGCATTTCTGGGTGGGGCTGTGGCAAGGACACAGCCGCTGCGCCGGTCTTTGGGTGGGAAACGAATGCATGCAGGCGCAGGCTGCCACGCATGCCGGTGCACCTCCTGCTAGACTGCTTCAAGTTCTGCGCGCTACTGCTGAGAGGAGGGGCGTAACTAAGGCAAAAATCACGTGGCAAAATCACCAATTAGTAACCCCCTCTCGGCACACACAAATAATTAGTAACCTACTCTCAGACGTATGTATCAATAAACAACTATTCTGGGGTAATAAATTACATAACCAGCATTTGGACACACAGGGTTGCTATGCATGGGTGTTTGTTTTTTTTGCAGAATAATAGTTATTGCAGTTTATGCTTTTTTATTGGGTACACACTGGATATTCTTTGAATAAAAAGATGAACACATTTTTGGGGTATGGGGTGAGGGGACAGCTAAATCCTTGGAAGGACATAACATGGGTAGGATAACCAGGGAGCCTGTTCAGTTACAACCTATCAGACAAGAGAGTTGTAGTTACTCTACAGATACCCAAGAAACAAGCACAGAAGTCAGGAGTTCTGGCTGACTCTTCTCCTCTATCTATTACTGATCATTTTTATATCCAACCTTTCTTTCACCATGGAAATTAAAGTGGATTAGAGAAGAAGAAGAAGAAGAAGAAGAAGAAGAAGAAGAAGAAGAAGAAGAAGAAGAAGAAGAAGAAGAAGAAGAAGAAGAAGAAGAAGAAGAAGAAGAAGAAGAAGAAGAAGAAGAAGAAGAAGAAGAAGAAGAAGAGTTTGGATTGATATCCCCCTTTCCTGTAGGAGACTCCTGTAGGGGCTTACAATCATCTTGCCCTTCCCCACTCACAACAAACACCCTGTGAGGTAGGTGGAGCTGAGAGAGCTCCGAGAAGCTGTGACTAGCCCAAGGTCACCCAGCTGGCATGTGTGTGAGTAGACAGGTTAATCTGAATTCCCCAGATAAGCCTCCACAGCTTAGGCGGCAGAGCGGAGAATCAAACCCGGTTCCTCCAGATTAGATACACGAGCTCTTAACCTCCTACGCCACTGCTGCTCCTAGATAGGATTTCAGGGGATTTTCCATCCCGGCATCGAGTAGTCCATGGCATACTCAGTTTCTGTGCCTGCCAGAATAAAATGAAAGTTGCTGACTGATGCACTCAAAAGATAGCTGATTGCAAGTCATGTAGGGCATGCTCATAATGACTTAGATCCTCCAATTTATCGGCTCCCTGATTCCATCCTTTCTTGGACATATTTAGTCATCAAACTGTTCTTGACTAGGGCAGCCAGCTCTGGGTTGGGAAATACCTTGAGATTTGGGGAGTTATGCCCCCCCCCTTCCCAGGATCAGGTTGTCTGGGCTGTAAAGTTGGGAAAATATTTGGTGGTTCTTCTGTTCTGCTGGGCTCTGATATTTTACTGTGGTTCTGGATAAAGGACATGGTTTGCATACTGAAGGCCCTAAATCCGCCCACTGCAAGATCTCACACATTTTTGTTGGGAAAGATTTTGCTGTAATAGAAAAGAACTTAAGTTCATGGACAATTGGAAAGCTTAGATAGAATATCTAGAAAAAAGAGAAATAAATAAATTGATGACTAGTGGTTCTGAAGGCTGACTGTTAAAATAGGATCCACTGGACAAAAGTGAAACTTTCCATCAATAACGATGCTAAAGATTTAATTTTATTTGGACGTTTAACGGCCAAGTGCTGAAAGTCTGAGGTTTAAGGGTTAATACTCGATGCAGAGGAAACTGGAACTTTCTGCAAAATAAGCACTTTATAACTTGGTCAATTTTTGCTTTTATGTATAGTTTGGATTTTCACTTTAAAAAACAAATAAAAATTGCTACACCCCCCCCCCTCCACCCAGAGGACCTTGCTATGATTCAGAGGAGACACTACTGAGCTTATTGTGATCTGACTCAGTATGAAGTAGCCTCATATTGCTCTGTTGCATACAATAATATTTTGGAAGATGATGATTTTGGATTTATATCCCACCTTTCTCTCCTGTAAGGAGACTCGAGTTGGCTTACAAGCTCCCTTCCCTTCATCTCCCCACAACAGACACCTTGTGAGGTAGGTGGGGCTGAGAGAGTTCTGAGAGAACTGTGCCTAGCCCTAGGTCACCCGGCAGGAATGTAGGAGTGTAGAAACACATCAGGTTCACCAGATAAGCCTCTGCCACTCAGGTGGAGGAGTGGGGAATCAAACCTGGTTCTTCAGATTAGAATCCACCTGTTCTTAACCTCTACGCCACGCTGGCTCTCTGTGGCAAATTTAATTTTTGATATTTTAACACAGATGTTGTCTGTAAGTCACGGAGGGGCATGTGAAAAGGGGGATAAAGTTTTTAATAAATAAATCAACAGAATACCTTCTATGGAATTAGACACATTTCTTGTGTTGTTATTGCCTCGGCCGGCTGCAGTAGAAAGACACATACGCAACAAGTTTCATACTGAGAATATTCTGAAACATTTGGCACTTATGGGAACCTCATCTAACAATTCATCTTTTGTCAACAAACTTTGAGTTGTGCAATTATTTTTTAAAATTAGAATTTGCTTAAGGACGCTTCAAGAGGTTCATTAAACATATTAAATGAAGAACGCCTGCTTCATTAGCAAAACTTTGGAGAGAATGAAACATATTGCAGATGGAATGCAGAAAACTTTGAGTGGATGTGTCAGTATTAATAATCACCCTTAGCAACTCTTGGACTCCATAATGATTCAGAAGTAAAGGTCATTGGATTCATTGGGATTTACTTCCCTGCAAGTGTTGCTTAAGATTTTAGCCTCAGTGTGTTTAAAGCACTTCATATGTATGAACTCAGGAGGCCCCCTCCGCACATGCAGAATAATGCACTTTCAATGCACTTTCAATGCACTTTGCAAGTGGATTTTGCTACTCTGCCCAATAAAATCCAGTGCAAAGTGCATTGAAAGTGAATTGCAAGTGCATTATTCTGCATGTGCAGAAGGGGTCTCAGTCTTCACAACAACTCTGTAAGGTAGTAAATGTCAACGTCTTGCCAGAAGGAAAGAACAGATCCTGAAGGATCATGATTTGCAAAAGGCCACTCAGTGAGTTTAGAACAGAGGCAAGATTTGAATCCGGAATTTGTTGCCCTCTTTGCTGCTCTACCAACAATGCTCCTGATCCATATTTACCCAGAAGTAAGTCCCACTCAATTCAGTTGGACTTGCTCTCAATGCATCTGTAAGAAATAAATCTGTTAGTTCTGGTGGGTTTTCCGAACTGTGTGGCCGTGGTCTGGTGGATCTTGTTCCTAACGTTTCGCCTGCATCTGTGGCTGGCATCTTCAGAGGTGTATCACAGAGGGAAGTCTGTTGCACTGGGTCCACCAGACCACGGCCACGCAGCCCAGAAAACCCACCAGAACCAGTTGAATCCGGCCATGAAAGCCTTCGAAAATCTGCTAGGCTTTGCAATGCCACAAGAAGGCTCCTTCTTGTTTGTACAGGAGCACCTACACCTCTGGTATTTGCTACTCTCAATAGGGCTTACTTCAAAGTAAACAGCATTACACAAGGGCTAGGCTGTTAGGCTACAGTACCTGGCACATTCACTTATATCTAAGTTAGCTGAAAGCAGTGGGATTTCCTTCTGATTAAACTTGCATAAACTCCAGCTGTAATGCATTATTTCTTGGAAGTAAACCCCATTCAAAAGGGGAGGGGGAGGCCTTATTTTCAAGTAAATTGTGAATAGGGTGGACACAAAAGCAATGAGGGGTTTGTTCTTTTGTTGAAAGACTCACTAATTCCTCCCTACCCATAATTTCCCTATCCTACTCTAACACACTTCAAACTGAATCTTGCTAGTTAACAGCGTGTGATGCAGAAGGCTGCGTGCTAAAATGCACATGCATTTACACGCATGCTGAACTTATTGTCCATGCACATGCATTTACATACATACGCACTGGAAGGAACATTCTCCTCCATTATTATTTTGCACAGGTACTAAACCCTAGTGAGCTTCAGGTATGATGTGCCAAACATCAGAGATTTAACATCTTGAGGCTTAGGAGAAAGAGCTGAAAATTCAAGCACGGTAACTCTAGTGCGCACGTTTGTGCATTGGGGAGGAACTGGGATATTGGAACAGCAGGATGTTCAGGGTCTGGGTTTTGACCTGAGCAAAGCCCCAACAGGGCACTTAGCTCACCTGTATGGGGCTACCACAGTGGTGGGATCCAAAAATTTTAATAACAGGTTCCGACGGTGGTGGGATTCAAACAGTGGTGCTGCTGCACACACGCACCTCCAGTCCCTATTGGGCAGGGACAGTGGTGGGATCCAAAAATTTTAGTAACAGGTTCCCATGGTGGTGGGATTCAAACTGTGGCGTAGCGCCAATGGGGATGGGCGTGGCGGGGGCATGGCCGGGCATTCCGGGGGTGGGGCATTGCTGGGTGGGACTGTGGCAAGGATGCAGCTGCTGCGCCGGTCCTTGGGCAGGAAACGAATGTGCGCAGGCTGCCACACACGTCAGTGCACCTCCTGCTAGACTGCTTCAAGTTCTGCGCGCTACTGCTGAGAGGAGGGGCGTAACTAAGGCAAAAATCACGTGGCAAAATCACCAATTAGTAACCCCCTCTCGGCACACACAAATAATTAGTAACCTACTCTCGGGAACCTGTGAGAACCTGCTGGATCCCACCTCTGGGCAGGGAGGTTGCTTTAGTAATCCCTTCTCGGCACTCAGAAAAAATTAGTAACCACTTCTAGAGAAGTGGTGAGAACTGGTTGGATCCCACCTCTGGAACCAGGAGCCCTCTAGCAGCACTATCTACCGGGTACTTTCCTAGTACTATAAATTAAAGGGCCAATGCAAATCCTTTTTTTTGGAAAAGCAGTCCCCAAATTTCCACCAAACACATGGGAACAGAAACACTGGGGCCAGTATTGTCAGGTGGAAAAAAGGACTATACCAGACGAAAAAGGGCAGTTGCAGTGGATGAAGGCAGGAAGCACCCAAAATAGAGTTGCCCGGGAATGTAGATCTGTCTCTTTAAGGGAAAGGCGCTCTCCCCGCTCTCCTAGGAAGCAAAGCCCTGAACAGCCGAGATTCAAAGTGGGCGAATCGCAATGGTTGCAGATGATTAAATGAAGGTGTGCTTGTGTTTGCATTAGCAGAAGGCCTCTGTGTACTTACTCATGTGCAACAGTATAATACATGAATTCATGAAAGGGAGGCTGAGGCAAACAAGAGGAGAGAATTGGAAAAAAGAGAGGGGACCCCCCCCTCGCCCCCCTCAATTAACACGAGCTTCCTAAGAAGAGAAGAGCATAGCTGCCTATCATGCCCTCTTAAGACATCATCACTCTAATCCATCCCGACCTCTGGCCTTTCCCATAATCCCTGCCGCCTCTTTGTACTCTTGCTTCCCTGGAAGTCTTTATCATTGTGCGCACCTCTAATAAGTGCACATAAGAGTCTGGAATGGGGCAGGGACATTGTGGGGTGGGAGGGAGTAGAGGGAAAGTTTCAAAGGCCTGTGCTGAAATATTCCTCGGATTGGGGCCCAGCTTGTCCAGTTCAAAGCCTGTCTCTTGCTCCCTCCTTCTTCCTGCCCACCCCCCCACCCCGCAATCTCTCTTTAGCTCCTTGTTTTTCCCTTCCTTTTTTTCCGCTGCTCATTCTCTCTGCCAGTACAAAGCACAGTTCTGGATTATCTCCATTTCCATATGGGGAGTTGTGTAAGCCAGTTCAATGCATGGCCGGTCATTTTGTTCACAAGTTTGCAGCAAGCGGGAGTGAAATCCGTGGGGAAATTAACCATTCATCTCTCCGCACCTTGTGTGTGCATGCACAGATCAGTAAACACAGAGGCCTATTTTTTTTTTAAAAAAAAAATCTTCCCTTCTCTGCCCCGGCCCCTCCCCCATCTACTCAAAGCACTGCTATTGTTCAGAGGGAAAAACCCGCTACCTCTGCATTCAAGGTCTATTTTGGATATCCTCAGCCTTGCCCACTTTTTAAAAACAAGCTTTGCAGGCGTTGTTTAGTCGCTGCCTGGCACACAGGGACTGTACGGCAAATATAATTTTGCCACGGGGTTGCCAACCTCCAGGCAGAGGCTGGAGTTCTCCCAGATTTACAACTGATCTCCAAACTTGGGGGACCAACTCCCAAGAGAAAATGGCTGTTTCAGAAGGGTGATTCTGTGCCATCCTATTCCCTCTGAGTCCCTTCCCCAAACTCTGCATCTCAAAACTTTGCACTTAAATCTCCAGGAATTCCCACCCCTGGAGTTGGTACCCATAGTATAGAGACCCAGCGGGGCCCTGTATATCAGGTCCATTGAGTTCATCAACTTGTATCCCACAGTGACTAATTAGATACCTCCAGGAAGCCCACAGGCCAAGTTCTGTCTCTGACCCAAAACCTGGTCCTCTCCAGGTTCTAAATCCAAATTTCTGGGAATTTTCCAAGCTGAAGTTGGCAACCCATTCAATAACCCATGAAAGCTAAAGTTGGCCCAGACCAAATAGGCCATAAAATTTATCTCTCCTAATTCTCTTAAAACATATCCAGCCTGCAGTAAACGTTCAGTCAAACACTGTCACTTCCTGCCAGGCAACAGAGGAATCCTGTGACCCCCCTCCTTCTTTAGCCATGCATTTGTCAGAAGAATACCACAAAGTGGTTTTGCTATGGAGGGAAGGGGCAATTCATCACTTTTAGGGTTACGGGCAAGAAAAACCTTTTCTCCTTCCCCCGTAGTCATAACGTTCAAGGGCACCGAATGAAAATGACAGGAAGGGATTCAAGATAGACAGAAGGAAGTACAGAGCGCATATTTAATAGTGCGCTCCTAACAGAGTTCCACCTGTCTAGGAGGGTGTAACTATGCTGAGGATAACAGTGATAGGAATGGAACTCCCTAAAGAAGAAGAAGAAGAAGAAGAAGAAGAAGAAGAAGAAGAAGAAGAAGAAGAAGAAGAAGAAGAAGAAAAAGAAAAAGAAAAAGAAGAAGAAGAAGAAGAAGAAGAAGAAGAAGAAGAAGAAGAAGAAGAAGAAGAAGAAGAAGAAGAAGAAGAAGAAGAAGAAGAAGAAGAAGAAGAAGAAGAAGAAGAAGAAGAAGAGGGCAATTGGGCACAAGATGATAATCTGGAGAAGACTTCCTTGTAGACCTTCTGTTGCTGCAACAGATGGCTCAGTGAATGCAGAATGGGGAACCGTCCCTTGGGCATTCAGATCTATCTCCCAAATCTGAAATCTTTATATTTTATCATGGGTCATGATTGTATGGTCATGAAGAGAACTTTGGGACTTGGATCATAACCATGGGTAGAACTTTGTGACGGGTATGGCACTGGCATGAAGAATGGACCAGGTCCAGTCCCAGACATCTGCAGTTGAAAAGTCCAGGTAGTGCGTGATGTGAAAGATCTCAGCCTGAGATTTTGAACAGCTGCTGCCAGTCCGAGAAAACAATACTGACTTTGTATTTTTAAAGGCTTTCAAGGCCAGAATCAATGGGCTGTTGGGGTTTTCTAGGCTGCATGGCTGTGGTCTAGTAGTTTTTGCTCTTAATGTTTTGATGACATCTATGGCTGACATCTTTAGAGGCATGTCATGGTAAGCTGTGTCATGGAGAGAAACACATCTTACTGGGACATGCCTCTGAAGATGCCAGCCATAGATGCAGATGAAACATTAGGAGCAAAAACTACCAGACTATGACCATACAATTGGAAACCCACAATGGCCAATACTGCCTTTGATGGACCGAGGGTCTGATTATACAAGCATCATGTGTGCTCATGTGTGTGTTCATATTCCAAACATCCTGTTTGGGATTGTCTTTAGGGGTTGTGATTTGGGATTCCCATAATATTGGTCCTGCATTGATCCAGTTTGATCAGTTTCTTGTTCATACAGCCCTGAAGTGTTACAGGGCCAAAGTGTGGTAGAGATGAGTGTTATTTCAGTTGTCCTTTCTCTCTCTTTCTCCCCCCTCTGGTCAATGCTGCCTGAAGGCCTTTTGGTCTTTGAGGTGGAAAACCTGTGTGGGGAAAAACATGTACTAGTGCAGGACACGGTTAATAACCAAGTTCTTGAGTCCATGATGCTAGCTCCTGTCCATTTCAATGCGACTCCTATGCGATTCCCACTGGATCGAGCCCTTCAGGTGAGATATTTCTGTCACATTTTTTGCCTTGTCTTCCTCTGTAGTGGTTACATCTCCCCTCCACAGTTTTATATTGGCAACAACCTGGTGATGTAGGTTAGGCTGTAGGGTTGCCAGCTCCAGGTTGAGAAATTCCCAGAAATGTGGGGATGCAGCCCGGAGAGTGTGGGGTTTGGGGAAGAATGTCAACAGGGATTTAATGAGTCCACCCTCCAAAATGGCCATTTTCTCCAGGGGAACTAAACTCTATAAACTGGAGCTTGCTTGTAATTCCAAGAGATCTCCAGGCTTTACATGGAGGCTGGCAACAATACTAGCCTGAGGTGGGGAGGGAGGGAGAGGAAAAAATAGATGGCCCAGGGTCACGTAGTAAGTTTCATGTTTGACTGGAGATCTGAACCACTCCCCCCCACCCACAATAAGGTGGCTAGGACACCACAGATCTGTGGTGGCGAACCTTTGGAACTCCAGATGTTATGGACTACTATTCCCATCAGCCCCTGCCAGCATGGCCAATTGGGCATGCTGGCAGGGGCTGATGGGAATTGTAGTCGTCGTCGTCATCGTCATCGTCATCGTCATCGTCATCGTCATCGTCATCGTCATCGTCATCATCATCATCATCATCATCATCATCATCAACCTTTTATTGGCATGAGTTTAAAATACAACAGAGAGGTTGAGGAGAATCAAGTTAAAATAATTAGGTTCAGACATTTCCAGCAGTTAAAACAATAAATAAATAAATAAACTAAAATCTGTGGCGAATCTGTTGTGCCAGCGCCAGGAATTTGGCAACGTCTAGGGATCTTGGAGGAGACTGGTCACAAAGCAGATAGAAAGATTTAACCTTGTCTGATGAATAGGCATAGTTCTCAGTATATGGGTCTATATATTGTCTTCTAAATGAAGCATATAGTTCGCAATCTAGGAGGATGTGCTCGATGGTTTCGATGGCTTTTTGTGAGCAGGGACACGTTCTTTGTTGGTATGGGATCTGGAGAAATCTGCCACTCAGGACTGCTGAGGGTAGGGCGTTCAGTCGGGCTAGCATTAAGGTACGTCGGAGGTACGGCGAGGATGTATTGTAGAAATACCTTGGTAGCCCTTTACTGAAGGGGGGAAGGTAGGCGCCCTCCGGTAAAATGCCCTTCGAAATTGTAGTCCATAACATCTGAAGTGCCAAAGGTTCACCACCACTGGCATAGATGGACCTCTCCCCCTCCATTTTATCCTCACAATTACTCTGCAAGGTAGGCCAGGCTGAGAAATAACGTCACTGGCCCAAGGTCACCTCGAGGGCTTCCCTGGGTGGGGATACGAATTAAGGTCTTTCTTTAAACGATATAGCCTACTAATTGCCCGTCCATCTTTCCCTCTTAACGACTCCCCAAATGAACGACAGGAACCTCCCCGTGCTTCGTGGTCGGGTCACCTCTGTGTTTATTGTTCACTACTCAAAACGCAATGATCTTTGCTGCTCAGCAGATGGGACCAAGTAGGGTACGCTGAGGGAGCGGGGTACAGAATAGGAGTCCTGATCGCAACGCATCTATCCGTGAGCATTTCTGAAATGGGGGATTTGCCGTCTGGTTGTGTGCCTGTGTGTGTGTGTGTCCCGCGCTCCCTCTGTGTCAGAACCGCACGGCTGATAGGACACAGTGATAGATCTGCCTTGGACACACTCTACAATGGCTCTCAGACAGTCTATTAGTCAGTGATTGTCTGCCAGCCAGCCCTGCCGGGGCCTGTGTGCTGCCACTGATAATGGCCGAGAACAAAGATGGCAGCTGTTTTGTGGAGGAACAGATTTGTGGCAAATCGAGATAAAATAAAGAGGAAGAAGAAAGGAGTGTTGGGAGAAAAAAAAGAAGGGAGGGCGGATGGGGGGGCTGGGGGCGATGAGGAAGAAAGAGGAAAGGAAAGGGGGCTGAGTCGAGGCTGTCAGTTTGCCTGGAGCATCTCAGAGCTTGTGCAGGGCCGGCGGGGGTGCGGGGGCCCCCCCTGGAAACATGGGGAAATGAAAAGACTGCCCCACATGAGGGGAGAAAAGGCAAATCATTGCTGGCTCCTGGTATCTCCTGCCAGATAAGCTTTAACAACAAGGAAGCTATTGGCGATGAAGGGAGGATTGTCCCTGGGTTTGTATCTCCACCTGTATCTCTGCTTGGATGTCTTGCGCTGCTGCCTTGCCTGGTTGTCTGTGTGACTCAGGGTGCAGGGCTGTGGGGGACTCCCGCTGGCATCTGGACAAAGTTGCCAACTTTCCCCTCCCTCCCAACTCCTGTGTCATTAACAGCGGCTTGATCTACAGACATCAGAGTGGCAGCAGTGATTTTCCTGGCTGCGGAAGGCTCCGGCTTCTGATTTCGGCTGTGGCGCTAAAGGTGCAGGAGCTGGCGAGGGAAGATTTTCTCCTGGTCGGTTAGCAACTAGAGAAGCTGACTGAAGAGAAAAGGGAGAAAAGGGAAGAAAGAAAATTATCGGCTGCCCTCTCCCCTCCTTGGAAGAAATCTATAATGCCCGAAGCCTAAATAAAGCCCAAAATATTCTGAGGGACCCGTCTCATCCAGCACACTCTCTTTTTAAACTGCTACCATCTGGCAGACGATACAGGGCCCTCAGAACTAGGACAAAGAGGTTTAGAGACAGCTTCTACTTTAGAGCTGTGGCTATGCTAAACTCCGCTGCTTCATATTGATGTATTTGGGGCTGTGTAGGGATGGGTGGAGGATGATGATGTATGAGTCTGAAATTGTGTGCATCGAGGAATGCTGCTGTAAATTTCGTTGTGCGTGCACAATGACAATAAAATGCTTATGCTTATGCTTATGCTTATGCTTAAAAGCTACAAGAATAAAGATCACTGTGAGGTTACTTACTGTGTAAGCAGTGCCTGTTGGACCGGAGAGCAAGGGTCTCGTAGCGTTGCATGCCCCTTGAAAACCCCCAAGCCAGGGCACAGAAGCCAAAGCCTCATCCTTCTGCTGCTCCTCCGGGAATTTAAGTTCAAAGATATACTACTTCTGAACATAAGAAGTTCTGTTTAGTTACTGTGGTTAATAGTTTTATATGGGAAATTAGCAGTCCTCATTATATCCTGTGGCAATGTGTTCCACGAATTAATTGTGCTTTGTGTGAATTCCATTCTCCTGTTCTGAATACCCTCCGAGTTATGGGTTATTTGGGGAGAGAGAGAAAAAAGGTTACTTCCACTTTATTATGTGGAACCCCCCTCCCTTTAGTCTCCCCCCACAAACTGAAAAGTCCTAAACCAGGGGCTGATGGGAATTGTAGTCCATGAATATCTGAAGCTCCAGAGTTGGACACCCCTGTCCTAAACTATTTAGTCCTTCTGTGTGTGTTTGTGTGTGTTTGTGTGTGGACTATTTTATAGATTAGCACATTTTTTTCTGCTAACTATCCAAGCAAAATAGTTTTTTTTTTCAAATTAAAAAAAAATTATATAGGCCTGAATTCCCAGTAAGGGATTTCCTCTTTCCCTTTCAATTTGCTGTGGACTAGGGAACATTCCTTCTTCCACACACTGCTTGTAAATACAATAGGCTGGTCAGATGGTATTAAAGGCAGAACTAATTAAACTGTCTCATGTCATCCTGAGCACATGCCACAAACATTTGTTTTCCGGGGTTTCCCCCACTGAAATCTGCCTGCAACCTTCTTTTGTGTAGAAACGATAAATATGTGAAAGAAATGATCTATGTAGAAATGATAAATATGTGAAAGAAAGAAATTTAAAAAGGCATCTTTTGTATTGTGGAATGGCAAATAGTTTTGCTAGGAAGCCTCTTTGGGAAGGAGGAATCAAAGCTCCATGCTGTGTGACCACCAACATACCCCCAAAGTATCCCACCCATGAGTCCTTTTAGTCACAAGCAACTGCTTTCTTTTGCCTCTGGGTTGGAAACGGTGGATACTCCTAAGGGGGGCCAATTTGCCTTTTACACAGTAACCATTTCCTGATTGGAATATTCCACCCTGTCTGTTAAATCAAGTTGGTTCTAGATGGCTTTGAACCAAGGACCGAACCTTCTCAGTTTGCTTTTGAGTCCTGCAAATGACCATTATTGAACGCAATGACCCTGGGTCACACAAGATACTGACGCTAACATTTTTTCTTCTATTGCATTCTACCACCATCCCACCAGTTGTCCAGGTCCAATTCAGGAAATACCTGGAATTGGGGTGGTGGTGGTTTAGCCTAAATGTGATGTCACTTCCAGGTCAAAGGTCAAAACATGCCATGGTGTCACTTCCCAAAACATGCCCCTTCCAATCAGGTGTGGCAACTGGCAAGACATCAGAGGGCTTGGACATGTAGGAGATGCCATAATTATATTTGTCATGATGACACTTCTAGGGCAAACCAGAAATGACGTCATGTCACTCTTGGAACCACTGGGAAAATCTATAGTAAAACCATAGAGTTTCGAATGATTCCTAGACCTACATGATGTCACTTGTGTGTTTTCCTGGAAGAGAATTTGTGAAATACGAGAAATGTGTTTTTTACTAGGAAAGAAGGAAGTGAGTCAAAACGATGTGAGGGTTAGGTTCAGCAGAGTTTATGAACAGCAAGATGAGGACAGATGATAAAAAGATGTTTGTTCAGAATTATGGGGTGGAAAGTTCCAACCACAAGATAAAAACAAATGATAAAGAGGAAGTGTATAGGCAAAAACAAGTATATGAATTATAACGAGAGCCACAAAGCTGAGTAGACATAAACCTCAAGCGAAGGGCAGGAGGTCGCGTATAAGAGGCATGCGTAATTAGCTAATGCATATTAACTTTTACGTCCCAGCTTGGATAAGGGGCATTGAAAATGAACATACAAGAAAAACTGCAGTTGGGGAAACATACCACAGAGCAACATGTAAACAGGCGGAAAGCTATAACTCCAAGTACCCTTAGCCAATGGGGGAACGGAGAGGGTGTAGCAAAATCAGGAGAAGAGAATAAAAATGCTGTGGATATACTGTTTCAGCAGAGTCTACCCAAGCAAGGTGTCTCCCCTTTCCTTGCAAATAAAGCCACTTAAAATTCTTTTCTGTTGTTGTTTGGTAAAGAAAAATTGGGCAGCACAATTTCACCTGTGATGCTGCTTTTGAAATTTTCTTTCCCACACAATATCAGGCAGCAAGGATTGACAGTGGGAGGCTTTCTGCCATAGCTGAAGGCCCAACAATAGGTTGACCAGACGTCCCACTTTTGGCGGGACAGTCCTGCCTTCAACCAATTTGTCCCGTGTCCCGCGGGTTCTTTAAATTGTCCCGATTTTTGGGAGGCTGCCGCTCTGCCGTCTGGGGTGCAAGGCAGTGCGGCAGCCTCCCGCGCATGCGGCCACAGGAGCACGGCCTTCTGGGGCTTGCCGTTTCCTGTCCTGTCACATGTGCACGCGGCCGCCTACCACATCCCGGTTCACAAAGGTGACCATCTGGTCACCTTACCCAACAACCCTACATGAAATGTGTGGTTAGGGTTTTACAGTGTTTTTCCTTGCCAACGCTTGGAATTTCCAATGCTTGAAATAAAAATTCTGGTACCTGTGCACAATCTAGTCATGGAGCTTTTTAAAAATTATTATTAGCTTAGGCCAGGTTCAACAGTGGCCAGTTCAGAGTTTTGGGGTGGGCCTGGTGTGGAGTCCAGCACCTCAAATGTTCTCCTAAGTTCCTCTCTTTTTCAAAATCAGTGGCTGGAGACCTAGACTTACACCTTGCTTTTCTGGCAACTGACTGTTTATGTCAAACAAACTGGCAAATAATGTTTTCTGGCAAATAATGTTTATGTCATTTCAGTTGACAGGAGCGGGAAAAGATAGGGCGCTCTCTCCCTGCACACTTTGGGCCTAATCTGAATTCCAAGTGGGAAACTTGCAGATGCATATCAGACTGGTGGCCTTATGCTGGATTGGAACCTGATTTAAGGACAGTGTCTTGTGTAGTTAGACTGCCAGAGACAGGTCGTCTAATTTGTGCGATTAACTTAGCGTTTCACATTTCACAGATGGTGGGAGTGATTTTGAGCGTCTGGACAGGGGACAAGAGTAAGAGAGTGCAAAGGAAGAGACGTGATTGCTCTCTTCTGCACCCATGAAGCTGCAGCACGTAAGAAATGCAACCAATCCTCGCTGGGAGATTTAACATTTTTGCAACTTGGAAGAGAGCATGAAACTTAAAGAATTCCAGGGCTTGTCTGTGCACATTAACCAAATTTTAAGCAAAAAGAAACCCCAACCTCTTCCCTAAACACAGTGATTTACCAGAGTGAAGTTCCGAAAACAGGGACAGTCCCTGGTAGGGTTACCAACTCTGCTTTGAAATTCCTGGAGATTTGGGGGTAAAGCCCAGGAAGGGCAGAATTTGGGGAGGGCAGGGAATCTCAACAGGGATGTAATACCATAAAGAGTCTAGAGATCAGTTGCAATTTTGGGAGAGTTCCCAGAGATTGATAACTTTCGTTCCTGGTAAATTAATACATATGGAGCACACAAATTAAACACCAGTTCTTTTTCTTGCTTCTTCTGCCCCTGAGATTTTTTTTGCTACCAACTATGGTAAGTATTACAAAACTAACAGCATAGATTCAACCTCTAATCCAATACACAAAATGAAGACTGAACAGATGGGCAATTTCTAAGGTGAGGAGAGCTCTCCCTGGGTCAAGGCAATGGCTCCTCTTGTCCCAGCCGGCCTCAGACGACTCCGGTCTGTCCTCTTTGTTCACCTTCCGCTCTCGTCGCTTTGGAGCTCTAATGTCCCGCAGGGGACCCGCTGGAGGTTGGTTTGGGCCTAGCCTATTTAGATAACCTTCTGGTTGATCTATAGACAGCAGAATATATCCCTGCAGGAGAATCCCAGAAGAGCGCAGTCAATCCCCCTAATCTCCTTATCAGTGTAGGCCTCAGCCATGAGGCCTGGTTATCTCTCCGGATAAAAGCAAAAGGACTGGGCATCGCAGCACCCATCCTGCCAGGGACCCCTCCCCTTTAATCCTGCTGGGCCTGCTTCTGCCTTTATCCCCGGCACTGACGGAAAATGAAAGGCTTGTAAGAATAACCCTATTCACGCCTGAGGTGACCAGAGAGGCTGGAAACCAAGGGGGGGGGGGGGCAACCGGGTCACACGCTCACGACACCTGGCAAGCAAAAGCTGTTTTGACAGGGCAGGGGGTGGGGGGGAGGAGGAGGCTAGGGTGGCAAGTTTGCTGCACCGAGTTTGACACCAAGGAAAGAATTGCTGATAATCAGAGAACTCGGGAGAGAGTTGCCGGCTAGGGTTGTCGACTTCTGGGATGGAAATAGGGTTGCCAACTTTTAGGCGATGGCGATGGCTGGAGACCCTCCAGAATTACAACTGATTTTTAGGCAACAGGGATCAGTTCCCCTGGCAACTGGTAGGAGCTTTTGGGAGGCAGGTTTGGGGGCAATGAGCAGCATCTCCTGTACGATTACATCACTTTGGGCTTGATGCAGAAGCGCCAGCATTGCACTGGGGGTGGGGGGGATGCTCTAGCACTTGTCCCCAAACTCTATGGTTGCAACGGAATTCATGGGGAGAGTGCTAGAGTGTCCCTCTGGTGCAATGTCTGCACTTCTGCATCAAGCCAGAAATGATCTTATCTCATTGCACAGAGGACCCAGGTTGCATCTCCCCTTCTGTCAGCCTGCTCCTGCCCATCGACCAGCTAAGTGTCAGCAGGCAGTGACACGGATTGGTGGGTGTTTGCTCACCATCTGCAGGCAGCTGAGAACCTACCTGCAGGAAATGGCAGCTTTGGAGGGTGGGCTGAATGTCATTGCACCCTGCTGAGGAGGTCCTCCCCTCCAGAATCCACCCCAAATCTCCAGAATTTTCCCAATCCAAAGCTGGCATCCTCGGAAAATTGCCAGTGATTTGAGGGTTGGGGAGAGATCTTGGCACAGTAGAATGCCATAGAATCCAAAATGCCATAGAGTCCATCTTCCTAAGCAGCTTCCTAGTGGGGCCCAAAGATCTCCTGGGATTACAATTGATCTCCGTCTCTTCCTATGGAGAAAATTAAGCATGGACTCTGTGGCATTATTATCAGCAGGGTTTAAAGCGGAGTCACTCTGGTAAGATGAGAAGATTTATAGTCTTCTTGCACTTACTGCAACCTTCTAGCACACTTGGAAAAGAACACTCTCCACGCAAGATGTTCTTTCCATAGGAAGGTTTTTACTTTAGCAGTTGCAAGTTTACACAAGTCTATACTATTCAAGACTATAATACTATGCAGAACTCTTCAGCAATAACAAAGTTAAACACACACAGAACTAAACTCAGACTCTATCTCTATCTGAACTTAGCATATACAAAGCATTGCTTATACATCCAACAGGATACATCCAGGCAACAGCCTCTCATTGGTCTAGAGTCACAGTTGAACTCACCAATCATGTTAAAGGTTAACTGCTCCTTCTTGCCCTAGGCCATGCTGACAGAGGCTGATGGGAAGTGTAGTTCCTGAACATCTGGAGAGCCGCAGGTTCCCTACCCCTGCCCTAGACTGACTGTCTCCGGCCTTTGGTTGGCAAACTTCTGCTAACTTAGAAGATGACCTTTTTGTGAACCTTTCTCTCTTTTTTATATATCATGACAATTATACCCAGCAGTGAGATTCAGTAGGTTCGCACCCCTTTGGCAGAACTGGTCATTACAATGGTGCTTGTAAACAACCAGTTAAATTATTTGAATCCCACCACTGATTATACCTCACTCAAGTCCTTCCCATTCCCAAACCCTGTCCTTCCCACGAATTTCCCAAGCTGGAGCTGGCAACTCTACACAGAGCCAGGCCCATTTTTGCCTTATTCTGAGTCACATCCTCCGTCTTGGTAGCTCAGCACTGTCTACTCTGACTGGCAGCTGTTTCCAGGGTCCCAGGTAATGAAAGGTCTCTCCAGGTTTGCACATCGCTTAAAGCTGGATGGATTCTGCAATCACACTGCGCTAACTTCTCCTGTGGTGGTGGAAAGGGGCATCAAGTCCCAGCTGAATTATAGAGATACATATGGTTTTCAAGGCAAGGCAAGAGGCAGTCAGAGGTGGTTTGCCATTACCTGCCTCTGCCTAGTGACCCTTAACTTCCCTGGTGGTCTCTCATTCAAATATGAACCAGGCCAAACCCAGCCTAGCTTCAGAGATCTGAAGAGCTTGGTCTAGTACAGGGGTAGGGAACCTGCGGCTCTCCAGCTGTTCAGGAACTACAATTCCCATCAGCCCCTACCAGCATGGCCAATTGGCCATGCTGACAGAGGCTGATGGGAATTGTAGTTCCTGAACATCTGGAGAGCCGCAGGTTCCCTACCCCTGGTCTAGTAACTAGCCAGATGAGGACAACTTCTCCCGTACTGCTCATTAAAAAAACAAAAACAAAGAGGGATGAATTCAGAGGTCATCTGTAACGGCAATTTGCACAACCCGAGCGTCTTGCTGGGCTCATATACACACCTCGCTCTATTCTTCTCCTTTCTTGCACCTAGGATGACTGTTGCTCATTAACTCAGGTTCACTGTGACGTATGAATGCAAGCCCATGCATTATGTGGACTGGATTCTCCTCCACAAACCAGAGTTCTAAGCCATATTTTTGTACAGATTTTATGCACATTTTCTTTCCAAACTGTGATTATATGCGATGTCTGAACACAGTCAGTGTATTTTGGTTCAAGGTAGAAACCCATAATTATTGGCTAATTATATTATGCCCAGTGACCCCCCACCAGCTGTAGTGTGAGAACTTGCAACTGATTTCTCCTAGCGCCTTAGTGCTCACACAAACAATTTGCAAGTGTTTGCATTAGTGAAGAGAGGTATCCATCCCCCCCACTGAAAGCCTAACTACATACATCAATACATACCTACATCAATATTCTCAGCCTTTTGTATCTGACGTCCCGTCTTACGTCTCACCGAGCACTGTTTTGAATACTCTGAGTCTCACCATAAACAGAAACAAAATTCCCCAAGGACATTTATATGTTTATTATAGGCATCCTGCGATTATATTTATAAGGTAAAATTTAATGACACCAAAAGCCTACAGAAGCACAATTTAATGACATAAAAAACTGGCAGGTAGGGGTTGACAGGAAGTGGCATATCAAAGACACCTGCTGTGTGGGGGGAAGGGAGAGCAGAGGATTAGGATGAAGAATGAGTGTCCAAGGTTACTGCTGGCATGCTGAAAGGTCACAGGTGGATCAGCTAGGGCAGGTGAGGCCAGCAGGAGGTGGCATGTGGCATTTGCAGGACAGCACGGGGAATGACAGAGCAATTTCTCTGTTTTTAAAACTCTACATCCCACACAGGCTGCTTTTGAATCCCACCAGTGGTACACAAGATCCCTGACGGACATGAAAGTGTATGGCAGTCATTAGAGTGCAGGACTAGGGCCCCTTCTGCACATGCAGAATATCGCATTTTCAATGCACTTTCAATGCACTTTGCAGCTGGATTTTACTGTGCGGAATAGCAAAATCCACTTGCAAGCAATTGTGAAAGTGGATTGAAAGTGCATTATTCTGCATGTGCGGAAGGGGCCCTAGGAGTTTGGAGACATAATGAAGACCACAGGGTGGCTCCGAACCAGTCATACATTTTCATTTTAACCTACCTTACTGGGTTGTTGTGATAATAAAATTTTGGAAGGGTGAACTATGTAAGCCGCTTTAAAATCCTTGGTGGAAGGGAGGGGGGGGGAAGATAAAAATGAGAGTTATAATTTTTTTAAAATAACGTTTATTTTATCAACAAAAGGTTACAGAAAAAGGAAAGAAAGATGAAAACAAAAAAAACAAACATGAGTAAAAGGACTAAAAAGTTAAAGGACTAAAAAGTAAAAGGACTAAAAATAGAGAAGGAAAAAGGAACATATTTTTTAAAAGAGGGAGGAAAGAAGGAGAAGGCTACTTCTAGAAGCTCCCAACTCACACAGACTTGCTGATCCTAGGTTTTCTCAGAACTAGTGGGTATATCAAGTCCTTTCTAGTTTACCTGTGGAATTTAAGGTCCCTCAGTACCTGAAGAGGGGAGAGCTCAGAAAAAAAACTCTCACGCTGAAATGATAGCTGGAATGTATGTCACTGATCTCTGATCTTGTTTTCCCACGAAAAGATCCCGTAGAAGTAGAGATTTGTAGATTTGTAGAAGTAGAGACTTCTCCCCGTAGAAGTGACCGTGCACTCTAATGACTGCAGTACACTTTTGTGTACGTCAGGGATCTTTGTGTACCACTGCTGGGATTCAAAAGTAGTCTGTACAGGGTGTAGGGTTTTCAAAACATGTTTAAGACTTTCTTCTGCTGCTTCTCTGTTCCCAGTCACCCCAAGTCATGTTACCTCTCCCCCCACCCCCGTCCCCTTCCAGGTTCCACCGCATATTTGCAAGGGAAACAGCATGGGGCAGCATAGGGATTAATTCATATGCTTCTGTGATAATGTGACTCTAAGCCTTCTGAGATGTACTTTCTAGAGACGCACAAAGTTGCCTTTACCACTGAGTCAGACCATTGGTTCATCATCCAGGTCAGTACCGGCTCCTCTGATTGGCACTGAGTCTCCAATGTCTCAGGATGAGATCTTTTGTATCATTTACTACCTGATCCTTTTAAAGGGCAGACACTGGGGATCGAACTGGGGAACCTTCTGCAGGCTGAGCAAATTCTCCAATCCTGGGCCACAGACATCCACAAGGAGGAGGACTGGAGCTTGGAGCAGGCACCTTCAGGGAGTCACGCCCACTTTGCGCAGACTTGAATGGCACTCCAAACCTTCCCCCAACACAAACAGTGAGATTCCAGCAAAGTCCAGGGGTGCCCATCTGCTCTTGCTTCCCACCCCCTCTCTCACGCGCACACACACACACACATTTTAATTCTCATCTCTCATTTGTTTCCCCCCCCTCTTCCAACATCGCATGTAGCTTTTATGCTTCCCCTTTTGTGTCAGCCCTCCTGCTTTATCTGCTTGCTTCACCGCTGTTTTAAGAGCTGCCTCCTTCCTTTCTAGGCCCTGTTTCCACCCTGCCTTTCATCCACCCCCATCTTTTGCTCTCCCGTATCCTTTCATCCGCATCTCCCCCACCTTTTCCTGCGCCTTGTTCTATCTTCTCCATTCTTCTTTCATTCCCTTAGACCTCTCCCAGTCTGCCCCCCTTGCTGCCACGCTCCTGTTTGCCTTCTATTCCTCTATCCATCCATTCCGTCTCCTGCAGCACCCCTTATCCTTTTGGCCCCTGTACGATCTTTCCTTCTGCTTTTTTTTTATTGCTAGCGTCCCTGTCCCATTCTCTCCCTCTCTCTTGCCCCCTCGCTGCTTCCCTCCCCCTTCCCTCTGCCTTTAATTTCTGATTAATATGTTCTTAGCCAAGGAATGTGGAATTAAAAAAGGCGAGGGGGGTGGCGGGAGAGAGGAGGAAGGCGGGAGAAAGAATCTTCTAAATAAATCATCTAGTCCTGTGAGGGGCTAATCTCTCAGTGACGGTCCGTGTTTATCTAGTTTTTAGCAGTGCATGTTAAGTAGTGATAGGGGACTCTTTCCCTCTCGCACTGGAACTGCTGCGAAGGGATTTTTTTTTTAAAAAAACTTCATTTCCTAGAAAGGAGGGGGGGCTGTGGAAGCAAAGATAAGCCCTCTGTGCCCCCCCCCCCAACACTGCTTTCCTCATGAATGGTTAAGCGGCGCAATTAAAAAATAACAGCAAAATCCACCAAGGCCACCGGGATGGAGCCTGCCAGTTGTTCGAGAGCTCGTCCAAGGAGCGACTGCTTTGTGTTGCCCCCGTGCTTTGTCCTGTGTTATTTGTGTGGTGACCCCATAGCATTGTCTAGGCCAGAGACGTTCAGAGGTGGTTTGCCTTTGCCTGCCTCCGCATCGCGACCTTGGCATTTTCTGGAGGTCTCCCGTCCAAATATTTGTCAGGGCCAAGACTGAGAGTGTGTGACTGGCCCAAGGTTAACTAGCAAGAGTTTCCATGGCAGGGTGGGGATTCGAACCTCGGTTTCCCAGATCCCAGTCCAATACTTTAACCACTACACCATGTTGGCCCTTTGAAGGCACCTGGAGGAAGCAGACCCTGCGTATTTGCAGGAGGGCACAGCCCATTTCCCAGGTGCTGGGCCAATACTATTGGGCAACTGTCAGAGTGCGTGGTGTAGTGGTTAAGAGCAGGTGCACTCTAATCTGGAGAACTGGGTTTGATTCGCCGCTCTGCCACTTGAGCTGTGGAGGTGAACCAGATTAGCTTGTGCACTCCAGCACGTGACCTTGGGCTAGTCACAGTTCTTTGGAGCTCTCTCAGCCCCACCAACTTCACAGGGTGTTTGTTGGGGGGGGGGGAGGGCAAGGAGATTGTAAGCCCCTTTGAGTTTGCTTACAGGAGAGAAAGGGGGGAAATAAATCCAAACTCCTCCTCCTCCTCCTCCTTCAGACCTGGATGGAAGGGAACTCTGTAGCAATACCAATTGCTTCCTGTGCTATTTCTTATTTTGGGTGGTGGCATAGCTTCCACCTGTCCCCTCTTGAAGGACAGAACTTGTTCATCTCTCCTCAGAGCCAGTTTTGGACACACTGAGCTCCTAAACTATTTCAAGAGCCCCCCCACCCCAGTCCTATCAAGTTGCAATCAACTTCCAGTGACCCCAGAAAGGGGCTTTCAAGGCAGATGAGACCAAAGGTGGTTGGCCATTGTTTTCCTCTGCAGACTCTTCCATCCCAGTCCCAATCCTGCTTAGTTTCTGAGATCTGCCAAGATCAGGCTACATACCTTCCCTTTCCTCAAGAGGTCTGTGGTTGTGGAAAATGCTGTCAAGTCAAGGGTACCTGATGGAAAACCCTGTCGCATTTTCAAAGCAAGAGATGAGCAGAGGTGGTTTGCCGTTGCCTTCCTCCGCGTAGCAACCCTAGACTTCCTTGGTGGCCTCCAATCCTACTAACTAAAGTCAGTCCTGCTTAGCTTCTAAGATCTGACAAAATTGGGCTAGGTTAGGTCATCCAGGTTGGGACAAATGGCCCCACAGCATTACCAAAAATGGTGAATTAGTCATGGGTTTGTTTGTTTTTTGTAACTAGAGGCCGCTTCATAGTTGGAAGGTAGCTCAGTTAGATTGTGCCTAATCTAGTGGTGTGATAGCAATTGGGGGCACCAAGCAAGAAGCAATCATGCTTAGGAACGGCTGCCGCTATTCTGGTCTTTTTCTCCCTGTGTCACCGCACTCCCTGAGAGAGCAGCGTTAATTTTCTTGCTAGGAAAAGCCAGCCACGATCTGCTTTTCCCCTCCAGCGGGGAAAACTTTTAGGTACCTGTATTTTTACTTATCAAGAATCAAAACATGTCAGGGGAGGCCTTGTCCAGCGATATCAGGGGAGGCAAGAGGTCACATTCTCCCTGTGTGTCATTCTTCTCCCCGATAAAGCAATCCAAGAGGCTGGCTTTGCAAAAGGAAACAAAAGTTGTTTAAAATAAATACGGAAGAAATCAGGACGTGCAGTTGAGCCCCAAAGGATCAGAACTGAGCCGAGTTCAGTCGTATCTGGTGGTGGGATGTCCTGCCAAGTTGCAATTGGTTTATGGCGACTCTTGCAGGGTTTTCAAGGCAACAGACAAGAAGATGGTTTCCCATTGCCTTCCTCTGCATAGCAACCCTGAACTTCCATGGTGACCTCCAGAGGTGGGATCCAGCAGGTTCTCACTAGTTCCCGAGAGTGGGTTACTAATTATTTGTGTGTGCCGAGAGGGGGTTACTAATTGGGTCTGCTTTTCCGTTAGAAATTCCATTCGGTCCAAAAATCATAAAGTCCTGTTGTTTCCTATGTGGCTGGTTAGCTTTATAGGTAGAAAACCCGGATAATTCTCCTGCTGGGCTGTTTTAAAAAACATGTTTTTAGAAATATGGTAATGTTCCTTTGTTTAAGTGAAAGTATCCTTCTTTTGATTTCTAGAAACAAAATTAAGTATTTGAAAATATTAAGTATTTGACAGGCAGTCAATTAGAGGAGTAGTTGTTTCTGTTGGCAGGAGACAATAGGACTTGCTATAATGAGTTTAAATTATGGACAGAAAGATACCAGCTGGAAATTAGGAACTTTTTTTTTACAGTAAGAGTTTTTTACAGTAACAGAGAAATTATTAATGCCCTGCCCCCGAAATGCCCGGCCACGCCCCCGTCGTGCCCCGCCCAGTCCCATTGGCGCCACGCCACTGTTTGAATCCCACCACCATGGGAACCTGTTACTAAAATTTTTGGATTTTGGATCCCACCTCCCAGCCAAGAACTAACCAGGCCTCATCCTACTTAACTTCTGAGTTCTTGCCAGATTGGACTAGCCTGGGCCATAACAGCTGATCTAGCTGTAAGTATATTTCTGGAGTCAGTTTTCATCTCCAGCTGCAGAGGAGCCCTTTCACTTTTCCCTCCTCCCGTCTATCCCTTCCTGAATGTAAATTGTGAGCCTGTCAGGGCAAGGACCTTTCTTTTTTCCTGGACAATTTTGTGACTGCTGGTGGCGCTGTGAAAACAACAGTTTTCATTTCATCAAAGCAGGATTCATGGATTGATCAGTTATCTCTGCATAAGTGTAATAAAAAGAAGGAAAGATAGGCTAACTCTTCTCTTGAGCCAGCGTGGTGTAGTGGTTAAGAGCAGGGGGATTCTAATCGGGAGAACAGGGTTTGATTCCCCACTCCTCCACCTGAGTGGCAGAGGCTTATCTGGTGAACCAGATGTGTTTCTGCACTCCTCCATTCCTGCTGGGTGGCCTTGGGCTTCTCTCAGAACTCTCTCAGCCCCACCTACCTCACAAGGTGTCTGTTGTGGGGAGAGGGAGGGAAAGGAGCTTGTAAGCCACCTTGAGTCTCCTTACAGGAGAGAAAAGTGAGGTATAAATCCAAACTCTTCTTCTTGTCATTGCTCCCTAAATTTAAACGTTACTTTCCAGCCTGCTTCTTAAAGAATGAGTGCGGGGGGGGGGGGGGGGGGGGGATCCTTAGGCCTTTAGAACAACGTAGCGCTGACGTTCTTAAAACGGTTGTCTAGAAATGACTGCCGCTGCCTAGAAATTTTTCTATGCTGTGTTAACTTTGGCATTTTTCGAAAAGAAAGTATTCACCAAAGAAAAATAATGCAATGAAAGATCCGTGTGCAAGGACTATACCACATCCAAGACAAGTGGGCCAGCTAATGGGTCGTCAGGGGAGGCAAGCTGAACACTAACTCCATCTGGTGGTTGCTATATCAAAGGACACTTACTTAGGAGCAGAGAATTTTCAAGGGAAGATTCTAACTACTAGACCGGGGGTCTGCAACCTGTGGCTCTCCAGATGTTCATGGACTACAATTGGCCATGCTGGCAGGGGCTGATGGGATTTGTAGTCCATGAACATCTGGAGAGCCGCAGGTTGCAGACCCCTGTACTAGACCATAAGGCTGGAAGTAGAAGAATTTGGATTTATATCCCCCCTTTCTCTCCTGTAAGGAGACTCAAAGGGGCTTACAATCTCCTTTCCCTTTCCTGCTCCCCACAACAAACACACTGTGAGGTGGGTGGGGCTGAGAGAGCTCCGAAGAACTGTGACTCGCCCAAGGTCACCCAGCTGGCATTTGTTGGAGTGCACAGTCTAATTTAGTTCCCCAGATAAGCCTCCAAAGCTCAAGTGGCAGAGAGGGGAATCAAACCTGGCTCTCCAGTTTAGAGTGCCCCTGCTCTTAACCGCTGCACCACTTCTGGAGATCTGTGATCAAAATCTCCCACCTTTTAAAAGTTCTGAGCACCTATGGGGAAGGTGGGGACCATATATGGAAATCAGATGACATGCCAGCCAGGGCAGTGAGACTTGCCTTCTTCTAGCTGTGGTGCTTGAGGGTCACAAGCTGGTCGCTACATGAACAGGCTTACAACTTTGTTCAAGGAAGAAGTGGAGTGGAAGATGGTTGCTGGTTTACTTCTCTAAAATGTGTGGCTCCGCCCTCATGACCAGGTTTTGCTACCAAACCTTGCAAACAGAAAAGTGAATATTCAGTTCAGTTTGCTCCATCTCTCTCAGGATCAAACCCAGAGATTTGAGTGATAGAGCCTGGGATCTCACAGGAGATGGTGCCCAAAGGTAGAAATGAAGCTGGAAGCACTTGGTGTATTTTTAAAAATCTCCTACTAATAATGCTGCAAAATGCTGAGGTTATTAAATTTTAAATAGCACAGAAATGTTAAAGTTGGAAAACTGTAGGTGTGACTTCAAGACGGGCTCCAAATTATCTGCTGGTGGGTGAGATGAGTTGGCTGCCTAGTAGCATTGCCAACCTGTAGGTGGCAAATATAGTGATTGTTGTCCTTGAGCTAGTCACAGTTCTTGCAGAACTCTCTGTGTCCCACCTGCCTCACAAAGTGTCTTGTGAGGAGAGGAAGGGAAAGGAGCTTGTAAGCTACCTTGAGTCTCCTGGCAGGAGAGAAAGGTGGGATATAAATTTAAACTCTTCTTCTTTCTTCACTCTCTACTCACCTGAGGTCCCTCTCCTTGCAAATCCTGGCCTCCACAAGCTCTGGCTCAAATCTCAAGGAAGTGTCCCAACCCAGAGCCGGCAACCCTATTTTGCCAACCTTGCAAGTGTTTCTGAAGTGAACTGAGCATGGAGAAAAGTCTCCTTCGTTCCTGACGAGCTGCGCACTGCGCTGCCTGCAAAGCAGCCGGCCGCCCACAGGAGAGGCGCTGCTCGTTCCTGCGAGGTGTGCTGAACGAAAGGCTTCCTCAGACGCAATTAAGTGCTGAGCATTAAAAACGCTGTAATAAGAGGCTACTGCAAGGGGAGGCTGAGCGGTAATTGAAACGATATCCAGCTTTAATACGGAACTGTTAAATGGTCTCTCCCAGAGATTTATGTTGACACGGGCCTACCTACCTTGTTCATTTATTAAGTTAACCGGTGACTTATTGGTGCCCTCTCTGTCTCTGCCTTTTGATCCTTCGGCAGGAGAAAAACAGCCAAGGAGATGGGCTTAGCCTGGAAAGAAAAAGGCTGGATGGAGTCATGGCTGGCTGTCGAAGGCAGGAGGAAAACAGTCTCCAGCTCTTAACATGCCTTATATTAGTTCCAATCATTGGTCCATTTAACTATATGCTGTCTACTTTAACCGTCGCTCTCCA